>NC_141345.1:8009166-8672500 GCF_057382095.1 Aulonocara sp. 'chitande type north' Nkhata Bay
AAATATCTGTCAGGGTCCCTGTGCCTACCCGGTCGGCTCAGTACGGCTACATATGTTTTGTATTCCTTTTTTTATTTTTTTCCTGCTCTCTCCTTTCCCCTCTTTCCCTCCTCCCTCTGCCTGGGCGGAGCTCACCTGCCGGCTCCTGCCCTTGGCCCACGCACCTGTGGCTCATCACGAGTGATCCAGCTCCTTTATAAGACGGCAGCCCTGTGTTTCTCGTCGCTGGACCGTTGCCGACCCTCGTCAGTGTAACCCCAGCTCAATGACTTCAGAAGTGTTTCATAGCGATTTACCTAACTACCCATTCGTGTCTCTGTGTACAGATTCCCTGGACCTACCCCTGTGTTACCCGAGTGAGTGGAGTGTGAGGAGGAGTGGACGGAGAGTGTGCGAGTGTGAAGAGGAGTGGACGGAGAGTGTGCGTGTCTTTCCCGTTCGTGTGTGGACCCCCGGAGCCCGGCTTTCCCCTCACTTTTGTAAATAATCACCTGGTGCATCATAATAAAGACTCTTGTGCTTTCAAGACCTAGAGCCTGCGCGTGAGTCCGTTCAGTCCCGTTGTGACAATATCAGAAAAGACTCCAGTGAGCGGTAAAAAGATTTCCAGTGCTTACAAATCATCATTCTGTGATGTCAGGAAAGGGCTAAGAAACAGCCAATTTCATAACTATAACATACACAATAAGATTGTAAATATAAAGGAATGTGCTACTGTTTTCATTCTTTTGTGGTATTTGCGAGGAAACAATATTGTATAAATTTCATATACAGAAATCAGACACTTTCCCTAAAAAAGTCCACCAGTGCAGTAACACAGCAGCAATTTATACAGCCAGCTTGTCATGAAAATATAAATGCAATGTTCTAGGTATGACAGCCTCATCAAAACTGTGTCTTGTTAACATACAAACCAGCAATATTGAAATTCTACCCTGGCAGCAAGTGGAGACACACCAGACCTGCAGCATTTTGAACAGATTCCTGCTCTGCATTGCTCCGCCTCAGCTACCAAACCTTATCCACCTCCTCGGTTTGTATTACACCTACATGTGTTCCAGCCTTTATTTAACCCTTCATACTCTACCAGGACAAACTCCAGAGCTGTGACGATCAAACTACTTCCCAGCTGAGTGTAATAACAGACAGGCATTGTCGCTGTGCACGCAGCAGAAGTTTTTTTCCCCCGAATAACATAATTATCACTTTGTATTACACGATAAACACACACTGCTGTAAACCTGGATCTGCAGTCACAATCACACAGCGCCTCAGATCAGTAATGCTTGTAAAAACACACCAATATTCAGATCTCCTCAGTGTGTGCTGCACTGTGTGTTCCTATTAAGATTTCACAGGCATCAGTCTAAAAAGCTTTTCAAAGTGTTCTCCCAATTGTTAATGATGCTTCTAACAATAACACGCCATTCAAATGGAACTCGCCCCGCTCTGCTGCTGTCACTGAGGTTTCAGACACTCTGAACTTAAAGGATCCTAAAAGATCTGAGCCAATTGTGTTCGTGCACTGAACCCTGTGCACATATCTTCAACTGTGAGGTGGCCAGCTAGTTAACTCTTGGTCTACATGCATGTATTTCTGGGCTAACTATGCATAATGTGAATTAGCAATATGGCAGCTTTAGCAGAATTTTAAAGTCGAAGGTTTTACCACAGATATCATATGATGTCTCTGTATTGGAATCCATGGGAATTTCAAAACAGCACTGATTGTGACAGAAGAGAAAAAAAACAATGGAATAAAAGTTAATTTAGATCATGCCTGAAATTAAATACTCGAGAAAAACGCTCTCTGGTATTTCTTGCTAAAACTACTTTGTTATGTTAACAGCAGTATTGTGGTTCAGGTTAACATCTATACACCATTCCACCATGTCCCATGTAAAAATACTCTTTGCCCCATATTTGGTCTATTAGCCCAGCACTGCTAAAACGGCACTATTAAACATCCTGACAATGAGATTTCTCAGATATGCTCTGTTGCCTTTTTATTTTCAGCAGCATTTCATCTCTGCTTTTTTACACAGCACATTTTGATTAGAACGTACATTAGACTTTAATTTTCAGAAGAAAACATTTTTTTCATAATTGGTGAACTTATTAAAATCAAGCTGTTTCTTCTACGAAAACCAGGTGGCTAATTGCCATGGTTTTTTTTGGCTGCGTCTTCAAAACATGCGATGAATGAAATGATTTGTGTATAAAAAAAAAAAAAAAATGTTGTTTTTTGCAAAGCTGCAGGAAGCTTTTTGATAAACAATACTGTCGCCCTGATGCACGCTGCTTTGTGCGACTCCAGATCTTTACAAAGAGGTTAACAGGACTCATAGACTCATTATTTGGGAATTGTGAGCCACCTTGAAATAAACTGAAATGATCTTTTCAGGAAGAAATGGGTACTGCGTTCAAAGAATCATTTGATTGACACTTGCTGCACCTTTCCATGATTTTTTGGGCCCGGTGGCTTCCTCCAGCTGAGCTCGCGGACTTTCTATTTGCTCCATGCACACATGAAACAGAGAACGTAATTGAATCTGCCAGCTCTTCTTGACTATCCGCAAGTCATTAAACAGTATTGAAATTACAGTTAAAAGGAACCGTTTCAAGAGGCTTGTGGTGCTCAGAAAAATTCATTCCCCATTTTACAGCAGCTCGGTTTAGCGATCGTGTTTGAAAGATGTGCTTTTGGGCCAGTTTTTGACACAGAAGTTGAAGAAAACCAGCGAAGCCACTTCAGACTGCATTTAGGCCAGATCCATTCCTAGGGCTCTTTCTCTCCCCTTCTTTTCATTGTTTAGTATCTCTCTCCCTCTCCTTCTCTCGCTGTGACCCCCCAGTCTGGCTCCGTGCTGAAACCTTGCCGGATCTAATTAAACTTTGGGCAGATTAGAACTTTGCCTTGTCAGTCTTTATTCATGCTTAAACAAGTTATTACTTTTTGAGAAATTAAATTAGCCGGCAATTAATTAATCGACACAGAGCTGGGAAAGAGGACGAAGGGGAGGAGAGACGGAGGGGGTGGGGTGGGGGGATAAAAGTTGAGGAAAAGATGGCAGGAAAAAAAAGGGGGAGAAAAGAAGTCAGGTTTGGCAGAAAATGAAGGAAAGGAGTCTGAGATTTATCACACAGATTTGAAGGAAAGAAAAAAGAGGATATTAGATATTTAAACGTCATCAGTTCTTTCACTAATTAGCAGGAGAGCGCCACACAGATGAAAATCATTTGCGTTTTTTTCTTTCGAACATTAACATTTGATGCTTTCAGAAGCCCCTCGCTCTCCCTTCATGCCAAGATGTTATTAGACAACCCCCCCCCCCACACCCCTCTTTTCTTTTTTTCCAAATCCAAAATTAATTCACCCCTTGACTCCCTCTGAAGGCAGAAGAAAAAAAAACAAACCGACTGAGAGAAGAGAAATAAAAGAGTCGTTTCTTTGTTTCTGCTTTTTGCTTCTCGCTCCATCGCCTTTTCTTTTCTTTTTTTTTTTTTTTTGGCAGTGGCAGTGGTGTCTCCTCCTCTGTGACATTAACGTATTGATTGACACGTTTAAAATGAGTCCCCCTCCCAAATCTCCCCTCTGCTTCCTGCAAGGTCTAAATCCATTTCCTGCTTAAAGCCCGGGGTGTCTAACCAGCCAACCAACCAAACAACAGGGCAGCCGAGGCGACAGTCGAAATGAAATACTGGAGGGGCCGACGAGGCCAGAGCAGACACGCTTCCTTCATCGTGTCTTTCTTGCTTTCTTCTTAACACCTTCTGGTTTCTTTCATTTAATCTCCATGTTTTGTCTATAATCCACCTTTTCTTGGATACTTGCAACTCACCTAAAAGTCCATCCTTTCATCCAGGGCACTTCATGAGGACACTTATTGTGAATTGGCACAATATAAATCAAACTCATTGCGAAATGTATTCATGCATTTGGAGTGATTTCGACAGCTTTCCATGCCTAACCTTTAATTTCCTAAACGTCTACCCTTCTGCATTTCCTTCTTTGTCCATACTATTTTCTATTTCCCCCCTCCTGCCTTCCTATCATCTCTCCTTTCTCCTGCTTTTCTAAATAAGATAAGATAAGATAAGATAACCTTTATTAGTCCCACACGTGGGAAATTTCCTTCCAAACAGCCTCTCTTTCTTTCCGTCTCCTTTCCCCCTTTTAAGATCTAAAAGATGATTTTACCAAATCACTGTAAACAAATGATTCCCAAAGGAGACGGGACCAAAGGAAAAACTGAGGAAAAAATTTTCACTCTGCAAACTCTGGTACAGTTTTGTTCTTTCTGCCCTGCTTTCTTCCAATATGCTTCCTTTTTCTGACTTCCTATTTCCTTCCAAACAGCCACACTCACCTGAGCTGCATTTACACCTCTTCTGCTGTTCAGTCGCTCTTTATTGATTCTGGACTAATTTGTGCTTAACATCCCTTCCCGGCTGATCGATAAGCCGCTGCAGCATCTGCTCGGCTCTGAGCTCATCAATACGACCGCAGCAGCAGTCGCTTGGATAACGACGTGATGCCGGTAAAGGACACACGCAGAGGCTACAGCGGAGTTTGTAATTGGTTCTGTCGAGTGACACACGTGAGTTTTAGGTGTTAGATGGGAAACTGGTCATACTGGTAATTTTGGTTTAAAAATTAAAAGTCTGGTGTCTAATCCCTATATCCCTATAGAATCATTTGGATTGTCGACTATGAACGCTACTTTCTTGAGCATAAAAATACATTTCCTTGCACAGCGATGCCATCACGTGTGGTGTACCAGCTGATAGTTGCTCTTTATTGGAGTCACACATTGTGCCTGTGTTTTCCTTTATTAATTAGAAATAACGTAGACATGTTTGGCACAGATTCTTTGTCGTTGTTTCAAACTTTAGCACCAGCAAAAGTGAAAATAAAGCATGAGTGTGTTCTTGTTGCTGTAACCGCTGCTGGTCTCATTTCATCAGAAGCTCAGCGTGATGCAACACTGCTGAGCTGCCGGCACTGACCTGAACTGTTTTTTTACTTTTACTATTTCAGTACAAGACTTCCTCTTCCTCATCCAGCTAGCATCGGTACTTCCTGTCCTCTGGAGAGAAATGTCCCCGCCTTTGATGAGTTTACAGTAAATGGCACTAATCTGTCTCTTCAGCAGATCGGGTGGACAGGGATGGATTTTAAAAGTATTTTGAGTGAACCTCCCGGTTAAGTAACCAAAGTTTTTATTTGTAGCGTTTTGTATTTGTGATCGGTGCCTGAAAACCAACTAAAGCAACTGCAATAGAAAACGCCCCGAGCTATATCAAGTACAATAACACAGCAGCTTCTCCTGGCCATAAATATTTGACCACTGCATCCTGCTGTGTGTGTGTGTGAGTGAGTGAGAGAGTTAGAGAATGTGTGAGCGAGTGTGTGTGAAAGAGAGGGCATTAATGATGCAGAGGAACATGGTTTGTGTTTGCTTTGAATGCACAAACTGACCTGAATACAGAAACTCTGGCTTGGCTTGGAGCTGGCAGCCGCAGCACATCTGCATCTCTTTAAAGGGAAATCCTCCATCCTTTTTTTTTTAATTTTCATAAACTAGGTCTCACTTTGGTAATTTTATGCAAGTGGTGGTGCTCGTATTGTAAACCAGCTGATGTATTTGCATCTTTTTAGTTATTTTTGGTCTCTTTTCTTCAAGAAATGGCCGGCTAAGTTGGCCAAAGATTACATTACATTCTCCTTTCCAGACACTCTTATGTTTATGTATGCAGACTGTTGTAGCCCGACTCAGCTCTATACTACAAATAATCTGTTCCAGCACAGCAGAAAGATCAGTCTGCATCCAAGAACATAACCTATGCTTGTTAGATTTTCTTAAATGAATAAAAACACTGCCAATTTGTAAGTTATGACATTGCGGGTTGAATAAATAAATGGATAAACAATTTTTAAAAAGTAGAAATGGTGCTTCTGCATGCTGCTTTGTGGATAATTAGGTAGATTATTTATCTCCAAGCTGATACCTGAATGTCGCCCACTCTCACCCCTAACGTGGACATCCAAACCATCACTGGCTCAACATTAATACGTCTATTATCATCACTCGTGGATTCATGTGGATACAGGAGTCCATTTGTGTCTCTACGTGGACGTCAAGCTGCAAATTATCACATGCGTGAGAACATCCAAGTACATTATTATCTCAATTTAGACATCAGGTTGTCAGTTTTGCTTGTGTGAGCGAATATTGGCGGCTTTGTGCATTGCTTGATGCCCATGATTGCCTCATTAAGGACAAGCGAGTCCATCATTGTTTGTACGTGGACACCTGGAAGTCTAGCTGCTCTGTGTGGATGCAAAGGGGTCCATACTATCTGGTCATGTTTAAATCCACCTCTACTCTTAAAGGATAGCAAGGTGATGGATGGAACTCAGGTTAATTGTACCTGCCAGTCATCTGCAAACTGAGGCAGAATAATTAGTACTGTTTAATTATTATTTAAATCTACAGGGTTTCAGGAGTCCCGTTGGTTTTAGTGAAACCGGCCAGTACAACTCATAAACAGCCTTGTCATAAAATCTTTGTTTTCTGTTATAAAGCAAGCCTGCGGACATACAAGTGGAACTATGAGTGCCAAAGAATCCACTTAAAAAAGTCTAGATCCATTCCGACTCAGTTTCATATGAGCTTAACACCTATAACAACAACATATTTTGGACTTTATTGACTCTCTGATTCACACCTCTGCTGGACTTCTTTTCAGAGTAACCGCAGTCAGAGCTCACGGGTGCTGTGAGGATGCTGGACTCGGCTACATAACATCATTTGGTAAAGCAGTGTTCTTTTAAAGGACTCGAGATTCATCAAACATCCTACCACACTGAGCTCCCTGTTGTGAAGCTGTGAAATGTGATCATGTCTGATAGCAACGATGACCAAAACAACTGGAATGAGCTCCCAGATGTTTAGAGGAAATCAGTCATTTCTTCCTTTAATGTTTCTGCTGAGATGGTGAGACGTGACTTTTGTGCGAATCCGCTGTCAGACCGGACTTACAGACCTGTCAGCGTTGTTTTCCATGCATCAAACAATCGCTAATGTTGTAGGTTTAAAGTGTTCCTGTTTACGCCCGTCTCTTGAAGTTAACTCACACATTCGCACATCAAACAAGAAGCTGAGACAGTAAACCAAACTCAGCAACCTGCCCCTGTAAATAACATCAACCAACCGGGACATAAAAAAACTTATAAAAAAAGACAGATCTGAAAGACGACCGAATTAGCAGTGAGGTGAAATAAATCTTCACACAGAAAGAAACGCCAACCAGTCAATTATTAATAGTCCAGAGGAAAAAGAGCACGCACACACACACACACACACACACACACTTGTACTTACACCCCAGTGGAATCGGCCTACTATGAAGGAAAAATTCAATTATCCTACAAAAGTGAATAAATTTGCAGCATCGCAGCCCCCGGCTGTAGCTGCTGCTGCCATTTCCCAAGATGCATTTAGGGATCATGTGGAGGGGGGACACAAGGAGGTGAGGCGGGAGAGTTGGGGGGGGTGAGGCTTATTAACAGGACCTCACAATCCTTTAGCTCTGTCACAGCAAAAATGCTCTCAAAGCTGCTTCTTTACATTCAGCAGTGTGTGTGTGTGTGTGTGTGTGTGTGTGTGTGCGTAAAGGACCGTTTTGGCACTGTGAGCTGCTGATGTTCCCTTTAAAACGATTTGTTTAAAAAAAAAAAAAGGAATGGCTGAAACCCTCAGAAAATAGAATTAAAACAGATTAAGAATTAAAAACTGAATTAAGCCACATCAAAGCAATCTTAAGTCTGTTGTACTGACTAATGTCCATGTTAAAAATGCATTACATTCACCAGATATTCCAGTAAAAGTAATTAATTAGATGCACAAAAGCCAGCAAATATTCATTTTCTGTGCCATCAGCTCATCAGAAAATATGGAGATGTTCATGAAAAGCAGAACAGATGTTGATCTTTTTGTCATTTTAAACACTGCCGTCCCTAAACGAGGCAAATTGAAATATAATGTAAATAAAGGTAAAGATATAAAGCATTTTCTAACCATCCCAATGTTTTATATAATCGATGGTATTATAGCAGTAGGAAATGTCTCCCAAATATTAAACATGTATCTGTTTTGGTGGAACGTGGCTGGGATCAGTGTTGGGTCTATAAACCACTCTTACACCTGAGGTCAGAGTTTAGAGTCCTTTAAGCATAAAGCAGGGACTAATAGCACTAACACTGAGTGGATATTGTTCTTTTAGTAAAAAACACATTTCACTGAAGAGCACTGCTTACATGTTCAGTGTCAGCAACTTGCCAACAATCAGTTTGTAAGTGTTCTTCATAACGTGACCAAAATGGAAATTCAAGGAGACAAAGGTAAGTCGTGGATATCCAGTGTAATGCTAGGTTAGCACTATCTACTTCTGTACTGGAACACAGCTCAAACCTGATTTCTGTCTGTAAATCATCCTTTTATCAGCCATTTAGACAACATGCTAACATGCACGTTTGACGTCTTTCCGTTTGCATGAAATATTAGCCCATTACTGAACCACTGTAGGCATTTAGCAGCAAGTATACAGTGAAATACATCCTGTCTTTAGGCTTTTTGACTCCAGTGGGACCCTTATTGAGACTGTTATATGAGGATTAACTACTGCGAGTTGTAAACTGACAACAGAAAAGCGAAAGTATCATTTTCTTTTCCTAAAAGGAATGTCATGGCAACAAACTAAAGCCATCCCTGCGCTACGGAGGCTTCACGGTTTGTGCTGCTAACACTTTTTTCACAAGTGCACCCATCAGGATTCTGAATGTGTTTTTCTCCAGCAGCTCTTCAGATTTCCTCACTGATCATTTCTGTCTTTTCATGTCTTCAGACCGATTGTATGTTTGTCACGACGACCGTCGGCGGCTTCGCTGCGAGCCACTTCCTGTTTGATCCCACAGTAACAGTCCACCTGCGGCTGATTGATGCGCTCTCATATTCTCCCGCACACGGATCAGTGACGCTTCAGACAGATTGATGCTGGCACGTATGACCGGCCGCAGACAACAACATGTGACAGGCGTGTTGAGGAACACAATGACAAACTGTACAGGCAACACGGTGTTGTGTAGGCGCATCAGCTTAGCCTGATCCCAGTTATTGGTATTCACTCACGCTACAAGCTGCTCTCATTACCTTAATGACCGTGTGGATGGGGTGACTCGTTAGTTATCACTTACTTCCTGTCCATTTTTTACCTTTTGACAAAAATCAGATAACACATAAAAAGAATGAAGAATGAGAGCGATAAAAATTGGAGCTCAGAGTAAAAAAGGACTTGTTCTCCATTTCCTCACAGAAACGCTTGAAGAAAATGAGGAACATAATAAATGATAACTACGCTTAGTTTTTATGTTTACTCATAAATTCAGATGACACCAGAGATTTACATCAAAACACATCCTTATTTCAACAGTCATATTTCCCTATGCTTTGTGCTGAAAGATATCGTCTCAGAAGACTTTCAAATCATTTTAAAGAGAGACTGAAGCTGTGCAGAGACATAATTTCACCGAGAAATTAAGAAATAAGAAGGAAAGCTGAAGATAAAACTTCACCGTCAGACTTTTTTTAATTTTCTACAGTGGGATGAAGTTTGTAGAAGGATATTTTATTTTATTTTATTTAAAGGATGAAATAAAGTATGGCAGACGTCTTTTCTCCTCCTCCCCGATCCCTGCTGGCACTCTGAAAGTAAAAGCCTTCAAACAGAAGTGGAGTCCGTCGGTATAAATCGAGGCTAGAGCTCGACGAAGCTGCTCTCTGGAGGAAAGCTGCTTCACCAGCTAAACTTCACGGGGAAAAACTGGTTCAGTACTACAGCTGGTGACAGAGCAACGCCGCAGTTGCATGATAAAAGATGTGCAGCTTTGGTGGGGGCAACTGCATCCAGAAGGTTTTAGAAAATTGAATTAATTCTGTTGCTCTGGATCTTTTCTTACTTTGACAGATTTGTGGTCATCAAAGTAGTTCTGACTTATCCGAGGGGTTTGTGTGTCTAGACAGGCTCTGTTTATTGATGGCTGTTTTCTGAGCTTGCTCCGCCTTCTTATCCGTCATTTAAGTCCATGAACCCCACTCTATAAGCAAACTCTGTTAACATGCCAGCAACCAGCCAACCACGCCAAAGTGGGTGGCCATGTCGTCAGTGCTGGAAGTCAATAATCAAAGCAGGGCGCTAGCATACATAGTAAAGCTAGTTTACCAGCAACAGATGAGCAGTCACTGAACTCTTCATGAATTATGTGCATGGTGGATCACTGCTTGTAATAAAAGGCAAAGCCATAAACAACAGATAATAAAATAATTATAGAATTATTAATTATTAAATTAATGTCATCTAAAGAAAAAAAACCAGGTATTTATGATTAATCTGCATATTTTATGAAATAAAAATATAATTTCTTTCAAATTGCAGCTTTGATCCTAAGTACAATCCACATTATTAATATGAGTTCATTTGCCATCCTTTCACTCTGGTCTCATTTAGATTTTACTCATTTCAAGTAAACATTATTTTTGCTGTATTTATATAACAAAACCACTCAGTGTCATTTTGACCCCAATCCAAAAGAACTGCCCGGAGACATCCAACATCTCACCCAGGAAGTGCCCAGGAGGCGTCCTGGTCTGATGTCTGAACCACCTGAGGTGGCTTTGATCTATTCTAAGCCCCTCCCTTATATGACTGACCTTTTCACCCCATCTCTAAGGATTCAGAGGAAGCTCATTTCCACCACTTGTATCTGCAATCTGATTCTTTTGGTCCCTACCTGCAGCTTTAACTCCTCCACTTTGGGCAACAACCCCGAGTTAACAATCCAACATAGCTGCAGTGAACATAAAAAATAGTTCAACGGTTCATCAGCAGCCCAGTCTCAACTATACTATAGAAATCATCCTAAGATATTAAATAAAAATATAGACCTTTTAGAAATATAAATATATAAAAGCTGATCACTGATCAAGCAGATTTTTAGTAAAGAAGTCAAACTAAACAGCTCTGTGCACTGTGTGGCTCTCCAACTGCACTCAGACCACAAGGAGACAAAGTAAAAGTCCTCCAAGAGCTGGGACTGATAAAGCATTTTGATGAGAATTGGACTAAAATCTAAACTGAACTTTCAATTTTTTTTTTCTTCCACAGCATTCAGGGTCTTTGAGTTTCAGGCTGGTGCAACCTTCAAAAGGGAAAAAGTGAATAAAAAAAAAATCATGTTTTTAAACCAACAATCTGACAGTCGGCTGCACTCTGACTCCTCACTTTGATGTGGTAATTCATTAAATGACAGCAAATAATGCAGAAAAATACTAAAAAGCATTTCAATTTAACCTCCAAACAACTGCAGACTGAACATAGAGTGAAACTGGAAAACAAAGAAACAATCACAGATTTCTCTTCCATCCTTTTTTTATCTGCTTATTTCTGTTTTCAGCCTGTGTTTGCTTCCAAATCTCCCTTTTATCTTTCATCCCCTTTTTTTGGTTTCTTGCTTACTTCTTTCCTTCATCTTAACTCTTTCTTTCCTACCTGCACCTCTCTCTGCCCTCCCCCATCACTCTTTGTTCCTCCTCTCTACAGCTCCTGCACCCAGCAGCGAAGGAGAGGGACCAGACTTGCGGAGATCAAAGTTAACTCTTTGCATGTTGGTTTAAGTTAAAAAAAATGGTAGAGATGGGCTGAGAAAGGTAGATATGCAGGCAAAGTTTGGTATAAGGTACTCCATCCACCTGTGTTGTGGATTAAAAGCTGCAAACAACATGAAAATTTAATTAGGCTGCAGCATGTTGGTGAAAAACTAAGTGACAAAGAGCTCAGGAATCCTGGGATAGGAGGAGAGCCTCCAGCTGTATGAAGAAATTCCTCAAAACACAGAGTTAAACAAGAATAAAAGCCAATGCAGTACCTTCTATGATTCTGTGCTTAAACTAAGCATTTTATACAGGTTTGCATTTTTTTATACGACAAAGTATCACACCTTTAGGCAATATTTCACAACCTCACTTGCAGTCTATGATTTGTTTTTCCCTTAATGCCCTTACTCCCTTTGGAAAGGTGCACCTTTGGTTCTCGGACTCTTTTTCCTTTCCTTTAGCAGCAGGTGTTTCTCTGCTTCTTCCTGATACAACTCAGCTTTTATCAAGAAGTGGGAGAACTACGAATTTAGAAGGATTTGGACTGTTTAATATACACTGATTGGTAAAATGGACTGGTGTGAATATAATGGTTTTTTGGGTGCATGAGTTAAGATGGCACATTATTGCATGAGGTCCATGTTCATTTTTAGTAATATACTAAAGGGAGAAACTGTATCATTACTCCAAAAATGACTTGACTGTCTCTGTTAAAAGTAAACAGGAGAGACAGCTGGAGGTCGAGCTGTCTGAGCAAAGATGTCTATTAAAACACGGTGAAGACTGCCAGAACCAAGGCCATGTTTCTCAGCTTGTCCTTCCATTATTTTTGAAATTAAAATATTTGACATAGAGTTCAGTTACTCCTGTGTGCCATTGTACTTGCGCAAAGCATAAAGTGACTCCTCTTGTCAAATGACATGGAAATGCTGCAGGAAACACTCCAACCACGGGTGACTGAACTGCAGGTGTTGATCAAATTGACCTTTTCCAAAGCCAATGTAAAAAATGGACTTTTATATAAAGAGTACCTCCAACATGCAACATCTTTCCTCCCTACTAATAACACATATAAACAGCCTAAATCTGCCCAGAAACCAGAGACGATGACAGAATCTGCCCAAATCATCCTCTCAGTTAGCAAAACAATCACTGAATCCATATTTGTGCATGTGAAACCCATCGCACAACAACATGTGTTCCCATCACAAACTCCAAAAATCCAAACAAATGTTCCTGAGCTGCTTCATGCGTCTGTCTATCTGTTCCGTTCCTCCATTGATCATCTCCAGATAAATGGTGGATATTTGAAGTCTGACAGAAATGAAGCTTGCTAGTTGATATTACATAAGCTTTGTTTTCTCATTCAAGCACAAACTAAAGATTCTGGATGTGATAAATGAAAAAGTAAAGAAGAAGAACACCGGAGAAACAAAGTTACAGGAAAGACACTGTGAAGCAAAAAACAAGACCAGGAAATAAAGACAGAAGTGACATGTGACAATGAGAGAGCTGCAAAAAAAAAAAAAAAAAACACAAAACAAAACAAGGGGGAAAAAAAGGTGATGGTTTGTGGGAAATGCAGAAACAAACAGAGACTCCAGAGAGGTGACTGCCACTGCACTGCAGGCTACAGCTGACCTCCACACACGCAAACACACACCTTTCTCTCAGCATCCCCCGCGTGCGTCTCTCTGAGCTGCCGCGCTGAGGTCAGCAGAACGCCCGGAGCCATACATGAACCGAAACCTACAGCTGTGTGCGTCTGTGAACCATAAAACATGAACAGACTCACACCTGTACTTATGTGTCTGCGCGTGTGACTGTTGTTGAGTTATCAGTGTAGATCTGTGTGTGCCAATTCCACTTAATCTGAGTTAAAGCACAGACGAGGCATCCCGAGAATCCTTAAATGAAAGCTTTGGCTGCATTTATATTTAAAACCTTATTTTTTGGGGGGTTCATTTCATCTGATATGCCTGGTGATTCAATACATGCAGTTTTTATATTTTAATGGCTATTAAAATTGAATGCTTAAAATAACTGCCCAAATTAGTGCCTAGAGGATGTTGCTGGGAAAGACTTGCTTCTGGATGGACTTAAACAGCTGACTGTGAATTAAGAGTATCAGATTTTAAAAATTTTTTTTTTACCACAAACAAACAAATAAATAAATACATAAATATAACTGTTTAGCTGCTTAGTATCCTTTCTTTATTTTACTAGGACAGGTAAAAAAAAAATGAAAAAAAAGATTAAACTACAGAAATTTTCTTCCATGAGTTTTTATCAGAAGTCACGCTGTGCCTGTGCTGTGACCAATGACCAGCCAGGTTCATAAAGGTATGTGTGGGGACAAAACAGCTAGTTAAATGAAATCAAATCAAAGTAGAGTGTATTAAAATGACTGAAACAATGTCAGCTAATAAAATGTAAAGCAATTTTTCGCATGTTAGTCTTTGTCAGACTTTGACATGCCTAGTTATTGAGCCTGGGATGTTTATGTTCCTGTTACAAGGCTTTGACCTGGACAAATACCCCCATAACACGAAAATTACACACTGAAACTAGTAAATCTACTAAAAACTAATACTGAGACATTTTTAAGCAAACATAAACTGACATGAGCAAATCACTTGTGGAAACCAGCTGAAACTACACTGATCTGAAAACAATATAATTTCACATTAACACAAAAAACCAAAGTATAATAACGCTGCTCCAGACATCTTAGAATTGACATAAAATTGTTCATATTTAATAAATGAAGTGTCTCCCAATGAGCCGTTTGATCGCGAACGTTTAATCGAATCATTTCTGGCAAAAAGAAAAAAACAACAACATTCACATACAGAGTTGTATGAAGTGCTCCCATCAAGACCTCGTCACTGAAGCTGACAGCTCGTCTCCTAGCAACACAAATTTCTAGTTGCAACCGATGCCGGGTGAAATGCAAAAACAGAGCCCTGATGATGTGTGTGGACCCCGTTTAAATGCCTTGGAAACATGCAGTACCGTATTAGATTTTATATTTCAGGGTGTCGACACATCAGCCGGACTTTAACATTATTCCTCTGACAACATGTTCATAACAATAAGATTAATAAATGAGCACAAAAGACTGATGGTTTAGACTGTTTAAGAGGAAGAAGAGGAGAGAGAGAGAAGGGGAGGGAGGGGGATGAGGGTGGGAGGAAAGGGGGTGGAGGAGTTTGGAGGGGGTATTGTTGGTGCTGATGATTCCACTTTACTTCTATCTCGCTCTCTTCATCGGTTTAGACCATCTGACGGTGCTTGGCAGGCGACGAGTGTGTGTCTGTGTGTCCATGTGTGTGTCAGGGAGGGTTGCCAGATCAATAGGCAGCAGGAGCCCCAGTGACTTATGGGATAGATGAGCGCTACAGAGCTGCTGGTCGCTCTGATAACACACTAACACACACAAACACACACACGCTTCTATTTTAGTCTGCTTAGACTCGCGTTGTAGAAGGGTCAGAGGGCACATACATTGTGAGCGTGTGTGTGTTTTATCAGAACATAGTTGGTCAGCATCTTGTTTAGAGAGCAACCATATGTCACACACACACACACACACACACACACACACACACACACACACACACGAACTTTATGAAACCTTTAAGCTCCCTCAGTCTCTCTAACTGCTAACACCTTTGAGAGATGAATCACTGTTATTATGATGTCAAATCAATATCAGCTGGCAAATACTAGTTACTAATTTAGCTATGACATAATAATAATCTTTATTTGACTGTATGGAAGTCTATGACAACCCCACTTGACTCCTCTTATGTGGACCCCCACCCCCCATGCTGTTTTTTACACCACAATCCCCAGTGGGCCGACATCGTAGGTTACCCCTTATTCCTGACACTGACTACAACCTAAGATGAATATATTAGAAAATTCTTAATTCTCAATTCTTTAAAAGTCTCTGTAAATGACTATAAACCACTTTAAAATCACAGCTTTGGAGGGACAGCCAGACAGAAAGACAGAAAATAAAACTCACAATAGTAAAGTTGGAGAAAGAAATCTAAAAAAAGCAGTTTTAGAAGGTGAGAACAACACAGTCATCTGGTACTAGTATAAGTATTATCAAGTGATTCTTCCCTCACAGATAAATATCGTATATATAAAAGAAATATGTTGAGTTAATTGCTCCACAAAGCTGAACAAAGATATATGTGTAATGTTCAAATATATGCAAATGTTTAAATCACCATCTCAAAGCGATGTGTCTAATCTCTGAAAGTCCTGCTTGGTAGATTAAAATCACACCCCGAGACCGCCCTGGTGAGTATTTTTCTCTCTGCTTGATGAAGTTGAACTTAATTCCCGACTTTAGTGTCACTTGTGAGGCGAGCCTGTGTGTTTCGGAGGGCACTGCACTGAAAATTATTTTCTTCACACTTCAATTCATGCAATTTACATGTATTAATGTTTTTAATGATTTGACGCTTTAATAAACAGATTGTGAAGTGTCTGAAAGGTCTTTGTCAGTTTGGATTTGACGGAAAGACTAAGCTCACGTAAACATCACCTCACTAATTTAAAGTGCTGGTTAGCAGTGATTTGACATGTGTGTTATGGCTGGTCAAAATGAATTTGGTTCGTGAGGAAGAGGAAAGTGAACAGCGAGCATTTTGTGTGGATTGTTGTATTTATGCAGGAATCTAAACTGACCATCAATAAAAGCAAGTCTGGCCAGCAGCGGGAACACGAAGTGTGAGCACGAGACAGAAACACAGAGTCAAACATTAGCTGACTGAGTCTCCTCTCCTCTCTCCTCTCCTTCTCACAGCATCGGATGTATTGACAGGGATGCTGGGACTGACAGCCGAGCGCGGCATCTGGAGTAAACTGTCGGTGTTCTCGCTGAAGTCCTCTGAGATCTCTTCTCTGTACGAGGTTTACATTCTTCATCCTCAGTGTCTGCCTCATCTGCCCAAGTGTAACCGGGTCACAAATTATATATTGTTATAATTACACAAAATGTGTTCCAAACCCCAAACTGTGGTATACCTGACTTCTTCTTTGGTGCAACCCTATAAATTTGGGGTACCCCTCTGACTTTTCCCCTTTTTCATAATTCCCCTGTGGGAGAGGTCAGAGTCATTTCTTTTCCAACACCATTATATCTTTACCCAGCCTGACGTTTCTCATTGTGTGTTTTAGTTCATTTTTGTCATCATTACGCCTGTCTTTACAAGATGCTGTGAATAAGTGGCACCTGTGTATGTGTATAGACACTGCTGATGCTAGCATGAACAGTCTTGTTAGCTTGGAAGTTGTAGTGGGTGGAGCTAACTCTCATCCCAACTGTTTATGTTTGATTATAGGAGCTGGAGCGGGCTTTTTACCTTTCATTGTCAGACGCAATGCAGGAACACACCGGTTACACGAGGACTAAATTACTAAATGCGGCAAAGTAGTGTGTGAGTGCAATTCCGGGTGTAATTAGTTTCACAGGTGATTTACAAAAGTTTAGCTATTTTCCTTTCTTTGTTCTTTTTTTTTCCAATTTTAAATATTGGCCTAATGTGCAGTAAATTGTGTGTTGCCAGCATTAATAAATCAGATCGCACACTTGACTGAAATATTCTCCTCTCGATATTTTGTGACTAGGACACTAACGTTGGTGATTTTCACCCATGAGATGAATATATATCACTTTGTGCTAATTTTTCCCTCTCAAAAATGGCATTTTTATTCATCTCTCAGTTTACAGCGATGCAGGGAGGCTCGCCTTCACTCGACTCACATGTCCCAGGGACAGGGTGGACCGAAGAACAAGATTTTTACAGTGTTATTCCACGATAGCTTCTTTTTTAAAAAACTTTCTACGACGTTGTACAGGGGAGATAAAAGAAGAAGGCCTCTGGAAAGGTACATTTTTAATGGGATGTTTCTGTTTTTCCAAATTATGATTTTATATTCTGTCACAACTCAGTAGATTCTTTTAAGATTCCACACCCATCTCCATGTGTACAAGTTTTCAGCAGCAGTCTGAGGCGACTCCATTGTCCCGAAACATCATCAGATGCAGTACGAAAAACGTGATGTCAGAGGTCAGGGGACGGTTTGCAAGACAGCGCGGCATTCTGTCCACACTGTCCTAGCTGAACATTTGGCCTGGTGAACATCGACACATATCACCCACCCTTCCTCCCCAGTGACACACACACACACACACATCCACACCTCTCTGAATGGGTGAAGCGATGCAGAAAATGGGATGCAGGTTTGTCCCTCTGCAACCTTCCCTTCCCTCATTTAGATGTGTTAACTTATTTCGACTGAACGTTTATTTTACACTCAAATGATGCTGCTCTATCACTCTGTCACACACACACACACACACACACACACACACAAACTCACACACACACAGCTTCCTCTCACACCAAGTTGAGAGCATTTCACGCTCTATATAGGCCGTCGTTATTGGAAATGAAGAAACACCTCTTCGTTTAAAGATGCGGTTTGTCGCCACATCTCATTTCCACTCGGCCTCTGAGTGTGTTTTATCTTCTGCAAGATAAGCAGGATAAAGAAAGCTCTTATCTGCCGAGTGCTAAGTGGATGAGGAGCTTCACTGTACGCCGTGTACGCGCTGTGTACTCAACTGGGTAAAGCGAACAAATAAGTCTGATACCGGCTAAATCTAATACTGCCCCGGGGCGAATTACACCCAGAATGCAATGTAGCAGACGATTCCTACAGACGAGGAGATACGACGCACTCTGGGCTCAAATGAAGCAGAAAGTTTGGACCAGCAGAGGAAAGGGTGAAGGATAGTGTAGTTTCACTCGAACATTTTATTTTGTATTGTTTGTGTGTGTGTGTGTGTGTGTGTGTGTGTGTGTGTGTGTGTGTGTGTGTGTGTGTGTGTGTGTGTGTGTGTGTGTGTGTGTGTGTGTGGGAGAGAGAAAGGTGGTGCTGCTCCTGATGAAAGCCTGAACAGTAAATCACAGTGACACACTGTCGACGCAGCAGCGGCCTCATTACAGCTCTGTTTATAACGGCTTCTCAACGAGAACCGTATTATATGATAAAAGTCTGAAGGTTCAGAACACCTTTTTGTTTCAAATGTTACTTATTCTAAGATCAGAGTTGTCCAGGCAAAGTTTTCACACTGATAATCAGCAAAATAAACTCAATATGCAACAATTAAAGCAGCTCAGGAAAGAGCCAAACAGAGACAAGAGAACGTTGAATCAGTGGAATCGGTGACAGATAATCATAACCCTGCAACCCTCGTTTTTCCCGATCTGCTTAAGAAAAAGCTCTGCGGACGTAGCGCTAATTTTACAGTGGAAATTGGACACACAATCAGGGAGGCTTGTTAGAATTTGTCTGAGGCATAAAGTCTTTATCAGGAAGAAATTCGGGCCTGCTGACGGTGCCCGATGAGCCAGAGTTCAAACAGAAACTAAAGTGGACCAACAACAGATGTTCACCTAGATTAATAAAAATCTCCTCCATCAAAGCATATTTCTTCTGTTATTTTTAGCAGCGTTTCAGACATGAAGTGCTCTCACCTCTCATTCATTTTGAATGGGGTGAAGTCACGAGTTTCCAAACTGAATGGTGGATTTGTTGCTTTCACCTCACATGTACTGAAAGATTAAAAGAAACATAGCTTTTCAAGTGCCAGCAAATCAAATCACATCAGCCCCGCTGCCGGTCAGTCAAATCGTGCAGTCCAGACAGAGCGAGGCTGATTTTTGTGCCTTGTATGTGATTGGTTGTTGCTGCTATGATGATTGTGCTTGCAAAGATATCCTCCCAATCATGATGCACTGAGACGTGTCAATGCTAATTTCAGTCCAACGCATATCTTCTTAACTATCATTAAAAGAGTTTCTCACATTGCTTTGCAGCTGATGGTTCGTTGCCTGGACAGTCCAGGCTCCTGTTGCATAGATAAACCTTTAAATTATTCATATCCCCTCATGTCAGTGGGATTCCTCACTCTTTAACACCACAAAGTCGCCCGCTTTACATCACTAACAGTCTTTTGTTGCTGCTGAATTTCACTCACATTTAACGATCTCCGATGGCTTACCTAAGAGCCTTGTTGTTTAGAAACCCCCACACGGATCCCATCTTCACAGAAACTATGGGATTAGGATTGGCTGTCCATCAAAACATTACATTACACTGAATTTAAAGTTAAGAATAAATCCTGCAGTAAAAACACAGCTCAACAATATATAAACGTAGACCAATCAGATCCATTTTTCTCTTCTTCTCAGGTGTCTTTAAACAGCTCTGCCTGTGGCAGCCATGTTGTGAGTCATCATCGTCAACAGCAGCAGCAGCAGCTGATCGAGTCCCCGAACACGGATCTGCCGGCGTTCACGCTTAGTTCAGGTTCCATTTGATCGGTTTGGACAAGTGCTCTGGGAGAGCCTGTGTACCTGCTGCTGCCGTGTCATTTCCTGTATCAGCTCAAACACACACACGCAGGCGTGCACGCACAGACACACGCGCGCACACAGTCTCTAATGGACCTGTCAGCACGGTCAACATTGCAGGAGGCAGACGCAGCTTCAAGCCAGATGTTCAGACGGATGGAGCGGTGTGAGATTCAAGATGCTGCTGCGAGGACACCGAGGGCGCCCTCATCCTACTCGACCGATCTAATTGGCTGGCACCGACCAGAGCCAGGTTGTCAGAGTCACCTCCATGCTTGTTAGATATGGAGATTTACGGGAAGCGGGGACCGAGGGAGGGGAATTATTTGAAATGTACTTTGTGTTTTTAACCTTAGAGCAGGGTGATGTGTGGGGATGAAATCTCTGTGTGGAGCGAGCGCGCCAAACACACAAAGAAAGGAAAAACCAAAACAAACACACAGAAAAAGAAATGAAAGCCTGACATTAAAAAAGCCTTGAAAAAGTATTTTCACTCGGAATTTCAGATCTGTGCTCTATGAACATTCTAGGTAAATGTCGAGTTTCCAAAGCTAATGACTCTTCTGCATTCAAGTTTATGTTTATAAATTTTGCTTTTATGATACATTAAAGGTCTTTTAAGGACATTGAATCCATCTAAACCGTCGGTCAATGCAATGTTTTGTGGTGTTTTTAAATGACTCCATAAAAGAAAGCAAAGAAAACTGAGTGAAAATGCTAAAAGACCGTCAGCATGTTTACTTGGCTGTGGAATTATTTAGTCAAAGCTCACAAAAACATGAATTAAAGGTTCATTTTTGACCTTGAAAGCTGGAGTGGACAAAACAACCAACCTAAGACCCATACTCTGCATTTTCCAGGGGTTTCAGAGGAAAACTGCAGTTTCAAAAGTACATGTGATGAGTGAGGTCACAGAGGCCAACCACAAGTTAGCCCTGCCTACATGCACGTCCTGTTATAGTTACGCGAAGCCGACTCTGACCTACAATCAGAACGCAAACAGTCGACCCCTGCTGGCCATCAGACAGAATGCAGGTTTAAGGCTTTTCTGACATGGTGCACAGTGTATAAAACATGAGCTTCAGCTTCATATTTTAAGAGAGAGTTGTGGCACTCTGACAACCCTGACGTGGAAACTGAGAATTCCTCATCAACAAATATGGTGGTACAAGCATAACTCTGAGGTGGGAAAAGGGTTTTAAAAATGTATTTCAGGGCAAAGTCAGCAAACCTTTGCAACAAAGACTGAAGACTTTTCTTCGGGCTGAGTTGTTCTGAGCAGCTTTTGAAACATCTCCAGTGCAGATGCACTGTGCAAAAAACTGAACTCTGTCAGTTACATAGAATAATATGCAGGTAAAAACATAACAGCACAATATTCTTAGTCATCCATTTAAACAATGTGTCAGTGTACCTGCATAGCAGCTGTTCCAGATGAAATCTAAACTGTAACAGCCTGTCAAGCTCGTAATTTCATCACACTACCAGCATCTAACACAATCTTTGATGCTTAAAAATATGATTTCAGAGTTTGGACCTAATCATTTGGTAGCTTAGTAATAAAATCTTTAAAATCCCACTGCTGTCAGCCAACGTGGTGATTATAATGGATGGCAGATGGTGAGCGGTGCAGGCGTACTGGTCTGGTTCAGGCGTAGTTTAGCCAACATCTCTCATATTCGGCACTGGAGCTGAGAGCTGCTTCTGCTTCACCCTTTTCTGTTTCCATTACAGTTGGTTTGTAGATTTGAAGCCTTCGCCATTGTAATCCTGTGCTGTGCCGACTTTAGCGACACAGCCAAAAAATTCCTCTATTTCAGGCCCTCTCCGACTGATTATTTGGATTGCCGACTTTAGCGAGGCAGTCTATAATTTTATGATCAAAGAGTTTTTCCCTTCGAAAGACTCGTGGCCTCTCACCCAGTGCATGCTGGGAAAGAACTATCCTCGGATGGATTTAAATGCAAAATCATTTTGTATAATGTTTCTAAATGCATCAATTAAACAATCAATTAAAATAAAGAGCTGAAAAATCCATGATTACCTCCAGCCTCTGTCCTCCTGCCCACATTAACGCTGTTTTATGGAGCTCTGCGTGAAGCCTCAGTTCAGTCAGGAGGCACGTTATAATTTGACACCGGCGACGAGAGTGAGTGAAAGACATGGTGGAGGCTGTTAAAGAAAAACCCTCACTGTCATGTGCATGAAATGACGGGGCGGGATAATGAAGGGACTTTTATGCAAAGCGGAGGGTGTCGCGGCGAAAGGCTTGTGCTCGCTCATCTCTGCAAAGCTATAATGATGCATGAAGGGCCCCTTCATGTTTATGACATGATTGTGAGTGATTTATTGGCACCCCATGGTAATTAACATCAGATTATCTTCTCTGGGAAGCTGTGAAGTCTCACTTCGCTACTGCTGCCATGGCAGGAAGTTCACCGCTGGCAGTTAACAATACAGACAGGAGCGTCTGGAGGGCTCCATTAGCACCTAGCCATATGTTAAACAGCAGCAGTTTTAGGTGCCACTGTATCAGCTCTTATCTCCGTGAACTGTTATCAGCCATTATTCAACCAGGCAGCACCATAAAATTCACGGTTTTTCACTAAAATCTGCTCGCGGGGCTGCTGACTGAGCTCCAAAGATGCATCTGTCTGACAAAAGAAAAAAAAGCTTTTAGGCTCAGCCTGAAAGATTCAGATTTATTAACCCTAAACTCATCATTTGTGCTCTACTCGGAGCTTGAATCGGACTGAATAAGTTCTTAGTTGCTCCACATTGTGGGACTATTGTTGTAGGATCTATTGTTTGGATTTGGTGCTATATAAATAAAATGAAAAAAATTTTCACTGGACTGAAGGGGGCTTAACTTGGGACATGCTGGTCACTCTGTTCTGCTGTTAGTTACATTTTGCTGGTGTGTCCCTGTAATGCCATTTAGCCAATGGTGAATCATTTGTATGTTGATGGGAGTCCTCTCATCCACCATGTCACAATTAATCAAAGATGAAAATTCATAACTTTCAGTCAACTCAAATGAACACCTATGGATGGACAGTGTTCTCCATCACCTTTAAAACACCGAATTAGAGAATATCTTCGGAATTTTGAGTTTCAGAAACTTGGAGAATCAGCGCCAGCGTACAGTCGGACCGGCTGTGCATCAGTACATCCAATAAATAATTTGCAAACGTACGTGGGAGCACGTGCACGGTTAGTTGTTTCTGAAATAACGAATTCAGAGTTCCGTTCTTTAAAGTACAACATGTGAGTGAGTACAACAGTGAGGGACTACTTTGTGATCTTTCTTCATTTTATGCAAGCTTAAATCTTCCTCGTTCTTTTTCTCTGGCATGCCCAATTATCTGTGGGCAGCAATGAGTTACCATCTCAGTTCAAGTGAATAATATACATAAAGGGATTAGTGGGCTTGTGTTTGTGGCAAAAGAAGGAAGTGTTGGGAACTACACTCTAACTACATGAAGTCTTTCTGAGTTACTTGGGCAAAAACTAATTATTGATGAGATCTGACACAACTGAAGATTCCAAATATGTCAGTATGATTTCCGAATAATGACAACTCTGAAGTGGATTTGAAAAACCAACCCGTTCTCATCACAGGGCTTCAAAAATGTCTGACATTTCAAAGATGCACACAGGAGGCCCTTTGCCATCAGAGTCTCCATGAACCAGTGGCTGCAGGTGGACGAGACAGGAAGTGACAGTGGTTTAAACTACAGGACTGTCAACCAACTGTTTGCTTGTTTTATTTCTGCACTTTGGTTTTTACTTGTTATTAATTTTCATTATTTTATTATTTGACTTGGTTTAAGCATCAGAGCTGCTTGGTTAGGATTAGGAACACATTGTGGTTTGAGTTGAAACGTGCCTGTTCACATCATCAAATACATATGTTGAAAATGATGCTCAAGGGTTCCCAGAGCATAAAATGTGACAATGAGAGCTCCTCACCAAGAGTCTGTCACTAGTGGGAGTGCTGCAGGTCTTTTTGTTACTGTCTGTTTGCAGAGAAATGTAGGAACTCAAACACTGTGACTACTTGTGCGCAGTTTTCCAAATTCCTGAAGTGTCGAGCCTGATGCCAGTGACTCTGTGTGCAGGCTCAATCCTGACTAGATGAAAAGTTGACCTGAACAGGGAAGATGGTGACAACGATGTTAGTAACAAAGAGAACGACGCATAAAAGCTTCACCAGAGACCTAAAAACAAGGCTGCCGTGGATAGTTTTTGTTGTTTTTAACATTTATTTTCCTTTTTTCAAACAAGCTCTTTGTGACTTCTGTCTACTTGCAACAGGGGTGAGTTAAAGAATGTGCTCCAGCACAAACATAATAACAATAGCCTTCAGTACTGCACTGCATCATATTGTTCACATGGCATCCTGGTGACAGCACACAGCCAGTCTGCTGGTCTCCGAAGCTCTGTGCAAGACTTTTATCCACCGCTGCACTGCTGGGTGCTTAAGAACAGACTCACTATTGCTGTGACCAGCGTGTGAAGGCGCTTCACCAAACAACTCCACATCCAAAGCTCAGAGATGACTTCAGCTTTGACGAGTATTTCATGCTCAGGAACAGACGACGGGCTAGAAATACTTACTCTTAGTGTGGCAGGGAGTATTGTTGTATTCTGTAACCTCGTTTGATTTTCACCGCATACTTTTAAATAACCTGTGACCTCGATAACTGAGGCTCTACAAACACTTTTAAAATGGTGATCAAGGCATGAATAATATTTCTATTTGATAGAGACGAGGCGCAGCCATAAAAACACGGCGTCTCGGGTTTGAATATTCAGTGTGAACGTCGTACAACTTCAATGAAGTGTTGGGCTGTGATCGATCTGTCAGAGCAGCTGGGGAAACAGTTCGGTTTCTCTTAACATTAACCAAGCCTGGTTCACTCTGTGGTCTCTCCACCACCATTTTATTTTATGCAGTAAAGAAAATGTAAAGCAATATCACCACTGCCTGCGATATATGTAGTGTATCACCCACATGCACATCATTTATTCAGCAGACCATCAAATCTTGCTCTGCTACAAGGATGAACCACTGAAGAACGAAGCATTGTAAATGTGCAAAATCCTGAACAGACAATACAGCAAAGACCTCGGCATTAGCGCAGCGGTAGCATTTTAAGCAGAGCTACAGTACGTCTCTTTTTCAAACCTTTAAAAAGGTAGCAGGAAGCGCGTTGCAGGACTCCTAAAATAAGAATTCCTAAAACCTGGGCTCCGACTCTGTTGGGAGTCACTGCTCTAACTGCAAGAAACCTGATGAAGTTCACAGTTTTCCCAGCAAACAAACTCCTCCTGACGTCTCCGCACCCCAAGCTGGAGCAGCTCTCTCTGCCGATCCATCAGCCAGCACCCTGCCCCCTCCCTCCCCCGCTGTGACTTTCCAGCATTCATCACAAGCTGTCCAGCTGCTTAGATCATCCTCAGTCGGCAGTCGCTCGGTCCGCATTATGCAAAATGTCAGCGGGCGAGTGGTGTGTAAAACCACAAAACAACATCAGTCAGTCTCAGGGAAAGAAGCAAACAGAGGATGGAGAGACCCTTCGGTCTTCACGCCTCTTCATCTTGAAAGTTTCCACTTTTCTGTTTCCCTGAAAGGAATAGTGGGCTGGGAAGCAGGCCTCTCAATATTTAAGGTGAAGTATAGGAAATGTAAAAGGCTTTGGAGTGTGTTTGATTCATTATTCAGCGTTAGCCTATTCTCTCCCTCTCTCTCTTTCTTGTGCTGTGTGCAAGAGATAACAGCTCGGCTCCATGCTTTAATTCTTTTGCATAGCAGATTAGAATAGGAAAAAAAAAAAGGGGGGGGGGGAGGCACACAATCCGGGGGAATATGCGATGACTTTTTTTCACATTTTTTCACCCACTGCTTCTTCTTAGTCCTGTCTGATAAAAACAAAAAAAGAAGACTCGTGACGATGCCAAAGAGGAGCTACCCTCTTGCACATCTTGCACATCGTTGTCCTGATGTGAAGTCATTCTGTTCTCCCTCTGGTTCCCGGCAAGTTTTCTTTTTTTTTTTCCTCTAATATTTTCTTGACATTTACAGCGAAGACAAGAAAGTGAGGAAGGTGGGTAGTTATCGCCCCAGAGCTCCTCTCAGAGAAACGGGCCTGGAGACGGGCGCGAGAATAGGACGCGGCAGATGAAAGGCTGCCGCTTTGATAGCAACTGAAAGAGACACGGAAAAGACGCAATAATGCTGGAATCACACGAATCTCACCATCACTGTCACCATCATCATCCTCGGTTCAGTTCGACTGCTGATCAGCCCGCTCTTTGGGGGTGTGCAGCAGTACAGCGAGATCTCCTCTCACAACTCGCACTCACAATCCAACGCATAATTGGCTTCCTGGATTGACTTCAACTGCTGGGGGAAATCTTTGACAAAACCATACATAAATAAATCCATTTTCCTGTGTTTTCTCTTCCCCTGGCTGCCTGCAGAAAAGGCCTCGTTATATATGCAAATGAGATTCTCCTCCTCTCTCTCAGTCATCCCCTCGAGCCAAACGCCTTACTGGCTCCCGCCCATGCAAATGCAGGCCAGGGCAGAGGATCCGCTTACAAAGAAGATACTATAAGAGAGAGAGAGAGAAGGCCAGGATAGAGGCCAAAGAGAACGAATCCAGGGAAGTGACTGAAGGAGAGAAACCAGAATGAAATAGCAGAGAGGAGATGTATGAAGGAGTGAGTGTGTGTGTGTTTGTGTAGGTGGTTCTCTGAAGGAGATGAGTGACAGAAGAGGGTGAGGGAGGCCAAGCCACAGAGAGAGAGAGAGGTGAACTAAGCGCAACTAAATAGACTCTGTTTGCATTATAGACACACATCTGCACAACATATGACCATATTTTCACCAAGCATTAACAGACAGTGTAGGCCTAGATGTCTTATCTGCGGATGAAAAAAAAAACCTTACAGTAAAGACGACCTATACAGATGTGCTGTACAGATGTGCTGTACAGATGTGCTGTATGCGTAATTCAGCACGTATTTTCACATTCATTTGTGTAAATAAACCTGAGATATCATCTTCTGTTGATGAATTCTCCTTTAAGATGAAAATTGTAAAGGTCACCAGAAAGCTGCTTTGAAAGGTGCATTGTCTTTCATCCCAGCAGCCCTGCTGCAGCCTGCTTCTATAAAACACACGCTCATATCGTTTAGTGTGTATAGTGGATTCATATCTTGCTGCCAGATAAAGCCATTTGTGGCTTGCGACGAAAACTGTTGGGTCACATGAAATCAAGCAGCAGCTGATGGTCTAAACATTGTTTATCTCAAACACACTGTCCTTTTTAAGGTTTGCTGTAATTTCTTTGGTTGCCTGATCAGCCATGACTGCAAAGCAGAAATAAAATCTCTGACTTTTGCAGAAAATATTCATGCACATTTGTGAGAG
Organism: Aulonocara sp. 'chitande type north' Nkhata Bay; assembly: GCF_057382095.1. NCBI lineage: Eukaryota > Metazoa > Chordata > Actinopteri > Cichliformes > Cichlidae > Aulonocara > Aulonocara sp. 'chitande type north' Nkhata Bay. Next base: position 8,036,766 of record NC_141345.1, read on the forward strand.
TGGCAGCCAGCTTCTCCCCCTGCTGCTGTCACCTCCCACTGCAGCATGTCTGTTGTTGTGTTAGGGCTGGTGGAAACAACAGAAATGGCTGCGTGAACTGCTCACTTTCTAAAAACATCGCTTATCTCAAGCCGCCGATTAGAGAAGCAATTTAAACCCAAATAACCCAAAATCTGAGACACAATGATTATATATACAATATGGGCATTTTTTGTAATTATTAGTATTATTATTATTATTTTGTTAATGGCAGTCGTAAAGACAAAGTAAGCTTTATTTTTGGCCAGAAAAGGTTCAAGAGGTTCAAATTTAATCTTGTTTAAAGAAGCTTAAAGAAGTAAGTATGTACTTAGGAGGCCCTTGAGCAAGGCACCAAATCACCATGTTTAGCAACCAAAGTCCAGCGCAGCTCCAGAAGCCTCCACACTTAGCGAACGGGTCTACAGAGCTTCCCTAATTAGCAGCGACACAGTCTGAGGGCGTTGGCGCGTCCTGCCCTCCATATCGAGGGGAAGAGTCCCGGCGGGTTGCCGGCATCCCGCCTGTGAGATGAGGACGCTGCACGGTGGCCCTCAGAGGCCCCGCCACTGAGCGCCAAAAAGAGCGGACACGCAGTCCTTGTTAAGGTTACAGATTCTGCTGGTGACACACAGATGACAAGGACAATTTACCACATGGCTGCGTCTCCTCGTCTTTGAGCAGAATGAAAGCGCGCACACACACACACACACACTCTCACACATACACAGTGCAAATTAAGTCTAATAAGAGAAGATGAAACTTTGTGATCCCTGTGGGGAAATTAGGAGGTCGCAGAGGCAGAAAAGAGAGGATACACAAAAGGAGAAAAATTAGGAGCAGAGCAACTGGGAATAATAATGGACGACTGGGATACTGTACGCTGTAGCCTGCTACTGCGGGATCCTTAAAGAGCAGGAAACCAGGAGTACAAAAGTGCAAAGTTAAGGTTGCTGCTTATTTTCTCAATGAATCCATGTCTCGACTATGAAATGTTAAAAAAAAACAGAAAAAGGTGGTAAAAACCAAAAGAATCATTTCATAATGACATCAAACTGAGAAAAGAAGACATCCAAAAAGCTGGAACCAGCACGTGTGACATCTTTGTTATAAAAAGGAGACAAGGAATGGACTGAATTTTCTGCCAAAGACTAATCAATAATTGCTAAGACAGAAAATCGCTGTATCCTCCAAATAATACACAGAAGAAAGGAGGGCAATTTAGAGCAAAGGGGATACAAAGCAAACACATCACAAGACTAGGTGCTGTAAACTGTGATTAGTCCGGTCACAATCGTAGAGCAATGCAGATGTTTGTAACAGAACCCAGCATGGAAAAGAAAAAAATATGTTTGGATGGGATAGAGCGAGAAGAACATCAGCTCACATGTACACGTATGTATCTCACCTGACCCCATGACCTTAAAGCACAAACTGATTCAGTGTAAAACAGGCTAAAATAGAAATGCAAGAGCATTTGTTACTGGCCTGCTCCTCACTTTGCCATGCTCTTCTGGCAAACGTTCACGTGGATGTTAGTTTGACATCAACTTGAACTTTGTCCTGAGGGAGTGTGCTGGTTTGGAGCAAAGGCATTCCCCCAGCAGGACCGTGTGCAGCACCGTGCTACAAAAGCTGCCCAGCAGTGGTTCAAAAGAACATGAAGAAGAGCTCAAAGTGTTGATCCAGCCTCCAACCCACCCAGATCCAACTGAGCATCCAAGACAAGCTCAGTCCACGAAACCCACAGGACCATCTGCTGCACCGTGAAATCTGAACAGTTTGATTTGATTTTTTAAATTTCAAACATTTTGAAATGACGTGAGGGAAGATTAAATAGTTTCTGGACAGGAACACTGGTTTAACCAATTGAACACTGACTGGGAGCCATTAATTACTACAGGAGTCTTAATCAGATACTAGCTAAACCAGAACACTGGGAGCATCACTGCAGTACAGCCACATGAACGCAACATAAGTGACATTACCATCTCAAAACATTACGAGTTGTATACACAGGTTCACTCCTCAGAGTACAGAGACCTCCAAAAGCTAAGACTGAATAAGCTAAATACCCTAGAAAGCTATTTTTTACTTGCTTACCACAAGGGGTCGCCACAGTGGGCAGCTCTACATGTTTGATTTGACAGATTTTTCTGCTGGTAACCTTCCAGGATCAAACCAGGGATCTCTCACGTGTCATTATTGGGTGCAAAACATCACAGCATGCAAATGTGCCACATTCTTCCTCCAATAGGTCATAGCTGCTCTGGTGGCTCAAGGAGGTCCTACACAATGTTAAGCACGAGTTTTAATGTTATGCCTTAATAGTCTGTCGATTCTCTTTTAAAATGGGGCTGCAGATGCTTTATTATAAGCATATTGCATTGTAATAGCATAAATAAGGCAAAGAGCCAGGAGAAGGTACTTTAAAAAAGTCCCTTCCTTCAAACAATATCCTTAAAACAGCCTAACACGCATCTATTTGAGTAAGTAGGGTTACTCAAACAAATGTTACTGGGGCTGTTTTCAGCTGCATTTTAATTCACATTTGTTGCTCTAGCGAGTACGGGGTGTGTATAACAGCGTGTGTTTATGCTAATGAAGGAACATGCCACCCAGTGCCAAACTGCGGCTCACTAATGTGCTTTTAATAGTTTAATCCCACAGAGTGGAGCCCAGTGACTTATGGATTATGATGTATTAGGAAATGTATACAGATAATATTAAATCATCGCATACGTGATATCGCACTCACATGGGCATATTTTTGTGCTTTTGTTTATTTTATTTATCTGAAAAACCTCCTTTACACACATACACTCACACACCAACCATACAACCCTCAGGACCTCAACTCATCCAGCAGGGGTCAGAGGTCAACAGGAAATGGACAGGAAGTGGACCGTGGAGGACTGTGCTGGTGTCTGACCGCTATAACTGGAGCAGAAGAAGATCTTCCCCCTGGACACACACACACGCACGCACACAGTCATGCAGCAGACACACAGTCATGTCCCCTAACCCTTTCCCCTTTCTTCACAAAACTACACACAGAAACATTTTAATGCATGTATACACTCATGCACATCTCCTCAAACCATCCCACACACACATAAACACAGTGGGGTGATATAATGTGATGTGAAAGCTGGCCTGCCTGCGTGCCGTTTGCAGTCCATCACCCACTTTCTCTCCCTTCGTTTTGCCTCACAGGCTCAACCACACCCATTAATGCACCAATCAGATGCTTCGGGTTATACAAAGTTAATATCAGCCTGAATTTACACCAAAGGCACGGCTCAGCTGTCCTCTTACATGGCAGACGTAAATCACACAAAAGCAGCTAAACAAATGTAAAACATTTTTGAAACATGAAGTTCAGGCAGGTTTCATCCCCTGTTGTTTCCTTTACAGCTTATCTACTGTCTTGTGAATGGGCAGCGTGTGTGTGTTTGGCATTATAAACATCACAAGTAATGCCTTGTCCTCAAACTTTGTGAGCATGAGTGTGTGTGTGTGGGAGTGTGCTCTGCATTAGAAGCACCGGTAGCACCACTGACCCGTGTTCGCCTCAGTGTGTTTTTATCTCTGCCTGTGTGACCCGAATTGTAAATACAGCATCCTCCGCTAAGCTGCGCATTTTGGTGTGTGTATGTGTGTGCGCATATTGGCCTGTGTGCTGTGAATTATGAGCAGCAGCCACAACCTGACCTGGTCTGTTCATGGGCTGTATGACTTCGGATCTTGCATATCAATGCGCAAGTTATCTCCGGAATACGTGCGCGTGTGATTTTTCTTTGCGTGTGCATGTGAGCCATGCCAAGAGGTTAATTGAGGGGAGGGCCTCTAAACTGTTGCCCAGGGAAACGCACTCTCATCCATCACCTCATTGACTATTCAGCACCAGGCTCTGAACAAACAAACTAATGCCGAATCCTCTCTGAGCTCAAGGGCGGAGGTGGGGAGGAGCGGACCCGCGGTGGGTCGCTATGCCCGTCGTCGGAGGCTCCTGGCTGGGCTGCTGGGGAGGCTACAGCCCCCTGCTCCCCGACCTGCTGGAGCTCAGACAACAGGCTAATCCTTACAGCACACAGAGGAGCCGCTAATAGGAGAGGATTAAACCAACAAATACACCCACTCCCTCTGCTTCTCCTCCTCTTCCTTCTTCATTCCTCCTCCTCTGCAACTTCCTCAGTTCTTTTTCCCTGTTTTTTAATTAATGTTTTTATATATCGATAGTTAGTTAGATTTGATGTAAGGACTGTAAGTTAGCAGGGTAGTAAGACTTGTGTTCATGTGTATACTGTATATTGTGTGTGTGTAGGTGTACGTGTGTGTGTGTGTGCACGCGTTGGGGAGTGGATTATCCAGGTACCAGGACTCGGCGTTCGCCGGCAGCAGAGCGGAAAGCTTTAATGAGAAGTCACTATTTACTGAGGACAGAATGGGACACACACGCAACACAGAGACTTTACTGTAAATACTCACACACACACACACACACACACACACACACACACACGAGAACCTTCTACGATGATGCACTGCTTCACACACACACTAACCAGTGCAGTAATGGGATTTGGAAGGTTTTCTCTATAAACCAGTCTGCCCTCTTTCTCCTCATTAAGGTACACACCGCACACGTACACACAGCTCAGACACTGAAGCACTGCTGGCTCTATGCTGCTGCAGACTTCTGGGCTCAGTAATTATTTGGAATCTCTGTATCTTTGTCTTCTTTTGTTTGTGTGAACCTGTAGGTGTGTGTCTCTGTGTGTGTGTGCTGGCTTGCTGCTAACAGAAACAGTCTGGTTGAGCTTTGAAAGAATGTAGCAGACGATACTTTACAGTCTCAGAAGTTCTTCATCCACAAATTCAGTCGAAGAATTTTTTTTTTATTAGAAATGGGTTTGAAATCGTGACCTCGGTTCGATCCAATCAAATCTTGTTTTTGGCATCCAAACCGAGGAACATTACTGCCAAAGCAACATGATTTATATCTGCATTACAATACAAACAGTCTCAACATGAAGACGCAATACGGGTGATTTAGGCCTGAGAAGGTTGCCCTCTTCAGGCAAGGAAAGTATAAATTGCTTCTAAATGTATAAGGCAGGTTCACGTTATGTTATACCGTTAATGACCTTTAGGTCCAGCTGTATTTAGCAGCCATGTCACGTTTATGGCACAATGCCACAATTTGACATTACGGAGCATCATGATTTAAAAGGTGTTAAATCATTTTAAATCATTTCCTACCAGAGCAACAAAACAGCTCCTGCTGTTAAAAAAAAAAAGGGCGATGTAAAACTTTAGCTGCTTCCCTTTTCTGTCATTACAATGTGATGCATGATATACCCACCTGATGACTTCAATAAATACAAATGGTTCCAGATTCAAGATATAATAATACGATATAAAATGAAAAGGATGTCATCTATGCAAACTGATCAAAGGCTCCAAAGACTGGTGCTTCAGTCAGCTATTGCACAGAAGCGATCTCATAGATGAATTTTCACATCCAATCAACGTATTTGTACAACAACAACAAGACGAAGCTGGAGGTTTTTTTTAATTAAGGCTAACCAAGACAAAGTGATGGAATCACACCAGCCACGCCACCAATATCATTTAAAAAGGTGAGAAGGAATAAAGTGGATAACAGCCACAGGCCCATTTATTATGTTTAAAATCAACACAATCATTTTGATCTGAACTACACACCAGTGAAGTGTTGCTGCGTCTCACTGAGGACCAAATGTGTCCACAGTCAGACATATAATCACCGGCCAAAGCACTCAGCCTTTGTGATCATTCCTGCCACAGTGGGTGTCTCCAGGAAGACATTTTGCCACGATGAAACGCAGCGTGGCGTCAGTTAACAGGTTACAGATGGTTATTTGTTTATACTGTATGTGGAGTAAGAAGGATAGCACTTATTTGTGGTATGTAATGTGTGGTAGAGCGTATGAGATGAAGTAAATTAAACTCGTAGTTTTGCTTTGGGCAATAAATTTTTTTCTGTCATTGAAATGTGGAAATGTGAGGAAAAACTACTTCCTGCCACGAGGAATATTTGTCTCAGAGGAGGAAGTACATCTCAGTGTTTCCCAGCTGCCCTCTCCACTCAGACTCGCAGTGCTCTCTGGGCGCTCGTGTCTCTTTATAAGGTCCATTTTCTCCAGCCTGTTTGAGCTCAGTGAGTCTGTGTGTGGTTAATAAACTCTCTGTTCTGGGTTATTTTCAGATTCTCTGTGTGGAAACAGCAGAGCAGGGCCTCACATTCTGCAAAGTGCTAATTTCTCATCCACAGCTAACACCTGAAAACAGTGCATAAATATATTAACCCTGCATGCAAACACTGTGATGACCTTTTGTCTTGCAACATAATCCTTACATTAGTCCTGCCTCAGACCTCACCAAACCCAAGGTGATAGGTGAAATGGTCCACTGAAACATTTCACCTAACTCTAAAGGCCGTTACACACAAAACGTGTTTTTCCTCCCCACTGTCACCAACAAGTTTGCTAGGGTTCGTTCTCTAATGGTGTGTTTATCGAAGAATCAAAAGTGACTGTTGATTTAAAATCATACTTTATGAATAAAACTGAAGGGAAATTGCAAAGTGGCTCACAAACACTACCTACATGCACAGCTGAATCCATGCTTGCAGAGCTCATGACTTTTTTAGACTTTTCCTTTGTCATTCTGCACCAACACACACACACACACACACACACACACACACACACACACACACACACACACACACACACAGTTTTGCTTCCATCACTTCAGAGGACTTAACGCTGCCCTTAGCCATAACTACTGCTTGTTTAAACTTAGCCTTCATCTTAACTATTGTAAACAAGAGTGATTGAGTTGTGGGATCTTTACATTTTCGTCCTCAGAAGGAAGACGGGTCCCCACAAGATGAGTAATCCGAGCAGACGCTTGCAGTACATGCGAGCAGAGTAATCATAGCAAATTGACGGATGACTGCACCGCCACTTTTTATCTGTTTCTACACGTACAGACATGAACACGCTCATGTGTCGTGGTCTCTAAAAACTCCATCTCCCACCCTTCATCTCTCTCTCCCTCCATCCTCTCCTGTCCAGAGAGTTAGATGGTGATTAGCGTTGGGATTCTGGGACTCTGGCCTCAGTTTTCATTAACAGCCATAAACACAGTTCTGCTGCACCACCGAGACCAACCGCAGGCTTTGAGTGTGTGTGTGTGTGTGTGTGTGTGTGTGTGTACATCTGAGGAAGCTTTGTCGGTGCTTTGATGAGAGAGAGAGAGAGAGAGAGAGAGGTGTTGTTTATCATGGCAGTAATTAAGGCTGCTGTTCGGCTTTAATTAAAATATAACAGCGGCACCAAGTATGGACTGGTTCTCACACGCACACAAAAAAACCACGCACGGCATCTTTAGCAGTCTATTTACCACAAAAGATAAGGTAAGACGACCACACTCTGAAAGACTTCCAGGGCGACACACACACATACACGCCGCTATCAGCCTCACATAATTGGATCTGATCCAAAAGCGACTTGTGACATCTCCTTGATCCTCTCACTTGAACCCAAACACACCTCGAGCTTCACTTTGGTCCATGTTCTCTCTGACTTTTTAATGGTCTGTTCCAAACTCTACAAGCTTATTCATATTTATTTATTAAGGCAGCGTGTCCTCTCTCTGGTGGGGCGGTAAACTGATTAATCCTGGTCTTTTTCACACGCTCGACTTGCAAGATTACAAGCCTCGGTTGTCGAGGTAAAAAAAAAGAAGAAAAAAAGAGAGAGAGTGGCTCGTGCAAAGCGGCAGATCTTGGGTGCACGTGCGATTCTGGTTTGTGTGAGTTCGCTGGTGCTACATTCAAAGGTGCAGTGGAGATTCATTTTGCTCTCAGCTAGTCAGATTACTGGATGGAAACAGCTGAGCCAATCACAGGCCAGTATACCAGCGGTAGCTCAACAAATGGTGAGAGTCTACAGAGAGATAACGTGGCTTTTCCAGCTGAGTGTGTCGAAAGGCCAAACCACATATGGTTGTCACTTTTGGTTGGCTAGATAATTATGTAAATTTTAGCTCCTGTTATGTAATAACTGAGGGAGAACATGCGCTGATGCTCTTTTGTACAGAACCAGCCACAGAAACCATCATGCATGTGGAATACATGGAATATGTAATATTTACAGCTTCATCGAGCTTTTATAGCTGAGGCTTATTCATGGTGTAAAGTTCTTCAGACACCGGACGCGTAAAGTTTGCGTTTTAAATATATTTCGGACTCGCATATTCTTAATGCAGCCAAATTTCACAGGACGACCTTGCAGTGCTTATTTTTTCTGACCAAGTTAGATTTTTGTTTGCAAATAACCAGACCTGACCAATCAGGCCACAGAATTTGGGAACAAGTGCACTGATGATGGAAATCCTATTTGACCTCAGACACACAGCTAGGTGCTGCTCGAGGTTATTTACTCTCTGAAATGATTTCTCTGCTTCCTCAGCTCAAACTGCCCCACCGGCATCCTGAAGTACGGACGAAAGCGGCCGTGAAACAGCTTCAACTCCTGAAAATCTCCCTGCCGCTGCCTTCTCCTGAGAACTGGGTGTATCCAGAGATTCAGTTTCTAGCTATTCTGCTTTAGAAACATCAGGACAAGCTTCATGTCGACTCTAGTTCTTTTTTTTTTTTCAGTGCATTTTTTTGGTGCATATGTACGTTACAGGACAAATTCAGATCTGAAAAATTCTGAATTTCCTGTCATTTTGTTTACAATGTGCTTGGTGTGTAAAACCGGTGAGAAGCAAAGCTCCACAGTACATGAGAAAAATATACAAATCTTTGAGACTCCCGACATATTTTTACATGTACTGTTTTCCAAAAAGAGTCCAGTTTTCAGCTTTATTTACTTTATTGGCTTCTATTAGTATATAAAAACATGTCTATTTACTAACTAATTATATTCAGTTCTGTGCTGAAAATGATTCATTCCAATCTAATGTAATATGAGTGTGACCTGTAAGGAAAGTGCAGTTTGTCCTCATCCAGACGCGAAACTTTAGTTCTATTTTAAATCACCAAAACAGCCTCCTGCAGGTGTTTTATAAAGAGCCTACAGTAACATAAGACTGGTGCAAAACTGCCTTCATGTTCAGGGAAAGACATTTAAAAAATATAATATGAATCTTTTCATGGCATCTGTTTGATCTAAAACAGGGAAAAAACTATTTTGCACATTTTGCATACCACAGACCTAAAACTCGTGGATGTCAGTGACCTGTGCAAAGGTGTGGACGGCTTACGGCTGATAAATCTACTGCTTGTCATTCTTTTTTCTGACCTGAGCTGAAGGTAAACAGCACCTACGATAGGTGGACCAGAGTTCAGGAGATCAGTGACCCCACTCGGGTTCAAATCTCTGGATTCTCAACAGGTTAAAGTCAGCTAGAATACTCAACTGTGCACCCACAGGCACAGTATAGCTGATAGAAATTTAGTCACATAGTCCAAGTGACAGCAGCTCACGTATATGGGCTCAGAGGGGTGTGTGCGTTTGTGCGCGTGTGTGTAACCAGGTGTAGAGCTGTCACTGAAGGAGAAAATTAGTCAGAAAATGACAGCAGCGTACCTGAGTGAGCAGACACAAACTTCAAAAAGTTTGCAACGACACACATTTCACAGAAACTTCACACACGCACAGCCGCGCACACACACACACACACACGAAGCTATTTTCACTGCGGTGAAGCCTCAGTGACTGCATGATATTTAATTATACTGATAAAAAAAGACTAAGCGCTCTGAGTCGCTGTCCTTTTCTTTTCATCTCCAGGTCAATTTGAACGCTCGGAAATGTTTGCATTTCACATCCTTTGACCTTTGATCCTCTGAGTTTATTCTTAAAAACTGTTCAATTGCCAGAACAAACACTGAAAGTTAAGGTCAAAGAACGGGTCTATATCAAGCATGAGCCCCAGTGGTCGATTCTTTATGAACCAATGGGCCACGTTAACGACGAGCTAGTCCATCTCTATCCCTCACAGTCATGTGGTACATGAAACAATACCCTACAGCGCAGCATCACAACCCTCAAAGAATGGAGTCAGTGTTGCACTGACACCAAATATTCAGATTACTGCACCATGAGTTTTTCTTGAAGTGCAACTAATGGTGGGAAAATTCTTGAGTTGACTGAACCTGTTGATCTAACTTAAACCAGCTCATTGTTGGATCTTCGCATCAGCTGAAATTCTTTTAACTTGATGAGACCGATGCGGACAGTTCCCCGTCTTTGTACTGGTGTGAGAACTCACGCCTTTCACTTAGAAGGAGGAGAAACATTTCAGCACACTCTCTGGGGTGATGCCTTCTACTGAAGTCAATAAGTTAGGGATAATCATCAATATTTCGGAAAGGTTTAAGAAGATTGGGCCTTACTTTAGATTCCACAACAGTCATGTAGAAACATGAGCTAGTTTACTGAGTGCAGGCTCATTAGAGAGGGTTTACTCATCAACACTGCAAACATGTTTATGCTTTCCACGATCAATAATCAAGCAGCTTGAGATGATACATAATTGTGCAATTAAAACTTTGGAAGCAAAGTCAATATGATATCCCCGCTGAGGTCTCCCGTGAAAATAGATACATTAAGGTGTCTCATACAAGGTGCTCAGGAACAAGAGCAAACTTTCTGTGTGTGTGTGTGTGTGTTGCTTTTGGCTTCAGACGTGCAGAAAACAGATGAAAAGAGAAAGTAAAGCTGCGGTACATGATATCAGCACTTATTTATTTTAATAAAAACCTCTGAATACAAAGTACATTCACAGGTACAGTAGCAAGCCACTGAGCTGCTCTGTTGGATTTCTACAGCAAACCAGTGATCACTACAAATATTCAAATTCATACACCATTTTACAACTTTATATCCCATAAACATACCGCTATAAGTCAGAATAAACACACTTTTGTACTTACAAACAAATAATCCTGGTTTTCGGCTGTTATTCATTTGTTACTAAGCTGTAGCACTAACGAACCAACCAGCTGAGTCCTACACAAGTCTATTTACTGGAAGATACAAGAAAGAAAAGCTCTGATTGGCAGGTCAATAAGAGCTTCAGTCGTTAATGATTTGATTAACAGGTCGATAAGGAGTCTAACTGCCTGAATGACAGGATTCACTGGCAGTTAAATCTTAAATGGCCTTAAAAAAAGGAAATCTCCAAGCTATTTGTTGTTAAAATGAGCTTTTTTGGACAGGAGGGGTAAAGGAGGACGTGGAGCTGACTGTGGTTTGGATATGGAGCAGCAGCAGACTTTAAACAGAGAGATCACGACAGAATGATCGCGTCTGAATATTTATGTATTGCGACACAGTATATACTATGATAAAGTTATCAGTTATCTTTTGGTGCTTGTAGTTCTTTAGATAATAATAATAGTTCTGGTTTTAGATACAGGATGATGGCGTTTGCTCAGCACAGCAACCGGAAGCAGAACAAAGCTGCTGTTTTAATTCCATCGAAAGGTTTTTCAGGAATTCATCAACCAATTATAAGAAAATGCTCATAAACTTCAAATAAGTCCATTGACTTTACTAAAAATGTCTCATTTGATAAAACAGAAATTGAATGTGCAAAAAAGAAGAAAGAATCAATAAATTCTAGTAAATTTGTAATTATACAAAGATTTGTTTTATTTTTCTCTGAATTTTAACCTAATGACCTGTAACTTTATCAGTAACCTGAATAAAAAAATGAATGAATGCATCGTCTTTTTCCTTTCTTCTTCATGCAGCAGTTTTCTCCAGCTTTCAGTCTCTGAGCTCGGCGCAACTTCTACACTGGAAACATAGATTAAACTGATTTTCATTTTATCATCTGACTCCAGTTTACAAGACAAACAAGAGGACATCTGAATGTAAGAGTGTGGCCAGTCAATTCTAAATCAATTATAAAGGAAGTGAAGTGGCAGGAGTGAGTTTCTGTCCACCCTGACAAGCCTTTCTGTCGGCCTGTGAGAGAAAGCAGGTTGGCTGATTATCTGCCAATCACCCTGTCCTCCGAACCCTGACTGTCACTCATCAACTCCAGGCACGGGGGCTACAGAAAAAGGAAACAAAGGTCAATAAATCTTCTTGATGCATTCTCAATCATCCAGGAAAGTAAATCTCCAAAAGTTGACTCTGTTCATCTGAATGTAGCGTTTTGTGGGAGAAACGTTTCGTCACTCATCCAAGTGACTTCTTCAGTCTCAGCTGACTGCAGGTTTCCCCAGTCTTATAAACAGTTCATTTGCATAATGACTGAAACCAGCCCACTGAAGGAACAATGGGCTGGGAGGTCAGTTCCTTAATCGTAATTATGCAAATTCTCATGACCATTGATCAACAACCACTGACCAAAGCCCACTGATCAATGGCTATGAGTACCATTCACATAGAGTTAGGGAATGGCTGCAATCACAGCATTGTAAGATGGTGACAGATGTACCCTTAGGCCCCCTCCTCGATTCAGAGATGGTCTTTCCCTTTTCACGTAAATGGCCTCCTTGACTCCGCGCTCAAACCAGCGTTCCTCCCTGTCCAGGATGTGTACATCCTCATCATTGAAAGAGTGTCCACTGGCCTGTAGGTGTAAATAGACTGCAGAGTCCTGGCCTGACGAGGTAGCTCTTCTGTGTTGTGCCATCCGCTTCGCCAAAGGTTGTTTGGTTTCCCTGATGTATAAATCATGGCAATCCTCCTGGCACTTAACAGCGTACACTATGTGACTCTGTTTGTGTTGGAGGACCCGATCCTTGGGGTGGACCAGTTTTTGGCACAGCGTGTTTTGGGGTTTAAAAGCCACAGAGACCCAGTGTTTAGAAAAAATGCATCTTAACTGCTCTGATATTCCTGCCACATATGGGATCACTACAGGTTTTCGCTTGGGCAGCGGTTGTCCTTCTCTCCTGGATCGGCTGGAGCTTTCTTTAGGTGCCTTTCCAGCTTTGACAAAAGTCCAGCTGGGATAACCACATTTACTCAGGGCCTTCTTGATGTGCTGTTCTTCTGCCTCCCTGGCCGCTGTGTCAGTGGGGATGGTGTTCGCTCTGTGTTGTAGCATCCTGATGACACCCAGTTTGTGCTCCAGTGGATGATGAGAGTCAAACCTTAAATACTGATCCGTATGTGTAGGTTTACGGTACACGTCAGCTTTTAGATGTCCCAAATTACTGATGGAAATTTCACAGTCTAAGAAGGCTAACCTGCCACTTTTCATATCCTCCCTGGTGACGGTGTCGGTCCACCGAGTTAATGTGATCCGTGAAATGTAGTATGTCCTGAGATTTGATTTTCACCCAGGTGTCATCCACATATCTGAACCAATGGCTTGGTGGTGTTCCAGGGTAGGATAGCAAAGCCATCTTTTCCACTTCTTCCATGTACAAATTGGCCACGATGGGTGAAACTGGGGAGCCCATGGCGCACCCATGTTTCTGCCTGTAGAACTGACCCTTGTATGTGAAGTAGGTGGAATGAAGACACAGTTCCAAAAGCAAACACACTTGGTCGATGCTGAGAGTGGTCCTGTTGCTGAGGTTGGTGTCATCCTGTAATCTTTTACGGACTACCTCCAACGCTTCCGTGACTGGGATGCAAGTGAAGAGAGATGTAACGTCGTACGAGACCATTGTTTCATCTGACTCCATAATAACATTTCTCACCTTCTCAACAACTGGATGTGGTGTTCAGAGCTGCCCACCAGCGGGTTGAGGATCGAAGCCAGAAACTTGGAGATGTTATAGGTGACCAAGTTGATCATGCAGACAATCGGTCTTAAAGGTGCACCCTGTTTATGTATTTTCGGTAAACCATACAGACTTGGTGTAGACTCCCTTGGGTATAGCCTGTGATGCGAGGTCCGGTCAATAGCCTTGTCTTGTTCTAACTGCTTCAGACAGTCTATCACCCTCTTCCTGTAGCCACTTCCTTGGTCTCGTTTCAGGGGCTCATAAGTATTTTCGTCACTGAGTTGTGACAAATTTTTCTCATGATAGCCTTTCTGGTTTAGCAGTACTGTGCACCTACCCTTGTCTGCTGGAAGGATGATAATGTTGTTGTCATCACTAAGTGATGTGAGTGCCTTCCTCTCCTCCATGGTGATGTTGGATGCTGGGGGCTTTGCGTTGCTGAGACAGGCCGAAACTTTCGTCCGTAGTTGCTCTGCTTCCACTTCTGCAATATTGTTGTTACGAATTGCTGTTTCTGTGGCTGCGATCAGCTCCACTAGTGGGATTTGTCTTGGTGTGACAGCAAAATCCAACCCTTTAGCAAGGATGTTTTTCTTTGTTTTGGTGAGCTGTCTGTCAGACAAATTCTTCACCCACTTATCCACATCCTCGGTGTTGCATCCTTGTCTCTTCTGGTCACTGAGGACACTCTCCATATTTTGTGGTGGTTTCCGACGTACAACAAGTAAGTCAAACTTCCTTTGTTGCCTGGTCTTAGACTTCTTGTGCTGTGCTAGACGAGCCATTTATAAGATTGGGGGAACCTGCAGTCAGCTGAGACTGAAGAAGTCACTTGGATGAGTGACGAAACTTTTCTCCCACAAAACGCTATGTCCAGATGAACAGAATCAACTTTTGGAGAAAGGTCAATAAAGTTCAAATATGGCCCATAAAATGTGACTTTTGGGAAACAATGTGTAGTTCTCACACAGAAAAGAAGCTTCAAACCAGCTGATAAAAAGAGGCGACAAGAGCAAAAACCCACAAAAGGCCAATAATCCACTGCGATCGTGACGAGTCCACTTAGGCGTCAGTTACATCCACAAAGAGAACAGTGCAGCGTAGGCGAAAAGGTACAAATCCGCTCCCCAAAAAGTGACCTACCGAGGATGAGGAGGGACAAAAACAAAAAAAAAGATCCCAGAGGAACCAAAGATGATTAACTCCTCGTTATTCGGGAAAATTTCTCCAACCAAAAAATATTTCTTTAATCAGGTTTTTGTTTTTTGATTCTCCTCGATGGGAACTTGTACGAAGTGAAACATGAAGCAAAAAAAGCAGTTCACAACCACCACAGGCAAGGAGGGAAGAGAAAAAATCCTCAGAACTGAAGCAGAGACAGAAAAAGCTTGAGGACTGAATCGGTTTTCTTTTTGTAAATTCAAGGAGGAAAAAAAAAGAAGCTTTAGATGCTCTTTGTGTCTTTAGTTTTGTCTTAAGGCAGTCTTTTATGTCCGGCCCCCTTCTCCAGCTGGGTGCTTGACGACGCTCCACCTACAAGAGGATAGATACGGACGTCTTACACCTCAGGTAACGCAACGTAGATATCACATTCCATGCAAAATGTCTCAGAAATGAGAAAAAAATGCCAAAAAACGTAGGAGTAATTGAAAGCTGGTTGAAGGAAAAATGATGCTTAAAAAAGGAAGCTAATTAAAAAAAAATGTGGGGGCAAAATACGCAAAATGAATTCACTGATCAGTTTGAAAATATCTTTAAAAAAAATAAGTGCACCATTCATAAACTCACATGGCCACAGTTATATACAGCTGTTAAAAAAAAGACCAAATCATTGAGTCTCGCTGATCACATTGGATTCAGTCAAACAACCGTTTTGGTATGAACAGAAATTCAGAAACAGAACTACATGTTTTATAAATCAAGACACGAATATATAAGATTATGTGAACTTTGTTCATTTAGTCAGCCATGACAGTTTGAGACAGGCTAATTGGATAAGCTAGCTTCCGATTTCATTTAAAAGTTTAATTCCTGTTAACGAGCAGTTTAAATAAAGTAATAATAATAATAAAACTATCTTGAGATAAGATAAGATAAGATAAGATAAGATAACTCTTTATTGTCATTGCACAGTCATACATAGTACAGTAGTACAATGAAATTGGAAAAACTGTCCTACGTCGGCACTACATATAACACAACACGACACGATATGACACATCACAACGTAACAAACAACACAACACAGTATATTAACTTAGTATAAAAAAGAAGAATAAGTGTATGTGTATTGCACACTGTTATTATTGCACATTAATTATTATTGCACCTTGTTATAAATATAAATATTATTGTTATCGTTTTAAACATTGTTACCTCCCCCTAAAAAGTCCAGGGAGGTATCCAGTCAGGTCAGCTATTTACATTGATCAGGGCTATTGCCCTGTTGTAAAAGCTGTCCTTGAGTCTATTTGTTCGGGACCTCAGCAGCCTGAACCTCCTGCCAGACGGCAGCAGCTTAAACACCCGGTGTCCTGGGTGTGTGCAGTCCCGTAGGATGCTGCGTGCCCTCTTGAGACAGCGAGTGCTGTACAGGTCCTTCAGGGAGGGAAGAGGATGTCCAATGATTTTTTGGGCCATGTTGATGACCCTCTGGAGTGCCTTTCTGTGTGCTGTGGTGCAGCTGGAGAACCACACACCGATGCAATATGTCAGCACACTTTCAATGGAGCAGCGGTAGAAGACGGTCAGCAGCTCCTTCTTCAGGTCCATTTTTCTGAGGATTCTCAGAAAGTGGAGACGCTGTTGGGCCTTCTTTAAGACCGCAGAGGTGTTAGAGCTCCATTGGAGGTCTGTGTCTATGTGCACACCCAGAAACTTGAAACTGGAGACCCTTTCCACGCACTCCCCGTTGATGCTGACAGGCTGCAGCTCGGACTTCCTCCTTCTGAAGTCAACTACCAGTTCTTTTGTTTTGGTGGTATTGAGGTCCAGGTTGTTGTCTGCACACCAATCTGACAGCCTCTGAACTTCAGCTCTGTATGCAGTCTTATCTCCCCCTGAGATACCCATAGTAAGACCACATCTGGATCCCCTTCAGTTCGCTTATCAGCCTCGTCTCGGAACAGAGGACGCCATCATCTACCTGCTCAATCATGTCTACACCCATCTGGACCAGCCGGCGAGCACTGTGAGGGTCATGTTTTTTGACTTTTCCAGTGCTTTCAACACCATCAGGCCGACCCTCCTGGGTGATAAGTTAGCAGCGATGCAGGTGGATGCTTCTCTGGTGTCCTGGATTGTTGATTACCTGACAGGAAGACCACAATATGTACGTCTCCCACAGTGTGTGTCTGACAAGGTGATTAGCAACACAGGGGCACCACAGGGGACTGTCCTCTCCCCCTTCCTCTTCACCCTCTACACCACAGACTTCAGCCACTGCACAGAGACCTGCCATCTTCAGAAGTTTTCTGATGACTCTGCGGTGGTTGGATGCATCAGCAGGGATGATGAGACAGAGTACCGGGCTGTGGTCGACTCCTTTGTCACGTGGTGTGAGCAGAATCATCTGCAGCTCAACGTGGCAAAGACCAAGGAACTGATCGTGGACTTCAGGAAGACCAGGAAACACTTGACCCCTGTTTCAATCCAGGGGGTCAGTGTTGACATTGTGGAGGACTATAAATACCTTGGAGTACACATTGACAATAAACTGGACTGGGCTAAAAACACCACAGCACTTTACAGGAAGGGCCAGAGTCGTCTCTATTTTTTGAGGCAACTGAGGTCCTTCAACATATGCCAGAAAATGCTGAGGATTTTCTATGAGTCTGTTGTGGCCAGTGCGATCCTCTATGCTGTTGCATGCTGGGGGAGCAGGCTGAGGGTCGCAGATGCCAACAGACTTAATAAACTGATCCGTAAGGCCAGCAATGTTGTGGGGATGGAGCTGGACTCCCTCAAGGTGGTGTCGGAGAGGCGGATGCTGTCCAAGATAAAGACAATGTTGGATAACACCTCCCACCCACTCCATGACATGTTGGTCAGTCACAGGAGCTCGTTCAGTGAGAGACTGAGATTACCGAAAAGCACCACTGAACGACACAGGAAATCATTCCTGCCTGTGGCCATCTCCCTGTACAACGCATCCACTTAACACACTGTTTGCTGCTACAGCTACACATGTTTCTTTTCCAACTATTCATTTATAAGTGACTTATGTATGTATGTATGTATATATATGTATATATTGTACTATTCTTAGTTAGCGTATTGTCTGTCTTGTCTTAATGTTGGTTTAAAATGGAGCACTGTAACAAAAAATAATTTCCCCCAGGGATCAATAAAGTATTCTGATTCTGATTCTGATTCTGATGAGCCCCACCACAGTGGTATCATCTGCAAACTTGATGACTGTGTTGTCTGGGTGGGAACTAACACAGTCATGTGTGTACAGAGTGTACAGTAGGGGACTCAGTACACAGCCTTGTGGAGAGCCGGTGTTGAGGCTGAGGGCTGAGGAAAGATGAGGCCCCACTCTAACTCTCTGTACACGGTCTGAGAGGAAGTCTCTGATCCAGCGGCAGGTGGTGGAAGGAAGTCCAATTTCCAGCAGTTTATCTATTAGTCTGTCCGGGAGTATCGTATTGAAAGCAGAGCTAAAGTCAACAAAGAGCAGCCTGGCGTAACGGCCCTGCACTTCCAGGTGAGAGATGGTGGTGTGGAGCGTTGTAGCAATGGCATCTTCAGTTGATCTGTTAGCTCTGTATGCAAACTGGAGCGGGTCGAGTGTGGGTGGCAGGCAGGACATGATGTGACGTCGGACCAGTTTCTCAAAGCACTTCATTATAACAGGTGTTAGAGCAACTGGTCGGTAGTCGTTGAGGCTGCTAATGTTAGTACGCTTTGGCAGTGGGACAATTGTGGCTGACTTTAGGCACGGCGGGATGCAGGACTGGGACAGTGAAGTGTTGAAGATCTTAGTGAAGACCCCAGCCAGCTGGTCTGCACACTCTTTTAGGACCTTTGCGGTTACCCCATCTGGTCCGGTGGCCTTCCTGGGGTTCACTGCCCTCAGTGTGCGCCTCACCTCATATTCCTGCACTATGAGGCTTGGGCTGCTGCTGTCCGATGTTTTTGCTGCTGCTGCCTCTGGTCCCTTCACCTCAAAGCGTGCGAAGAAGTGGTTCAGCTCCTCTGCAAGCTCCGCGTTACCCTCAGTCAACGTGGTATTGCCAGGTTTGTAGTTGGTTAAGTGCTGAACTCCCTGCCATACCTGTCGTGAGTTGTTGGTGGTGAAGTGGTCTTCGATCCTTCTCTTGTACGCTGCCTTGGCCTCTCTGATGCCTCTTTTCAACTGAGATCTGGCTGCACTGTACTGCATACCATCACCGGATCTAAAAGCGGCGTCACGTTGCTTCAGCAGGACCTGGACCTCTTTAGTCATCCAGGGTTTCTGGTTGGAATACACCCGGAGATGTTTGTCCACAGTGACACTGTTGACACAGAAGTTAATATATGAGAGCACTGATGTTGTGTGCTCTTCAAGGTCCTGATGTTCGAACACGCTCCAGTCCGTGTTTTCAAAACAGTCCTGCAGCTGATGTGATGCACCTTCTGGCCAGGTTTTCACAGTTTTTGTGACTGGGGGGGCTCTTCTCCTAATGGGAGTGTATGCAGGGATCAACAGCATGGACATGTGGTCTGACAAACCTAGATGTGGTAGAGGGGTTGCTCTGTAGCCTTTTTGGATGTTGCTGTAGGCTTTATCCAATGTGTTTTTCCCCCTCGTTGCACATTTAATATGCTGTTCAAATCTGGGGAATACTGACCTTAAATCAGCATGGTTGAAGTCCCCAGCTATAATGTGCACTGCGTTTGGATGGGAGTTCTGCTGGTTGCTTATTGTCTTGTGCAGCTCCTCCATGGCAGAGTTAGCATTAGCATCGGGTGGTACATACACGGCCGTTACCATGACAACAGTAAACTCGCGAGGTATGTAGACGGGTCTGCACTTCACAGTCAAGTATTCCAAATCCGGGGAACAGTGGCTGTCTACAGTCTTTGTGTTTTTGCACCAGCTGTCATTGGTGTAGATGCATAAACCCCCTCCTTTGATCTTACCGGAGTGGCCGTTCCTGTCGTGACGGTGAACCGTGCGGCCTGCTAGCTCAATAGTCGAGTCCGGAATTGATGGCTGCAGCCAAGTCTCTGTGAGTAATATTATGCTGCTGTCCCGTACACACTTATTGACTGCAATTTGTAATCTCAGTTCGTCGATTTTGTTGGTTATGGACCTGAGCCGAGTGGAGTGGAGGTTTGCAAAAGCTCACGTTAACGTTTGCTAATTGTTCTGTCATTGTTGGCCCGAGTCAGGTGGACCGAGTTCGGTTTTGCACATTTCTGTCAGGCCAGGTTCTGCATGAACGCACACGTATGCCTTGCACCCTCAGTCATTTAAATGATTACACTATTACTGGTAGCTTGTGAGTCTTTGGCTTTGAATTTTCCGTACAAAGAAATATTGAAGATTCATAGAAATGCACTTTTGCACCATTGTTCTAAACGTCGTCACCTGAGAAGGTGCGGATAAAACAGGAATGTGGGTAAAGGCTGCTGAAGCTCTCCATGCTCTCATGGCTGTTTATTCTTTTGCACTCCGGGTGTTTGATTATTGTCACTCTGGTGTAGCCCATGTCTACAGCTCTGATCCAAATACCCCTCCAAACATTTCTGCTGCTTTACATGCAGTGTTTGTGCAAGTATACATGCTGATCCTCATTACTGATACCTCAGGCACCTGTGAATACAGTGACAGAAAGAGGTCTCACAGAGCCACAGCTCACTTGCATTGCAGTTGTTAGCTAGCCATGTGGACAGGCTGTTTACAGGTGTGACTCTGGAGCCCCTCCTACAGCACTGCTCGTGCCGTTATGTCTTTATAATTATCTACAACTAATTCTGCGTATTTCTACATAAAGCTACTTTCGGCTGCTCCCTCACTGACAAAGGACCGCCACAGCGGAAAGCTCCACATGTTTGATGCCGGATGTCCTTCCTGATACAACCCCAAAGGAATCTGATCTCCTGCTGGGAGATCGCTTTTTAAGCGAATGTGTAAACCACCGCACTATACGCACTTCTGCACAGGGTTCTTACTGTATATACTTTACAATCAACTGTCATAATAATTATGATAATCATAATAAAAACATGCAAAATAAAAAACATGTAACTTATAATCCGACTTATAATCACTTTTATTGTAAATGTGGTAGTTGAAGTTCATTGGATTGCTTTAATTTTACATGCAAACTACACAATCACCTGAGATTGCTCTGCTTGAGAGTGACCAATCACCAAAGGTCCATTCAGGCTCAATATTAAGGCATTTCTAATGCCATCAAAAGTGAATATAAAGGCTCATAAACGGAATTAGATACAGCTAACATCTCTGCAGTAAGTTCATTGTTGTTTGAGGTGAATAACCTCAGACGGCCGTCTGGAGGTCAACGCACAAAAAATCTCTTCTTGTTCAACCTGAATGCGCCTCAATAGTCTGCTACAGTCGCAGTATTATGAATATTTAACCCTTTAAGACCTACCATAGAACCAAGTCCGCCAGAGCTTATATTATATTTTTACATGCTGTGGAGCCATTTTTGGGAGCATTTCAAGTTGCTATACATCAATACAACCATTATAGCCCAGATTTTAATAATATGTATTCATTAAGTGCATAGTAATTACATAAATTGCAAAAAAGTGCAATAAACTACAAAAAAATTGAAAATCGTTTTTGATTTTTTAACATATATTTGTAGTTAGAGAAATTTAAGAGTCTTATCCCTCAAAACTGTAAATACAAAAAAGTTGCACAAAATAGTTTCCCACCACAGGAAATTTATTTTGAGTGTCTTCATAGTTTTATTTTTGAAATACACCAATTTTTATACACTGCAGGAAAAATGAAAATAAATATTATACTGCAAATTTGCAAAAAAGCAGCATATGCATCAAAATAAACTATTTCCAGCAGTGCAATATGAGTCCTAAGAATCCCAGAAACGACACAGAAAGTCATAAAGTCAAAGATAACTTTTAAAAAGAGCAGTATAGGCCCTGAGGCCCTGATCGCAAAAAAGACTACATTTCCGCGAAAATGACGTCACTTCCGGTTTCGGGCAGGTAATGGCGGAAATGCAAAAGTTCGCGCTGACGTCTATTCCAACGTAGGAAGTGTTTTGAACAGCTGATCAGATCGGTAAAGCGTGTTTCTGGAATATTATGTTTTTGTTCCTGCAAGCGCTTTTTATGCAGTTTTTGCAAAGCTTTATGTGG
This sequence comes from Aulonocara sp. 'chitande type north' Nkhata Bay, assembly GCF_057382095.1. Taxonomy (NCBI): domain Eukaryota; kingdom Metazoa; phylum Chordata; class Actinopteri; order Cichliformes; family Cichlidae; genus Aulonocara; species Aulonocara sp. 'chitande type north' Nkhata Bay. The sequence goes on from NC_141345.1 coordinate 8,058,886, forward strand.
AAGGAAACCGTGACCTAGGACAAGCTGATGGCATCAGATGTAAGTACAACTCCTCCGGTTTCATATGCAAAAAAAATTTTTGCGCTAGCTTACGTGGTTGCAGTGCTACTGGGATTTAAAAATAGTTACGCATAACAGAGCGTTCCCGCTCCGATCGGCTCTAAAGGGTTAATTCAATACACTGTGGGTGTGTGTTTATGTGTCAAGGCATTAGTGACCTTCAAGTAATGAATCGGGCTGAATCAAGTTGTACAATGAACCTGGAGGAACGTATAGACCCACACGTGCACACATACTTGCACACACACGTGCACACGCACACGCTGCAGCAATTGGCTGTGCTGTGATCTAGCATTGACTTTAGATTTTAACAGTAGTGAAGTGCGATATTTAAGCATGTATCCATGGCCAGAGGTGCTGCTGCACTTTTCAGGGATTACAGTCTCTAAGTAAGGTCTTCCTCATCTCTCTCTTTTTCTTTTTATTCTATTTTTCTTGCTCTGTACATTTTTCGTCTTTTCCTAGAGCTCCCCCTCTGGATTGTTAGCTCTTCTTCACCTCACGCACTCCTTTCTTTTCCTTGATCTTCCTGCTCTTTCCTCTGCGTCCCTTCTTATTAATACATTCTCCTCCTTGAATTAAGGAGGAAGTCTCCCTGTTCCTCCTCTTGAATTCTGCCTCCTCGTCCTCCTCCCTACCATCATGGCAGCATCTGTTCATAATGAAAGACACAGTTGGACATCGTTCTCGTTTAGCGCCTCCTCCACGCTACCTGCTCCAGAGGTTACCTCCCGCCGGGCGCGTTTGTTAGACATCATCAGCACTTCCCAGCAACCTTCCCTCCCTTCCTCCCTGCCACCTTCTCCTCCTCCAGATGTCATTGATCTAGAAGTGGGTCACAACAGCGCTGAATCAAAGCTAGGTTACACAAGGCTCCGAGGCAGATACTGTATGTAATTTTAGCATGGGTTAACATTTATGCGGGAGAATGCGAAATGCTACGAGTGTTGTTTGGAGCATAGAGACTGAAGCCTGAAGACCTGACAGGTGCTGAAAGGTGCAGAAGATCTTGGCCTTTAAGCCGCATGAGTCTATAAATAGGACTTTAATTTGGAATGTGTAGCTCTAAATCAGGCAGGTTGGTCTTTTAGCTTAACATGTAACTATGTTCTTTATAAATTAATCGTGGAATCCTAGACTGAAAAATTCATAATCGTACACCGAGCTCAGAATCAGTCAATAAAAATATTATTAGAATTTACTAAATGGCCTAAAACAGATCAACTGTTTTTTATATTTCCCTGTTATGTTCTGTTCAAAGTGAATTTCAGTCTATGCAAAGGTATGAATCATGACCCGTAGAATTTTGTGGCAAAGTGTCTAAAATGACCCACAAAACACACAAAATATTTCTCTTCTGCAAGTAATAAAGCCTTAAGGACATTTTAAAATCATAATTAAAAACGTTCAAGTGATTAAAACATATTAATAAAAAAAGCTTGGATGTTCATTCTCAATCTTTGCATATTGGCCTTAAAATACTCTAAATTTACAGGTAGCCTTCTGTTTTGAAACCATCTGAACAAGAAGGTTGTGAAAGGCGATAAAAGCTAACAGGAAGCTGCTCATTACTGAACCTTGTGTTTAAAAGACGAGCATTTAAAGGACAGCTGCCATTTTTTTAAAATCTTTTTATCAAAGCTATAAAAGGACAGTTTCAAAACTGGATGCTTGTACAAAACTACACGTTGCTCAATAATAATGCAACATGCAATGTGTGCAGATGATCTTTAGAAGCGTGGTTTGAAAAATCTGCCCGTGGAAAGTAACAGAAAGCCACTTGTCCTCACTTCATTTAAAGTGCCCTTTAGCAAGGCTCTTAAACTCAAACTACAGCAGAGGAGGTGCTCAATGGTCATCAGACTGTGGCTGTACTGGAGCCACAAAACTGGATGCGCCGCGTACACATCAGCCACCCTGACCTAATATGTCTCCTTTACACTTTTGGAGTGGCCCTCCAATCAGAGAACCAAAGGGGTTATGGACATCTTACTCACTTACCCAGTGAGTAAGATGTCATTAAACATAAAAAAAAAAATGATAGAAGAGCAGAAATTAGATTTTTTTTAAAAATGAGTATCCACTAGAAATTCAGCTGGGAAAACAACAAATTAAAAGGAATTCAAAATAAAATACGAATACATCACAGTCAGGAGGAGAAACTCCCTTTAACAGAAAGGAAAAGTCATCTGCAGTGACATGTTTACTTTAAGAGAGTCCAGCTCAGAACTTTAGCCTCAGTTTTTTTATCCTTATATTGCAGTTATCATAAGATAAAGTTATCAATGAGATAAAATTGGACGTTTCTTTCCTTCTACTCACACATTTCAGGTACAAACAAAAGAAAACAGTAGAACTGAATAAGCGCTTCAAAGTAGACTATTTTCACAAAATCATTATGATTTACAAGGTTTGTTTGATGGAAGATCCATCCAAGTTGATATACCGTGCTCACAATAAAGTAATGCACAGTTCCATTAGGGATAAATACCGCAGCGGGACGCGGATCGTGGGGCTGTGTCACAGCCTCTAATCAGGCTGTTGAACCGCAAAGTGAAAGTGAAATTTCTGTCCTCCTGTTTGGTGCAGACTAAGCATGCAGCACTTTATGAGTTTATAAAGTCAAGATAGTTGCCCTTGCTGCTTACTGTGGATAAATTGAGTTTCATTGAGCAAACAAACACCAAGGTTCTGTTCACAGAGAGAGGTTATGAAGCCTTAAGTCAATCCATCTGTTCAAAGAGCAAGTTAAAAACACAAAACTCTCTCGAGCATTTCAACACCAGCCTTCCTCTGAGAACAAAGCTTCAAACAGTCAAACATTCAAACCTCGACTAAAGGCTATTGAAAATATTCCAGAGAGGAGAGCTGTGCATTTTTGCTTTTGTTCTTTAACTTTGAGTTGTTAACCAGAAGGACAAAAAGGCCCGGCAATTGAAGCTCTAAATAAAATTAGAAAGATTCCTGCCATGACTTGGAAAAATCCAACAGCAGAAAGCTGAAAGTCAAAGACCAGGTGTCATAGTTATAAATGTTATAAATATGTTTTCTGGCCTTCCAGCAAATTGTGAGAAATGAATTTCTGAGAACGAGCACATGCCACTCAGCAAACACCTCCGCAGTCCTCTTGTTTGCTTTACTCGGAAAAAGATACGGAACAATATCGGCATTCTGTCCTACCCTGCTCTAATAAAAGCTGTGAAAATGATAAATATGTGTTTATCCTTCAAGGATGACTTACAATTATATGTTTTTACCCAGAGCTACTTTGTATGCAGTCAGTGCGCACAGGTGTTTGTTTACTCTTTTCTTTGTTTTCTTTTCAACATGAAGACATGGTTCCTGTTTCAGTAAAGGAGGTCAGAGGTCAATGTGCAGCGAGAGCAGGCAGGAGGTCACTTTCAAAAACAGAAAGAACAAAACAAGCGGCGGATGACTCCATCGAGTGCTGCACACAGAGCCGTTTCTATCCCACAACTGTGGCAAATGTATGAACAACATCCAGTTTGATTAATCTACAAAATAATCCAAATGTAAAACCAGTTTGGCTTCAGAGGTTTAATCCCACTCAGTTTTTTTATTTGCATATGAAAAAGTGTCGATTATAGCAAATGTGGAGAATTTTCTGCTTCCAGATGTTTTCAGTCTTTATGCTAAACTAAGCTAATCCCTGCTAGCGCTATCTTATAACACACAAAAATCACCCTTGGCTAAAACTAGAACTTAATGACTTTATTACTGTAAATAAAACAGAAAACAATGATTTGCATGTCATTTGAACCCCACGGTTATTATACGAGCAACATCAATAAGCTGGGTAATCTGCCAGCATCTCTGTTAACAGCTGCTGGCTGGTGCAGGAGTTCAGCTGCTGAGCAGTTTGGGGTCTTCTTTGTAGTATTCTTATTTTATTAATACAGCAAATGTTATCAGTATTGACAGGTCTGGACTGCAGGTAGTAGTTTAGTAGCTGAGGTAGTACTACAAAGGCATGATGTTTAAAAAAAATCAAACATGTTTTAGGATCATAGAGCTTAAATAAGCAAAGCTTTCCTGAAGAAAACATCGTCATCTGGATGTTACTCCAAAGCCAGTTTATATCAGTCAGCATTAACGATGCCTCCACAAATCACCCGGTCACACCAGTATACATGCTGGGTTCTGGCCACAATGTCCCCCTTTTCTGTTTCTCCCAGAGGACACGAACCACAGTTTCAGCACTGCTTCAGTCAGACCGAGACCAGATCTTATTTAAATCTTTGCATATTTTTATTTTATCATGCACATGTGGATGCAGACTATGCTTTTTAAAAGCCGGTGCAATGATTACCACTACACAATCATGTCCATTTTGATTGCAGAAGAGTGTTGGTATTTAAACATCGCTGCAAAGTAAAAAAAAAAAAAAAAAAAAAATCACTCATAAAGAAATGTGAGGAATCAAATAAAAGACATTCCAACAAGGACACTCACATCTGTTGAGGTAAAAAGCTGACCAGCAAAATTCAAGGTGTCGGGATAGACTGTCAAATACAGACGCACTTTTAAGGAAATAATTTAAAAAACAAAGAGTTTTGATGGAGAGAAAAAAAAACCCTGCAACCCTTGGGCAATATGCAAAGTGGATAAACTTCCCCGTTCGCCATGCCACCAAACGGGGCGTGGCGAACGATCAGCTGATTTACACTCTCAGTGATGAGTGTGGAGGCATCGGGGGGGAACGGATGGATGTATATACCCAGTCTTGACATAAGAGGGGGAACTAACGCATACTTTAATAAAAACAGGAAATGAAGTGATGTGAAATCTATGTTTTATCTGCAAGTGAGATTCTAAATACCTTTAAGAAATCTACAAGAGTACAGCCAAGTTATCAAACCATATTTTTGGTGAAGTTGAACCTTCTTCAAACTTCAACCTGTGAAATATGCCATGTATTATTTAGCGCACATTATATAATATGGACACATTATATAATAATGATACAAAAGAGCTCATTGGTCACAAGGCTAGGCATACTGAAGCACTATTTGATGTCATCATCATCATTTCTTCCTGGAAAAATTCTGAGCATGATCCTATTATATGAACAGGTTAACAATGGGAATCACATCAAAGGCAAATCTACCCACAAAACCGAGCCGCTGAATATGAATTACCGAGTGTTTTCGCAGTCTGTTTTCTGCCATCCCCGAGGCTCTCTCAGGACTTCAGATGGTGAAGGAACTGACATAAAGACCCCTTTTAACACAGCCTCAACACAGGCAGAGGAGCTCTCTGCATTAGCCTGCGCATTATCCAGCCGGTGAGTCTCCAGCAGCAGCAGCAGCAGCAGGAGCACACAATGGAGAATATAAAAAGGCGCAAAGGCACGTACCTGCATGAAAAGCACCGTATAGAAGCATAAAGGAGAAATTTCAGTGGTAAGTAAAGTGGCAGTGTGGCGCGACACCCCTCTCTGTCTGTCAGGCCTGTGATAATGCAATGGTCGCTATCCAGCAGTGTGCTCTATTCACAGCTCCAGGCTTCCTTTTCACACTGTCCACAAAAGAATAAACACACTGCACATGTGGGGTCTGCTGACTGTTTGAGTGGCCTGTCCTTTTTAAACTGTCCTTTTGTCCTGCACTCGACGTGCCGCACTCCTGCGGTCCGACTGGTAGTTCACTAAATGGTTCAATTTGCAAGAACTGCTGCCAGCAACATGCGGAGACTTAAACCACCAGAGGTTTAATTTCCAAAATATAGAAAGTAAAGAAGAGGAGACCAGCTAAATCGCCACAAACATGCAAAGGTTCAAACAAACCTTAAAATGTAATGATGCAGACAAGTAAACTTTTACCCGCTTAGTGGGAAACACAATGCCTGAACACAAAGTCCCAAACCTGACAGATTTCACTTTTTAAGACAAATAAATGTTTACTTTGAACAGACGTGTCTCCAAATGGAGACTTAACCTGCAAGGTTGCGGTGCATGGCGCCACACAGCTACCTGTTCATGCGCAGACCACCATCCCATCAAATGTTTTTCAGCAGAGCAACGTTCTCACAGGAACAGATTTTCATCTTCATATTCCTTTAACATTCCCACTAATATTTCCATGTTATGCCCCTATTTGGACTTTTTTCAGAACTGGGCCAGTTATCCGAGTCGCTTTAAATTTAACTTGAGCTCTGACTGACTCATCAGATATTCGCCGTCTGTCAGCCTTGAGCCTTTCTTGGTGTCGTCTGCAGCATGTCTGCCCATAGTACCTCATCGGTTAGCATTAGCTTATTGCATTGCATTGGATAACGCTGTCAGTAGTCAGCTGTACTGCAGTCTTTATTAGGTTCTGGCATACTTGTTGTGCTGTTTTACGTAGCTCATCCTTTGAATTTATGTGTTTTTTTATGTGCTGCTGTTAAACAGATTTACTGTGGAACAGGCTGAGGAGAGCGTCTCAAATGTGACAGCTGAGAAAAAAACTGCTCAGACTGACAGAGAGACTCCATTTTGGAGAATTAAATCAGTTAAATGGCTGTGGGAGAGCGGAGAGGGAAGCTGGATGTGTCCACCGGGCTGAAGAGCTCTCAGGAAAACGCCTCAGTTTCTCCTGCCAAGACTGAATCTTTTATCTTTCTTTTCGCTTTATTGGTGCCGCTCTGACCCGTCGCTCCCTCTTTCTCATTTTTCAAAGTCGATTTTCTCTCTTAAGTGTTCTGCTTTCTCTCGCTTCTCCACTTTTTCTTCTCTATTCCTTTTTTTTCCCTTTGGTCAAATCACTTTTAGCTCTTCTGCTCACACTTTGACTTATAGCTTCTTTTTTCCTCAAACACTCGATGGCAGACAGACAGACAGACAGACAGACAGACAGACACTCAGCCAGTCAGAGTGAGATGAGACAAAGCTGGACATGATTTAGGGGACACTTTCAGATGCCCCGCTGTAAAGGCAGAAGCCATTTCTTGAGCCTATGAGTAGAGTTTTAACATATGATAAGAAGTATTGAAGTCATTCGCATGCCTGCAGGGTGGGTGGAGCTATAAGAGAGTGAATCAAAGAGCCTGACGACCAAAAGGGGGGCGGAGTAAATTCAAGGCCAATCAAATGTTACTAGTAATGTACTCGCATAGCGTCATGTTTTAACCCTCTGTGGTTACTACAGTTCTGCACATCAGGCTTGCGCTTGTTGTCCATTCCTCACACATCCTCTCGCTCCACAGGACTGTTAAACAATGTGGTTTAAAAGCCCACTGCCCTCTCACCCAGACATCTCCATACCTCCACAGGTGTCCCCTCTCACTCCTCATCCTCTTCACCGCTGCCCTCACTTCCTCCTTAATAATCCTGTGCATCCATCCTAATTCATTCACTGTCCTCCATCCATCCTCTCTCTCATTTTCTTCATTCATCAGCCCTTTAAAATACGTGTAAAATACATGTTCTCAGCACACTCTCTTTCCACATCTATCCTTAATCACCCTGACTTGCTGCACATCCTTTTCTCTGTCTAAACAATCGTGTCAGCAAGTGTCCAGCCTCTCACTATGAGCCTCTTTCTTTTGCTTTTGACACCTGCCTCTAGCCTCCCAGTACTCTTGTCTATGTTCGTTATTTCTCTTTCATTATGAACTGTTATATTAAGAAATATTCTTCAAGTAAATTAGTTTTAATGCACATAAAAAAATTGAGATGATGATTGGTTATCAGATGTCGACTGTCAATCGGTTTATGTTCCTAACTCACAGCGAGAGGTATTTTTTCTCCTTTCCAGAGATTCAGTACTTCTCATAGAAAATGAATGAAAGGAAGATCCCACGTCCTTTGTGTTTCTATATTTTTGACATTTCTAACTTTTTGAGAGCTGCCAGTAGAGTATTGTGCAAAAAGTTCCAGACAGCAAAGTATGGGTAACTTTTCATTCATCATTGAACTTCTCTTAAGTTCAGTAAATTGAACATCAGTTCCCATCTCTGCATCTTCTGTTTCTTTATGTAATACTAGTTTGCAGACCAGACAATTGGAGTAGTAAATTAGGACTCGTGAAAGGAATATAAAGCCAATGTGGGAATGCTGGTAAATGCAGTGAATTGGCCACTAGAGCCAATCCATCTTCTCCTCGAATATGATCAAAGTTCACATTCCAGACACTACTAAATGGCATCGCAGTGGCTATATTTAGTGTTTATATTTGGTCTGTGGGCTGAAGCTGTTTCTGTGTGACTCATAGATGACATAAAAGATGAATATAGCTACCACGGCATCACCCATGGTTTCCAGTCCCATTTTGAAGCCTGTGTCTGTATAATGATTTGTTAACCCTATACCATTAGCCAATGAGCATGCCAAACTGACTTAATTTTGTTATGAACCAAAACAGTGACTTAGTCCATAAACTCAACAGAAAAGTGTTTCCCAAAGACTTCTGCAGGACAGGAAATCTTTTCTTGTGTCTCAGAAGCTCTGTCCATGTTTTCCACTCTGGAAGTTCATTTGTGCTTGCTGTTGTGCTGCAGAATCATTTTTGGTCAATCAGATGCCTTCCTGGTTTCAGACTTTTAAGTGCCCAAAATGTTGGAAGGACAGAAAATGCAGTGAGATGTGAAGACGTGCAGCCATATGCTTGGTCCAAAGTTCCAAAGAAGTTCCAAAGAAGAAGTTCCATGTACTCACTGTCATAAATACACTACTACAGCTCTTCTCTTTCATGCTCAGCCTTCTTGTTAAATTAGCAAGAACGGGAAACAGGAAGTGAACTACATCTTCTTATGTGTGACCACAAATACAATATTACAATACACCTTCACCCTCCCCCGATTCCCCCCTTCTATTCCTTCCCCAGAAACACACAAATATACAAAGCCAGCTCTTCGTTTACTGTGTGTGGATGTGCACTGAAGCTGAGCTGCAAAGTGAAGTCAGACAATGAGCTGAGCTGCGACCTCACTGACGCCTTTCACTAACAGACAACACAGTCTGGGGGCGGGACCGACTGTGACCCTGCGGCGGCGGTACAGCTCGTACCTTGCTTTGTTCGTCTCCCTTTACTCTTTTTTTTTTTTTTACTTCCCGATTCCCTCACAGACCGCCGCCGTCTAGGCAGCTGCTTTCTCCGTCTGATCTCCTCGAGCTTTTTGAGTTCAACCGTCTCGCGCTCCAGTTTTGAAAGAAAGAAAAGGGAAACGGAAAAAAATCTTTTTATGTGAAAAAAAAGGAAGATAAAACTTTTGGAGGGCTGCCTTTGCAGGGGTCACCACAGCAACCCCTACCAGCCCAATCCTTTTAATGTGAACGCCTCCTCTTCAGTGGCTCTGTTATCTAAAGCGTGTAGAGGCCAGAAGAAATCCTGCTCTGTGTGTGCGCTTAGCGGTTAGCGTGATGACTCATGCTTCACATCGAACACTTGAGCATCCTGTGAAACAGTGATTGAGTCAGAGCACAATGGCTCCAATGTTATTGATTAATTGAGTTCACGCAGGTGAAGCAGCATCAGAAATATTTGGTTATGATGTCAGACAACAGGTTAAAGAAGGTAACTTTATTGATTGTATCTCTTATAGAGGTCACACTGAAAGACTGGATTTACCCCAGAATACTGCAGAACATTCTGCTGTGAAAATATATTCGTATGAAATGACTTCATGGCATTATGGGATTTCTGTTCAGGATTCAGAGTCAATGCATTATCATCCAATGTGAGGGTTTACGTTTATTCAGGGTCAGTGTCAAGGTGGTTGATGCACATGTCGTATCTTATTCTTGCAGTCAGTGATGGCATTTTTACATTAAGTTTTTTGATTCTAAACTCTCGAATAGTGCATGAATATCAATCTAAACGTAAGTACTTACTAATGACATGTGTCTGAGGAATAATATTGTGATATTTAAGGGGCAAAATGACATTTAAGACAGTAGTGTACCAAACACTCACAGTGGGAGGGGCTAATCTGCCAGGAATGAGCCTGTGCTTGACTTTGATGCTTCTCTGAGCTATAGCTCTGCTTGACATAAATACAAAAGTTTAACAGTGAGGGACAGAATACCTGAAGACACTTCAGTTTATTCCTGGGGTTCATTGTTTGTACATGTGGATGAAAGCAGGGTTAATTTTTTTAACTTATACAGTATGTAAGTGTGGTATAAGGCCTTAATTTGGATTTGATCCAAAAGTCAAACGTGTGCATTTGAAAAAAAAAAAAAAAAAAAACCCTTCCCTTTGCTCCAGAAATAACCGGGATTTTTTTTATGAAGTCTGTTGGACTTATGAAAAAAAAAAAAAAAAAAAACTTCTGCTGAAGTTTTCTTCCTGTTAAAAGGGAGTTTTTTCTTCCCATTGTTGCCAAAGTGCTTGCTCATAAGGGGTCATGTGATTGTTGGGTTTTTCTCTGTATGTATTATTGTAGGGTCTACCCTACAATATAAAGTGCCTTGAGGCGACTGTTGTTGTGATTTGGCACTGTATACATAAAACTGAGCTGAATTGAAAGTGAAAAATGATTACATTCAAAACTGTAGGTGTTAAACATCAAACCACAAACAATGTTTATCATTTAAGCCATGTCAAATGATAGTGTTTAAATCCATCCATCCCATTTCACATTACTCTGGTCAGTTACTCTGTTTACTTTACTTTGGCCCTTTTGTCTATTCTCCTTGCATTGCTCTGTCTATATATTGCTGTGCTAATATGGCACAAAGCACTTTAACATTCCATTTGCACAATGTACATTTTCAGTGTTTTAATTTAAATGTACTTTTTGTTTATAATGTTTTGCACAGGCAAGGAGCAGCTCAGGACACATTTCACTGTGTGTACTTGCACACAATCCTCTTCAGGGTTGTTTATTTCAGAAGATCAATGAACTTGCACTAAAACTTCCAGGTGCACTTCAAACGTCACAGTTTTCACGGTGCAGTAGATGAATCCATGAACTATGTCTTGTCATTCCTAAAACTGCCACCGCTGTCACCTTATTGTCCAGTAGTTGTCTACAGGATGCAAATTTGTCGAACCTACAGCAACCTGGCTGCCAGTGCATTCGCTTAAATCCTTAAAAGATGTGTTCTATTATGATTGTAGGCTCACAAATGTCACTACAAAGTAGTGTGCAAACAAGCACATAAAAAGAAAAGCTAGATGACTTTTGTTTTAATACTTCCTGGAAAAGATTACACAGGGAGGGAGTAACACCCCAGAAAAAGAGCTCTTGAAAAAGAAATCCATTATTTATTATTAGTATTATTAATATTATTTATTGATTGACTGACTTTTACAAACTGTTTATACACAGTGCATCTTGTCTCCACCAGGAGTCACTTATCTGTGCGTGTGTGTGTGTATGTGTTTATGGCCGGCTTTTTCTGTGCTTTAATGAGCTCTGCATGGACATTAAGTAGGGGCTCTGAGCGCAAAAGAAGCGTCCAAACAAACTCAGCAGTTGGTCGAATGAGCCCACAATTAGGTCAGGCACAGAGGAAAAATAGCTGCTGTATCACTGCTGAATGCGAGACAGTTGAACCATTTCATCCACACACACAAGTAAACACAATGAGAGAAGCAGAAAACAGAATAATATGGCGGCTTCAAATGCTATAATGACAGCGATGAATAGCAGAGGTTGCAGTTACCACAGACAAGCTCTTTTCTTTCTTCTCTTGATAGATTTTCACTGCAGGAAGGCACGAGCAATCGCACACATGCGTGCACACACATCGTTAAAGTCATCCGAAATGCAGATGCCAAGGTACATACAGGTGGAGAATAAAGCCGCACCAGTCTGTGACACGATGCAAACCCGGAGGTCACATGATCAATCAGTTGTTCACTGCGGAGATCTGATTGGTTCTGATGAAGACAAATCAACTCAGACTGGACCAATCACTGCCAGAACAAACTGCAAATAGGAAATTGACTTCCTGTCAGAAAGGTGAGATATCTGAACGAAACAATTCACAAACTCACACACACACACACACAAACAGAGGCACACATACTGCGTCAAACGTGTACATGCACACACACACACATCTTTAAATGTTTATATTTGTAGACACACACACACACACACACAGCTGCATTTCCTTGTGCATTTCTTTGGTGAGACATGACTTCCTTACTTGAGGAATGTCACCACATAAACACACACATATATATATCAAATACAACAACACAACTCACTGCTATGGTTTTGTTCAGTGTCAACTGTACAAAGAGGGATCTAAAAGCATCTACAACTACATATCCCATGATCCATATTACTGTCAGCAAAACTCATTAGACCACCGGCCCCGTTTACATCAGCTATGGTTTGGAAATTTGTTGGTAGGGTTGCGGAACTTTTCCAGTGCAACATAATGATATATATTTACAGCCACTGTGATGCTACATTATAGATGTTTCTATGTCTCTTTTTCCAAATAATTTAACAATCAAACACACCTCCAGTGCTTCTTCCTAACACAGATATAACTGTGTCCTTCAAGGCAAACACCGACAGCTGTCAGTGCAAACCAAAGTTTACAGAACACAGAACAATCTCTGACTACAGAGTGAAAGAGCTGAAGCACATCTGGCAGGACAGCTGTGGTGGAATGCCCGGCTCTCCCTACTCTCTCTGGAGACAGCGGTGGTGTGAAAGAGGCGGATGTCAGTGTGGTTCGACCACACACGGCAGCTAACGACCTTAACGAGCCTCGGCTACGAAGGAACCAAATAAAAACGTGGATGTAGGCACGCAGAAGGAAGAAGGGAGGTAGGAAGAGAAGCTTGGGAAGGGGATGAATATAGGAAATGAAATATGAGGAGGAAAATAAATAAAGAACAAGATGAAAGGTAAGGAGAGAAGGAAAGGACAGAGGAGGCAAATAAAGGAAAAGAGAGGGAAGGTTGTCGAGTTTTGACTTTGCCGTCCTCTGGGGGAGAAAACACTGTTCTGCTGCAGGGGAGGTGACCACAACATCAGGGACAAACGCCTTGTGTGTGTTTGTGTGCACGTGTGTGTGCGTATGTATGCAACCTTGTGTGCAAGGCCCTGGGCTCTGTCCTTGCCTCCCACCCTGACCTCTGACCTTTGACCTCCAGTCCTTAGTGATGCTGCAGCCTGCCAGCAGCATGACGGATGTTCCTGCAGCTAACCAGTGCTGACATTAGAGAGACTGTGTGCATGTGTGTGTGTGCACAGACAGGCGTGTTGAATATACATATACAGACTACAGCAGTCGATATCACAGTTTAAAAATACACTAGAGCAACCTGCTCACAAACAGACGAAAACAGACGAAATTACTTTTTAAAAATCACTCTCCTGAGACGAGATCAGTTTCACCAAAATGTTTTCACGTGACAGTGCCCACTAGTGGCAATAGTTATGGTGGGGGGAAAAAAGAAAGTCAGGAAACTACAGAGTCATGAAGTCGGTCAGCAGACAGGAGGCTGGAGTTCACTAATATTCACCTTTTTTCAACTCCCATAGCATCCTAAACAAAGGTTGTTTGGATTTTTGTGTGTTTGTGTCTAATTTTTATAGCAGTGGCAGATCTTATTTTTCTCCACTTGTAGTAGGTGCCATATGTCCTGCGACCTCTACAGACGGGCACAAATGTTTTGGCAGTGGTAAAACTATAGTAATCAGTAATTTGCCCGGAAAATGACATCTGTTATTGACTGTGACTGTTATTCACTATATTATAGAAATGTAAAAAAAAAGAATCCAAAGTGCATGAAAAAAAAAACCTTTGTGCCAGGAGTGTACAGTACAGGAACGAGGAGAGGCAAGCCACTCGTCGTTCATACAGGTGACAACCAAGAACAGCTCTTACATAAAACGTAGACAGCGACCTCAAACAACAGCGAAGCTTCATGAGAGGAGACGGTATTCTGATGTGGGACGAGACTGCAGCGATGAACAGATGAGTCAGATCAGCTGATGTGCATAAGTGGTGAAGATAAGAAAAGATGCACAGACACGCAGGTGCCATATGTTCAGATGCTTGTCGCTGCAAATGAACTCCAACAGAGGTCCTGGTTGTGAATTTATGAGTGTGTGTTGGGGGGGGCAATTTCAGGGTCAGCAGCCAAATCTCTAACAGATGGTCTGTTCCAGGGTGAGACCAGCGCCTCCTCCTGGCAGATGAGCTGCGAGAAGAGAAACAAACTCTGGACTCAAACCCTGGAGAGGCCCCCCTTTTGATTCCCTCTCTTTGCCCCGTTCTAGTCTACTCTTTCTTCCATTTTCTCCTCCCTTTCCAAATAATCAAATTTACAGCATGTTTTCCAGGTTCTGCTGCTTTTGTACTTCACTCCTGTTTTTCTTTTCCTCCCTCTTCTCTTCCTGGTTTGTTACGTCCCACTCTTTTGACACCTATCTTTCTCCTTTCCCATCACATCCATCTTTATTCCTTCCACCTCTCTCTCATATATAATCACTCTCCATCTCTTCCTCATTTTCCCTTATTCCTGTTCCTCATCATGATAATTACCCAGCTTTTTCTCTTTCTGTATGGCTCAATGACTCGTCTTCCATCTCTTCTTCCTCTTGCTGCTTCTTTCCTTCATTCTTCCACTTCTATCTCATTTCACCTCTTTGATTCTCCTCTTCCTGTCTCCTTGCTTTCCTGCTCTGCCTTCTCTTGCTTTTCATCCATTTCGTGCTGCTCCTCCATCATCATTATCCAAGTCTTTTCAAGCCTTTTCTTCATTTCAATATGTCTTCTTATCTTTCTCACCTTCCCCCCCCTCCTCCTCACACCCTCTTCCTTTCAAACATCTCATTCTCAGGCTTCTCGTCCTGCTTCTCATTTTCTCCTGCCTTTGCCCTTCCCCTTTGTCTTCCTCCACTGGGACCTGCTGTCCTACCTGAAGCTCTCTGCTGGATCTGGGGATTTTCTGCAGCCGAGGCCATGAAAGAGGCAGCCTTCGGCTGGAAGCTCACCGAGCATGCTCGGAATCAACAAACGCTGCTCGGTTGTTGAGGTGTTGAAAATGTTAACATGCTGTGGCTGCAGTCTCACTGCTTGAGTCCTCATGTTGGTCAGACGACATGTGCTGGGTGTCCAAACACTTACGCACTGCAGCAGCTGCTGAGTGTTATCATCGATTTTTGTTCTTTTTTATGTTCTAAAGTTTTCTCCTTGTTTGCTAAACTTTGGTTTATGGAAGGATCTGAGCATGCTCAGAGCATGCAGGATCTATTGGAGGTAGCACCCACTATTTTTATGCCTGCACAGCAGACTGAGGCACCACCATCATTCTAGAGTCTTTTTCTATTGCAGCCTATCTACCCTCTCTGAATAAGAACAGTCATTGATCGAAACAATCAATGCAGCACCAGCAGGTGAAATTCAATAGAAGTGTAATCACTGGTAAAGCATTAACTGTATCAACAACAGCTCCTAATGTTAGCTTTAGAAAAGAGAAAAAATGATGCAAATTGACAGCCACTTACAGTCCATCCTCTGGGTCTGTGGGTGACCCAGGAAATAAAATGTAACTTTAATTCATCAAAGCAAAACATACAACTCAACTGTGTGTTTGACATCCACCGCACATAGCCTGAAACAGAACCAGAAAATAAAAGACAAAAAGCAGAGACGATGTTGCACTACAAACCACTGGACGGCTGTTTCATCACTTCACAGATCCTGTCAGACATGCATGTGCAAACAAAGCCAGGCTACCTCCAAGCTGGTCAGAGTGGTTATTGCTCTACTTTATGCACGCACAAAATGAATAAATAAAATGAAATAGTACATGTAGCCCGCACAAAACATCATGAAAAAAATAGCTATAATCATTATACTGGACAAATTTAACAGATTATGTTTTTGTGTTGTTTTCCTTAAAAAAGGCTGAGAAATATGGAAGAAACTCATGTTCTGGGGTCTGGATCCTGGACAGAGATCACAGCGCTGCTCTGGTCTGTCCCGGTTACTGTCTACCTGCTCTCCCACCCCATCCGCATTAATGAAAGACATGTGGGGGAGACATAATACTATTGTCTGTCAAATCTGCTTATGGAAAGGGGGAAGTGGCAGGGATCTGCCTGTTGTGTGGGTGGATGGGCAGATCATCTGCCTCGGATGATGGCTTAATCCAATCACGGCGAGCGGATCACAGGAAGCGGATTCACCGTAAACTGCCGGCCAACCGGCCTCACAGAGCGAACCTGAATCAGTCAGCGTGTCTGTCTGTCAGAGCTCCCTGCTGCGGCTAATTCAACAGGACGCCTCATCAGCGGCGCTCATTGTGCTTATTTATGGACGACTGTGATGATGACGGACCGATTCAAAAGCATTTCACACTTTAGCAAATGTCCATTAAAGGACAATCACAGCATTGCAGCTTCCATTTAGTATACTTCCCTTCGCTTTAATGTTATTTCTGACAGTCCCCACATGCCAAGAGTGTGATTAAGGATATTTTTAAATCTATTTAGCTAAATCTCACAGGCTCATTCGGCCAAATCCAAACAGCAGAGAAAACAACTGGATCGTTCTACTTCAGTCAGCAGAGCAACGAAAAACTGAGTCTGATTTCTCGATGTTTTTGCTCTGTCAGCTTAGCTTGCAATTAAACCTGCACTAAAAGGTCTGTTTTAATCTCCAGATCCTTCATCGCTCACTCTGTATTATCGCTGATTGTTTCAGCTCTATGGAAATCAGAATCATCGTAGCAAATCTGCCACGTGCGATCAACTTATTGTAGCATTTTACAGCCTTTGGATACACACAGTACAATCGGCTGGTTGGGTCTGAAATACAGATATTTTTGTGGAAATGATGTAACATGATGCATCACCTTTGACCTCCCAGCCTCTATTAGCTTGGTTAACGGTGGACTTCACAGTGCAAATCCAAAACTGGTAAATCATTAAAAGAAAAGATGGAGAAAAGAAGCTGAATGTACACAGGGAAAAATAGACAGGCGTCAAGGCCGTCTGAGCAGCTCTGAACTGAAAGCAGAAATCAATACAACACAGAAACATTTCTGAATCCAATATCCTACTGCCTCACTGAGCAGGAGGAGGAGGACGAGAAAAATGGAGCGCAAGAAAAATGAAGGAGGAGGAGGATTCTATCAAACAGCAGCTGATGAAAATGAATATGCGACGGTGGTAAAGCTTCCTCTTGATGTGTATCTGTTGTGTAATATTCCCATCGCACTTGATTCTGGGAAGCTCGAGGTTATCTCACCTCAAACTGGACACGGTGTGAAGTTTACCTGGACAGGCTCTGCAGCAAAGCAGTCTACATCTTTCTCACAGGCAATTTTAGAGTTGATGTAGAGACTTTATTGGCCTGTTATTAATTTATCGGAATATTTTGCTACTTTAGTTTATTACTTTTTCACTGGTAAACCGATAAGCAAATGTGAAATGTTCCAATTTGTGACATGGCAAAGCATGCTTCTTTTTTTTTTTTTTAATTCTCTATAAAGAATATTCAAGATTCCAAATGAGTAAATTAACCGAGAGCCAAAAAAGAGAGTGTGGCCAATAAGCAGAGAGGTTTTATGATTGATAAAAGTGATGAGCATCTGTTTTATGAAACGAAAGCAGCTCCATGCTCATCCCTCTGTGGATACACAGGAAGGGAGAAAAAGGACAATACTGTCATTTAAAAATGACATTAGGCTTCCCAGTGTCAGGAGTCTATTCTTTTCCCGTCCTATTCATTTTCCTTCCATGTTTCTTCTCGTGCAGCAGGCCGTAAGCTGCTTGTAGCACAAATCACATTTTAATTAGCTCGATCCCGACTAACGACCTCCTCCTCCAGGATTACCTGCCAGCGTCCGTCTAATCCTTCCGTCCGCTGTCTCTTCTCCCCTCATTCAAACCTTTTTCCTCCTCCTCCTCTCTGACCTCCTCCCTCCGTCTCAGTTTAATTCTTCATCCTTTTCCTCGTCTGTATCAAACAGAGGGGTTTTTCTCATCCCGTCAAAGATGCAACGTTTACATTCTGCACAAATCAGACGTTTTTACTGTTTTCACACTCCACGTATTTCATCTCTCCATTGTGCGTTTTCATATCGTACGCAGTTTTCCTTCTATTTGCTTGGCTGCTGGTTTTGTCACATTCTAATAAAGCAGCTGTGCATTTTTCCCCATTTCAATTTCGCCTACTTTTCCATCCATATATTTCAGCATAATGTATCAAGCTGAAATTGTCGGCTGCTATGAGTTTCCTGTTCTCATCTGTTTTATTCTTATTCATGTTCTGTGGTTGCTTTCTGTTCGGGAACTCGTTACGAGTTTTGTTAGGCAGCAACTTTTCTAGATTTGATGAGAAGTGATGCAGAGAATCTTTCAGCAGCTGCTGTAGAGTAACAGAGCGAGAAAGGAAGCGGGCATCATTTTGCATCTGTAAAATATTATATTTCAAAGATATGTAAAAATATATATGTTTAGTACTACCCACATGACTTTGATAAAGTCATGTGGGTAGCAGGTTATGGTCAAACAAAGTAAAGCTGGAGACAACAGTGGGTCTGACAGTGTTACTGATGAATGAATGTTCCCAATAAAAAAAACCAAAATATTTGTTGATGTTGACACCAAGGGGAGGTCGGCGCTTTGCGTCCGGCTCTTCCTCCTCCTGCTGTGTTGTAGGTAGGATGGGAGAAAACCTTATTAACTTTGGAAGGATCCTTATGTTAATACCTTCCAAATAAGTGGATTAGCAGAGGGGTCAGCATAGATTAGCCATCAGTTTTTGTTCAGTCCTGATGTCTCTCCTTCTTGAAACCCCATGATCTGAGCAAAATCCTGCAAAATAAAGGCTCGGGGCCAAATGGGGCCCAGACATCACCGGGCTGTTGACTTCCTGGATGGCGAAGGGGGCAGACCTGACAGAAAAGCCCTCTCTTATGTTTGTCACAGATTTCGTCCAATTACCTTCATCGCTTTTCTTTGCGGTGATCTCCCTCTACTCTTTGTCTGCTCTCATCTCCTTCCCTCCCTCACAATAAAACAGGAACATCAAAGCTTGTGTTGCTGTGACAACAGGCCCAAATGAACCCCATCCAGACCTCCTTTCCCGCTGCCCTCTCTTCACACTGGCTTCCCTAATTGGCTGGATCAGCCAGTGGACTCTGATCCCCTTTCGGCAGCAGCACAGAGCGGTGACTTGGCAGATGAATATGAATTAAGGCCCTTGTACGTCCCCTCTTTCATGGCTGCTCTGCTTCATCTCGGGGTCGAGCTGCCATGATGTGAGGTGGGATGGAAGGCGCAATTTCATAATGATGAACCCAACTGTGGGGCAGACAGAGGTTCGGGTCACGTTGTGAGGTCAAACGGCTCCTTGTGACATCAGAGAAACAACCAGAACAGAAAGAATCGCTTGATTTGGATCTTGGACAGAATGTTCTGAGCAGACGGATGCTGCATTCATTTTGTAAACCAGGGAAGTGCAAGTGGTTAGTCACTAGGGATGGGTATTGATAAGATTTTAACGATTCCGATTCTATTTTCGATTCTGTTTAACGATTCGATTCCTTATCGATTCTCTTATCGATTCTTTTTTTTTAAAAAAGGAGAACACTAAAGTCGATTAGCTTAGAACTGTGTTTTATATCTTCTCTTTGAACAAGATAGAAATTTTGGAGTAACATGGCCTTACAAACCCAACAGTGAGATCTTAAGAGATCCAGCCTACGGCTCTTCAATGGGGTGTCACAGGGTCCCCAGGAAAAAAATGTATATGTAAAATAATAAAATAAATATTCTCCTGTAGCAATAACAAAGTTTAACATAAATTATTCTGTAGCAATTACACATCCAGTAATGTCCCTGCCTACAATTAAACACATTCACTTACCAAAGTGAAATCGGGGGCATCTGCTGTGGCAAATGGGTGCAAGCCTTTGACCACAAACTTAGACACTGCTGGGTGACATTCGTCTATCCTGGCCTGAAAGGAGACTGCAGCGAGAACTGCCAGCATCTGAGCCAGCCAGACTCTGTCTCTCTCATCATGGTTATCTAAATGCAACGCACAGTAATAGCAGGTTTTGTAATAAGGTAAATCGCGCTAACATAATATGCAATGCTAATTGATTAGTTACCTGCAGTATTAACGGGAGAGGACGTGGAAACGCTACCGCTGCTGCTGGGTTGAGCTTCGCTAGTCCGGAGCGGATCAAAAACACGACATTCGTTGAAAGCAATCGCGTGTTTTTTGAGCAAATGCTTTTGCATATTCGTAGTGTTTCCTCCCTTTGATGAAATCTCTACTCTGCAAGTATTGCACGTTGCCCTGTTGTCATCCTTTCTCATAAAGTGTAACCAAACTTTTGAGCGTTTGTGCCGCTCAGGCGCCGTGTTTCCTACTGGGTAAAAGACGCTACTCAACGTGATGACGTCATTCGGGGCGACTGGAATCGATAAGGGAATCGTTTTTAAAAGTGGCAAACGATTCCAAGGAATTGAAACAGTGGGAACCGGTTCTCAACAAGAACCGGTTTTCGATACCCATCCCTATTAGTCACCTATGTATTTTTTCTTTAAAAAAAAAATTACTTTGCTGTGCTGAATAAAAGATGCGTCGTGGCCCTTCAAAGTCACCTTTTGAACAATTCATTTTAGTTTTAACCCTGTGCAAGCAGGAAAGCTGCTTATCTTTGCAAGTTCTCAGTCATCCAGGCCACGGTAGTCTTAAGTACTTAAGTTGAAGGCATCAGGGTTGGGGTGACCATTCTTCAAAGCCCCTCACATGAGAGGTGAAACATCTTCATGAACATAAGACGTCCAGCTGCCTTCAACGTAACATTCAAGAAAGCTTCTTGAAAAAAAGCAACAAAAAGGTGGCTCACTTTTGGTCTTGTATTTTCTAGGTCGTGTATGGTTGTGTACATATACACGGATACATGTACACGCAGTCTGTTTGATATTTAATGTTTGCTGCAAGCAGAGTTTCCTTTGAAGAGCCAATTAGGTTTTAGAGAAGTGAAATAATGAAGTTCTAGCTGCATTTGCATGCTTGCTGTTGTTCATAAGCATTTCATTGTGTACATAAAATTTACATCACACTGCTTAACATCTGAGAACATGTACTGCTACATTTCTAAGAACTATCACTAACAGCCTTTCACATAAACATCCCATTGTTATCTGATTGATAATGGTTTTGCTGGCTGAAATGATAACTATTAACATGCAGCAGATTTTATCTGTAGCTAGCAAGTGCAATATAAGTACTCCTGACTCTTTAGTGTTTCCTGCACACTCATTTTAAAACAAGGCTGAAGCCAACCACAGCTTTTGACATCTACCACGTCCAGTAGGACAGAAGATATGGGTCTGTTGTTGTTCAGTGTTGCTGTTCCTTGGTTAATTTCTTATGTTTCGTCTTGTTTGTGAGATAACCTGCATCAATGAACCTTTTCATGTGTTGTAACATATTTTCAGGGCTCATCTCAAACCTGCAAATTTGGAAAATGGCCTCTTGTGTCTACATTGGATCTCTTTGTGGCAGTAGGCCTTTGGTAGTCCTTGGTGTTTCTTTAGAACAGGGGTCTTGAACTCCAGACCTCGAGGGCAGGTGACATGCACGTTTTAGATCTCACCAAGGGTCAACACACCTGAATCAAATGATTAGTTCATTACCAGGCCTTTTGAGAACTTCAAGACATGTTGAGGAGGTAATTTAGTCATTTAAATCAGCTGTGTTGGATCAAGGACAGATCTAAAACCTGCAGGAATCCAGCCCTCGAGGTCTGGAGTTCGAGACCCCTGCTTTAGAACATTGCCTGATGTGCCTTATATTCTAGTTGAATTAAATGTATAGCTCCTATGTGATAAATAACACTGGTGAAACATACATAAGTCCTCAGTCACAGTAGTGTAAAAATAGGACAGCGACCTCCGTATGACCAAGAAAACACAGTAGTTGTGCTGAATTGTTTTTTCCTGTCTGGGGCTGACTGCTAGTATTTACAGCAACCTGCTGGTCACCCAGAGGTTGAGCAATGATCCATGCAGGGACGGAGGCATGCTGTCCCCTTTGTTTCCATTTCATCAGACTTTCTATGTGAAAATGATTCAGCTCTGAAAATTGTTTTACAGCCTCATGGACTGCAATCAAGAACTACAAGTTCTGTGAATCTTTGGTCATGTTAGGGATGATCTTTTCATCCATGAGTGTGGCTGCTCCTCTCTATCGGCCCATCACAGCAGGTGCACCATCAGCTGTGTGCGCAACATTTCCTATGAGACATCCTCATAGCAAGGCTTTCTAACTCGAACTGAGACAGCAATCGCAGTGAATAACACTAATTCAGTTTCACAGCAGAAAATCTCAGAGATGCGCACATTTACGCATCTTTATTAACGCATGGATGGTTTGTGATATGACAGTATAATGTGTTGTGTTCTTCTACACGGTGTAAATGTCAGCTATTACATAGGTTTCAGATGTATATGGAGGAACAGTTTACAGTAAAGCAACTCTCTGCGTAAATCCAGAGTCAAGAAATAATAACGACCTAAATAAACATATTACTCAGAATGTGTCCTCCATGTTTATTGGTGCTGTAACTCATAGAGAAATAATTAACATTGTGAAGACATTTAAAAATAAAAAGTCCACTGACTGTTTTGGTATTGACATGATATTAGTTAAAAGTATTATAGAATATATAGTGCAACCTTTCACATACATTTGTAATCTGTCCTTTCAAACTGGTGTGTTTCCCTCACAAATGAAAATAGCAAAAGTTATTCCAATCCATAAAAACGGAGAGAGATGTCAGTTTACCAATTATAGGCCAATATCACTACTCCCACAGTTCTCAAAAATTTTAGAAAAGTTATTTGTTAATAGACTTGATAGATATATTGAGAAGCATAATCTCCTAAGTGATAACCAATATGGCTTTAGAGTGAAAAGGTCCACTTCGATGGCAGTGATGGAACTTGTTGAAGGGATATCTAATGCTATAGATAATAAGGAATATATGTTGGTGTTTTTATAGACTTAAAAAAGGCGTTTGATACAATTGATCATTCTATATTAATGAATAAACTAGAGAGATATGGCATAAGAGGCATAGCATACAAGTGGATGAAAAGTTACCTGGATGAAAGATATCAATATGTCGAATTCAATAATGTAAAATCTAAGCAGTTGAAGGTAAGTTGTGGTGTTCCTCAGGGCTCTGTGCTGGGCCCTAAATTATTTATATTATATATAAATGACATATGTAGCATTTCCAAACTGTTAACTCATTCACTGCCATTGACGTCTATAGCCGTCAATTGCAGTGAATGAGTCAATGGGTTTAACTCATTCACTGCCAATGGCTGGCAGTGAATGAGTTAAAATGTGTATTGTTTGCTGATGATACCACTCTGTACTGCTCAGGTAAAAACCTAGAACAGCTGCTGACTACAGCGGAAAAGGAGTTAAATATATTAAAAAACTGGTTTGATGTAAATAAGTTATCATTAAATATAAAGAAAACAAAATTGATTATTTTTGGCACTAGACAAATGAAAAATGTATCTAAAATAAGGGTTAATGGAATTGAAATTGAAAGAGTGTACGAAAATAAATTTCTTGGAGTGATAATTGATGATAAGCTGAGTTGGAAGTCTCATATAAACCATGTGAAAACAAAAATGTCAAAAACCATTGCTATTCTCTATAAAACAAAGTATGTCCTGAACAAAAAAATCATTATACACACTTTATTGTACTCTGTTGCTTCCATATATGACTTACTGTCTGGAGATATGGGGTAATGCATATAAAACGAACACTCTTCCTATTTTCAAGTTACAAAAAAGAGCTATAAGAATTATAAACCAATCAAACTATACAGAACCAACTAACATTTTGTTTATTAATCTGAATACCCTGAAATTTTATGATTTAGTTGAATAAAAAATGGCACAGATAATGTATAAAGCACAAAATAACTTGCTTTGCCGCAGTACTCAGAAGCTGTTCAAAGTCAGAGAGAGTCAATATGACTTAAGGGGAACAGATTTCTTTAAAAAAAAAAACAAGATGAGGACAAATATAAAGCAGAGATGTGTTTCTGTTAGAGGAGTTAACCTGTGGAATAGTTATGACAGTGATTTAAAAAGGTGTAGTTCATTTTCCTTGTTTAAAAATATGTTTAAAAATAGAGTATTAGAAAAATATATAAATCAAGAATGAAAAGAGAAAAAAACAAAAAAACAAAAAAAATAAACCTCTTCATTCTTTTGCTTTGATGTAGTTACTTATCTAAGGTGGAAAGTTTTTTTTCTTGTTTGTTTGTTTTGTTTTTGCTTCGTTTTATTATTTGCTTCGAGCCCTGTGTACAGGAGCTGCATGCAAAACAAAACCGGAGCACCAGAAGGCCAAAAGACAAAAACAAAAAACGAGTCCAAAACCAAAAGAAACGAAGCACACCAGAACACAGGAAAAAACAGAGTCCAAAACAGAAGAGTTCAGGGGGCCGACAGCACAGGAGTCCAAAACAGTTCAGGGGGCCGGCCAGGGGGCCGACAGCACAGGAGTCCAAAACAGTTCAGGGGGCCGACCGTGCGGACGGCAACGGCGGCGACGTGGACACAGTTCGGGGGGCCGACCGTGCGGACGGCAACGGCGGCGACGTGGACACAGTTCGGGGGGCGGCCGTGCGGAAGGCAACGGCGGCCACTCAGGCGATGGCGGTCCGGGGGCCGGCCGTGCGGAAGGCAACGGCGGCGACGAGGGAGACGACGGAGCAGTTCAGGGGGCCGACCGCGCGGAAGGCAACGGCGGCGACTCAGGCGATGGCGATCCGGACCAGGCGAGGCTGCAGAGGCTGGACTAGGCGAAGCACAGGCTGAAGCCGGACCAGGCGAAGCACAGGCAGAGGCCGGACCAGGCGAGGCTGAAGGCTCGGAGGCCGGGCCAGGCGAGGCTGAAGACACGGAGGCCGGGCCAGGCGAGGCTGAAGACACGGAGGCCGGGCCAGGCGAGGCTGAAGACACGGAGACTGGGCCAGGCGAGGCTGAAGACACGGAGGCTGGACCAGGTGAGGCTGAAGGCCCTGGAGCTGCAGCAGGCGAGGATGATGCTGGAGCTACAGCAGGCGGCTGGACGGGCTGAACGGGCCCCTCGGACCCTCCAGCGGAGGCAGGAGGCTGAACGGGCCCCTCGGACCCTCCAGCGGAGACAGGAGACGAAGGCCGGAGCGGTCCCTCGGACCCTCCAGCGGAGACAGAAGACGAAGGCCGGAGCGGTCCTACGGACCCTCCAGCGGAGACTAGAGACGAAGGCCGGAGCGGTCCCACGGACCCTCCAGCAGAAGTCACCACTAAGCCAGCAGTCATGGAGTCCTCTGGCAAACACGAAGGCAACTGGCGATGCACTGAGCACTGGCTCTGCCCAGGCAACGCTGACATGGTGCAGTTCTCAGGTGGCTGCATAAACTTCAGGGGTTCAGAATCAGCCGGGGACTGAGACCTAGCCTCTGGGGAAGCCCTGGAGCGGCAAACTGTGCCAATGGCGGCTGAACCATGAAAAGCACCTTGAGGTGAAATTAGACTTTCTCCCTGCATGGAGTGAATGAGTGAAACCGGTGATACTGGAGCCAGAGCTACGGGTAGCGGGGGCACTGGAGCTACTGGGGCCTGCGCTACAGGCGGCACTGGAGCTACTGGGGCCTGCGCCACAGGCGGCACTGGAGCTACTGGGGCCTGCGCCACAGGCGGCACTGGAGCTACTGGGGCCTGCGCCACAGGCGGCACTGGAGCTACTGGGGCCTGCGCTACAGGCGGCACTGGAGACTGAACTGAGGGTGGCACTGGAGACTGAACTGAAGGGGACACTGGAGACTGAACTGAAGGGGACACTGGAGACTGAACTGAAGGAGGCACAGGAGACTGAACTGAAGGAGGCACAGGGGACTGAACTGAAGGAGGCACAGGAGACTGAACTGAAGGAGGCACAGGAGACTGAGCTGAGAGGAGCACGGGCTGCGGGGGAGCTAACCGAGCTGAGAGTGGCTGCGGGGGAGCTAACCGAGCTGAGAGTGGCTGCGGGGGAGCTAACTTAGCTGCCGGTAGCTGCACAGGCGATAAGCAGCTCGCGTTGACATCCGCCACACAAAAACGCAGCCCCTGAATGAACAGTCATGCAGTCCGAAAATGAAAAAGAGTCCTCACTCACCACAGCCGGCGATTTAGAAGCCCGAACGTCCGGCTGTGGGGTGGCGCGCTTGCGGCGCGATCGGCGTTTCCTCCCCGCAGACGGCTCCGACGGGCCGGGCAAGATCACATCCGGCGAGTCGGGCAGCGAGGCAGGAGTGGCTGAGAGAAGGTGCGGTGTGAGCCGGAGAAAAGCCTGCATGGTCGGAGGAAGCGACTGCAGAAGCCATGGCAGGCCAGAAAAGAGCCATTGTAGCCGACTTTCCACGGCACGACGAAGTTCCTCTGGAGGGTTCTCCAGCCATAGCCCGAGGAGAATCTCCACATTGTACGCAATGTCGTCCTGGAGCTCCTCGGACGGATTCACTGCCGCTGGGTCCATGGTGGCTGGTTCGTACTGTCACGGTTTGCCGGGGCAAGCCGTGTGGAATATGAAATAGGACCCAAAATGCGGCAGCTCTGGTGCAGATGAGTGTTTATTTACAGGGGTGTGAGTACAAACAGTGGTGGCGACAAAACATGAAACCGGAAACCTAAACTGGGTAAACTAATAAGACAAACCAGAATGAGGATGCAGGGAGGTCCGGAGAAATACATACGGGGAGACGCAGGGAGACCGAGGGGAAACAACACAGACGAACCAGCGATTACCAAGACAGAAAATACAACTTAAATACACTCAGAGAACACAGGGAGATTACACACAGGTGGGAGACACAGCTGGGAGTGATTAACATGACGAGACCAGGGAGGCAAACTGAAAACACTCACATAAGATGCAGACCTTCACAATAAAACAGGAACACACGTGGGGGAACAGGGTAAACACCAATTAGAGAACAGAACCAAAATCGCGAAGAGAAAACACAAAACGCTGGGTCAAAAGGACCCAGGATCATGACAATAAATGTAAAAGAGCAAAGAATTATATGGACTAGACTGTGTGAGTTTAAATGTTTCTCCAAACCACAGGGCTTAAATGTTTTACATGATGCTGTCTGGCACTGTTTACATCAAGATTAATATCCGGGCTCAGGTTTCTGGACTATCCAGAGAAGCTTCCTACAAGAGAAGACTAATCGGTTAGCAAGACATGTCCACCCTACAGAGTTTTTAATGTTACAAAGGTGGCTCTCTTTTAAATTTACTCTGGTAACTTATGCCAAGCAGCTCTCACATAATTGGATCTTTAGCAGGTTATGTTCAGAGTTTGGTTTAAAATTTGCCTAGAAGCAATACACCTCACCTTGGAGAATTTATGTTGCAGGTTGCAATCAGGGTTGGGGGGGGATGCTCGAATTTGCCCAGCTATTAGGGTACACTTTGGACAGGTTGGGTCCATCACAGGCCTAGAGTGGCTGAGAAAGTAATAAATCGGGACACCACTGGCTGCAGATGATAAGAACCTTAATATAGACTCATGTGCATGTTACTGCACACTTACAAAGACCTTTGAGTTATATGCTGTCCTGCTTCTAACTGTTTTAGCTGGGAGTGCGTGGTCAAGGCAAAGGGGCACATATTAATCACAGTCCACAATCGCAATCACAATTCTCCCAAAAGATTTAGCTCAACTCAAGAGCGCATGATTGATTGGGTATTTTTTGCTTGATGCAAATCCTGTCACTGTAACCTGAAGCTCTAAGCATAACCATCTAAACTCTTCGGATCCTGTTTTTCACTCTAATTTTATTTGGAAATTCTGACCAGAAGATTTGATTCATTCATTTGATTCAAAAGACAACAATTTCTCCTTTTAAAACGGTTAGTGATGGGCATTATCCTCACTATGGAGCAGTCAGTTACAATCACTTTTCTTAGTTGATGTGAAGATAGTTTTAATGCACAGTGCTACACCTGTAACTGACTTGGCAGAGCATGCACCCCATGGCCTGAAAGCTGAACTTCTTCCTGCAGCTGCTTGTGTTTGAGTCCTCCGCAGGGCATTTGCTCCATATAGTTCTCCCCCTCCTTCTCCAGCTTCCTGTCTACTTTTCTCTATCACTGTCAAAGTGCTCTACAAAGGAAATTATTAGTCTTTCTTCCTTCTAATTCATTTTCATTTCATTCATTCTCTGAATCACTGCCCACATCACATCTTGCAGGGATTCAGATTCAGTTTTGTGTTCACTTACAGGAAAACAACAGAGCCATCAGAGCTCTGCAGGTGGGATTAAGAAACGTCTTCATTTGGAAGAGCCACAGACTCAAGGATCTGTCCTTGTTGTGTGACTGGACTTTGAAAAATAACTTTTATCTTACATCCACATATATTTGTTTGAATGAGCACGATAAGAGAAAATCAAATGGATAGTATAAATGTGTGTTACTACTGACTGGGTATAACTACATATGAATCAAACCACAACTTTTGGTGATGGACGCAAACCCAAAAAGCCCACAAACAAGACTCCAAGCTACAGAGAGCCTCTGTTTAGGACCACCAGCACTAAATGGCAAGATCGTCACATGGAATCAGCAGCAAATGTTACTCTGTCTTACAGTTTTTTCTGAATGCTTAAACCCTAACTGTAATTCCTGTAGCACAATCTCTAAAACTATTCAGACTTATAGCAAAACCACTCACTGAGTTTGCAAAACTAAAAGCACAAAAACTGCTTTGCACTCAGTTTGCAATTTTGTAACACACACTTTGCAAAACTGTAGGCACAATTCACTGCACAACACTCAATTACCAAATTTCCAACACACTCCTAGCAAAAGTATACACATGTATGGCTATCATTAACACTAATTTGCCAACTGTCTGGCACACTTTCACATGTGAAAACTTTTTTAGATAATCAGTTCACTTTGCAATCAGCCTAAGCACTATAATACAGGTAAGCTGTGTGTGCGGAGTACAATGGAGGGAGCAGAAAGAGTGAGAAGTAGAGGAGGCCGAGGAAGAGGACGTGGAGGTGAAGAAGTAGGATGAAGAGGACGACAAGGACAAGGAGGAGCAAGAGGAAGACGAGGAGGGGGAGAGGAAGATGAGGAGGGGGGAGAGGAAGGGTAGGAAGAGTAAGAAATAGAATTGCTGATGACATCAGAGCTACAATAGTGGACCATGTAATCAACCGTGGAATGACCCTGAGGGAAGCTGGCCAACAGGTCCAGCCTAACTCGAGCCGCTACACTGTAGCAAGTACCATAAGGACATCTTGAAATGAGAATCGGTTAGTACAGTCACTTTGCACAAAGATTTGTAGCACTGCCATATGCCAATGAGAAACACACCAATACCATTGATGTAAAAATACTGAAATTGTTACTTTACAGAATTGCTAGATGACCAGATGCTGGGGCAGAGGAAGCATGTTCACTGCAGACCAAGTAACCCATAGAGTCATTATGGTGATTGCAAATAATCCTATACTTGGAAATAAACACTTGTGTTTGTTTTGATGTGTTTGAATAAACACCAGTACTTGAAGTTTGGATCCCTCTATGCTTATGGATCTATGACAGAAGTATGAGCTCAAACTGACATAGCCTACCTTGTGCACAGAGAAAGCAAAGGCCAGATGTGTTTTGTATTCATACCATCAGTGTGCAGTTGGCGCATTGTGTGCTTAGTAGATGATGGCTTGTGTGTACTGTTTGATACGGAAACACCATTTTTACGAAGGTGTGAAGAGTTAATCTAGCTGTGTTTGCTTTTGCAAGAGAACTACAATGTTTTGATGATTGGGTGACAGGTTTTCTTATTTGTGTGAAGAGTTTTGCAAAATTAGCCAATAGTTACAAAAAATGTGCTTAAGCATACAGAAAAAACTGTAATGTGCATTGCTCAGTACTAATAATTTGTAATAGTCTGACATCACTTTTAAAGAGCTGCTGGGTGACTGAAATGGGAAGTTGTGTTGAAGAGCAAACTTCCAACTTACCTGTTGGTCTACATTCTGACCCTCACCTGCTGTCATGAGCTTTGGGATGGAAACTGATTTAATAAGACTGAATATAAGCCTCCTCTGTATGGTGCCTGGGTACATCCTTAGAGACAGGCTGTGGAACTCAAACAATGGGTTCAGGCATCTGATCAGAATTATGCATCATATATGGCCTTAAAAGACCTTGAAATACCCTAGACAGAGCTGGGATATGTTGCTGAGGAGAGGAACATCTGGACTACCTGACTGCTGCTAGTGACCTGGCATGTATTGGCTGGATAGCTGGATGGCTGGGTGGTTGAAGTAAAAGTACTGGCACACTAATGCTGTTATTTTTGGGGGTTTTTTAATATTCTTAGACTTTTTCTCTAAATAAAAACATGTTATCTTTTTTGAAGACTAAGCATACATGTAGATACAACTCTATGATTTCCATATGAAATCAAACAATGAAGCTAACAGCAACAAGTGTAAGATAAAGCACTGACGCTTCAGTCTTAATTATATGCAGGCATCATATTAGTGTAAACATATTCTCTGAAAAGCCCTGACATTGACCCTCTCTGCAATCCGTTAGTCCTGTTAATTCAGAGGGACTGGTAGGACTCATCAATCAGGAGCACGTTGAGCGGCAGGTCAGGAAATGCTCAGCTACGTTCCTGGTTTCGTCGTTAATGGGAAACAATATCGGTTTAAGAGAGCGGGTCCACTCTGTGATTTGCCTCTAAGCTGCTCATTAATTACTGAGAGCATTAATCTGCGGGGCTTAATAGGCGATCAAGGGGCTGTAACGTGAAGCAGCAGCATGTGACCGGCACACACCTTAAGCCTCTGTTAATCTATGAGCCGAGAGCCCGCCTCCACCCGTTTAATTCAGAGAAGTTTTCAGTTAAAAGACAAATTGACTGGGTGATGGCACAAGCTTAGAGAGGCCCATGGCTGGCAACCAAGTAAATTCACTTTAATACTTTCCATCAGTTGGCCTGTTTAAGTTGGGCCCCTGCCCACAACTCAGAGTGTTGTGAGTTAAACTTTTAAATTGAACTTTTGATTCCACCTGATTCTTTTGAACTTTAGCACCAGGTGCGAAAAAACTGGTACGTGACATAAACCATGCAACCGTTCCTGAATTACATCTGACCGATCTCCCCTTCAAGGCAATCCTGTCCTGAAACTCTGGAACTTTTGGCACAGCTGCTAGAAGCCCTTTTCTGTCTGCGTGCACTTCTGTGATTTAACCTCTGAACTTTAGATCTCTGGATAAGTGTGAGTTCTAAGTGATGTATCATGTCAGGATTTTTTTCATTTTTTTTTTCAAAACATTCACAAGGTTATGCGCTGTGAAAACACGGTATTACAACTGTGGCACCAATACAATCTCCCCTCACCACAAGCCCTAGTCTGGCACTTTGTCCTTCTCAACACAGTAAAAATCATAAATGAAATACATACATACACACATATATATATACACATATATACACACACATATATATATACACATATATACATATACACATATATACATATACATATATATACATATACATATATATACATATATATACATATACATATATATACATATACATATATATACATATATACATATACATATACATACATATACATTAGGGGTGCAACGATACACAAAATTCACGGTTCGGTTCGGTTCGATACTTTGGTGTCACGGTTCGATATTTTTTCGATACAAAAAAATGTTCATGCATTTTTAATTTGTCATTTATTAAAATTATAAATATATATTTTAACTCAAAAGTACAGTTTTTAAATTTAACCCTAACCCTTGTGCGTGTTTTTTATTTTGACAGCGAATGTGCACCTGCGGACCACTTATGTGCAGCCCTGGTTATTTAGCTCATCATATTGCAGCCACAGAAATTATTTTGTCCATGAAACCATAAAGCTGCACTTTCTTTTTGCCTCATAGTCTGATTTGTCATAACTTCTCCGTTTTGTGGTAAGCTTTTCTTTGGCTGTCACTTCTTCACCCTGACCTGTCTTATTTGGCTCAGCAGAACTGAAATGCTTTTACACACGCACTCACATAAGCTCAGCGATTCTCTGCGCGATCAACCTCTCACATGTTTAAGCTTGCTGCGGGAGATTTCACTTGTCATGTTTGCATAGTAAGCTAACGATTAATAAGACGATGTCAGAGGAATTGGTGCACAAATTATCATCACTCACAGATCAGTGCTGTCGCTCTCTATACACAGTTCGCATGATTGCAAAGTGAAAGCAAAAAAACAAGCGCAAATTCAAACGCGACTTCAATATGTCACATATTGACAGTGGCTCACTGATGCCAATGACATAATTACCCAGCTACATTTCTGAAAGAATGCAAAAGCATTGACATATATTTTTCCTACAATAGCCCGACGGGCAGGGAAGAGATAGATTTTGGTAGCCCGACTGAAAAAATCGCTAGCTCCAGGACGTCGGGCTAGCGATATTGCGAGCCCTGTATCTGATTGAGGAATCACTCATCTTTGGAAAAGAGAGTTTATTACAGAGAAATGTCTCTTTCCAAAATAAAAGCTATACTATCCGCTTCTTCTGGGCTATATTCTCAGCAGCATAAGGAGAATCATGTGCTAACAGCTGTCTAAATGACTCGGCTAAAATTAGTAGCATGCTTGTTGTTTTTGTCTTTGCACTAGGATGATGTCAGTGTAAATGTGCAGTCATATTCGTTGTGTTCCCACTAGTGCTTTCAGGTTAATCTCGTTGAAATGACCTTAACGCCACAACACGGCAAATCTCCGTTAACGAGCTACCGCCGATCGCTCCGTGCATGGGGCTAGACGGCCAACACGTTAACGAGCTAACTGCGCTAACACACTAGTTCACACCAATGTAATTGAGCATTGCATGGCACATCCAACATACTGTTTTACTTTAGTCCATGACTCGCTTACCTTCAGGGTCATACGTCACATGAAAACCAAAATAATTCCAAACGCCAGATCTGAATGAGGGTCAATTTGCCTGTTGCAAGGAGAGCTTAACTTCTGTCTCGCTAGCTTGCCCTGTGCTCTTCCTTCTGACTATGCTGTCTGTGTGGAGCGCTCAGTGGATCTGCGCTCGACAGTGCAGCCTAGGCGGAGTAGTCGAACACAGATTCACTGAGCGCTCCACACAGACAGCATCGTCAGAAGGAAAATTGATAAAATAAATTACAAATGTTGTATTGTTCGATACATATGCGTACCGAACCGAAAGCACTGTATCGAACGGTTCAATATCGATACGAATATCGTTGCACCCCTAATATATATATACATATACATATATATATATATATACACACATATATATATATATATATATACATATATATATATACATATATATATATACATATATATATATACATATATATATATACATATATATACATATATATATATATACATATATATATATACATATATATATATACATATATATATATACATATATATATATACATATATATATATATATATATATATATATATATATATATATATATATATATATATATATACATATATATATATATATATATATATATGTATATATATATATATGTATATATATATATATACTACACTACCAAGTTAAACTTGTGTCAAGCTTCAACCAATGGGAGAGAAGTAAATTGTTTCATACTGGGGCGGGGCTTAAGGATTCAGGAACTATAATAATTGTATTTGTGTTACTTTCAGGCAGATCTTGCCTTTCAGTTTATCTTAATTCCTTCACAGAGTTTCTGAATATCTGTTTTACTGCTGAGGGTTTTCAAAAAATAGCATAGAAAGTTTATTATTGTTGTCTCTGCCTGAAAGTATTTGTGAGGTTAATTCGGTACTAATGGCTAACCCTGTAAAGCACTGTTTCCATGGTGATCAGTTCCCACTGGGGGTCAGGACATCAGAAAAACAAAGTTAGATACATCAGGGACATGCAGTGTGTTTACCTGGTGCACTCTCCCCCATTAACACTCTGACATCACCTTGCCACACACAAAACTTTAGTCAGCCTCTGTTCATTAGTTCCCATGATGCAACACTAACCTAGCAACCAGACCTGTGGCTAACTCCCCTGCTGCTTCCACGCTCTCATTGGATAGGTTCCCGGGGGTCATGGCCCAGCGCTGCCCTCCCTGCCGACCAGCCATCTGTCTTGGAGACTCCGCCTTGAAGCAAGCAGAACCCACCAGGAGCAGCTGCCGACACCAACGGAGGTGGTTAACCAGAGCCAGGACACGGCGGGAGGCAGCTTTAGCGGAGCCGCTTTTAGCTCGCTTGGAGCTGAAGCAGGCAGTCGCATCCTGTTCAGAGCGGACAGTCGAGCAGTGACTTTGATCTCTGAGATAATCTCATAGGTGTCAGCTTCTGAGATGCCGAGTTCAGTGCAAATATGACAGTAATATCACTGCTACTCTGTGGAAATTACATGATGAAGATAAAAATATGCAGCTATGAATGTTCACAAAAACAAGAAAGCTGAAAAAGCTGCAGCAGAGCCGCATAGTTAAATAAATCCACAGGGAATGCAACTGTGCTAAGGTTAGGCCTCAAGCTCAGTGTACAAATGATGGCTTAGACAAAAGTAAGAAGACATCTATTCAATTCAGCTTTATTTATATAGCACCAAATTAGAACAACAGTCAATTCAAGCTGCTTTGTAAGGTAAAGAATCTACAACAGAAGTAAGAAAACAGTCAAACAACATCCGAACCTCAAACATACATGTGAGCTATTCAGCCTCAGTAACGTGTCTAAACTAAACTTTTGAAATGATCATTTTAGGCATTTATTTCTTTTTGAATATTATGGATATTATTATTTCAAATATTGTTTAATATTATGGCAGTTTTTTCTTAAAACTTTTGCCTGTCAGAACAACCTGGACTACATATGACCTAATCTACAAAAACAGAACTAATAACGGACATTGAAATATAATAAAACTCAACAATTTGTAATTAGAAACATTGCTAGAAGACAGAAAACTCTAATGATTCATTATTGAACACCTGAAAACTGTATTCATTTCTCCATTTTTTTTTTTTTTTTTCCTCTGCAGGAAGGGCTTTCATATTTCAGGTGCTTTTATATTTCACGCCAATAAAGAAAACTCGGGCTGACAGAAAGGACAGTTTGACAGTTTATTCAAGCTGCAGTTTAAGAGCGAAGACACTCAAACTCTGAAGAGAATACAGAGCAGTTCACTGTGCTGAATATTCATGATTATAGCAGTACACGTGGCTTCTAAAGCTACTATTTGTTAAAGGTTACATGTCAGCAAATAAACCAATAACTGAGGTAGAGACACTTAAGAAAAATGTGAACAGTTCACCTTCAGAAGACAGAAGCCTATTGTTCATTCAAGGCTCCCTATTCACTGTTATCTGGGAGATAAGCACAGAGTTATTGTGTGCCCATAAATGTATAAACCTGACAGAAAAATGTTAAAGAAAACAAAGTGGTGCTTGTTCTGTTGCAATATCAACACTGATTATGCACAGATATCAAACACACACACAAGACATGCATGTATGTGTTTGTGTACCGTTTTGACTTTGATTAAATAAGTCATCAAGTAACTTCTTCTTCTTCTTTAGAAGTATTTGAAACTTGCTGAAATCCTCTAATCTTCTCTATGTCTTACATGAACTTTCGGTCATACTGGTAATGCCCACAATGTCCCAGAAACCAGTCCCAGTAACATCTAGTTAGGACCTGGTAATATACTCTGAATTACCCTGTAGTTGTTACTGTTAACCCCAGAACCTTTAACTACCTGCAATACAACAAAAGTTGCATTGTATGTAGTTAAGAAAAGTTACTTCCAGTAGATCTGTAAAGTCATCTACTTCCATAGATGACCGTAAACATTATAACTGTGTTATTAATGTAGTTATGAACTGCATGTGCTAAGACTAAGTGTTGAATATAATGTTTGTTTCTTCCATTTGCATGCTAATAATGTTACCGTGCTGATTTAAAGTCTTCCTAGGGAAGCACGTTGGCGTGACAGCCATGATATTGTTAACAATATTCTCTCCTTCTTCCTAAAAGATACTGTAAATCCACTGGGTCTACTTAAGTCAGTCTTAACAACCATCCTCAGTGACACCTGGAACCTTTTGAAGGATCTCAAGTTCCTTATGAGTAACCTTTAAAAGTCTGCCTCATTTACTGTGCATACCTAAAACTGCCATGGATCTGTACTTCCTAAAAGCTTATGTGCCGTCTGAAACTCCAAGAAGGTTTAAATTACACCTGTGTAACCACACCACAACACAAACTAAGAACTCTTTCATAGAAAACCACCTAAATCACCCTAAAAGTAGCAGCAAATGCTTTACATCTCTGCTAACTGTAATTCACAATAAGTCAGACCTCTCTAGTGCCTTTAACAACTTTAAGAGACAGATTTCAGTTGCGTCTGGCTGACTTTCAGAACCCGCTCTTCCAGCAATCTTTAGTATTCATATATGAAATATCTGGAAGGTCACTGAGACTTCAGCACAAAGCCGATATTCTCTGTGACCTCAGGTATGTAGTTGTTGTTGAGCTTTGCTTCTCCTATGAAAACAGTTGAAATCAGGACTATAGAACCTCTATGCAACTATGTGCACATCTGTAACGTTGACCCTTAAAAGCACTTCAGCAATAACTTTTTTATTATTGATAAATGTACCTGTGACACTTTGGGACTTTTTATTACATTTTGAGTTAACACTGAGACATTTGAGTGATTCACTGAAGCTCCTCTGAAGGATTTTAATACACACATGAGCCCTGCAACCTTTAAGCAACTCCTACTGACAGCGTAAATTATATCAGGAACATTTTTCCCCCACAAACTGCTATTTTAAGTCTCTAAAACATTCTTCATACTTTAGCATTAAGGCCAGATTTAAAATTCTCTCAGTGACCTAAACCTTTACACCCCCCTCCCAAAATAAATCACAAAGACCCCTAAAATCTTTAAAATGACGCCTAAAACTCGTGCTGTGTTTTCAGTGACGACCAAAACCTTTTTAGTTACTTCTCAAACATCTTAAACCACAGCTGGAACCTTTTTAAGTAACCCTAAAACTTCCCAACGACCCCTGAAATCTATACAAAGAGGTCTGGCGGTTCCAAATTTGGCACAAAAGTACTGGTTCAGTCAACATGGTGGGAGCACATACGCACAAAGAGGCAGTATCTATATCTCACTACAACACCGGCAAAATAATCCAATCATGGACACAGTGTGCGTGTGCTGCAGCTCTCAGCATCCTTGCTGTTGTACATCAGTCGAATGCTGGCCCAGCTCCGATTTACAGCTACTGCCAAACACAAACACACACTCAGAAACACACACACACATAAACACACACCTTCTTGTGTAGTGTACAGCGGCCACCCCAGATAAGCTCAAATAAACAACAGACCTGGAAAAATAAATCCGCACCCCCCTCTCCCTCCCTTACTCCCTCCCTGGGGACAAGAGAGGGCATCCAACGAATGCTGCCTGTTACTATAAAGCTTCTTGACATCGCATCACAAACACACACACACGCACACACACACACACAAAACACACTCTGCGATACAAACAAGAAACAGAATGGGAGGTATAGTTCCACAGGGAGGGATCACCTCTTCTATCGCTCCACACACTCCTTTTATCTACCGGCTAATGAGGAGCAGATATATACACACACAAACACGCACACATTTAGAAACCGACAAACACACACACGCACACGGATATGCACTCAAGAAGCTACATGAATACACACACCTCCTCAGGACCATGGTTTCATCAGTGAGTGTCCCACTTCTAAACTATGGACCGCTGCTTACATCATTATGTACTCCTCTGGATCTGCCTGTGTGTGCATGTGCACGTGTGTGTGCACGTGTGCTGTGCATATGTGCTCTGTACATGTGCGCGTGGTGTTCATCGCAGAAAGGCTTTGAACGTGCAGTCTCTTTCCTCAGTATGGAGTGCTGTAACACTACATGCTTTAATGAGTGTGCACATGTAGAGAAAGTAAAGTTGTGTGTTTGTGGATACAACAGCATCTCTATGATTAGCCAGTAAGTGGGTTTTTTGCAAAGTAAGCAGTTGCTAAAACAGTAAATGAGCTGCCGTTGCGTACGCCGACACTACAAATACACAATGATCTGTGTAAAAACTTTTTTCCCCCTCCTGAAGGATTGTCGTAGCCTCCCCACTAATCCACCGAGCCATCTTAATGAATTCTTAATGTCTTAAACCCTAAACAAGCCTCCTCTTATTAATCCCACCACAGCACCATAAAACCTCAGAACACGAGTTCTGGAACATCCTCCATGATTCAATGACTTACGTCCTAAAACCTCTATTTAACAGTATGGATGCACTCTATATGGACACAGCTTCCATGACTGAAAAGTGCAGCCAGTGCAATTTTGCATCCTGCACTCTGTTTCATGGCCAGCAGGGGACCAATGCTGTCATTAAAACAATACATCGGCTTGTATATAAAACTATCACAAAAAGGCCGTACTGCTGATAGTTCCTGATTAGTTTATGTCTTCAATAGCCATTTTTAAGTCTAAATGAATGCAGCACGAATGCATGTATGATGGATATTTTCTAGTTTATTATTATGTAAATAATCAGGATAACATTCATCTCTTTAAAAATATCCCTGCACA
The DNA here is from genome assembly GCF_057382095.1 of Aulonocara sp. 'chitande type north' Nkhata Bay. Lineage (NCBI taxonomy): Eukaryota > Metazoa > Chordata > Actinopteri > Cichliformes > Cichlidae > Aulonocara > Aulonocara sp. 'chitande type north' Nkhata Bay. Next base: position 8,097,659 of record NC_141345.1, read on the forward strand.
GCTTGGGAATTAATAATTTCACATTGGTTGAAAAGTTAGATACAACATTTCATTGGACTATATTTAACAATGGTACCCTTTTTTGGTATTTTACAGGGTTTTGTGATATGCAGAAGGGACTTACATCACTTTCTCTCCTGTTATGGGTGAAATGTAAACCTCTCAGAGGATGATGTTAAAGGGTACTGGGATTATAGTGCTTCTGTCAAGGGAAATTCCAGAGTTTCCAACATTACGAGAACAGAGAGTAGAGAGCACTGTTTAACAGGAACAGGACACAGCTCATGGCACCTCAGTGACCCTTAGAAACTCCCGAGTGATCCAAGAAGTCCAATGACTGAACCTTGAAGCCTCTTTAATGGGTCATGGACATCCTAAATGACTCCTAAAACGCCTCTAGTGAGCACTTGAATCTAAAACTTTAACATGGAGTCACCATGATCCCTCCAGCCCCTCAACCTCTGAGCCTTAATCAAAACATCCTGCCACCTCCTCAAGAAACCCACCCAAACCTCCAAGAAACCTGTAGAACGGTCTCTTAAACTTTATGTACTTGTTTTTTTTAATTGTGGCAATTTTCTTTACGGTATAATTTTTTACTTTTACTTTAATCCTACAGTCAGTTTCAAAATAGTGATCCTAGTTCCCCGTTTTTATATTCACAAAGAGCTTAAACTGAAGAGTTTATTTTTGCTGCTGAACACTGAGTACTGATGCAAATCTCTGGACCTTTGGACATAAAGACTTCACAAGTTTGAGAAGAAACTAAAAATAATGTGCATTTCCAGAGACTACTGTTCTGTCCTGGGAGTTTCTGACAGACTTGTGGAGGACTGTTGGCCCCCTCATCATTACCCACTGGAGAGATGATGGAGGAGGAAGAATGAGGAGGAGGTGGTGGGTAGAAAAGAAGGGAATGAAGATCCCTGAGAGCAGAGGCCTCTTGTAGGAGGGCAGGAGGAGGGAGGGGGAGACAAATGGAGGCGATAAGCTTCACTAAGGCGAACACATGAACTCTTCTACTCACCTCCATTTCTTTAAATCAAAATATTTTATCAATTTTACATTAAGTATACTTTTCTTGAATCTTTTTTTTCCCCTTTCTTCTTTTTGCCAAATCACATTTAGTCACTCTGTGATTGCTTTTAAAGCTGTTTTAGAATGAAAATCCATTAAATCCATTCAGTACACAGAAGAATACGCAAAACTAAAACTGACAGGTAATATCAGCGTTTTTTGTTCACATTAAAGATTTGTTAAGACTTTCAAAGGTGTAAACGCTGTTTGCAAAACATGCTTCATAAATAAATAATAAAGTACAGACTAGTAAGCAGTGCTACACCAATGCTGACAGCAAATACTGTATGTTGTGTAACGCTGTGAGGACTCGGTCTTTGCATTTTCATTTATTCTGCATTCGGTGTTTTGCTAATTAGTTTTCCAATTTCTTCTGTCTGTTTTATCATTTACGGTAAAGCACTTAATGTCAACGCCAAACTAAATCATCACTTGTTTTTCTCACATTTAAAAACGCTTATTTACTTACAGTATCAGCGCTGCAGGAGCACACAGTTTAGGTTTATCAAAGTTGGATTTGGTGTAAGATGCACAAATCGTCCACAGAGGTTTACAAGACTGTGTTGTCCTTTTTACCCTTTTATCAGAGTGACTTTAAAGTGTCATCTGATCTAAGATGCACTCTGCAACCAGTTAACAGTTGCAAACAGCCAAACGTCAAGATCTGACTTTTATTATCTGGTTTTAAGTCATTTCTGTGTGTGTTCACTCACAAAAAATGGAAGAGGACACAGCAACAGTTTGCAAACACTTCTGCAGATTACTCACCAATCTGTTCAGGTTTGCATATATTACTGGAATTGAAATAATAAACGAAGCTTGAGCAGAAGTCTGACTTTGGCATGTTTAACTCGGCTAAACACGCTGGTGCACACCGCGTGTCGGTGCTTTGTGCCCACATCCCATGAAGAGATTCCCATATTTGTATAGAAATGATCTCTCCCCGTGAGCTCAGACTGATCTAACGCATAACACGTGTGTTAACAGAAGTGGAGCGGAGCAGCTGAAGTCACCCTGCATACTGAACATTTTCTGTGTTTTCACTGTTTTATCTGGAAATCAAACTGGTGGCTGATTAAGAGCCAAGATAGAAAACCTCGCTAACATTCGCTCTCTCTCTCGTGTGTGAGTGTGTGTTGTGCAGCGATTACTACAGCTCTCAGACTGATGCAATCAGCAGCTAAAGAGGTTGAGAGAGAGAAAGAGAGAGAGTGTGTGTGTGTGTGTGTGTGTGTGTGTGTGTGTGTGTGTGTGTGTGTGTGTGTGTGTGTGTGTGTGTGTGTGTGTGTACCCAAATACAGAATGTTTGCATGTGGTTTCATCTAGAGAGATGAATGCACCACACACACACTTCATAAATCACTTTTTATCCGGCAATATCAGTGTCAGGCAGCAGATTCCTCTCTCTCTCCGTCTCGCTCTCACTTTGTACTTTTCTTCTCAGCTTTTTTTTAATGCCTTTCTTTCCTTTATCTCCACCTTTTTATCTCTTACCTCCGCTCTCTCTCTCGCTCTCCACTTCTCACCACAAACACACACATCCATTCAAATCCCACAAACTGCACCCTCTTCCCTTCCCCTCTGCTGTTCACTCAGTTTGCTTTTTCTCCTCTTTCCATTCGTCCATCACACATAGGAAGTGGGTGCATTAGCAGAGCAAAGATGGCCTGATGGAATTAACGTCCATTATCTGACCATTTACAGGATGGAGAGCGGGATTAAAGAGGAAGAGGAGGACTGAAATGATTGAGATCTCACCACATCGGGCGGTGTTTCTGCTCTCAGCTCTGCAGAACAAACCACAGTCTGTTTGAAAGCATGTTTGTGTTGTCTGTGGGGCCGTTTGGTCACAGCAGGCAAGAGGCAGGGCAAGTGTGATAGGATGAGGTACTTGCTTACTTATTGCTTGTGGTGATAACGAGTCTAAAATTATTTTTATCATTGTCCTGCAACGCTTTTAAAAGACTTCAGGCAGTATTCTGTCAAGTTTGCCTCTTGGTGCTTTTGGGTTTTTTTTTTTACTTTTTTTCAATTGCCATTTACATGCTCATCGAGAAAAATCAATGATGTTTAAAGTAATTCAACTACATTAAAAAAGAGCTCTGTATGTGTTTTAAATCAGATAAGCAGAGAAACCAAGAGATAGATGTTTTTTCATTTTCCAATTTGATGACAAATGGAAAAAAATGCAGATAAGAACAGTGAAACGTACTGAGCGTGTATAAAGTAGAGATGGCACGATACCACTTTTTTATGTCCGATACCGATATCATAAATTTGGACATCTGCCGATACCGATATGAATCCGATATAGTGTTTTTTAATCAACAAAACTGTTTTTTAAAATATCTTGCTGCATTTTGCAAGTCTGCAAGTTCATACTCAAGTTTAAAACAACAACTACACTAAAGCTATTCTGTTATACCTGTATACAAAAAAAATATTTCATAGTTCAGCAATACTGATCAATCTAATAAACTTAAACCTACACCATCCTCACTATTCTGGTATTTTAAAGAGTACTTAGCGTAAATATTAAGCAACCTAACTAATAGGGTTCCAACTCCCAGCAACAACAAAAATAAATAAATAAAAAATAGGGAACCACCCCTCACACTCCACCTCATGATGCTTAATCGACGTAATCAACCTTAATTTGATGAAGTGTGAAAAAAATGCACAGAAATCAATTATTTTTCAAGAAATATTAAATAGATTCAACATCTTTCTTCAACAAAATTGTAGACTGCACAGATGGTACCTTCCCAAAGTAAAAAGTACTATAGCTTACTAGGGTATATATATTAGACTTAATAGTGACTATATACAGTAATTGACTTCTATTCATTTTACATCAAATTAAAACTTTGGGTGTCAGATAATTATTTATTAAAAGCTCGACATTTTAAATGAGAATAAGAAAGAAAAGTATGTCTTTGTGCCCCCTTTTCCCTGTTCATGCCCTATCGGCCCCCCTGGCTAAACTTTGCTAGATCCGCCCCTGCACAGTTACCAGCGTCAGCTACGTAGAAAAAGATCCTGGAGTAGAAAGTAATATTAAATACATTCTAACAACAGCTTATCAAGCTTAAACGTGCTGCTGTTGTTCAGCCGCTGGTTTCCTCTTTCTGGTGCAAAGTGGGCCAAAAGCAAACTAGAGACACGGACTCACGACAGAAAAGCCGATCAGCTGATCGTTAAGCAGTTTCACGATTGAAGTAGCAGCAGGAGAGCGAGAGGCAGTCGCTTGTTAAGCTTAACGCAGGAATGCTTTACAAACATTCAGAGGTGGACTTACACACTTGCTTTACTTCTCTCGGGGATAACTTTGTCGGAGATGAAATGCCGGGTTGCTAGCGAAGCTCCAAATGCTATCCAGACCACCGACAGGTCCCGCATGCCACAGCCGCTCTATCACGTGATGCATACTGCTCCGACGTGCTAACGTTCTGAGGTGAGTTACGGCGTGTTGCAAGTTTTGTGAGGTGCTTTCGTGATATTTAATGGATCGGATTACACTTTTTATTTTTCTCCGATATCCGATCCAGTAATTTAGGTCAGTATCGGACCGATACCGATACGTAATATCGGATCGGTCCATCTCTAGTATAAAGCAACTGTTGCCTCATGGTGATTTATACTGCAAGGTAAAGACCCTAAAATAATACAGAGGAAACCCAAACAACACCCTATGAGCAAGCATTTGGCAACAGTGGGAAGGAAAACCCCCCTTTTAACAGGAAGAAACCTCCAGCAGAACCAGGCTCAGGGAGGAGCAGCCATCTGTCGTAACCGGTTGGGGAGAGAGAAGGAAGACGTTTATGTCAAATACAGCCAGAGATTAATAATAACTAATAATTAAATGTGAATAAACAAATACAGTTAAAAAGGTGAGTGAAGGTACATCATGGTAATCAGAGTAAAGCTACTGCAGATTGAGGGTCACCTGGTCCAGCCCTAACTATATGCTTTATCAAAAAGGAAAGTTTAAAGCCTAATCTTAAAAGCAGAGATTGTGTCTGTTTCCCAAATCCAAACTGGGAGCTGGTTCCACAGAAGAGGCTGAAGGCTCTGCCTCCCAAGTTCAGTGAACTGTTACTGACCCATGTTTACTGTGCTTTATCAAAGACATACTTGAACATGATGTGTCACCGGTGACTTCTGGGATGTTAGAGGTTAACACTCTGGTGCAGAATGACCACAGCTCACAGGGAACAGATGGTCTACTGTGAGCCCAGTCCTGGATGAACAGTGTCATATGTCATGAGTATCCAGTTTATATGCGGATTAAGTCCAGATTATATTACTATATGTGGATAATCCATCTACAAAGACAAGAGGAAAAGGAACCAAGATGCATTAAGGACAGGCTGCAATCCCTCAGAGCCATCGTGGCCATGCGTGATGTAAGAGCCACTCTTTACTATGTGCTGTGGAGCGATGCTTCTATGCAGAATCCATGTTTGAATTCAACTAGTTCCATATAGACAGAGGATATGTTTGATGTTTCTGTAATCTGCTATAAGAGCAATGTATTTGTATAAGCACAAGAGACAGTTAACTAACAAGGGTAAAAGAACTGTAATCAAATGATACAAAACGCTGAAAAGAAAACATGTTTGAGAGCAGACAGTCGTTTCCTCCAGCTTTCCATCAATCTGTCTGAAGCACTTGAGATCAGCAATCAGCCACACAGCTGACTGATCGATAGAGTCTGCAGGAAAACAGAAGGACACATCAAAACAGCCTGCTAAGGACACAGAACAAAGTGTACGGCCCGGCACCAATGCTCAGTCACTTCCTAAAAAACATAATCTGGAAAACACGTGCTACGTGCTGCCAGTTGGTCTAATTATTGCCTAATTATCTATTTAATGTTGAACCTTAATTACGTCCAGCTGCATATGATATACAGAGTCTGCGTTTTGAATCTGTGGTGCGCTAATTCCCGCAGACAAAAATCGCTGGAATTTTGAACGGAGATTTGCTGGACAAAGCCGAGCGAGGGGATGATCTACTCACAGATGGAAAGATAAGAAAAAAAGAAGGATTTTGTTCAAATAAATGATCAGTATGGAGCTTGGCTTATCGTAGCAACGGAGGCTGAAGTTTTAGAATCGGGCTGAGAGAAACAGAGCGAGAGTAAAGTGTATCTGTAGTGGTGTGTTAATCCTCTGTAATCTGTTGGCCTCTCTGCTAGAGCAGCGCACACACTCAGACACACTTCCTCAGGAAAATACCTGCAGCTAAAACATGTTTGACCATCAAAGTGGAAGATTGTACAACACCATCATCCCCTCGCACACTGCAACTCACACACAACATCGCCCTGACCTCATTCCTCTGTGTACGAGCAGATACAGAGCCACTTACACACTCTCCTGCTCTCTATCGCTATCTCTCTCTCTCTCACACACACACACACACACACACACACACACACACACACACACACACACACACACACACACTGGGTGGCAGTAGCCTGTGGGCGTGCAAGCAGCTGTGAATAATTGTGTTTACAGATGGTATATGTACGACCTGTGGGTGGAGAGAGAGAAAGAGCCAGAGTTGGTCTTCTCGCCCTCACAAAAGCAGACGGGGATGGCATTTAAACTGAACCTCACTCCCCCCCTTCCTCTCTCTCTCCCCCCGCTTTTTATTCCTTGCCAATTTCAAACATTTCACCTGAGTTAGCTTAATTGGCACAAGTGTTAACGAGGCATTGAGAGCCCGAGCAGAACAATGAACGGTGACATAAGTTTAAAAAAAAGATGGTGGTGTGTTTAAATGTGTGACTAATGAATAATTTGGGTCTATAAAATGAAGCACTTTATTTATACCTGAGGGAAACTGGGCTTTAAACACTAAAAACAAACAGTTACTGTGTATCATGATCTCAGTGAAATATAGGACTGAAGCACGGAGCAAAAATCAGATGGGAATTAGATTCTCAGCAGCAAAGATGTGTAATCATTTCTCAGGAAAGCCTCAGAATGCTGTTATTCTATTTAATCTTTTGGCATTTTTTTTACTTCATATGGATAAACAAGTTTTTCTTCCTTGAATCTTTCTATTTTTTAATGCATGGATTGGTTTATGTTATTGAACCTAAATGAGATTTTTCCAATACACAGTAGAAACACAGGGCTGTGGATAGTAAATGTGCATAATTTTATGTAATTGACTTGTTTTATGGCCATACTAAAGTAGCTGCACCCAAAATACAGTATTGTACAGAGCTAATGAGAATGATCACCCCCAGCCTGCAGGTGAAGTCAGAATCAGCTCATCCAAACATGAAGTCACTTTTTCCATCCTCCTTTACTTTTTCTGCTCACCATTTATCGCTTTGGCCTGCATCTGACCGGTAATTTGTCCTTTGGCATGTATCAAACACGGCGAAGTGCGGTGCTCTAATAGGTGCAGGAGGAATGATTAAGAATTGTGTTGATCTTTAATGCCTACTATGGCTAGCTGCCATGTTATAAGCAATGCCACTGCTTGTTGCTGGATTATAACACAGTTAAAGCATAAAAGACTCATTCAGTATGTTCAGAAAGTCGTGCTGAATTTTTTCACAACTGCCATAATGAGCGGCTACAGCTAAAGCTAACATCACTGGTACACGTAAAATATACATCATTTGAATTTATGATGGTTTACAAGTCAAATAATTAAATAAATTAGAACATTTTGAAAAAGAAAAACTCTCAGGTTTCCTTGAACAGAAATATTAGTACCCACATACAAACTTGATTTATATATAAATCTGAGATGAGTCAATGTGCTAACATCATGGTAATACAAGCTAAAAGAGGCTAATATTGTGAACTATTTAGCATTTAGTGCTAACAGGGCACATCAAGTCTGTTTACAGTCATCAGTATCAAGGTAGCGCCTTAACTAACTGCTTCAAGAGTTGATGTTTGGATGGACCACTGTGATCCCACCCATTGGATTATGCATAAAGCCAATGAGCATGAGTTCCATATTGAACATGCATAGCTTGGGTAATCCTCAATTCTGGGACATGGAATTATCAAAATTTTTAAATGGACTAATTGTTTTATTAAATATGATCCGAAATGAGGAAAAGTAAAGACAAGAAAGTATCTAATAAGGTCAGGGCCGAGGACTCATACACCCCTCAAACTGGTCTATGGACTGGAAGTCTTTTTGCAAACACAGATACCATCCCCTGATGGCCACGGCACAGAAATTGCCTTCATTTTTCAGACCTGAAAGTTACAACACATTACACCAACTACTGTCAAGTCATGCACTTACCTGAATTTGCTGTGGAGGACTGTGACTGACGTGAAAGCTGCTGCTATTTCTATAACGCTTGGAAGTTGTAATACTGAATTTAGCAACAGTTTAACACATGCACGGTGCTAAATCTGCAATTTTAGCTAGCTAACAGTAGAATAACAGCAGGTGTTGATGATACATCCTCCCTCCCTGTCTCCCACACAACTAAGATGTGACCATGCTAGGTAAGTGCTTCACACTCTGGTGGCGCTTTGATGGTTCAGAGTTCTCCGTCACAAAAAGCACTCTGTGTAGTTGCACTCGGTTATGGGAACATACTCGTGCACTAAAAATAATGAGTGTAAGTGTGGAAGTAGATCAGTTGAGACAACATATAAATGCTGCTTCGTTTGTTTCTACCGGTCAGTATTATCAAGTTATTTTTATAGCTCTGTTTAGAGTTTCTATGTCAAAGGTACAAATCTTACAGTCAACACAGTGATGCTGTGGTAATAATGTGGGTCACAATGTGCCAAGTTTACGTTTAGCTGTTAGCATATTACAAGTTAACATAATCCATCCAGCGTTACTTTTCATACCTGATGTTATTTGATTTTGTGATGATGTAATATGCTTACCATTATGTAGAATAGTATGATCCCCTTATATATCACTTTAAATATTTCATCGTGCTTTACAAGTTACGATAAAAACACTACAGCACATCGTGTTCAGCTGGAGGAACGCTAACATCGTTAGCTTCAGTAAACAGTCTACAGCTAACAGGCTCAGACTGATACACTCACAACCTGTGAGGACTATGAAGATATTCAGAGCTGGTTTTCTGTAAAAGATAAACAAGGGACGACATATATGTATATAGAAAGAAAAATCAACATGCTAACATGATGACAGGTTGACAAAATGCTAACTAGTGAAGTCAGAGCGCAGAATATTGTGTTAGCTATTCCCTGTTAGCCTCCCTCTGCGGATCTATAAATGCAGCTGATAGAGGGTTGGACTCGGTATGATTTACATAATTGGGATGTTAATTCATTAAGCCGTGGGACTTGATTATGTTGCATATTGATTGTGTTGTGCTGCTGTGAGGTCACACACCTCTTTAACGAAGGTATGCGCAGCGCAGGGAATTGTGGGAATTTGATTAAATATATTCGCCGTTAACATTCCTGCTGACATGCCGCGTTTTGACATACAGGGCAAGCGAGGTGTGTGTAATGAAAACAGTTATAATGTGTGTGAAACCCAGCGGTGCTGATATGCTTTTAGTCGTGCGCCTGTGTGTGTGTGTGTATGTATATATATATATATATATATTAGTGTGTGCAAATGTGCCTCTGCTTCCCTATGGGTTGATGGATGGATGGAGGAGGTGAAAAGAGGAGTAGAGGGAGGGGAAACTCCACCTGGTCTTACCGTTCTCCGGGTGCTCCATCTCGCCAATGCTGCCGTCAGGTGTGGTCCGCTCGTAGTGGTCCTCCGGCAGAGCCAGAGGCCCGATCCGCGGCCCCGATGATGACTTGGAGCTGGGGGTCTCCGACTCCTCCAAGCCGCTGTCGTAATAGCTGTGCTGGGATGCGTCCTGCAGATCCTGCGCCTGATTGGCCGTAGAGAAGGTCACTCGACGGTGGGGCAGCTGTGATTGGATGACATAGGGAAAGCGACAGGGTTAGTTTCGTTTCTGAAACATTTAAGGTGAATCACTTCAAGTTAGTGTTGTTTATCCGTTTGATCTGATGCAGCTTAAATGATTAGAGACATCAAATAGAAGCTGGACTGTAAAAATAACCTTAAAACAGTCATTTGCTCTATTCTCACTTCAGGTTCTACTTTGATTCTGCACCTCACACTTGTCAACTTTCATCTCATCACATTTTAAATCTTTGAATCATCTCTTCTCAGCGATGTTATCTGCAAATGCTTTAGCGTTAAGCTAAACCGGCCTTTTAACAAAGAACAATTGATGAGATTAAAGTGTTTCCAGTTTATTGCACTCAGTAACGTCACATAAATTCAGCAGCCGTAGCCAATAAAGGTTTTAACAGATATGAACTTTTTCATATCTGTCTTTTCTGTTCTGTGCTGCTGTAGGCTGCTCCTAGAGCTGGGCGATATGAGATTTTTTCATATCACGATATGTTTTTTTCATTTCAGGCGATAACGATATCTATCACGATATAAGCCAAATAACTATATTTGTAAGATTTAAATGTGCCGTTGCTCACAAGTAAAATGTGAAATAATCAGCAGCTTGTTTTTATTTAAATATTTATTTCCCATAATAAGTTCAACAGGGTAGATGTAGTTAAGGAACATGAGACTTTTTCAGATAAATAAAGGCAAATATTGCAAACTACACAAAAGGCAGCCGCTAAAGCGTTTAAGTTTCAAAATAGAACAAACGAAACAGACTACTAAATTGTCAATTCCACTTAGAAACAAAATATTAATTCTAAAAATAAATCTTAGTTTGTTTTACAGAAGAACAGACAAAACTGACTAACTTTTGTCAATATCAAATAAACTGAGAACTAAAAGGAAATTCTCAATCTCTCCTTGTTGTATAGCTTAGCTTTTCAAACAGCTTTAACAGTTACTTTAGTCTGACAAAAGCCGAATGACGAATTAGCGCTTCCAGTCAGAGACTGAGGCTACTTCCACACGTACACTGGTATTTTTGAAAACTGAGATTTTCCGTTTTCGTTTTAAAAAATAATCCCGTCCACACATAAAGGCAGAAATGAAGGAAAACGCTGCTATGAACATGCCAAAGCAGCAGGTGGCGCTAGATTCCTAACCGTGCAGAAATGTTGGCCAATCAGAAGTCTAGAAGCCTCGGTGGGAAAAAGTAAACAAAGCTGCGGCATAGAAGCAGAACCGAGTCGTATGTGTGGACGGACAGTAACTGTGTGTATATGTAAGCATTTAAACACTGCAGAGAGTAGAATTAACAGTAACAGTATTGTAGAAATTCATTTCACCGAAACAATAACGTGGCGCACAGTGTGACGCATGCACCAGTTTATTGTATTTCCAGACTTGCTTTCGGCACAATTTACAGTGCACGCTACTCTATTTTTTGTCAGACTTGAAATAGCCGAAATACCTTCACACTACGGAACTTCTATGGCTCTTCCGTTCGAAAATCTCTCCGGCATTGGAACCATTATCTGTTTTCTCTTCGGTCACGCTCGGTTGATTTTTCTAGTCGGCACACTCATTTCCTCCATTACCCGCTGGCTGCTTCCCAAACAAACACACGTGCGGCTTGGCACTTGTGCTGTACGTAACAAGTCACGCGACGTGACGCTGCGGCTGTGATTGGTTCGGCTCTGCGCTACTTAGTTTGGATTGGCTGACCTTTTTTTTATTTTATTATTATTTTTATTTTATTTTTTAAGAGGACAAGAGCGGCGAGGTCTATCGCGATAGCTTAATTTCTCTATCGAGTAAAAGTTATATCGCGATACATATCGTTATCGTTCTATCGCCCAGCTCTAGCTGCTCCAGAAGAAAAAATGTGCTGGTCTGCACCGCGGCAAAGTTCTCAGTTTATTTTTTCTGACAACAATTCAAAAGAAAGTAATTCGCTTTGATTATTGAAATAACAAACTAGCAAGTAATTTCTAGAATGTGCAATAAAATCACCGAATGTATTTCCACCACACAACACTCGGCCTAGACTGTGGATGTTGCTAAAAGGCTACGTTCACATAATTTCTCCACAAAAGCCAAAGTCAGAAGCAATTTCAGACAAGTGCTTTTCCAGTGAATAACTTTGAGATTCTCACAGACCGACTGCTATTAACCCAAACATCTCTGCTTTCACGCTTGGTGAAAATGTGTCCAGTTCTTTTTTGGCCATTGCAGTTAAGGTGGCAGTGCAGTGAATGCAACAAATAAACCGGCTCCTGGAGTCATCTACAGAAAAAGCAGATGGAATAGAGAGATGTACAGGAGCAGGGCACAAACCCGAGTCAACCTCTGAAGAAATATAAAATACTGAAAGAATCAGGATGCTACAAAGAGCTTATTAAAATATAGGCTGCAAGTATACAAGACTGATTATTTAAAATATGTGGGTTACGTTTCATTCCGCACATTATTAAACCTAAATAAAATAAATGGTTTCGTTTGCTTTGTTATGCATTTTCTACTCGCGCGTCCTCAAGTTTCCTTCCACTGACTGGCGTCTGTAATGAGACATCAGTATTAATAAAAGCAGCGGGCTGAACACACACTTAACTGCTCCATTTACTGTGTGTTTTCTGGGGGTGGAAGGTAACTGTCTGACTTGTGCGTTGGATGGTTTTGTAATTAAAATACAATTAGCCTCCCTATAGCGCTGTGGGGACGCTTGCCACCGCTCACACACAAACACACATTGTGCAAATACACCGAGTGCTGCCAAACAAACTGTCCTAATTCAAAAAGGCACACAATGCACGGTCAAACATTTCAATCACACGCATCTGACCAGCCAGGCTGATAAAAAGCAACATCCCTGGCTTGGCACATACTCTGTCACCATGGCAACTGGCCCCTATCAGGACCCTGAACCAGTAAAACCAGCAGATCCGTGCTCATCACGCAGAAACAGTTTTTTTTTTATCTTTATCTCTACTTTTTTAAGCAGCTTTTTTCCCCCTTGCAGATGCTGACAGGTTCACTGCCTTACTTTAGACTGACAAACTGTCCTCCCTTCCAGTTTCAAACCAGTAACCAAGCGGCGATCAGACTGCATCTTAATCCTGCCAATTGCACTTTTAATTTCCGTCTTAGTTGAGAGACTTTAGCTCACCAGCCACTTTCTCTGCTGTTTGAATTCTAAATAGTATGAGTGGCTCCACTACAAGGATTTGAAAATGTGTGTAATTGTTCAGCAGGCAGGTAAAAGCGGCTGAATTAATGTCAGAATGATGGAAAATGTTCAAAACTCAACCCGCGGTGGAGCTGTCCTTTAAACTGTGTGGCCACAGTGTGCTGTCAAGGCATCAAAAGCCCCAGATCCCCGGTGCTTCAGGCGACGGGCTCCTCTCCAGGTAAACACATTCAAATACTCAGTAATAACCAGACTCGCTGCAGATCTGTACAGTCACACTGGCTGTCTTTTTCCCCCAATATAATCCCTGAAATGGTGGAGCTCAGTGAGTCTGCTATTTGTAAAGCCAGATTCTACCTAAAAATGTCACCATATCCATTTTTGGTTTCTCTGCATCTTCTCAGTCTTATTCACACTGCCACAAGGAAGACTTCCTATGAAATTATTTGATTTTTGGGTTTTTGTGATGGTGGCATGAACCTAGACAATAAAAATAATCTTCTAACCTTATGCTGATGTCACTCTGACTTGAGTAATATAGACTTAAATAGGTCTTGTGAGGTTCTTTTACTCCTATCTGAATTACCAACCGTACCGACATCACTGACAAGACAAAACTTTTCTCTAACCCAGCAGTGCCCAACCCTCAGGCCACGGACCGGTACTGGTCCGCGAGTCGTTTTGTACCGGGCCACGAGAGTTGAGGCTCGGATGTGAAATTGATTGTTTCAGAGTTTTTATTAGTTTTTAGAGTTATTTTTTAATCGTTTTTATCGTTAACTCTGTTTCCCTTGGTCTTCTCCCTTGTGCTATGAATAAATCTTCTTTTTTTGGTACCGGTATTGGTTTTATTTTGTTGTATTTATCCACTACACCTTAAAGGCCGTAAACTGGTCGGACATAAACTGGTCCATGGTGCAAAAAAGGTTGGGGACCGCTGCTTTAACCTATCCCATAGCCCACTTTGGGGGCTGAGCTACATTTCATTAGACTCCAAACACCCTAAAGATTATAACTGGGATGTGTTAGCTATAGAGTAAACTCTTAAAACAACAATAACGTCAGCAAAAGCACTGATGTAATTGATTTCAGCCGAGGATCGTGTATATACAGTAATGTCTTGAGCCACTCATCATGTCTTTATATTTTGCTTCCAAAGAGCCAAACTTTCATGGAAGTCTTCTAAAGTGGTCTTGAGCGGTAGTTCTCCAGGTTTTCTGTCAACCATTTTCAGTCCAATCCATTTTCAGAGGGATTACTTTCTTGTTTTTTTAACGTAACACTCACTGAACACTGAGCTGCGAATCACTCCAGTATAAAAAAAGACAGCTAAGGGATGAACCAGTGCTGTGTCTAAGCAAAAACCTTTTGATGTAGAGGCCAAATCCAGGGTATTTACATGACTCAAAAGAACAGGAACAATTTCTGCACAAACAGCAACATTTTAGATCAGTGTGAAGAATATTTCAGATGAGCAAGTTACAGATAAATACACATCACCAATGTTTCATTCCTGTCTTTTAGTCGGGACTTACTTTACATGGAAATGAGTTTTGTGAAAAACACCTGTTACATCCTGGGACTTGCTGCCTGAAGTGTTGGAGAGACATCACAGTTTTGGAAAATGTTTTTGTGGACTCTGATATAAAGAATACGCGATCTGTCAGGCTGATAGAACTTATTATTTAATTTTTATTTCATAAGTGGTCTTCAGTCATTTTCTTCCCTGTCTCAGCTCCTACCTGAGACCCTGCGGCGTCAAACGGGCATGTCTGAAAAAGCTGCAGAACAAAGTCGGGCGTTTTATTACAACTGTTTTCGTCTGTTTGCTGTGTGAATCACATCTACGTGTAAACAGAGGAGAAATGAAGTGGATCAGATCCCTTTCTGCCCGTCACCTCCAGCACACTCGCTTTGTTCCCTTTTTTTGTCCTTTTTGTTTTTTCGCTTGTGTGCTTGTTTGTTTGCCGGAAATAGAAATGCTATCTCAGCAGGTCGCACCATGAGAAAGTGGAGCAGATCAGAGGGGAGGAATCTAAAGACCAACCAACATCCACATCAGCCTCTGCCACAACACCTGCCGCCATCTTGGACCTCCATCCCTTTTGTTTCTCCTGCTGCCCTATTTTCAGTCTACTCTTAACCCTGAGAGGCAGCGGGCCTCCACTGTAGACTGTTGGTGTTCAAAACACAGAATTACTGATTTCCAAGACTTATGAGTTTTTAGGGGAGATTAAGCTTTTTTTGCTGTTGTACAGCCGAACGAGCCACGCATAAAATAATATTCAAGGCAAGAAAGAAGTCTCAGAGGGAGCATCAGCATGGTGGACAACAAGCTCATGAATAATTTGAGCCAAACACACTGAATGAACATTTGCTACAAACAGACTGGACCCACAAAGACCTCAGACTGGCAGTCGAGAGTTAAAATCAATCATCACACTGATCTAGTCGAGAAATCCTCCAAGCTAAGCAAAATAATGCCTCCCAAATCTTCCTCATTAAAGTTACTGAGAGATGCTGGTCAAAACAGCCCGATGAATTATTTCAGATATATTTATTTACACACCAACAGCATAAAAATAGAAGCACTGATATCAGCAATGCTGATATCAATGGACATAAATGCGGGAATAGGGTCAGAGTCTGTCACATTTCTGTAAAACTTCCAACAGAAAGCCTGAAGTCTAATCTCAGACATCTTTAAGAAATTTTTAAGGCGTTTATTCTGTGATTTTGATGATGCCACAGAAGTGATGAAAATTTTGACATGTTAGAGGTTTGCATGAACTGTGTATCAATGTGATTTAGCACCCTAACACGTTAACATAAGAATGACTGATTGAGTCCTGTGAGTAACTTTAAACATCTTCAGACAACTAAAAGATGCAGTCTGCATGAATGATGGTCACTATAACTCCCTTGTATATGCACTTTATCTCTGATGTATTATTATTACTTATATATTGTTGTTGGCACACAGGCCTCCACTAAATGCTGGCATTATTCTGTTTTTTAAATCCTGAAACATATATAAAGGACACGAGTGTGTTCCATGAATGCACTGCAGCAGCAATGAAGGTCAGGAATTAAGAATTCAAGGAAAGATAGCTCATCACAGCCTCTTTCCTCCACAGCAAACTGTTAATGCTGCACTTTGATGGAAGTTTCTAATAATTTGTCCACTGAAGACTATTTATTCAATCATCTGCAGGCAAAATGCACGCATGCACTTTTATTTAAAACAAGAGGGCATGATGAACCATTTTTCCTTGAATCCATAATAACTGACCTTCATTACCATTGCAGAGTGCAGCACCACTGAGGCCGTATGCAAGACTTCACTGTCAGGGAAAAAGTAAGAAAAGAAACAAAGAGATGATTGCTTTGATACTTATTCATGGAGATAAAGAGCAAGCAGCATATATTTTTACGTTTCCCATAAAATAATTGTGCAGGGTTTGGGTTGAGGCGTATAAAGAGCAGAAACAGAAATGGAGGAGGCGAAAGAGAAGAGGATGGAGGACAACGAGGAGCGAGGAAAAGGAGCAAGAGGAGGCCAGCTGTGGGTTCAGGCTGATAAGCCTGGGTCTCCTCCTCTTCCTCTCCCTGCTGCTTGTCCTCCTGCAGGAGGTGATAGAGGAAGAGGAGGAGGCACATTCACTGGGCCACATTGTTCAGAGATGATTAAAAACCAATGAGAGGAGGAATGCACGACGCCTCGCTGGCTGTTTGTCAGCCGAGACACGGAGAGGGAGATAACTGAGAGAGAGAGACAGCGTTTGTGTGTGTGTGTGTGTGTGTGTGTGTGTGTGTGTGTGTGTGTGTGTGTGTGTGTGTGTGTGCGTGCGTGCGTGTGTGTATGTGAGAGATCCTCATTACCTCCCTCTGTGGGAGATAAGAGTGTGTGAGGTTGCATTGTGCATGCTTATAAAAGTCTGTCCTTATCAAGTATGCATGCACACACACTGTCAAACCAACACACTGACAACACACACTTATTAACGCATACTCGCGGACACACACCCACACACTCGGCCCACAAGAAGAGCGGCTGCCAGCGATAATTCGACACAACTGTGTTGAATCTGAGTGGAGAATGAATGAAGAGTGGAAAAAGAGATGGAGAGAGGGGAGAGAGAGATATGGCTCCGAGCATCAGGGCAGAGAAATGCAGAGAGGCAAAGGTGCATGAATAAAAACATGTAATATGCTGGTGACAAATTAAAGGAAAACCCCGCACCTTTGACTCCCTCTGGCTCTGTTAGGCTTTGGGGATATTTTCCTGGCGTGGTTTGTTTACTCCTCCCCAACAAATCAATGTGATGTTGCTCTGAGTGATCACCTGTGATGCTCCATGATGTGGGAGTCGTGTCTTTTAGGATGATAATGAACAAAGCGATGTAAGTGTGAATGCAAACTAACACGTTTGTTGTGGTCATTTTCCTAAAGAACATTGGCGTCACATTTAGGTCCGTAGGTTTTAGGACGGTGACACATTTCTAGACTTTAAGATTTTCGTCCAAACTACAAGCCTCTGAAATCAGGGAGTGTTTAGAAAAACCGAGACATGTTAACGTGTCGCCGTCCAGAAACGTTTGGACCCAACTGTAACACGGGTACAATGAATGGGTAGAAAAATCTTGATAAACTGGTTCATCTCCTGCATAAAAAGCAGTCTAATAAATTATTGAAAACTGTCTGAATCCATTTCAGGGACTGGCCTAACCCAATAAGACGATATTATATATAGGGCACTACAGGCCTCTATTGACCATCACATTATATGCCTTTTTCATCTGTCCCTAAGCACCCACAAAAATTATATATTTTTGTGGGTGCATATTAAACGTTTGTGGGGCCTGACTGTGGGTCAGACAATAAAGGACATTTGAATATGTTCATTTGGGCTTCAGGGAATAATAATGAGGAACCTGCTGGGTAGCGGTGCCAGGACTGTGTGGAGATATTCTCACAGTTCTCCTTCGCTTGATTGGTTTCTCTGAATCAGTAGTTGTAAATGTGAGCATGGATGCAGAGACTGGGAGGTCTACCGATTGAAAAGTCGGTCGATCGATTCCCTGACTACTCCGGTCTACATGTTGCAGCATCCTTGGGCCACATGCTGAACCCCGAGTTGTTCCTGTAGCATCCATGGAAGTGTGCGTGTGTGTGTGTGTGCTCGCTCAGGTATAAAAAGATGTAAAAAGCACAAGACTAGCGGTCCAGTTATTATATAGCCCTGTGACTGACAGCTCATAATAATCCTCATTATCAAAGCTGACTTTGGGCTGGGCAAGTATGGCCAACGCCGCGCAATAATAAACTGCAGTGCAAAAGCAGGCTTCTATTACACACTTTTTTACATGTTAGTTATTTAAAACAGAATAAAATGAATTCATGTTGGTAACCTTTACAATAAATGTTAAATGAGGCTTTCCATAGCGAGCTGCCGTGCAAAGCGCTCCTCCAAGCATCTTGAGCTGCTCAGGGTTCAAGGCTTTGTGAAAGGAAAGCTCCCAAAAATGAGGTCAGCAGGAAAGTTACTGCAGGACTGAGTCATGAGGCCACACGCTAATTTCCAATCTTTTTTTGTCCTCAAAAGTACTTTTGTGGGGGTTTTTTCAGTTAATCAAATTCTGTAGACCTAAATAATACAAAAGGCTTTCAGGGCTCCCCGAGTGTTGTGGTGATTTCACCCAGTCGATAATGAAGCAATTTTATACATTTTAGCTGAACCACTATCAAAACAGGAGTTGGCTACAGTTCATCAGTGTCTTCTTCTCTGATGCCGATCCGTCAGTAGATGCGTGAGGGCAGTTTGGCCCCAATGACCTCACAGGGCTGTTCTGATGTGGTTTTGGGGTTCAGGCAGGGGTTGGGCTTATGCATTTAGTTGTGAGGGTTCAGGTGAGCTGAATGAAATGCATCGTGTCAGTTAGTTTTTATAGAGCTGGGAAAGCACTAACATGTGCAACAGAACACGCTGCCCTGCAGCCAAAACAGCACTCTCTCTCTCGTCTCTCTCTCTCCCTGTTGTTCCCAAGCAACTCTTCACTTTTTCTCTTCATCATCTTTCCACCCTCCCTCTCTCTCTTTCAAAGTGAAGGTTGTGAGCACAACGCTGCAGGCGGTGATTGACTCTCTGTGAGAAAACAGCGTGCTGTACAGAGCTGAGCAGGTGTGTGTGCATTTCCACTTAGGCTATATATATGGAACCATACACATGTACTGTTTATATAATATGAACACATAGAGGGACACGGAGCATCTGCCTCCAGCTCAAACTTTAAGTGTACAAGTTGGAGTTTTTCTACACTGCTGTCCCACCACCAGCTTAAAATGCACTATGTGGCCAAATGTATGTGGACTCTAATTTTGTTTCCACCGTGAGGGAGACAGCAGTCTGTTGTCCCGTTGCACCAGGGTAGGTTTCTGTGCTTTCAAGCATTGGATCTGCACGTTTCACATCTTTGGGGTTGGAATTGGAATCATAACTATTAGCCACACCCCATGATCCATGCATCAGTGATCAAGCACACATCTCCGACTGCCATTCTCCTAGTTTAAGAGGATTTTTTAAAAGGAGAATAAACACTTCCTGTTGCACTGTATCGGGCTGATAAAATGAGTCAAAGTGCAGACTGATGGAATCTGATTGCTGATAATGGACATTGATCAGAGAGCAGCAGAAGCAGTGAAGCAGCACACAAACAGCACCTCTGTGTTTCTATGTAAAGTTTCTACATGAAAGCAAATGAAGACGCTCCAGCAGGGAAATTAGTTTCCATCAGAGCGCAGACACACAAAACATATGCAAAACACACTCGTTATGTATGGCATTATTTTTGTGCCACTATTCTGAGCACACGTAAAAAAAATTGAGCGCACGTAAAAAACATTTGCAGGTGCAAGTGTTGCATTTTGAGGAGGAATTTATTTTGAGCAAACAAAAGCTAAATTTGAGTGAACAAACTTCATGCTGCGTGCAAAAATATGTATGTGTGTAATATGTGTTTGCTATTATCCATACACACACACACACACACACACACACACACACACACACACACACACACACACAATAGCAGCCCCTCTCGCTCAGTTTTTGCATTTGCGTTTGCTCGCAATGTGTTGCTTGCGCTCTCAACATTTCTGCCCGTGCGTGCTCAACTCTTTCTCTACACCGTTATATTTGTTCCACAAAACCAGCCAATCACAGTCTTGGATGCAAAAAATCAGATTGGCTGTTTTGGTCTCCAATCAGCTCAAAATGACGAAATGCAATATCCCAGAATCCATTTCGTCAGTGGCAGAGGAACACAGAGTGGCGGAGTTTGAAATATTACTCTTTCTGGGTCACAAAATAAACTTTTAAGATATTTTCATGTGAGAATGTAGCTGTGTAAACTTCAAATACCTGCTCGATTTATCAAGACATCACATATTTGCATAAGTGCTCTAACATTTTCGGAGATGCCTGTTACCCACCAGCATAGCTGAACTGGCCGTTGGTGGGCCGATGGTGATTTTTCATTTTTATGTTTGTTTGTTTTTCTAACTTTATAAACAATGAAAGGTGGTGGATTAGCCAATTGGTCATGATCAACTCTGGGCTGGACCAATTACAATACATCCGTATTGAGGGAAAAAGGAACGCGATTCGTCCTGTACTTCAGCTAGAATGAAAAAAAAGACTCAAAGCTGGAGTTATTCTGTGTTTTTGCTGCACAGCTGCCTCTTCTTCTCTCATTCTCTCCCCCTCTCTCTCCTGTTGCTACTTCAATCATGAAACTGATCAATGATCAGCTGATCGTCTCTCTTGTTTGTTTATCGCCCACTTTGCGCCAGAAAGAGGAAACCAGTGGTGGTCGCGCTAAACAACAGCAGCACGTTCAAGCTTGATCAGCTGTTGTTAGAATGTACTTAATATTACTTTCTAGTATCAGCTGATGTTTGCTGGAGCCACAGCTGTAAAAGCTGCTGGCCATGATATCGGTTTGGATACGTGGTGAGAGGAAAACATGAAGGTGATACAAATCATACATATATACCAACAAGACAGTGTACATCACTGTCACTGTCACAACAGCGTTTGTTTTAGTTCAAAGGCTTTATGGTTTTTCGTATAATACCTGGTGCTGGTTTTGTCAGTTCAGCCTTATATATTATGTTTAACCTGAGTGACCACCCGGTCAGCTGGTGGGTAACAGGCATCTCCGAAAACGTCAGAGCACTTATGCAAATATGTGATGTCTTGATAAATCGAGCAGGTATTTGAAGTATATAATGGTGTAGAGAAAGAGTTGAGCGCACACGGGCAGAAATGTTGAGAACACGAGCAACACATTGCGAGCAAACGCAAATGCAAAAACTGAGCGAGAGGGGCTGCTATTGTGTGTGTGTGGATAATAGCAAACACTGAAATACATTTTTTGCACGCAGCAATGAATTTTGTTCACTCAAATTTAGCTTTTGTTTGCTCAAAATAAATTTCTCCACTTGCACCTGCAAATTTTTTTTTTATGTGCGCTCAGAATAGTGGAAAAAAAATAACGCCATAGTTATGCATGTAGGATTAAAAAAAAAAAGAAGCTCAGAATCAAACCTTAAAGGTTAAAATGGGCAAACAAAGAGGAAATGGGAAACGTGTTTCCTCAATCTTCATTTTAATATTTTCTCTCACTTCTTCTTCCCCTGTGCCACCGAGCCACATTGTTGTACAAAACCTATAGAAAACACAAACGCGAGATAGACTGTTCCACTGAGAAACGTGTTCCTTCATTACCACAAACATACAGGCTGTAGTTTATTTTTACTCAGTCGTATAGACGCCATCCCGCTGCCACCACTGAGCACCCAAATCTTTCAGAAAAAACACAACAAAACCACGACTACGTATGTAACTACAGTTACAAGCTGTTTTAGGAACATTTAATTTAAAAAAAAAAAATCGCGAGGTGTTTCAAACGTCTTCAGGAGGAACCGATGAGTTTGCAGCCGAGAGCCAGCCACGGCGGCCACGTTTTCTGGCTTCCTCGCCTTTTGGTTTACACAGAAAAACACAAATGTGACCTCTATATATCGTCTAATAGCAAAACAAATGATATTAAATACATCCTGAAACTTTCAGTACTGTAAACGGAATCTGCATCTCACATCAAAGACAAGAAAATAAAGATTACAAATATTGGCATGATGCATCTTTCACTGCTTTCAGTGCAGCTAACTAGTGCGCGACAGGCCTGTTTTCACTTTAGATCAAATATGTTTGAGTGTTTAACTGGCATGATGAGTCTACATATTTACAGTATTTAGCAGCAGTGTATACAGCACTTGAAACTTTTCCTGCTCAGAAAATCTTTTCTGGTTCTAATTAAACAGTAAGGCTTTTATCTTGCTGCACTTAAAGCATCGGGAGACCCTGTGAACTCAGTTTTACTTCTCATATTGCTCCATGGCAGTGAAACACAGGCTAAACAAACCCTTTTAGTGCAGACAGACTCTAAAGGATTCACTATATGACAGCATTTTTTGGCCGTGCAACATTAAGGCTACCAAAAAACCTGCCCGCACAACGGCATGAATAATATTTGCCTCTTGTCACTTTTCCAACTTTATCACAGCGACCTTCCCATGCAAACGTGCTGTGATGGCAGAACATCAACATCAACTATCAGTTTTTGCAAGTGGCCCATCAGTTTGTTTGCTCGCACACTCAGAGAGCAGCGCACAGCGGGAGAAGTTTTCTCTGCATATTTGATTTTGGATGCCATTACAGCCTGTGTGTGGACCTACTGACAAGAGTCACTATCCTCCATCAGATTTTAAATTGTGTCAGGTAACAGAAGCTGCAAATTTCGATTGGCTGTTCATCATTTAACCCTATAGTGGTCACTACAGTGGACAGCTATTCAAAGGCTGTTTTCTTGTATTTGTGTCAGTGTTGCACATAAACTACTACATTGGACACTGATGTGTCACTCCACACCCTCCCTCCCAAGCATTCTTCTGCCCTGCAGGTGTGTGTGTGTGTGTGTGTGTGTTCGTGTGCGCGTGTATGTTATCACTGAGCCAGTAAATCTAGTGTTATACTTGCAGAGCACATGGACCCATAACTCAGGAGCACACTCACCTCTGGCAACATCAAACACACATGCACAAGTCATGTCCCTACATACACTACAGGGTTGTCAAAATGTGGACTACACAAACACATACACACACACACACACACGCGCGCGCGCACAGATCCCACTGAAATCACAGTCCTGACAGGACTTTTCTGGGTGGGGGGCGGGTGGGGTTGTAAACAAAGCTGACATTGACAGAGAAACTGACGCAGCAATCCACCGAAGTCTGACGCCACACACAGACACACACAGATCAGGGAGATGAACATGAGTACGCCTTCGTCTTCACTGCGTATTTTTTAATTTGCTGCCTCGCTGCTCTCTCACGTGCTGCTCAAACTGAGACAAAAGTGAACGAGGCGCTGACAAGTGACAGGAACAGCCCCCACCCACACACCCACGACCCCCCTCACCCCTAGAAGTGACCACTGTGCATATTCGCAGCATTCTTGTGCGCCTATGCATTTATGACTTGCTGATGTTTTTGAACTGTCACTCAAAGAAGAAAGCAGAAACATTTCACTCTGCTGAGGAGTTTCATATGATCCAGAGGGCTGGTTAAAATATATATATTTTGTATTAAAAGCAAAATAACATATTAATTTACTTAGAAAGGTTGTATATTATGCATTACCCTAATGCTTCCCCAATAGAAAATAATCAAATAAAATATTGGTAATGCTAGTTTTGTGCTACTTCACAAAATCACCCAAGTAACCAGACACACACTATAATTACCAAGGCTGCAGTCAAACTAGGTAAAGTGGCTGGACACCACCTCACAACCAACATTACTGCAACTGTTTGCAATCAATCCACAGTCTGTTGTCTTTGAAATGATCGTTTTAAATACAGGGTCTTTGGTGCATCAAGGGTCGGTCTGCGATCGGTTTTCAGTAGTTGGAAAAATGTCTGCAGTTATACATTAAACTCTCTTTGAGAGCTGACAGTCTGAGTCAGATGGAGACAGGCTGCCTCGCATCAGGTGACCTGTGCAATCGCATTGCAATAAAAAGTGAGCTTGTTGATGCACTTACTTGCAATCAGTCTCAGACTCAGTGCAATTGCCAACCACCATTGTTTTTCCTGGTTGCACAGAGCCTGCAGTATTTGTACTGCACTGTGCCTGAGCCCTAAACCTTTCACTGACTGCAGTAATGAGTTCTGTTACCAAGCTACAGACACATCTAATGTGATGACAGTAACACATTATTTCATAAACTATTCCCGTAGCAACTTGATAGAAACTTTACAGAATTAAATTCAACATAAACCTGTTGTTCCTTATTTTTATGTTTATGAATTTAGTTCCATAATATTATTCAAAACTTGGTCATACAGGCATCTTAAAAGAAAATGAAGTACTTGACATTTTACCACCATATGGTATCAAACTGAAATACCACTTTGCAAAACTCAGTGAACAACAACATTTTTTAACATTTCTTTCCAAAAAAGAAAAAGGAAAAAAAGAAGCGTTCTTATTTCAAAGAACCACCATGAAAGCAGCCATCAGTTGTGTTCGGGGATTAAGCAAGAGTAAAAGTCCTTTCACAGGCAGCATATCACAAAGAAACACCACCAGTGTGTGAAGAATTCTATTCCTGGCAAAAGTGTCGTAACTCTATAAATGGCTAGATGAGACCGGCTCGGGTGTCAAAAGGTCTCTGTAGCCCCAGTCTGAAGAGAAGAATATAGTCATAATATTCTGACACCCAGAGGTGCTGGAAGCAGGTTCTATACACATCTGTTTTATTTATGAGAACATGTATTCGCAGCATCGCAAACTCAATCGATTCACCTTTCCTACATTGCGTAGAAGCTGATGTCAAAGCAAACTTAGACATGCCAGAGGAGATAAAAGAGAATTATTTTAGCAATATTAGTGTGAAGCAATTCTTTAACAAACGCAGGAGAGAGTAAATCAGACCACGGTGCCCTCAGGACCTCATGTAGCTGCTAATGATGCTAAATGCAGCTACAGAAGACAAACGAAGTAAGAAAATGACACCTGCTTAGGTTAGCATTAGCAACGAGCATGGCGTGCTTAAATGCTCTCGTCTGTTTTTAAAGTCGGGCAACTCTTTGTGTGATTGTGTATTTTTACTCAAACTATTTCTCTTATACAGTGATTAACATATTTCATTATATATTTCCTTTTTTCTGCATCAGTCACGGCATTAAAGTAGCATCACTGCTTGTCATCTATGTCCCACTTGGCGACCCACAGCAGCCCTGACCTATCGAGTGGATGAATTCAGAACCTCTGGGGATGTCCTGTGGCGCCTTGCAACAGCACACTGGCAGTGGATCCTTTCGGTCCTTTGAGTTGCAGGGTGGGGCCTTCATGGATGCCTGAACAGATTGGAATCTGGCACTTTGGGCTTCCTCAAGGCCCCCAAGCTGCTCTGGAGAGTATGTGTAGTGTTTTGGGACAGGGGTGGGGTTTTTGGATGTTTCATATTGTCTGATCTGATGCAGCAGCTCCCTGATCCAAGACAAATGTATCTTATGTCAGACAATAAAATGACGTTAGCTTTAATGGGCTGATTGGTGCATTCATATGGTCACCGTACAAGTCAAGTCAAGTATTTATTTATTGTCATTGTCAAAGAAACAAACACATCTTTGACCGTATTTTAAAAACTTTAGTTTTACGTGAAGCATGTATGTAATTTTTCCCGTATTTATGTGCAACCACACATTTTCATGCAAAGCTATACTCACATGTAGACCAATCGTGCATGTCCTTACTGTACAATAACTCAACCTGGTATTCAACACATACTGCACAATCCCCTTTTGTATTGTCTCTGTCCTGTCTTTGTTTATTGTACAGTTAGTATTGTATAGTTATTATTATAGTCTTGTATAGTTAGTAATTAATACCTTTTTATCCCTTAATTTTACCCAAATTTAGCATGTTATTTTTTGGGATTTCCTAGTTTTATATCTCTTGGAGATATATCCTTTATATACTTATAAATGCACTATACGGGGCTTGGGGTGAAACAGCATTTCAGTAAGCTGTATACTGTGTATACTGATGCATTGACAATACAGCTCTAAAATCTTGAATCATATTAAACCACTCTATGAGTTTCCATATCATCACACTTTGCAGCTACGTTCAGCCTGGACATTTATTGAGGTTTCATGTAAAATGTGTTTTCTTGTGTGTCCTAATGAGCAGGGAGAACTTTAGATTCAGGCAGAGGAATAGAGCAAAAAGTGGGAAGAAGCAGTTTCCAGCTGACAGCTCTGGTATGTTAATCCCTGAAACACCTCCCTTCCTCCTCCTCCTCCAGTCAGGAATGCTGCAGCAGGTTATAATTGGCTCCAGCATGGAGCGAGGGAGGATGAAAGAATGAGGGAAAGGTAGAGTGATAAAAAAGATCGTGAGGGAGAGATGTGAGCGAGGAGATTTGGGTTTGATTTGCTCGGCTGTCGTCCAGCTTCAACACAGAATAGGGAGGGGGAAAAAAGCAAAGAATGACTCAAAATTTCTCGAGGAAAACCAGAAAGAGTTTCTTCTCAGAAACAGCAGGCGAATCTGAATATCTTATTTTTCCCTCTTTATTTTGTAGTGAGATCCTAAAACCATAATTACTAGTTAAATTCACGAAAACAGGGATGTCACATACGGCGGGCTAAATTTGAGCTTCTCACTCATAAATAATGATCAAACAGAGCTTAGAGTTTGTGCAGTACAGGAGAGAAGTCACTTTACAAAATGTCATTCCTGGATATTGAAGACTGTGAGGAAAAAAGTCAGACTCAAGTGTTAAGGAGGATTTTCTTTTTCTTTTCTTTTTTTATACTGCATGATTGTAACATAAGGCCTCCAGGACAAGATGATAAGAAAATGTGGCGAGGCTTTGATGTTTTCCTTGCATTTCTGCAGAATTTCACATTCAAAGATGTTAAAAATTATAGTATTTATTTTAAGGGGGGCTGTTAGTTTGTACATTAATTAAATAAGCATTCAATGAATTCATGTTTTTTATTTATTAGACCAGTCAAAGATAATTTAAGACGCTAAGAAACGGCTCTCTGACCGGTGTAAGCTGGCATATTCACACAGTTTGAATATGCACACTAAACTTTTAGCTAATCTGGCCCTTGGGCATATTTTTGGCAAACTACATAGGATTTAGGCAGATAACATGTGTGTGCATTACTGCATACTCTTACCACGTAATCGCACAATCCGTGTTCATGATTTTTTTTAAGGCTCCAAGGTGCATAAAAGAAAAAGAAACTAAGGTAATGTGGTGTGAAATTAACAGTTTTTGTTCCTGATGAAGAAAAAAGAAGAAAATTAATAATTTTACACATCAACTATTTTCTTAACAGAACCACCAAATTTTACTTTAGCTGCAGC
Source organism: Aulonocara sp. 'chitande type north' Nkhata Bay (assembly GCF_057382095.1). Lineage (NCBI taxonomy): Eukaryota > Metazoa > Chordata > Actinopteri > Cichliformes > Cichlidae > Aulonocara > Aulonocara sp. 'chitande type north' Nkhata Bay. Next base: position 8,125,350 of record NC_141345.1, read on the forward strand.
TTTGTACTGTAAAATGTTCAAGCACCGGTGGTTCCCTTTGGGGAAGCAAAGTGCTAAACAGGTAACTCTGATTGTCCTCTTTCCTACGTGCAAACCCAAAGATGGCGGCTGAGAGACGACACGATGAACCCCATTTGGAAATTAAGCTAAAAACAAACATGGTGGCCTCAAAGACTCAAAGGCAATGCAATGCGACATTTAGCTTTGTGTCAGTCTCCACTTGTTCACTTGAAACTCTTAAATTTCATTCTTATCATTCTGTTAACTGAGTTGTTATCCCCCCATATCACATTTAGTTTGGGTCAGAAGGTGTGTTTGGACAATCAAAACACCAAGAACAACACAAACAAAAACAACAAAACCCCACCTGAACACAGATTGTTCAGGTGTTTGTATATAACCTTAGGTAGTATTAAAACCTGCCTCAAAGCTACATGCAGCATGCAGTTATCCACATGTGAGAAAAGCCCTCATAGAGCAAACATCAAGCCCTGAGATTTAAGGATTAAAGAAGACACAGGGTCTAATTAGTGTTTGGTTTACAGTGAAACTGCTAATTTGTCTGTCCAACCAAGAGCTGGTGATATTTTCCTTCCTTTTTCCGACCAAATATCTGATGTTTTACTCTTAGACTCACACAGATGGAGTCTATCTGAGGCAGCTGGTATTCCCAAGCTAAGGTTAGAAGGAGGTGGAGAATGGGGTTTCTATATTTTTCCCTCTTTCTCGTCTGCCCATCACAAACACACACACACAGACACGCACATACTTCAAAAGGGAGGACTGTGTTTTTCATCCATCTCTTGCAAATTTTATTTCCAGACTGAGACGTTTGAAAGGCAGAAAGTAAAGCGAGGTCAGCAAATAGAAGACTCAATCTGTCAAAGCCTCTCCCACTGCACTGGTATGTACCAACGTTTGCACATTGGAATTAAAAGGTACAAACGCACCCTGTTCACAGGACAAACACATCATTACACGGTTTAATGCGTATGTGACTCATATACCATACTTTTCGGAAGGATAGCGTTTGGGGGTCAGTGTTGAGGTGCATTCAGTCATTTTGGTGAGAAGAAAGCTTGACCAAAGATCCTGTTTGCACAGAAGCTGGTCTTTGCTGCTAGAAGATCAAAATGAATGGGATTCAGAGCTTCCATGCAGCTTTCCAACAGACCAAAACTGCATGACACCCATATGCAACGCGCATTCCCTCTGCTGTCCAATCAGCAACGACCCAAGTAGGAGACGCACCAGTGATAGCTGCAGTGGACAGTTCTGATTATTTTAACATTCAGCGCAAATTAATTGGACTCTTTTCAGCTCGACTTTAAACATTTCATACATTTTTTTCACCATTGGACTGAAAAGAAAAGCAGATTCCGTTTGCAGCAGTGACTGGCTCTACATCGTGCATTAGTTCGCAGGCTTTGTACGTCTTTGTTCCACATTCAGTTTCATTCATCTCTTTCTTTATTTTCTGTATTTAGGCACAAAGATGAAAGCTAAACCTTTTATTGAGTGAAACTTTTCCTGAAAAAAAACAAAAACAAGATAAACTGATTATTTAGTGCTGATCAATTTAAAAAAACCTTTCATGTTAAAAGCAAACTAGCGTGAAAAGTTGTTCGAAATCTTTCTTTAAATACGTCTGATCTTCCAAAAGTCTGAAAGAAACAGTGTGAAGGCCATGTACAGCTGCTTTGTGGGATTTGTATAGAGAATTTAAAATTTTTAATCAACAGGTTAAGGCCACAAAATGATAAATGGCCTGTATTTGTATAGCGCTTTTCTAGTCCCTAAGGACCCCAAAGCGCTTTACACAACCTGTCATCCACCCATTCACACACACATTCACACACTGGTGATGGCAAGCTACATTATACACCTACACAAAATATTACAGACGTTCCAAATTATTCAGTCTGACACTAATTTAAAGCATTACTTTGGAAAAGTGAGGCTATATTATTGTGCGATATGTTTTGCTGCTATGGAGAAAATAAAATTCATTATGAGCGAAAGCCCAAAGTGTCTGCCAACATCTTTCTGCAACACAAACCGTGGATCTGTCAAACAGCCGGGGATAATTAGAAAATGAGCAGCTCAAAAAGACATTCGGGTAAAATGCAAAGTGTAATGGAAAGTTACTGTGGCTGCTTACATTTTACATTTTATTATCAGGGTTTTCTTATATTTGAGCCCTTCTGTTAGATGTGTGCATAATGTGTGCTTGACCTGCAGTCAAGTGTAATAAATGAATAGTATATGTACATATGGACCTGCGTGCTGTATCTCCATCTATGTAAACAACAGAAGTGAGACATCTGGGTGCAGTCCTCTAATAAGTCCCCCAGACTCGCCTGGAGGTATGGGGATTGTGTGAAATGAGTGGATTAACTGTTGCATGCTCTCTGTGTGTTTCCATGTATTCTTCTTATATCCTCTGGAAGTGAGAGAAGCATAATAACAGCAGTATGTCTTCTGAGTGCATGTGTGAACACACAGTCAGTTGTACTGCGAGCTCAAGTTTCTCCTTCACTTATTCCTTCCATCTTCCACATCTACACGCCCCATTCCCCCTTTCTCTATCCACGCACACGGGGGGTCATAAATCACGGCAACTCCCGGGACGGCTGTCTGCAGCTCGGCTATTGTGAAGAGATGTGTTGCCGACTCTACGTGTGTGCAGGTACACATGAACGCCTGAGGACATGAGGCCCACATCCACATGTGTTTCTATATATGAGCAGTAAAAATGGCAACAGAGCGAGGCGAGATGAGGAGCGCTGGGTCGGGTTGATTGTCTGGAGACAATAGAGGGAAGGAAAACGATGACGGACCGCTGCGGCATGTCGAGCGTTCCTGAGTGAGAAGCTTCTGCTGTGGGGATAAACGACATCTAAATAAAGAGGGGTGAACTTGAACAGGAAGGAAGACCTGCTGCAAACAATCCAGTCTGTAGTCTTTGTTTTCTAATTGATGAAACAGGAGGTTTGCAGGAGGTTATGAGGCCTCAAAGCTGATCATTTACGTCACTGTGTGTTTGCGCCACAGTCATATCTGTGCACAGTCCATAACCAATCAAAATGGTTGTTTTTGTTAACAGTTAAACTTTATAATGACTTGCCAAGTGAGGAAACTTTGGTTTGAATTTAAGAAATTTTAATGAGTATAATTAACATTTCTGTAGAAAAATATATAAGAGATGCATTAATTATTCAATTCAGAGTAATTTTAAATGTCTCTGGAGGGAACCTTTAATCTCAAATGGAGCCAAAGTGGAATTAAATGAATAATTGTTCACAAAATTAGGTCTCTGACTATGTTTCTGAACCTACAGAAGATAACGCTAAATCACACTGACCCTGTGTGATGCTTTGAAGCTTGCAGTAATGCTTGCATGATTTGTGTTGCGTGCATTGACAGTATATCACTTGTAGCTCTTTGCCAATGGAATATGATTATGTGTGCATGATGTACAAGTAATTTTTAAGGAGCTCCAACTGGAATGAAACGTTACGCTACCAAATGAAGTTTGTGGCTTAGATTCAGTGTGCTAACTTTTCCCTCTCACAGTGTTTTAGTATTACTGTTATTATTAGCCACACCGACGTCCTCTAAGTGTGAGTTCGTATTTTAATGTTAAAATATGTCATCTGTCTCTCATTTACATGGGCTACAGCCATATTTTCACACTAGGGATTAATAAAGTCTGTGACAAGCGCATGATGCCTTCATTCAGTTTCCCACATTCACACTTCAAATAATATAATAATATAATTTTAGACTTTCTGTGGCAGAGAATTAGCCACCAAAATATGCAGCAAAATAGATTTTTACTCTCCCACATATATCAAATTACTGTGTGTCATTATAAATAAAACTCTGCACATTACACATAGTTATTTCATCTGTTCTTATTTCAAAAAGTCTTAAAGGTCAATCAAATTATGACCCATGCTTTAAAAGTGTAGCATTTTTACAGAACATGGTACAGAAAGGAAAATACTTCTACGTGGTAAAAATCCCAACGTGTGGCAAATGGATCAGTTCATTCTCAAAGGTTTAGAAAGAATTAACATTTTATGTGTTTTTCTCCCTATTAGAGGAGTTAAAATATAACTGCTGCCTTAACAAAACTATAACATCTATCTTAATGCTACAAATACTCGTGCTATACTTATGCAGAAAGTATAGTTTTATTTGTAAATTTGAATTCAGTATATGTAAAGTGCTTCTTGTTAACAGGCACCCACTGCCTTTCATACTGCAGTATTATTGGTTGATTAGCAAACAGCTAGCTGAGAGCCAGATAGTTTGCTCCGGGTGGTTTGTCTTTCTGCCTGACTGTCTGTTTGTCCGTGTTGGACAGTGGAGCAGTGGCCTGTTAGCTGGTTAGCCATTGGGCTTTATAGAAACAGACGTCTCTACAGGAACGAGGTGGACACTGGCCAGGGTTCATTAGCATCCAGTCTGGATTAGCTGCTAGCTTGCCAAGATTGGATGCTGCTAGCCAAAAGAGACAACAGGCCCATAGGGAACGACTGGACAGGCTAATGCTAAGGCTAACGCCAAGTCTAATCAGTGGCAGTAGAGAGGAGAGACAGAGAGGAAGATGGCAGGAGGACGAAAGCAGTTCTTCCTGAATAACAATGAAGTAGCGAGCATTTAAAAAAATCCCTGACTGAAATCAAACAACAAAACATATTGTACAGTGAAAAATAAATGCATAAAATAAAAAAGCATGCACACAAAAAAACAAAACAAAATGAAAATGGGATTCAACCCCTGCAGATTTGTGCTGGTGGGAAAAAAAAAAAAAAGACTTGGCATACACGCAATTCACTCATACAATAAATGTTCAAATCTGCAGCACATGGTTCAGTTTGTGTCCAGAGAGGTGCGGCGATTTAGAGGAACAATTTGCAGTACCAACTCCATTCTTTACCAAGATTCATCGCTGCACTGTGAGGGGTTAAAAATCATAAATCATGAGAGTTGTTCTTCTTTATCAGTTTTATTCTTGCAAAACAGATTGAGCACACAGCCACAAAGAAAGCTGGCTTATCATTGTTATTGCAGTATGTGTGATATGTAAGGTAAACACACTGCAAAAGATGGGCTGAAATACAACGACACGCAGAGTGAACGCTTGACATTCAGTAACAACATTTAACTATCTTAATTAAATTTTTATTTATCGTAGAGTAAGCAGAAAGCACAACACTAGTAAATGCAAACTTTATTATTTCTTTAATCATCACATCACAATAACTGTACAATGTTATCTTATCTCTCTGGGCCTATCGAGTTTTAGATAATGTACGAAATAACTGATTAACACATGCGTAACAAAAGAACTTTCATAACATGCCCCAGATTCCTGAATTTAGACCGATGTTACTTTGACAACACAAACAGCATACATTCTGACTCCAGGAGAAGCTCTTCTGTGTTTTGACATTTTTACTTGTTGAGGAATTTTTAATAATTTTTCTTCATGTGCGCTGTGGGAACATTTAGCTATAGCTTATTTAAGTGAAGAGATTTAACAACAATGAGAGCTGAAGTAACCAACCACGCTGTGCTTTCTCCAGTATGATGAAACCTAAAGACGCCAAGCTAACTTCAACAGCTCCATATGAACCCAAACTAACTCGAGCCTGTCATAACAATGAAGGGCTGTGGGATATGGTGATTCTGTGATGACGGGTTAATTTAGACTTCTAATAAAGCTTCAAATAAGCAAACATGGACGCCTCGCTTATCCGGTGATCAAAATAAACCCTCAAAGTGACCAGAAAATATCTCTATGGAGAACTGAAGTGCTCAATAAAAGCACATTTTGATAAATAATTAATTTAAATTTGCAGCTGTTGTTCTCAGATTACAAATCTCTGCATCGAGCTTTTCATTTGTGAGTTAACGTTACTAAGCACCAGTGGGCCTTTTTTGAGCCAGTGTAATCTTCAGAATCCTTCACTGGATCAAAACAACTCGGAGGCTTTCTACTTATGCACAGAAAACCACCCCATAAATGAATAATAATTGGTTCCCACAGAGAGAGAGGGGAAAAAAACAGTCTCAGAATATTTATTGTTGTACAGAGAAGTTTTGTTGTGTCTGCAGTCACACAATAAATTTAAATGAAAAATAAATTCAGTGTTTTTAGCCATTCTGGTGATGGCTGTAAATCTATTTTAAGGAACGAAAATGACGTGAAATGTATCTCAGAGCAAGATCCAAATCAAACTATGAGCAGGGGAAAAGCACACGAGTTATCAATGCTCTGACACAGATGATTTATCCAAGAGACGCGATCAAAACATTAAAAGCTACAAAGTCCTTAACGGAGGCTTTAGAATAAGTACACGGAGGTCACGAGTGCCTGAGGCTCATCATACAGCTTCCCGTAGCCAGGTGTGCATTGCATTCTGGGATGCAGGTCAGTTCAGCTAGCAATGAGCCGTTAAATAAACGTATATTCTCTGTGTTCTCCAACAGTCCAGAACACAGAACCTTCTTCTCTATTTATTTTTGTTGCTCCAGACACATCTGGCCAATAAGCAAACTGAACATTGGCATGTGGTTCGTAATGACGCATTTTGCTTCACTTGGATTTTTTTTTCTGTATGAAAAGAAACAAAAGTAAAAAGATCCACAAGTATACAATCTCAGCTGATCTGGATCAGAGCAGGTACAGGTGTAAAAAGGCCCTTAAAGTGCTGCAGGTGTAATGCTAGAAAACACGATTTTAACTCTTCACAGCAAAAAATTTAAACTCCCCGCGACATGCGATTAGGCAACCACCGCACCTGAAAGCAGTGTAGAGAAAATGAAGAGGGAGGATGAGGACTGCAAGAAAATTCAAAAACCCTCAGACACCTCGCCCACATCACTAAACATGCCGATTGCATCACTAAACATCATCACCCCCGCATTCCTCCCAACAGCAGCCTCTGCTCTCACCCTACGCCTCTTTAACCAAAGAAACACTGAACTTCCACAAGATCTTTGCGCCTGTCAGCTGACCTTTGGCACACTGAGCAGGTGTTTGTGAATTGAACACACACGCACACACACACACACACACTTCCTGCTCCGGCTCATTGTGTTATCAGTGTGGCCTGACTGCCAGCGAACTGTGAGCTTCATGTAAAAAGCTTTCCTCAGTATTTAGATTTGACTATTTGTGCCTCTTTTACTAGAAAAACAGCAAGAATCTCAGCAGTGACTCACCAAACCTTCCTTGCTGAGGCTTTTATTTGGCTTTAATATGAATTTTCACCTTTGATGAGGACTCCCTCCTCTCCATCTACACTTTTAGGACCAGATTGACTAAACAGGAAAAAACCAGCCTCTGAACATAGAGGCTAAAACTAACACTCACAGATGTGGTTAGTGTTATGGGTGATCTCCAAAACTGAGGAGTAGTCTGTTTATTTCAATATCAAGCACAAAAAAATGGGGTTTTTAGGCATTAAATATCATCACAACTCACACTAAATTGGTTGGTAAATCTCAGAGTTCCCGCCTGAAACAGAACTTTTTTTAATGTCAAAACCCAGTTTGCGCTAGCACACCGCGTCACTGAATGGTTAATGACCTGTATTTGTATAGCGCTTTACTAGGCCCTAAGGACTCCAAAGCGCTTTACACATCCAATCATCCACACATTCACACACTGGTGATGGCAAGCTACATTGTAGCCACAGCCACCCTGGGGCGCACTGACAGAGGCGAGGCTGCCGGACACTGGCGCCACCGGGCCCTCTGACCACCACCAGTAGGCAACGGGTGAAGTGTCTTGCCCAAGGACACAACGGCCGAGATGAGCCACGATCGCCCCTGAATCAGGAAATCCTCAGAAAATCTTTAATCTTTAATACTTTAAGTGTAATGTCTGAATGTTAAATTCCTGTGTCACTCAGTACATGTAGAATTTATGTCTTCTTTTCTTCTCTTTATGAGTTCCAGCTCACCACTTATCCATAAATATATAATTTTACTGCATCGCTCTGTTTGTGGCCACTCTTTAAGCCTCTGTGTTTACAGAGAAACTGCAAAGAGGAAAATTATCAACCTTCAAGAGTCAAGGTTGCATTATGCTTCATTCTTTCATATATATGTTGCTTTGTTCAGGTTCCTACTCACCAAGTATGAATTCTTTTTTCTCGGATCAAACACAGCTGTGAGTGGCTGCTAAAAGCTATAGGAGCCCAGTGTCGAAGAAAAACGAGCACCTGCAGAAAATCTACAGACTACAGAAAATCACTGCCAACGTTTCCATGTCCGATTACAACTGAACTACTTTTCAACCATAAATGCATTTCAGTGCTGGCTGGGAACTACTGGCCACCTCATTCTCTAATGGCTGTGGTTAACTGGTGATATGCTAGCTTCACCTAGAAGTGTAAAACGAAGCTGACATTAAAAGATATGTACCAGAAAATTAGCCTTTAATCTGTAGTAAATTATAGGAGCTGTATATGTAAAGTGCTAACCGATGTTAGCTGAAGGAAGCACTGTTGTGCCTGCTGCAGGGGAAAGCCTCAGATCATCCTTTGGAGCTGATTCTCGGCTCTTCTGTGGGCTTAATTAAAGTCGGAGGTGCAGCCAGACAGCTCCGCCGACTTCGTTAATTTGCTGCGGTCTGAGGCAGGAACATGTTTACCGCACCAAAACAGGAAGCTGGGTTTTGTCAGCCAAAAGATAATTTAATAACAATGTTTTTAAGGCTGGAGACAAAGAAGAAAACACAAGCTTGAGTGTCTGTGTCATTTTTCCTGGAATGACTCTGCTGGGAATTGTAAAAGAAAAAAAAAGTTTTCAAGCATCAGAGAGGAAGCGCTGATTCATTACAGCTCAACTCACTGCACCACCACAGCCAAAACAGAGAGACGGAAATAAAGAAGAAGAAACTGTATGACAGTGGCTTCAAAGAAAGCTCACCCAGGAAAGTCTTACAGCGGTTACAGGTAACCAGAGGATGTTAACAGGATTAGAAACACGCCAAACGTGCAATGCAGGTGTGTAAACTAGCAGGTGACCCGGTAACATTACTGAATCTCAGCCAGACAGAAACATGTCACATGACAGTGAATGGAAACAGCTTCATTACAGACATGCAGCACGATTCAGCCTTAAAGAAACATTTTAAGCTACAAGCCTGCTCCAGTTTCAGTTTAATGAAGCTATGATTGAAACAGAAGTTAATCAAAATGAATATTAAGAGCATTATTAACACGAGATGAGTTTACATTTGCATTGAAAAATATGTAATTTTATTACCTCTAATACATGCAGATTGACTGATTGATGCAAGACTCAAGATAAAGTAATAATGTAGGACTGTACTTTTAATTCAGACTCATTACTATAGTAAATGTACAACTTTCAGTACATGCAGTGCCAGCCGTCAGGCATCATTGGCTAACTGCTGGAAATAAAACGATGTACAAAAATAGTAAATCCACCAATCACAGCTGTCAGCCTGGTGAGTCCTACGGTGCTCTGCTCGGCAGAAACAATGAACAGACGTCCGTTTAACGCTGTATCTTTAAGAGTGTGCAGTGGTTCCCTATAGGAAACCATGGCAGCACACTGACAGAGGGTTATACTCTCAGTTATGTCAGCAGACACACCGGCAGATGGATTGCACTGATGAAAGGTAAAGGGTCAGTGGAGGATGCCAGCTGTAACCGTGCCAACCAGACTATAGACATAGAGCAGGCAAGTTGCCGTAGAGACCTAAACAAAGCATCAGTCAGTCACATCGCTGAGGTTTAAAATGAGAACCCAGAGAGAGACATTTAGTCTGTGTTAGAAGTGCTTATGATGTTATAGATATTGGCTGTTATGTATTATCATTATTGCTTTTTGTTACAGTGTATTTAGTGATTACTGTGCGAGTGAATAATGAGGCGTGTCAGCGAGAGTGGAGAAACACTCCATGATAAACAGGAAAATAAATTAAACCGATTGAGAAAGAGCCACAACGTCTTCTAACTTATTATCCAATTATCTTCTATCTGAGTGTGTGTTTTTGTGTGCGAGTGTGTGAGAGTGTGTTGAAACTGTTTAGAGTAGTTAAAAGGGAAATTCCAGTGTTTTTGGAGGGAAAACAATATAGGTTTTTTTATTTTTCAGTGCATTTTCTAAAGAAATAACACCAGTTGAGCTCATGAGAGTCCCTGAGATATTTAAAAAGCCTGTTTGTAACAGTCCCATTGCTGCATGCTGCTAATGCCATAAACAGATCAGTTCATATGGGACCTTCTGTTAGAGTCACAACACAAAGCAAAAGGAGAAAAATGGTGAAAAGGTGACATCTGTCAATTTTCATGTCTTTATCCAGCTGAGGTGCGTCCCAGCTGACACGGGGACAGGTGGCTGGACAGGCCAACACACAGAGGGACACACAACTACACACGCACAATTAACCTAAAATGCAAGTCTTTGAACATGCAAACTCAATGTCTTTGAATGTCTTTAAAGTAAAACAAAAGGGTCAATGTTTAGGTTTAGGTGGTTCGAGCATCTAACTGGGAGGTGTTTCAGGGATGTCTAACTCTAAGAAGACCCCAGATCAACTCGGGCCACACAGGAGAGAGTTTCTTCAATGGATTGAGGATGGATGGATGCATGGATGGATAAAAGACAATGAAAATGAAAACGTTTTCCAAAAGTGTCAGTAAAATGTAGATGTGCAAACACATACGGGGACCCCACCGATAAACTGGGGCTCAGCCAAGTATGTGAGGGACACTAAGTTAAAAAGGCTGAGCTGTTCCTTTAAAAATCGAGGACAAACCAAGTGAAAGACTCAGCTCACACACACACACACACACACACACACACACACAGCCATCTAACATTGATGCCAAAAACAAGAACAACAACACAGACTCTTGTAAGGACACTTGCACCATAAGTCACTTTACACATCAGTGCATTAATATTCAGTCTGTACAGTAACAGTGTTTACAGCGAGAGAGAGAATGTGCTGAAGGAAAGCTCGCTCGCTCGATCTCCGCTCAGCCTCTCAATTACTTCCAAGTGTGATTAATACATCAGACCGCATTAGTCTCTCTTTTTTCCTATATCCTTCCTCCTCCACTCAAGTGTCTCCTCCTCTCTGCTATCACTCCTCCCTCCACTCCCTCCTCCTGCTCTTCCCCCCCCCCTCCGTAGTCAAATAGAAAAACAAACTTGTTGAGGAATGTGGCGATTGGTTTTGGCAGCATCGGTCTGTGGTACTGGGAATGGTGGTTTTAAGTGGGTGGGGGAGGGGGCTGTGGGGTGGAGTGGGCGGCGTCATGAGAACGCTGTGGTTAACTGTGCGGCGGCGTTCCAGAGACGCTGTAATGACAGAGAGCTGGGCAGAAAGATGGAGCCTCAGCTGGAAAGCAAAAAAACTAAAACACGTAAACACAAACTGGTGAGAAGATTTCAGTGTAAAACCCCTCAGAAGCTACACACTCTTAACAATGTTATGCTCCGCTAGGGCTGATTAATAACTTCAAAAGGTTAATACCACACACACACACTGAACTGCTGCATTATCCTGCACTTTACCAAACCACAGCATACAATACTGGACTCCAAAGAAAAGGCATTAGCAGGAGGTATATTTAAAAACCAACAGACACCATGTCCTGAGATTTTTGTAATTTTGTAGTTGAGAGTATATGAAAAATTTTCAAGTGAAAAGAACTGTTGAAAATAGCCCAAAGCACTATAATAATAGTCAAAATGAATACTGATATCATAGGTAACTGTGCAAAATAGCTCGCCCGTAAAGATTTAATAGGAAGCTAATTATATATAATCCGTTTAAAGTGTTCGCCAAATAAGATTTTAGTTGGGAAAAAGGGGAGTAGCAGCTAAATTAAACAGATTAATGGTTGGAAATAGAGGGAAAATGCTGAGCAAAAGATAAAGGTAGCATACAAATGGTGAAAACAGAAGATCATACTTGATAAACAGCTGAAATTGTGAAGAATGGCTGAAATTATTAGCTCATGGCCACGAGAGGTGACCTGACAAAGGTGAGCGGGCAGGAAGCATCGCTAAACCCGAACAAAGAAACAGGAAACACTGTAAATAAACGTATCCTCGGCACATCCCGTGTATAGTACGATACAGTTAACAAGTTAACAAGAGTAAAATTCATATCATGTGACATTACAATCAATGTAAAATAAAATATTGATACACAGTATGACACAGCGGTATATTATACTGTAACTCTATTATATCTAACAGTAATACATGTAATAATATGTGATATACAACCTTCCTGTCATATACTTTACATCATGTGATGCTGCGTTAACCCACCGTGTGCCGCAGCGTAACACAGCAGCCGTGACCTGTCCTGTTGTGTGTCCTCCTGTTCGTCGGCTTCAAACAAGTTTGTTTTCCGACATTTTCATCGAGCCTTTTGTTAGTCAAACAAGCGCGTTTCTATCTGCAGCCAGAGTAATGCGAGCCATTGTACAAAACAAACATTCAGGGTGCTTACACCCTGAGAGCGCCTGACAGCTGCAACACAGATACACTCACTGGAATTAGTAGAAGTTTAAAATAATAGCTCATGTTCAGTTTTTGTCTTTGTTGTCTTTTGTAAATGGGCCTGATTGACCTGATTTGTTTCCCTATTCAGTCTTCCTGTCTGAAAAGAGACAAAAGAACATAAAAACTGATGTAAATGTGTTATTGATCAGAAACTGCTCGTCCTCTGCTCCCCAAACTCACCCTGTCTCAAATGCACGCAGGTGGTGGAGGGCGGATTTGGGAATTTTATGGTGAGCGTAAATGTATAAGAATCAAAGAAAAAGACGGCGCCACATTCCTGATTTGGCCAGTCCCGCAACTTCCTGTTTGACTCTGCAGGGAGTTTATCACTTATGAATGATGACATGACTGGAATAAATAATAGAAGACAGATGCAGAGGAAGAAAGCGTATGAGCGTGCGTGAAAGCAAGAGGGACGGAGAGCGTGTGTGTGTGTGTGTGTGTGTGTGCATTGTTTGTCAGATGGAAACAAAAGAATGATGGCGGAGTGAGCTTTGTATGTGTGAATGTGTCATAAAGTATTCAGTCTAACAGTGCGGTTTTGCTAAATCTGCATCCATCACCACAAATCTGCAAACACACCAAACCTCTGAGAGACACACGACTACGCGAGGGGCGAAGCAAGGATGGAAGGAAAGGAAAGGAAGAAAGGAAGGGTAGACCTTCCCTCCTTCCTTCTTACTCTGAATGAACAGCAGCTCTTTGACGGGAAAGAGAGCGAGCGAGAGAATTAGGATTCAACCGTGGTGGCCAGCCGAGCGAGCCCTGACTTAGATAAATCACCTGCATGCACAAAATACACACACACACTTCAGTGAGGCAGAGCTGACACAAACACACACAAACACAAACGCTGAGTGTACGAGCAGGATGTAGTCGTAAAAAGTGAGAAGCAGCTGAAAGCCAAACTGTGTCTCTCCACATGGGGAAAGTCATTAAACCCCCACAAAAGCTGCTGGAATACACAGCAGCTGATCTGACAGTCAGCCGTACAAGTGTGGGTCAAAGCGTGCGTGCGCGTGTGTGTGTGTGTGTGTGTGTGTGTGTGTGTGTGTGTGTGTGTGTGTGTGTGTGTGTGTGAGAGAAAGAGAGAGAGAGGTTCAGCTGCAGAGATTCAAAGCAGATTCAGAGTAGCCACACCTCCCTCTCACAGAGGTCAGTGGTTTGTTTTAATTTGAAAGCATTTGTATTTCCTGTCAGTGATGCTCTGCAGCCACGTGTGAAAAGTCCAGATCAACCGTTTTTAACCGCTTCTGACGCTTTGTAGCATCAATGTGTGTTACTGTACTGCAGTGGTCAGCAATGCACACATGGCTTCTGTTTTCTGTTACTCCAACTGTGTTTGTTTAATCTCTGCCTTTAGAAGCACCGAATGGACCCATGGTACTCCCCAACACAACACCCTTTCCTCTAGTTTGTTCAAACTTACAGCCACCAGCTGCTTTGGAAAATTTTAACTTTTGCCTCCAATGAACTGAGTGTGTTTTTGAACATTTTTGAAAAATGCGACTTCTACAAAAGGAGCCGATGTCCCAGGAGCTGGGAGAATCAGACAGGGAGGCAGATGGTTCGAGTGTTGGTTTCGGGCTATTTGTGGGATTTCTCGACAGTAAGAATAATATGAAGTAATTCCAGTTCTATCTTTGTATTTGAATGAAGCTAATACAGGAGCAAATCAGAAAAAAGAACGAAAGCTGGCATCCTGACACACTGCATGCTATTGTGAGGTCCGATCATCATTACAAAGAATGAATTACAAAGAGTCCAACACAAGTTTTAAAAAGAAAGAGACCTCCAGCAGGACCAGGCTCAGGGTGGCCAGATACCTGCCGTGACTGGCTGTGCTGTGAGGTGAAAAAAGAGAACTATGAGGTATTTAATATGTGGCAAGGTCTGATTATTCACACCCCAGATGTTACACAAGGCCAAAGAAAAGGAAAGTTTATGTGGCAGACTATGATCTCTCTTTCTAGTCCCTGTTTCTAGTCAGTTTAGCATCGTAGAAAACAAACAAAAAAACAGGAAATGCCAACTTTGAGAAACTCAGATATTTCCTTTCTTTGTTTTAAACTGTCAACAGAAGAATGTGTCCACCTCCTGGAAAGGGTCTCATCCTTTCTTCACAACATCATCCTACCAAGATGCAGGAAGTGATGTTACTATTTCCCGTGCAGCGATGCAGGACGACGCAGGAAATGTGTGGGCTGTGGTCCGACTGTTAAAGGCATCCCCTTGGGAAGACTCATTCATATATACATATACACAGGAAGGAACAGGACAACAATGGGTGAGACACGACAGAGCTGGAGGAGGAAGAAACAAATGCTCTCTGTGCTGCTGCAGGGGAATCCCATAGCACAATACAGTTATTAATAAGAACTTTGTGGAAGATTTCAAGAACTGGATAGTTTTGCACAAGCTGCTTTTCAGGCACTGCAGCTTCATCATCAAGGTGGTTGGAAGAGCAAATGTCCCCAGACGTCAAAAAGCTCAGCAAAGTGTCCGAATGTGAAAACATCACTGGGTTGTTATTCAGGGTCAACAAAGCTTTTAAAAAATGATGACCTAAGCCAGCCCAGTGCATGGCAGTTAAAGACATCCTTTATCACCTTTAACTTTCATTTTAAATGCCACTTTAGCAAAACGGGAGAGTTGAGTCAGATGTCGGGTTTTTTCATGTCAGCAGCTCCCACACGAATGTAGGTTAACAGTGTACACCGTCCACGGTTAAATCCCCAATTTAAACTCATTCAGTCCACGTCAAAGTAAGATTTAATGAATTCAGCTACATTAAAGCGCAGCAAAGACGGCCACAGAGAGCAGCGGGAGACTGGGCTGAGTTGTAAGAGGCTGAAACAAAGAGACCGTGTAGAGCCGACGGTCTCAGTCAGGAACGGCAAAGTTAAAAAGCTGATCATAAAGGTCAGCGAGCAGTCTGCCCCAGCCCGAATTTTGGCTGGCGTGCATCCAACTGGAAAACAGAGTAAAGAAGAAGATATTTAGATACTGTCGTGGAGTTTTGCTGCTTTTTGTGGGAGTAGAGTTTTTTATTGACATGAAAATGCCAACGAGGAGAAGACTGTGACAAGTCACAAAACTCAAGCAGGTTAGTGGGCAGGTAGTAACAGCATATCTCCAAAGTCTGACTTCCTACAAACTGATACACAATTTGATGCCAAAGGAAAAAAATTCAGTGAAAAATGTGTACGTGTCATATATAAACGTGTCCAGTCATCTCTTCTTTTGTAGTTTTTTACAGCAACCAAATGAGACTGAGTTTACCGACTGTTTGTCTATATGAACAGGTGACAAATTAAAGGAAAATCCTGCATTCTTGGGTGGCTCCATCATGTAGAAGAGGACATTTTGCCTCCATTCACAGGTCACGACGGGACCCTGAATGACTGATGTGCATGAATATGATGTGAATCATATACTATGACTCTTTGAGCCACTTTACTATCTCCATGTGTGAGTATGAGGTCAGGATTTGACCTGGAACAGTGTCAATGACCTCACATCACTGCTGTCCATCATTACACAACCTGTCAATTAAAGCAGCTGCACGCACACACACACACATGCACACACACACTCCAAACAGCTGGATTTCGCTGTCATCTGTACAACAGCATGTTGACAAGCACGACCTCTGGCTTTGTTTACCCTCAAACAAAAGGCAATACACACATAATTTGCAGAGTGACACACACACACACACACAGGTAGATAACAACAGAGACAAATGGTGGTCAATAGCTTCCTCCCTCTATCTTTATAGAGCTCGTTAACTTCTCTCTCCCTAATGGCTCTCTGCTGAACTTTTTGTTAGCCATACTGCTACACACATTCGCGCACGCGCGCGCGCACACACACACACACACACACACTCAACAGTCAGCTCAGGTCACACACTAACAGCGGTCGATGGATTTTCGTGCTTTGAGGAAGTGTGATGGGACGTTTGGCTCAGAGGAAATTTCCGATGCCAGCTTTTCTTTTTCTTTCTTTCTTTCTTTCTTTGTTAACCTCATTTAATGTTAAACATAAAGTCTGACATTCACTCATCCTGTTTACTGTCTCACCAAAGTCAGTGACATGTCGCTCCAAAACCATTTTTACCTGATTAACCTTCCACGATGTACGAGGTTTAGTTACCAACACATTACTCAGTGGGGTGCATTTAAGTACTAATAAGTATAAACCAAAATACACGTCAGCACACAAGCCTACTGCACTAAATATCAGAAAATGTGCATTCAAGGTGTTGTTACATTGGAGGATTTGTTGTTTCAGTTTCATGGCTAAAACAAACTGAAATCTTCTCATGCTGAGACACAAGTTATGTCAAAAATTGTTACTGTGTGGCACCATAAGGTTGAGTTGAAACAAACCTTTCATGGCACGCTCCTGGTGCTCAGATGCATCAGCCACTCATATTCATCAATGGTCACATGGGGATATGAGCACTAGACCAAGACTTTAACCCGAATTGATCACCTGTTGCTGTTCACGCAACTGTGTCGATTGTAGCGTGGGCACAGCGCGCGGTCAGGGTTATCACGATAGCTCCCCTCCACACAGGAGGGCTGGTCAAGTTACTCAGGCTGATTAGCCTAGCTTAGCACAAAGACTGGAAGTGAGGGGAACCTGCTAGTCCAAAAATAAGTCCTAAAACTCGTCCCATATTTAAAATTAGCTTCTACCTGCATGCAACACAATTACAGACCTTGCTGCATCTCTTTTCATCTCTGCGTCTCTCTATAGGAGGATAATCTGTCAGACAGACAGCTTCTTCTCTGATAGTCGGCGTCATCAATCTCCAATCTGCCAGTCTTATTGATGAAGCCACAGAGCTGCTGCCAGCTGGCAGCTGCAGGCAGAGACGGACAGACAGAGAGAAAGAGAGACGGATGGAGTGATGAAGAGAGTGATAAATAAAGGAATGTTTCCCTGGAGCGACGAGCCCCGCCCACCCGGTAAAAGACATTAAAAGTCCCATCTGATGCAGGTTTTATGACTTTGATCAGGGTAATGTTCTCCCTGATGTGCTTGTCTTAAATGTTATTTATTTATCTCTCCGACACTGTGGCCATTTTAACATTTGTTCCAGCACCGCTGTGTATTCACTCAACCTGTTAAAGTGGTAATAAACTAGTCATAAACTAGTCATAGTCAGGGGTATCAGTTTAATTGATGCTGAGAAATACGACCTTCACACTGCAGCTATTTTGAACCTTCGATGCAACAAACAAGGCAGACTCCTTGGACTGAATGGGTTCAATCCAGCCATCACATAAAACTGTGTGTGTGAGGCTTTCTACAGTCAACGGGTCCCCGTTGACCAAATGCAGTAGAACATCTTCGTTGCCCTCCTAATGAGAAACAGTGTGAGAAATGTAGGTGGATGCTAATACTTGTGTGCAATCAAAGCAAACACAAATAGATTGTAACTCGCCCACTCACTCACTTACTCAGAGATGTGTCATATTACTGAAAATAAAGACGCAGTGGTACCCGACTCCAGTGTCGGGACTTCCACGCCGACTTGTTTTGGAAGCAGAGATGCCGCTGACCCCAAAACTCGCACGCTGAATAACATTTTCCATATGAGCTTCTTTTCACACGTAACTCATCTGGTTTGGTACATTTAGGCTGGAGTAAAAACTGTCCCTGAAAGTCTGGTGCAGACCAAACAGCTGCACCGAGACCGCATCAAAAGATACGTCTCGGTTCATTTCACATAAAGTTGCGGTGCAGGCACAAAATAGAACAGCCACAGAATGTAATGATGATAAACAAGCATTAAATTCATCTGGTGATCACAGAAGCTGTCTAAGTGATGTTCTTTAAAACTGAAATATAAAAACAGGATTTAAGGTCAGGAGGTGAAAACACAGGAAGTGTTTCTCTGCTGTTTGTCGGCAAGCAGTCAACCTGAAGCAGATTCATTTCACTGGCTGTGTTACCTCCTTTGTACCAGAGGTGAGATTTCCTTTAGCTGAACCTTTAGTCGGATGACATTTGATCGACTCTGAGCCTTGTTCTACTACATCCTCCCGTAGCCATCGTTCGCCTGGTATAATACGGCCGTGCCACAATTTCCAGGCAGAACATTGCCGACTAAGCAGCGCTGTGATAGTGCGACACATCAGAACTAAGCAAAGGTGTCAGAAGTCAGATTGTTATTCACAGCAAAGAGAGGTTTTCTCAGCACTGGATCGTTGCAGGACGGAGGTTTCCTAAGGGCGCGGCGCACTGAGCTCCACGACACTTTGTGCAAACTCTTGATCAGTTGGCTCTGAAGCAGGATCAGGGAGACAAAAAGAATACCATCAGATGTTTGATGCACCAGGCTTTGTTGACTGAGAGCTAGACAAGCATCTTAACCACAGATACAGACTCTAGTAAAGAAAAGACACAAGGCTCCAGAAAGCACAAGTCCATCAGAGACGCGTTCCGCCCTCTGGTGTGCATTTTGTTTTGAAGGATTCACAATGCAGCACAAAAATGAGCCTCAACACTTCATCACAGATATCCTCACAAGTCACTGGCCTCAGAACTGCTATAAATTTATGGGGCACAAAGCTAAAGCTTTCCCCTCTGACTCGAAACTCATCGGACTGGGATAATATCGGGTTTAAACAGAGCTGGCAAAAGTACAGACATTCTGTACTTCAGAAGAAGCACAAATACTACTGTTAAAAAAATACTTAAGTAAAAGTTGAAGTACTGATTCAACTTCTTTACTCAAGTAAAAGTAAAAAAGTACAGGCTCTTAAAATGTACTCAAATTTTTTTGCAAAGCTAATTGAACCTCGTGTTGTATTAACATAATGATAAAATAATATCAGTAGATGGGACTTTAGTCTAATTTTTGTTTATTCTAATTATACTCAGCTTGAATCTGAAGAAAAAGAAGGAAAATAAAAATATATGTCTATTTTCTGTTGCCTCCATTGTAGAGGGCGATTTTGCCTCTAAACAGGAGAATGTGCAATGTGGGGTTAATGTAAATGCAATGTAAACTGGTTGTAATGGTTCAGTGTGGGGGAAAGAATCATAACTCACAATAACTTCTACTAAGAGCTCCAGCAGATTTTCTTAGTGTGCAGGCTGTGATCAGCTGACCTGCTGCTCTTTGTGGATGTACACAACTGAATTCAACCAGATGTGAGCAGATGTTTCATGAGTCATCCTGGCTGATTTCATCCTCTACACTGACAGTACATTGTTTATGCTGTCTTTACATTAGACACTATTAAAGCTGGTGTCAAGGTGGAATTCGGTCAATGGATTGCTGCTACAACTCTGACATGAAACCACGGCCACTGTGCACCAGTCACACACTGTTCTTTACTTTAAATCCATCACAGTGCAGCAAACTAACCTGTTTATCCTACAATAGCCTGCAGAGGATTTCATGCCGTCTTTAAATAACACAGTCTGCCTCAGTTTGTTTAGCAAAAGGTTTCACAAAAAAACATAATGTCACGTGTAAAAACATGAGGACTTACATGTGAGCGTTAAATGAGCAGTCCTTCCCTTTAAATCTAACCTCTTTTCTTCCTCTTCTGTCTTTCTTATCTTTCTCCACCTCTGACGTTAGCTGAAGTTAGCTCTCTTTCTTTTCTCTCCCCGTGAAATTAGCAGCTGGACCTTTAGCTAGCAACACACTGTGAGACAAACTGCACACAAACAGTTTGTGTGTTGGCTGATGTTTGTTGAGCGTATAGAAAAGCTGCATTTCAAATTACCTGACACAAAAACATCACTTCCTTTTATGCTCCTTGCTCCTCTTCAGTAGCACTAGCTAGATGCGGCAACATGCAGTTCCGGTGTGGATGCAAAAACAAACAAACAAAAAAAACGCGTCCCACTTTAACCCCTGGGTTTGGCATCTCTTTTTATGCGACATCATCTGGTGACTAATAACAAACAGGACTGCCTTTCACAGGTTTCTGTTTATATCAGATCGGTTTGATGTTTGAATGCTCACAGTGACCAAATAATAACCGTGCAAATGCATTAAAGCAAAAGTAACAAGTCTGATTTGAAAATTTAAGTAGTAGAAACTAGAGATGGACCGATCCGATATTACATATCGGTATCGGTCAGATACTGACCTAAATTACTGGATCGGATATCAGAGAGAAATAAAAACTGTAATCCAAACGGTTAAATATGAAAAAAGCACCTCACAAAACTTGCGACACGCCCATAACCTCAGCACGTCGGAGCAGTATGCGTCACCTGATAGAGCGGCTGTGGCCTGCAAGACCTGTGGGTGGTCTGGTTGAGCATTTGGACTCTAGCTACCAACCCGGCATTTCATCTCTGACAAAGTTATCCCCGAGAGAAGTAAAGCAAGTGTGTAAGTCCATCTCTGAATGTTTGTAAAGCATTCCAGCATTAAGCTTAACAACTGATATATGGAGCGAGTGCCTCTTCTCTCTCTCTCTCCCTCTCCTGCAGCTACTTCAATCATGAAACTGATCAATGATCAGCTGATCGGCTTTTCTGTCCCAAGTCCGTCTCTCTTGTTTGTTTATTGCCCACTTTGCGCCAGAAAGAGGAAACCAGAGGCTGGACAACAGCAGCACCTTTAAGCTTGATAAGCTGTTGTTAGAATTTATTTAATATTACTTTCTACTCGAGGATCTTTTTCTACGTAGCTGACAGCTGGTAACTGTGCAGGGGCGGATCTAGCAAAGTTTATCCAAGGGGGCCGATAGGGCATTAACAGGGAAAAGGGGGCACAAAGACATACTTTTCTTTCTTATTCTCATTTAAAATGTGTAGCTTTTAATAAATAATTATCAGAATCTTACACCCAAAGTTTTAATCTGATGAAAAATGTATAGAAGTCCATTACTGTATATAATAACTATTAAGTCTAATATACCCTAGGTAAGCTATAGTACTTTTTCCATCTGTGCAGTCTGCAATTCTGTTGAAGAAAGATGCTGAATCTATTTAATTATTCTTGAAAAATAATTGAGTCTGTGCATTTTTTTCCCCACACCGCATCAAATTAAAGTTGATTATGTCGATTAAGCATCATGAGGTGGTTCCCTATTTTTTTTTTTTTTTTGCTGGGAGTTTGCAACCCTATTACTTAGGTTGCTTACTCTTTAAAATACCAGAATAGGGAGGATGGAGTAGGTTTAAGTTTATTAGGTTGATCAGTATTGCTGAACTATGAAATATTTTGGGTGCAGTATATTTTTTGCATACAGGTATAACAGAATAGCTTTAGTGTTTGTTTGTTTTAACTTGAGTATGAACTTGTACAAAAAGCAGCAAGATATTGAAAAACATTTTTACTGATTAAAAAACACTATATCGGATTCATATCGGTATCGGCAGATATCCAAATTTATGATATCGGTATCGGATATAAAAAAGTGGTATCGTGCCATCTCTAGTAGAAACTACAGATATATGTTCAAAAATGTAGGGGGTAAAAGTAAAAATGCATGGCTGCATGGAGGAAATTTAAACAAACCTGAGGGAAAGCTGGCTGAATTCTCTACAATGTTTCCACAAGTCAACAAACAATGCTTTTGTGTACTCGGTAAAGACCTCCTGTGTACCAAGCAGTATGGCAGATGCATCACAAAACAACCGTCCAGTAAGAGCAAGTGACTGCTACCTGCCACCGTCCCGCTGACCTGTTCAACACACTCTCACACTGAAGAAACTGTGATAAACCAAACACTGCCAACATTTGTGTAACCAGGAGGAGCTGTGTGCAGTCAGTAAAGTTGGCATCCACCGAGTCTAAAGGCTCCGGTTTGAGCAAGTGTTCAGTTTCCTGAAAACACCGATCTCACGTCAAATTAATTCAGGCGAACACGAGAAGAATTTAGCATCGTCCTCCATCAAGGCCGAACTCTGAATTTATCCTTACACTGACATTCATCATGCCACCCTGAACATTTGTATCCTTTACACTCACTTTCAAAAGATTTATTCTCATCTATGTAGCTGGAGCTTAGAGCAAAGGTGAGAATGAACGCACAGCAATCAATCCCTGTGTCAGCACTCCTGACGTCAAAGCAGTCACACCTACTTTGCCTAAAAAACAGCACCCACACCCTGAACTTTAAACCCTGCTAGCAACCAAGGGATTATAAAATGTTATAAAATAATAAAAATAATTTCCTGTACAGTCAGTATGAAGGAGGAAAAGGCCAAAACCATTTTCGTACCAAGCTGAAAACATGCTTTTAATTCTGTTTAGTTGGCCAGTTTAACACGGGGCTCTGCGGGGAGTGACTCACTTTTGGATCCAACCTCAAGAGGCCATTAGAAGAACTGTAGCTGTTGGATCCCTGTTGGCTTCAATTTCCAGCAAACCAAGCATCTACAGCAGAGCCGTCTCAAGCCTGAGCTTTTGGCTCACAGGGATTACTTGTAAATACTCTGACCTAATTCTTGGAATTTTTGGCCATGTTTAATATAAGCACCCACCATCAAAACAATATTTATATGTCAGAAAGTAAAGAAACCCATTTGTGTGTCCACTTTAAAAGAAAAAGTTGGTGTTAAGTTAGAAAGCAGGGAGTTATCTAGTTCTAGTTCTCTGCAAACTGCTCTTCGTCTCTGCTGCAGGCTACACGCTCTAGGCTACGTTTGTTGCTTGTAGCACAACGCACTCAAGTCTCTCGCCCAGCTGATGGCAGCTAAGAAGAATATAGGAAATTAAAAGTGGTCAATGTTGGTTAAACCGATAAAACACCCAGAAATGTTAAGAAAGCACAATCGTGCTGTTTAAACGAAACTATGAAACTGTTGTAACTAAGCACATTGAAAGAGGGAGCAAAAGTATCTTTCTTTCTCTCTCTCTCTCTCTCTCTCTCTCTCTGTGTCTATTCGTCTCCTTCTCGCTCTGGATTTCTTGGATGGAGTCAGATAACAGACGAGCAGAATTTCAAACAGGACACACACACACAGACAACCTGATGTCTCTCTTGCTCTCTCTCTCTGTCACTGAGCTGTGAATGACACCTTCATCCCCATCACTTTAACATTCAAACATCTCTCTTTGCACACCATGAATTAAATTTTTACACCCACAAATACACAAATGCTGCGAACAGTATCCAGATGTGTAAATGAAGTGCAGCTGTTTTATTATTGCTGTTTTCTCTTTGCTCTCCTCCACTTAACCTCCTCTTTTCTCATAAATGATCTCCTCCTTCTTTCCTTTCTTTTTTCCTTCCACCTTCTGCGTGGCTCCATTTCCCATTTTCTCCTCTTCCTCCGTCTCTTCCTTGTGTCCTTTTATGGCCACACGTTTGTTTCTCCGCAGGTAAAGCTGTCCGGGTCAAAGGTCACTGTGTGCAAACACACAGATATTGACACACGGTGGGAGCCGCACAGCGTGTGCTGAGTGTGTATATGTGGGTGAGTACTTTTCCTGGAAACCAATCCCTGCAAGCCGAAACCCTGTCTCTCCTTCTCTCAGAGGACGAGCGAGGACGAGCGAGTGATCACCTTTCTCTCTCTCTCTCTCTCTCTCTCTCTCTCTCTCTCTCTCTTCTCGTCTGTCCTCCTCTCAGCTCAGATTAAACGGCAGTGGGTCAGGGTTGGTTAACAAACAGCTACCGGTCAAATGCTAACAGAGCGGAGTGCTGAGAAGGAGGGGGAGGAGGGGGAGGAGGTGGAGAGTTACAGCTCGTCTTACAGGAGGTGCAGGGGGAGATACTTCCTCCTCAGCTCCTCTTACCTCAAACCTTAAACACCAAAGACAGACAGAGAGAGGAAGAGGGGGGGAAAGTGAGAGAGAGAGAAAGAGACAGTATGACGGAGAGAGAGAGGAAGAGAGATGTACATTTCCACAGTATGTATTAGTGTCTTATAGCGGGGAATTAGGAAAAAGTGGGATATGAAATGTGACCCAGGAAGTTTGATCAGTAACCTTCCTGGCTGAAAAAAAATAAGAAAACAAGGTGGAAGTGGAAAATCAGCAGTTCCTCCAATGGCCACTTGAGGCTGGCTACAATTTTGAGTCAGTCTCAAAACAAAGCCTGTGTCTCCTCTTCATAAAACTCTATATGTATTATTAAATGGTTGGCCTCTTTTGTGCTGGTGTCTTATGGAAAATTTTAAATGAATAATGACTGAATGATCAAAAAGATCTAAGAAGTCTGGGCTTGAGTTTTGATGTGTGATGTTCCAGTATCTTACAGCCATGCACTGGCACAGTTTATTGTTGCAGTTTGTTAGCCAAACTTGTTAGCATCAGCTGATAAGTAGCCTGCTGAATATGTTCACTTCAAGCCCCAGAAATACCAGTTGGATATATTTCTCTGCACTGGTCAGTGATCTTACTCTAGTCTGGAGTATATGTGAGTAATTTTTCACATGTTTTTGGCAAGACAATCCCTGTTCTTTAATCAGGTCAGTGGGAAATGTAGCATTTGTGGGCAAACAGAAGAAATGGAAAATTTTCCTTTGCAGTCTTGAAACCAACCAACATTTTGGCCCATTTAAGAACCAATATGATCATGGACGTTAAAGCCATCCAGTAAGCTAAGCCCCATAAGCTCATTAGTGGGATGTTATAATATGAATTCTCTTTGAGCCCCGCTTTCTTACATTTGGCCAAATCTGCCGTGTTAAAAATGTTTTAAACTAGTTATTAGCAGTTCCTGATTGTAGGAATGTGCAGAGAACGTTCACTCTAACACTGCACTGCTGAAGAAAAGCACATCTGGATTGTCTTTTCACTGTGATTTCTGAGTAGATTTGCTGATGTATATTTCACACCATATCCCATAATTTCCTGTAATTTAAAAGCGTAAGACCCCAACCAAAACGATTAGTTAAATTACCATGAGCCACAGGGAATATTTTACCCTCATATCCATCTGTAATTTTATATCATCCAATTTTCTGCTTCTGACTACACAGAATTCAACACCTCTACATAGTTTGTTGAAGTAACAGGTGATGATTTTCAAAGACATTTTTCATTAAGCTTGAACAGGTTAGGAGTCTCTAACACCTAAAGGCAATATGAGAATCAAAGACGAGTACCTGCTGTGTCTGCACTGACTTTGCTGGCTGGCACTGGCTGCCCAGCTTCCCCAGATTAACTGAGTGTTTTTCCACCGGGTCAAATGAGCTCGGCAGCCAAACTGCATCCACCAAAGAGCTGCCAGGGAAATACCAAAAGCACCACTGCGAGCACTTAGGATGTTATCATTAGTATCCAAAACAGCCATTCAACACCAAAAAAACATGGGGCAGTGATAGTTCAGTAGGTAGAGCGTTCGGCCCAGGAATGGAAGGCTGGAAATTCAAATCCACCGAACGGTGGTATCCTCAAGGGTACCTCGGGGTAGCCGTTCGGGTCCCTACACACTGCTCACCGGGCACTGGATTGGTGGCTGCCCGTTGCTCACTGAGTGAATGGGTTAAATGCAAAGGACTAATTGGTGACTGTAGCCACAGAGGTCAGTCGCTGCTCATATCAAATGCTCTGACACAGAAACGATTTGTTTAGGAGATACTTCCTGTGGGAAATATTAAATAAATCAAAGTGTCACAAAGAATCCAAAATGCTGTTGCAGATTAGTTCAAATCACCACCCCCGAGGCTGACACAAGTATCCCTCTGGGATCAATTCTGGGCGCACTTCTACTCATGTTCTAACCACAGGTCACCATCATGACTATCATTTTAAAACATTTTTTGGTATCAGCTGTTTCACTGCTAACCAAGCATCGTTCCGATACCAGGCTGATTTTGATGGCCTGCAGACATCTCTGCTAAATGTTAATCCTGTTTCCTGATTGTCCCACATGACAAAACAGCATTTATGGCTGTGGGGAAAACACTTTCTCTCCAAAAACAGACTGGGCTTGATTTCTCTATGAAACTCTTATTCTTTCGACATGGTTTTGAGGGATGTTTAGTTTTCATTTGCTGTTTGGTCGGCTTTTAGGCACCAAAAATACTAGATGGGGTTTTGGAAAAATGATGCACACATCCCAGTAAATAAAGCCTATATATGCAGATATATAACCGACAGTACAACATTAATAAGTAGAAAGATTTAGAAATATCTAAAATTGATCACTTTTCCAAACCAGACAATATCCACCTGCCTGTTACAATAATACTGTCACTGCTCTTACACCACTGATACCTCCTGCCTTATCGGCTTTGGTTTCATTTCTGCAGACGTTTATTGGATTCTCCTCTGTGAGCTAGATGAAAAGGTTGGATGGTCATCGCCAGCATGAGAGTTCCTGAATAGATAAATCCTAACACTAGATTCTTTGAGAGAGCCGAGCGCTCCGAGCAGTCGAATATGATGGTGATGTCACTAGGTTTTTTGCTGCAGTTAAGTTCCTGCAATTCAATTCCCTCTATCTCTCCCTCCCCCCTCTCTCTCCCCCTCTCTGAGGCCAAGCAGCATATCCTTCCTCTAATACAATAATGTCACAGCTTTTTTGAGAGGTAAAATTCAATTACAGCAGTGCTCCATCTGCACACGCACATATACCCACAGCATTGTCAAGTCATAACAGCCTGGAGGAGACACACTTTTTGGGCATGTGACTGCATTTAACACAGAGCGAGCCCGCTGCCTCCTGATTTGCTGACTTGCAGTTTGTCGTTCTGTCAGGCTAACGTTTCAGCTGTCAGAAGTGAAACTGCTAAAATAGCATTTTCAGGGGTTTTTTTTGTTGTTGTTGTCTCTGCCCCTCGGGGACAGATCTAGTTTCCTTAAATTCAGTTTGTCCATATATCTGTGTGCCCATCTTCAGGTCTCTGTGTCTTCAAAGAACATCATCCTGTCACACCCCTTGACCTTTGTGTACAAATATTGTATGAAAAACTGAGGAGGAAGAAAGGAAGGAAGCAAACAATTGAAAAGAAAGGGCAGACAAAGTGGAAACAGAGGACCAAAAACAAAGGAAGGTGGAAAGAAGGACAAATGAAAGAAGAGAGGACAGATAGGAGGCACAAAACAAGTGCAAGAACGAGCGGGAATGAACCAGAAAAGACAAAAACACAATTCTTTGTTTCTGGGTCCCTCCAGCCCACCCCCGCTGTTTGTGAGAATGTAGGATGCTTACACCTCGCTCTCTCCATCTCTGCTCCTCTCCTCCCTCTCCATCGCTGTGCATCGCTCCATCGTCAGCAGATTCTCCCAGCGTGCTGAGGAAGTCGTCTGAACGAGCACTTCATCCAGCAGCTTTTAATGAAGCGGCTTCAATCTCTCAGTTAACGGCAGGTGAAGAGGAGTAAAGACACGGGAGAGAGCGATGGAGGGAGAGACGGCGGCACCTCTAGTTTATAGTTTGACTGACTTCCTCCCACAACAGATTTCTTTGAACTGTTCTTTTTCCAAGGTGGAATAATTGTACAGCACAGCATACATCTTTAATCACTTAGAAAAATAAATAGGATGTACAAGTGTGGAAAGGTATAAATAAATCTAAATAAATGCACCCCCATTAATAGTTGTTACATAAAGTTAGCCATCACCAAGCGTCTGGCGGAATCCCAGCTGGATTTCTGACTTGGCAGAATTGTTAGATTGATTGTTAAATTGTCATTTAAACTCGTTGGTTTCCTGGCACAGACTTGGTTTTTGTATTTCAAGTATTTGGCCTTTAAGAAGGCCATTCCAGACGTTTAATGTTAGCGTGCTTCATCCATCCTGTTTGATGTGTGTCTGGGATTATTGTCCTGGGGGCGTAAAACTGACTTCACTGTGGACGGGGAAGTTGGTGTTTCACTAGTTTCCACCATTCCTCAAGCGTGGCAGGCTGGAGGAATGGTGGTGACTGAACATCCTGACTAATTTCCTCTCATCTGAAGGTTGTTTGTTTACTACAAGTAGATGAAGCTTGGATGAAATGATTAGTGGGAGTCATCGCAAGATAACAAGCTACCGAAAATGGTAGCAGTTAGCATAGTAAGCATAAATATGCTTATATGCTACATGATAACATGTAGCTCTGTCAAAATTCCTACTTTAGCTCATCATTAAATTAGTGTTTGAGCCCAAAAAACTCATCAAGAAAGGATTTTTAAGGCCGCAGACCCAGTTTGTTCTCTCGTAAACGTCTAGACAATCCAGTTTATTTTTGAAACTGGAGGAGATGCCGGTGTTTTCTGAACATCGGGTAATCAGGTTTAACTCCAGTACATTTCGAGAGTTTTTTTTTTTTTAGTAGAGAGAGTGACGACCACAGAATGTGATGAAGCATCAAACTGGTTTTCCTCAGCCTGAAATCTGAACCAGGATCAGTTTGTTTTGTTTTGAAGCTCAACTTCACTTCTGCACAGGAAGCTTAGAGGATATGAACACACTGCAGGAAAGCTAATGTGTCACCCAGTATGTCTGGAGGGGTTCAAATTACGCACACACACACACACACACACGCACGCGTGCACGCGTGCACGCACGCCCAATTGCACAATCATCTCCGGAGACTAGATTAATCAAAACTGTAAACTGTCTTTTTCATTCTTCAGTGATTCTTGGATCATCTCCGGTTTCATTGAAGCTTCGTCAGGACTAACAAGTGTTAACAAAAACACACACGCACCCACACACGGTTTCGACACCCGTAGCTGTTATTCAGACGCTTCAGTGACAATCACTTCAGTGACAATCACACACATTTAAACTTTTTGAATGGCAGTGAGTCACTCCAAAGCAATGTGGTTTTAATGTGAAAACAAACGCACTAACACACAGAGTGTTCACTATTCATCACCCGTCTAACCACATTCTTCCTTCTACTCCTTTCATGGGAGCTCCAGGTCGGGGGTGCCAGAGCACAAGACATCAGGATTCCTCTGAGCTGAAACGGCGCTGTTCCTCGCTTTTAAAGATTCCTGCTGGTGTCAGCAGAAGCAGAGGCTGCTACAGATGAATAACTAAAGACCGAGGTGTGTGACTTTGCATGGTCGCACATGTGTGTCGGGCTCATCACACAAAACACACCACCATGCCCCCAGGCTCAGTCTCTAACTGAAATCTAGTCAGAATTACAGAATATGATTGGAATCAACAAGAGAACACCAGCATGACAAACAAAAAATTCCAGCTAAACATGAAACACATACTGGTGCTGAGGGTGCTTCTTCAACAGATCTGATCCATGAGATTATTCACTCTTCATTTATTTTGACCCATTTCACTTATCAAACATATATTACACAAAGCTACCCTTGTGTTTGAATGGAGGCGTGTTGAAGGACTGGAGAGATTTACAGCCATTATTTGTGAAATGCTACATTCCTGTTATTTCCAGTCTGCACGTTAGCAGGGCTTGTGAAATTGCTTTTGTGAGACAGGCTCCTGCTTCGTGCTGCTGCAGCATCAGTCATTCACACTCCTTTATGCACTCATATGGCATCACTCAGTACCCTGCTAGCAGAGCCTGTTCAGTACAAGGAATCACACACACACACTTAAAATAAAAATTGCTGACTCTACACAGACATAGTTTTTATAATTGGGCAAATGGGTGGAGTGCTTCATTATCAGCTTGGTTAACAAGCTGCATCTATAAATTGCACAGGTTCATCACACAGACTCAGACACGGCTTATTTATCCGTAAATTTAAAAAAAAACTAATCATACAAAAAACTGCATCTTTGACTTTTTGGATGATCTGCTAGTACAATTAACCTCGCAGCACCCATAATTGCAGTAACATACACCAGAGGTCCACTTAGCTCAGGTGAACCCTCAGCAGACATCGAGCAGGCATCCACCTGTCAGTCAAAGAGGCCAACCCCTAAATGTAACCTCAGTTTTTAAAAAGACAAAAATTCAACAACCATAGATTTTATATAGAAGGCTAAATGAGCTTTAACACACAAGCTTTTGAAAGTGGGAGTCTAGTGGCCATCAGAGGAACTACAGTTTTTGGCATTTCTGTGTTGGCTTCATTTTTCAGCCCTAAAGTTTTTAAAAGAATGAATGACCCCTGCACTCTTTAGTCCTCGTACCTGATCTTCCACATTCAACCACAGCATAAAGTTGAGAATAATCAGACTTCTTCAAAGGCCCACAGAGAAAACAGCACCTGCTCAAACCCACACCTCTCTGTCTCCTGCTGTTTGTCAGGATGTCATTCTTTCTCCCACAGATGCTTTAAAACTCAATTCAAATGATTTTCAGAAGAATTCAAATGTCTTGAATGCAGAGCAGGTGAGGTTCAGTTCGTGTGTTTGTGGAGAAAGTGCTGCCCGAGGCTTTTTTTCTATTCTGGAAAAAAAAAAAGCTGACTGCGCACCTTGTTTCCATAACAACAGACAATCATTCAAGCTCACCTGTTGCTCTTCTCTCTGTGCTCTTTTGTGTGTTTTAAAAGGTACAAAAACAACTGCATATTTCTGAAGGGGAAAAAAAGTTGTTTAAACTCTTGAACTGTGATTTTACTTTTTTACTAAGCAGCAAAAACATTTTCTTCATAACATATATAAAGGCCACCTACACTACCTGCATACATTTCTGCACCATGTGAAACATCGCAGACTCCATGTTTTATGTCTGTTTTTTTCTGTTGGCTGGGAACGCAGCATATGTCTTCTGCATGACTTTACAAGCAGTTCCACAAATTCAGGCATATTTGGTCACGGTGTGTGAAGAATGAGCGAGTGCTGTTAGCAGGAAGCCCAACATAATCATAGCCGGTGAATTGTTTGCGGTTATGATAGTCAGTCAGACTGAGCTCTTCCTTGTGGAGCTCAGTCTGACTGACTGGGTGATGCTGACTAATCCATACGAGCTGATTTTCAGTCTGGTAAAATGATAAACTGATTACAGTTCTGCATTTTTTAATGGTGGTCCTTATGAAGTTTTCACAGGTGGAACTGCACCAGCTCCGCTCCAGTTCTACCAAAGCCAATGAGTCTGCCTTTATACACATACAGAGCTCCCGCAGTGAAAGCCACTTTCAGCAGATGGACTTTCTTTTTTAATTAAAGCATATTTCAAGTTCAAGCTTTTGATTTTTTTAAGGTCACTAAAGGTGACTATCTGTTACTGCTACTTTGTGTTTATCACTTAGAGTTGCCAGTAATGATGGCAGATGAATGTAACAGTATAAAAAAAGCACATTAATTTATGAGCAACAATAAAATAGAAGTGTGATTAGCATAGAAATGGTGAGCAGTGAATGTAATGTGATATTGGAGGTGGTTAACTGCTGGAATATTACCGAGGCACGGCAGAGTGTAAGCACTACTAATATGAACACTCAGACAGACGGGGATAAAAATGACATAGGAAACCCCGGCGCCAACTGAGGAGCAGCAGGAGGGCGATCTCGGGTTGTTTGAGCTCGAGTGAAGGCTTTCAAGCCGTAACCATGGGAACATTTCTCATCACAGCTCTCTGACAGGACGTAAAGGCAACACAGAGACAAAACAAACAGATCTTCAGTCAGACCAGCTGAACCGGTTTGGTGAAACCACACAGGACTTCAGTGTGTCGGATACAAACAATCCTGCGCGTGTGTGTTTAAGTGTATGTGTGCGCTCTTCAGATGTGTCCTTCTTTTATTGCTACAATCAGACAATCAGTGTTTCACTTTTTAAAATATTCATCCCTTCCCACTAAAGCCGGCGTTACATTAAAATTCCCTTTGCAGTGCTAATGGCCATCAGCCTGCAAGATGAGGGGTGGGATGAGCGAGGGGCGAGTGAGGTGGAAGGCAAGACAGCGAGAGAGACAGAGAGAGAGAGACGGAGAGAGAGAGAGGGAGGGAGAGCAAAACAGGACAAGACAACCAGGGATTAAATACATTTGTTTTCTCTGGTACCAAATTAGTATTGACGGCAGCTACCTTCCCTACTGCACACACACACTCACACACACAGCCAGCCATGGTGAAAACCCAGCCATGTTGAAAATTAATTACTCAAGTGTGCTGTGATACTGCACACTTGACACACAGACACACACTGCACATATACACAGAAACAGATATATAATACATATAAGTATATATATACAAGTGAAAGTGGCAGGGCAGGTTCTGCCCAGCTGCTCTGCTATACAGCAAGAGTTAAAGGGATGTATATATAAACATACTGTAGTGTGTGTGTGTGTGTATGTGCACGCAAGTGTAACAGTTTGTCTCTGTATAGCTGTTTGGCTGAGGAAGGAAAAGGCAGCAGCAGAGAAAGAAGACAAAGTGGCTCCATGTAGGCCACACAACAACACACCCGGGATTCATCCATCCAAACATACAGCGGAGTAAAATAGAACCCATTCAGCCCTTCTATTTTGTAATCTACCAAGCAAACAACAAAATAACAACCACAATACCCTAGGACGCTATGATTCAAGCAAATACATTTTCACATTTGTCACGACTTTGAGATTGCAGGGCCCTGTCTTGACTGCCATTTGCACTTGATACCAAGATACTTCAAGCTTCAGCTGGATATTTAAGTAACAGCTGCTCACATTGTGCATTGTTCATCAGGTTTATATACCAGTCTGATGGACTTGGGAGGTCGTGTTTTTAATCCGTGTTTTTCCCACAGAACTCGATTCCATTTGGTCACAAGCACTGGTCACAATATATTTCTAAAAACAGGCGCTTCTCTGCAAATCTAAGTAGGCCCCTCTTGTCACAGAGAATGGTGCAGTAATCAGTACTGAGTCTTTCATCTACAGTGCAGTATGAATGCAAACTGCACTGTAGCAGTGTCTTGATTCTTGCTCAGTCATCCAGGTAATCCCAGAAAGTTGGTTCTGTTTATCTGAACGTTGCGTTTTCAGTGGGAGAAATATGTCATCACTCATTTTGACGAAACATTTCTCCCACAGAAAATGCAACATTCAGATGAACAGAATCAACTTTCTGGGAGTTGTATGTGAAACACAGTGTAATGACATTTATTACCTAGCCATCCATCCTATTTCTTCCACTTATCCAAATATATATATTTATCCCTATTTGTGAGAACTTGCTCCAGATCCAGCTGTGAGGACTCAATGCACCGGCTCCATGGCACACATCCTCCAATCATACTCCAAGCTGAACCCCACTGTATCATGTACACAGTTCCTTTCCGTGGCCGTATCCGGATATGCTCTTTTTTGCAAGAAGAGAGTTATTATCTGCTGATACTTGGCTCAGTCATGAAACAGCACTAAGACACGGATAACACGTGAACTTGAAGATCTTCTTTAAGGACACTGAGATCACAGTGAGAGTCGAATACCATTGCAATACATTCCGGCCTTCGTTCTTATCTAGATGCAGATCACATGTCGCCCTCAGGTGTGAATTTCAAGTGACAACCCAGTCAGATAAAAGGAAGGAGAGATGGTACTTTTTGTAACTGCTACCACAAAATGACGTTAGGGTGAAGAGTTTCTTATCATGGCTATGATTTTAAACTTGTGAAGTTATGAAATGTTTAAGAGAAACATCATAGGCTGTTTGCCTGGAACAGCAAATAAACAGCAGCTTCCTGGTAAAGCTTGAAGCTTTTTCTGACCAATCCTTTCACTGCATTCCTTCCAACATCGACTTTAAACTATACCGTCTTTCAGTTTTAGTTAGAATGTATACAGCATTTAATATATTTAATGACTGATTAATAAGACAAGATAACTATGGTTAGGGATGTTCCACACAAGATTATTTGATTGACTTTGTTGGATTATATTTATAAGCAACCAAACATGGGAATTACAGAGTTCTGGAACCTGTTGGACAACTCTGAGAAACTCGTTGATGTTTTTTCAGCTCATAAAACAACTTAAAAGAAGCCGTTCAAGTAGTCTGGCCAAGGCAGCGGAACAAAGGATCCAAGTCTTTCAAGGAGTGCATACCTTTTTCTCTGATCCTGGAAACAATAATAGTTTCACCGTTAATCTTGATCCGGTGTATTGTAGGGAACCGGTTTTCTGTGGTAAAGCTTCTTCCTTTGAAAACATCTGCAGGAACATCTTGCTTGATTTGTTTGTTGTGTGACCTGATATTTTAAGCAGTTAGACACCTGTATGTTAGATAATAATAATACCAATACTAACACTACTACTGACAGTACTACTAAAGCTCTTGTGTTCAGTACAAACAGTAGGTAAAACATTTAAAAACAAATATAATAAACAGTAAAAACAAAGGCATTAAGCACAGACGCACGTCCACACGTTTCACACATGACTGGGCTTTAAAGGGGTGCCACTCACTACAGGATAGCTATTGCACTCCTTTATTTAAAGCTGTTGAAAGTTCTGATGGCCCAGGGGGAAAATGTTTTCAAGGCTATTTGTCTGGTTCTTTATGCACCTGCACTGCCTGAGGGCAGGAGGTGAACAAGTGCTGTCCAGAGTGGGAAAGGTCTTTGATTATTTTCTTTGCTCTGCTGAGACACTGAGAGTCTTCTAGGGAGGGCGATCGGCAGCAAACGGTTCTCTGGACGGTGTTGATAACCTTGCGCAAAGGTTTCCTGTCTGCCACTGAGCAACATACCACACTGTGATTCAGTACATCAGTGGCATCAATGATGGCATGGTAGGAGGCTGTCGTCTGTGAAGGAGGATCCCAGAAATTTCTCCTGTAGTCAGTGGTTTCACTGGTTTTGAGTGCCAGGTTATTATCAGAGCTCCACCCAGACAGCGTTGGCATCTTTATGGTGACTTGTCACCTCCAACCACAGCAGTGTCATCAACACACATCCGTGAGCAGAGCCACTGCTAAGTGTGAGGGTGGAGGAACAGTGGGCGCCACCTTGACTATTTGTGGGTGGTTAGTAACAAAGTCTTTCATCCAAGCGTAGATGGGGGGATGGGTGGTCTAGCTCAGACAACTTTTCAAACTAGGATATTTATGTTAAAAGCAGAACTGTAATCATCAAAGCGCATTCTGACCCTGGTATTCCAAACGGCTCAGTGGAGATGGTGTCCTCTGTCGGTCTGTTGTCTCTATAAGCAAACGGATACGGGTCAAAGGTAGCAGGGAGAGAGTCTTTGATGTACTCAGATACAAACTTCTGTTAGTGCTGTTGTTATGTAGCCATTTAGTCTGTTGATAGGTCTCTTTAAGGCAGAGATTATAGCTGACTTGAGATAAGGTGACATGATAACTTGAGTCAGAGAGAAGATTAGAAATCTTGGCTAAAAACCCTGAGAGTTGGTCAGCACAAGCTTTTACCTTCCCAAGTACACCAGCAGCTTGTCTTGCATTCCCCATCTTAAGTAGGCACATCACTTCATGTGAGCGTGAGGAGGCTAGATGTTAATGAGGGTTGCATAACTGTGTGGGTCCTCTTTGTCTCAAAATGAGCAAGCACTGACAGTCACATATGTGTTGCCTTTTGCACTTGGCGATGCACTAGAGACCCAGGCCCTATTGTCTGACTTGAAGGCAAAATTGTGGATTCTCAGGAGTGTCTATACTTCTCTAGCCAGCCAGGGCTTTTGGTTGGAATAATCCTGGATGCATTTATCAACCGTGACACTGTCAGTGCAGAACTTAATGTAGGACAGTGCTGATTCTGTGTATTGCTGAAGATCCAGGTGTTCAAATACATTTTATTGTGAGTGCAAAGCAGTCCTGCAGCAGAGAGAGTGTACCCTCAGGCCAAGTTTTAATAATACCTGGGTTGTTTTTTTCCTGAGGGGGGTGTATGGCGGGATGAGGAACAGTGAGAGATGGTCTGACAGGCTGAGGATGTGCTCTGCCTGCTTTGAGTTGGAATAGACATGTTCCGGTGAGCTTTCCTCAATGGTGAAACATTGCATTTGCAGTACAAATTTGGGAAGTTCAGTCTTTAAGCAAGCTTGATTAAAATGTGTACTCCCACTGGGTGAGTCTGGTACTGTCTGCTCACAGTGTAGTGCAGATGGGAGAGAGCTGTGCTAACGTTATCCGTGGGGGGGATACATACAGCAGGGCTGGTCACTGCCGTGAACCCTCGACGGTGAGAGAAGGGTCTACATGACAGATAGTGGGTGTGATTGATATTACTGTTATAGTGGACCAGTCAAGATGTACAAAAACTAGAATCTGTGGTCCTTTCTTCGCAGTGGGAAAATGCTTGGTAGAGTGGCTTTGTGTGGTTGTTTCCTGCATCTTCCCAGCAACAACCTGGTGATCTCGCTATGTCCAGGGTATGAAGGTTTGAAGCCGCATGTAACGCTGATGCAACCGATTAAACTGACATTCTGCAACTTAGAGTGGGTGTAGATGTGTTTTATCCCACGCATTCCACCACACACACACAACAATAATAATAATAATAATAATAGTACATTTTATTTGAAGGCGCCTTTCAAAAACCCAAGGTCACCTTACAAAAGAACAAAATTAATAAAAGAAGCAATAGTCATAAGATATATACCAAAACCAGACAATCGGTGAATCATGCATGTCGCCATCATCATCCACTCCTACAAAATCATCTGAACCGATCTACATTCACTCACTCAACATCTGCTATAACTGTTAATACAACACCTGCTGCTCTGACTGGCAGCTGTGATATGGCCTGTTGTGGCAGGATTGAGGTGTTTTTGTCATGTTTCACCAAACCTCAACATTTTCAGAAATTTTGGACTTTTCAGAAGTTGACAGAATACGTCATCATGTGAACTGTCCTCCTGTTTCTGTGATGGGCTCAGTTGACTCCTGGAAGTTGTTTTTAGAGCAGAAAAAGGGAGTTTGTGAGATTTAGTTGAGCTTTGCGAGGGTAAAAAAGCAGTAAGAAGAGACGGAGGTCTTATAGCATTATAGACAAATCTACCCAGGTTCTTTCTACGGATCAGCTAACTTTCATCTGATCTCTTCTGACAGAGAGACATCCAAGACTCACAGGAAGGTTGGCAAAAGCTGATTCACATATCAAACTGAACCAGGCACCAGCAAATTACATTGTTTAGGATAAAGTTTAAGTCAAATTAGAAAGCATGTTGTAATACTGCTAGGTAACGCTGATCATCAGGAGGCAATGAGTCTTCATAGTGATGCTATTAAATGCCCAGAACCAAAAAATACACAGTTCGGTGCTTGCTGAATAACTTCCAGATAACCAAAAACTAACAATTTAAATCTTTCACTGCCTGATTGGCCAGGTTTGTTTACCAGGTGAGGTCAGGTAAGTTTTTCTCTGCTCTTTTTATAGTTATGAGGTATGATTAAAAGGTTATCTGAATAAAAACCTTGCCATAATTCAAATTTATCTGATTCCCGATAACCTTCTAAGGCATCAACATCCTGCTCTGACCAGCCATGCTCCACAATTTCACCACAGATCCCAAAATTATGCAAAGTCCAAACTGTTTTGACCTGAATGTCTAGATATCAAAGTTTCAATCAAATGAGGTTCATCAATGGTAATATAAAAGCTTAGCTAAGGAAGCTAAAAAGGTTAACAAGCAATAAACAGATGGAGTCATGTTCAATGTTAAGTGCTGTTAATCATTTAGGCTCCATCTGTTTGTGTTGTAAGGGATCATTTTTGGTTCACTACAAAACTAACCTACATAAGCAGCCTGTTATTAACAACAGTATGATCAGATTCAGACTTGTTAAAGCACTAAACTACTAACTAGCAATCTGCTGCACGCTTGAACTGTCACATGGTACATGCCAAACCTCTCCACCCTGCAGATAACTGATTTCTGCACTGTGTTTATATTCATATCATTATATCATATCATCTATTTACACTGTAAATGTAATGTGAAGTTGGCTTGTTCTGGAAAGAATGACTGCATTAAGCCACAGTGTTCAGTTTGGTTTCAGGTTTTTACTTTTAAAGATTTACCTGTTTTTTTAAGAAACATTTATGGGAAACTGCATTTATATTGTAGTGTTTGGAAACCTCTTTGAAACTATATTGAAAGAAGACATTAACATGCAGCATGAACCCAAAGATCTCTGATTTTGAAAAATGTAAAGATGAAAAAAAGAAAACGTAAGGACAAACAAAAGATCTGACATTAAAAGAGAAAATAAACAAATATATGGTAAGTTGACCTCTAGGAGCCCCCCTCCCCCCGTACTTGTTTCTGTCATCGTTCAGTGCTCACTGAGATATGTTCTGTGACCTTTGACCTCCCCGCCTCTGCCTGCTGCTGCTGACTGATCGTGGACGTGAAGGTGACTCTGCTGATATTAAACCTCCACACCTGAGCGGACTGAAATCTCTCCATCTCAAGCGGCGAGCCCTCGTTTTTCATCTGTACAGATAGACGGGAGGAGGAAGCGTTCAGACAGAAGCCGACACTTCCTGCTCGATGGTGGGGCGGAGGTAGAGGTGCGTATGGAGGCTGGGCGGGTTGGAGGTGGATCATGTTCAGACACAATGTCCGACGGTGAGCGGCTGATTTTATCGACTGCTTGACACACCGCGGGGATTGAACGGCAGCTAAATATAGATGCGGCAGGACGGAACAGGGCAAGCTGTACGTGCACACGCCGTGTTTGGGAGCATGAGGCATTATCTCGGGCTCTCAGAAACATTCACATTAATGCTGCCGGTCATTGTTAGCATTAGAGATTCGAATGCTGCCGCTGTTATCAGCTCTCTGCTTTTGTACTCAGCTCTTCACGTGAAAATATTAATGTTGTGTCAAGGTCATGCAGTACAGATGGTGAACAAACACATAATGGGAGCTTGATTATTGCTGCATGAGCTGTTAAAAGACACTAGCCTAAAAAAAAAAATACCATTAGCATTTGATTATGACCCCAAACTTTAGTTTCCTCAAGAGATGTTCTTGAGATTTGATGTTTAAATACTTTCTGTATGGCAAAATAAACTGAAAACCCAACTTTTATGTTTCATTTCCAACAGCTAACCATCAGTGCAGCCAAACCAACTCTACAGAAAGTATTTCAAAAGTTATCTGTCTAATGGTTCAGCTGGACCTGGGATGTTAGCAGTCCTCAGACTGAGCGTGTCACTGCAAGACTTTAAATTTTCAAATTCAAATTTTATTTGTCACACACACACAACCATACACAGTATGACATGGGGGTGAAATGCTTGTAGCTGTACAATGCCCGACCATTAAATGACAGAAGAAAAGTTTTACAATATTTACAATTTACAGTTTACTACAAAATTTACAAATTAACTTAGGAATTTACAGTAAAGAATGTGCAAATAGCAGAAGAGATTATAAAGATTATAAAGATTATGAATTATAGAATTATAGGAAAGGTTTATCTACAAAACAAGTCACAGAAGCACTCGAAAACCAACACCCTGACATTAGCTGGACTGTGCACTGACTGAGGACGTGAATACAGATGACGAATTAGACAGAAAGCTTGCTTATACAAACAAATGAGGTCAGTGCATGACTTCACTGACTTACATGTACAGTTTGGCCAGCCCCACAGTGACAATGTTTGTTATCCAAACATACAACGGATACAGGAGACACTTTTAGAACACCTGTTCAACAAGAAGAGCTCAGCTGGCTGGTAACTGCTCTGAACAGTTAGCAACTTACACACAAACTTGTCGTGGCTAAACATTAGAAACAAACCGGTGGACAAGCGGACCTTCAACAATCTAACCTACACTTTATTGCCACAATTGCATTTGTAAGAATAAAGTGTAACAAAACATCAAGATAATCACTGGTTATCAGGCCTATAATTTCATATTTGTGCTTCTTTACTGCTGCTGTGTTCATGCTGCATCAGCTGACAGGGGAGAACTAAAAAAAAAAAGTCAGACATCATTAGTGGAAACATCATATCCAAACAGACGCAGAATTACAAGCAGAACACTGACAGTTCCTTCTACAGTTACTTGCTTCTTCTTATTATGCTCTGTACGATATGACTTGATCTCTACACGTGACCTCTGACCTCCTTAGTAGGATTCTTTGAATGTTCTCTAACCCTTCGTCTTGCTTTTTAGCAACAGAAAAAAATCAGACACAGCATTCAGCTGGTACTGCAATCCAGGGGTTAATGTGGTTCACAACAGTGAATTTCCAAGCAGGCAGAGGATGCTTCTTCTAATTAAAGGAAAAACCTTAATCTCTTCCAGCGGTACCTCTTAAGGCGCCGTGTTTGCCCGTATTCTGTCTCACACTCAGGAAAAGAAAGAAGAGGAAGTTAAGCAGCCACCCTCCCAAACCTCTCTCCACCTCCCTTTCTTCTGTTCTTGCTCTGGATTCACACATCATCATGTCTACAGTCCACAGAATAAATGTTAATACTCCACACATTCTCCTTTTATCTCATTCATATTTAGTAGTGGGATTGTTGCAAAGAGCACACCCACAATATGTTGTTCTGTTTTTCACTGTTTATAGACAATTCAAAGCATCTTCCCATATTTCATTGTGCTTGTTCTGGATATTTTTCATCATTGTTGTTATTTCTGGGGTTACTTCACGTCAGTGGCACTCACAAAGCCACATCAGCTCCTCTGAGCACTGATATTTCAGTTTGAGCTTCTGAATAAAATGACATTTCAGCTTCTTTCAGAGCCTCCATTTTTGCGGCAGCTTTGATTTTTGTCAGTAATTCTTTTCAAATTGGCTCTTCAACTCAGTTCTGTGGATCAACTTCAGGTACAACTTGCGTTTATATAGGCTTCAACCACGGCACCATACAAAGTGCTGCCTAAAGCTAGATAAATAAAAAAAACGAAACTGGCTTCAGAGTAAACTGTACGTTTCTTTTAGAAGCTGGTGGCTCCTTTTTTCCCCTTTAAACTGGGACTGAATAGAGGAGAAACAGAAGGAGAGCAACACTGACCAGCTCACCTCCTGAGCAGCCTGTTGAGAAACAAATGTGATCAGCCGGTTAACCACAAAAGGAAGCCTTTTGGGAAGTGGAGAGGGGGTGTGTGGGTGCATAGTTAGAACAGCAGGGAAGGTGGAGAGTGTCGTTAAATGGCCAGACAAAGGGGGAAACGGGGCAGTGGGAGGCTGGAGGGTAAACTGGGAGTTCAGGAGTAGGAGGGCACGTTTGTCTCAAATGGCGGAGGTCAAGCTACTCTCTGGTCCGGACTGGACTTCATTTGAATGTGGTTTTGTGTTTTGCATGAGCGTGGGAAGCTGAAGTCTTTCTGAACTGGATTCAGGTTTTATAATCTAAAACCAAATGTAAAGATTTTCTGCTCAGGTGTGCTCATTTATTGAGATAACACAGGTGGTAGTAGTAGTAGAATCGTGCCAACAATCTACATTTGTAATCAAGGGTCAATCTCAGGACTTTTAATAGACTTTGGGGTTCATTCGTGGTCTTCTTAGCAAACAAAAGATTAGGTTTGTTTGACAGACATTAGAAAGGGTTTTATTTTTTATTTGCAAATGTTACTATTTTGTT
Organism: Aulonocara sp. 'chitande type north' Nkhata Bay; assembly: GCF_057382095.1. Classification (NCBI taxonomy): domain Eukaryota; kingdom Metazoa; phylum Chordata; class Actinopteri; order Cichliformes; family Cichlidae; genus Aulonocara; species Aulonocara sp. 'chitande type north' Nkhata Bay. The sequence continues at coordinate 8,167,242 of NC_141345.1, forward strand.
CATGTCCTACAGCTGCACTTGTGCTCTGCTGTTCATATCGCCGGTTTGTCACTCAGCCTCACACATTCTGCTCAGCTGACATGTTCACATACTCAGAGCCACCACGGCCGACAACACGCTCCAGACCCGATCTAATCTGTTGTGTAAATTTACTGGCAAATTGGTAAATTTCTGATCACCATTCTGATTGCCGCAGCGAGGACTGGCTGCTCGCTGGGTGCAGTGCAAAATGCTCAGCTCGCCTTGTAAACCACACAAACTGTATTCTGAGTCGTGTCTGCTCTCGCTGTGATTCATGATTCCATAAATTGAGCAGATCTGTCGCTTGGTAGTCGCTGCAGGCTGAGAATTCAGTTCATTGTGTCTGAAGAAAACTGCCTGGCTCACTGTTAGACGAGGACAGCGGGGCGTGAGAGCTATCATGCACAGTGAAAGGACAGAGAGAGGAGAGATGATGTGCTGAGTCAGAAGAGACAGAAACCAGCAGCAGATGGCCTCTGACTGACATCTGAGATACACCTCTGTGTATGTGAGTGGAGTCCTTGTAAATCCCACATATCCGCTGCCACAGAGAGCACAGGGAGCTCAGTGCACATCATCCAGGGCGCCGTTAACACTGCAGTAAAGCCAGATCAAGGCTTTTTGGGAGCCTGAGCAGAATGTAATGATCTAAATCACCCAATTACACAGTTCTATAGTTTGTTATTCCATCCAGCCGTTTTCCACAGCAGTCCGAGCAGAGGTGACCTCTCCCAGGCCACCGTCCCCAACTTTTCCATGGGGATCTGAGGCATTCCCAAGCCAGTCGAGCCACAATGTTTCCAGTGTGTTGTGAGTCTCCCATGGTGTCTTTGCAAGTTTGATATGCCCGAAACATCTTACTCGGAAGGTGCCTGGGTATTATACGTCCCTAAAGCAAGTTTATGCAGTGGAAAACGGCCCGTCAGGACTTACACCTCTGACTGGTGCTAAGGCCATGTCCACACTAATACATTTTCATTTGAAAACACATTTTTGTCTCTCAGTTTTGGCCTTCCGTCCACACTGAGATGGCATTTTGGTCAAGGAAAACTCAGCGTTTTGAAAACGCTCTCCATAGTGGATACATTTGGAAACACTGTTTTTGCGTCGCAGTGTGGACAGCGAACCCGGAGCCTTTTCGAAAACGATGGCACATTTTAGTCATGTGATGTAGTCATGTGACCAATTACACTAAGATAGCGGAGGGCATTATACAGCAGTTGTTTTGTTTGCTCTGAATTTTGACAGCCCTATTAAAGATTAATATCAGTTTGTACATGCTCCAGATAGCTTTTCTTCAAATTCTTTAACTCTCACTCGCTTTTGCAACTTTGTACTTTTGTGTTACTCGCAGCAACAACTCCACCTCATTGTTAGTCCATTTAAAAAACTTGGTGCTTTTCCTCAACATTTTGCCGCAACGTTTCAAAGAGCTGGAAAGCAAATAAGCGGCAGACAGAACTGAGGCAGGCCAAATCTTCTTGTTCTTCACCCATGCGCAGTACTGGAACGTAAGTTTTCGGCCGTTTCAATGTGGATGCACAACTCTGTGAAAACGACTGAAAACGCTAGTGTGGACGCGGAGCGTTTTCAGATGAAAACACTGTTTTCAAATTTATCCGGGCTAGTGTGGACGTGGACGTAGCCTAAGCCAGCAAAGCACCAGAGCCCTGTTGGGTCTCCTGAAGGTGGTGGCGTATAGAACAGTGAAACCATGTGTTTGCAGCTGTGATGTAGTCAGAAAAAAAACACTTTTCACCTTTCGATCAGTGTTGGACATAATGAGATACTTTCTATAAAGCCCATCTCAGTATCTACGAAAATCTGGTGATTGATGAGCTTTGTTGCAGAAGCACATGCACACCCATATCTGCCTTCTATGACAATCAACTAAAGGGTAATTTTAATGTTACAGCATAATTTTAATATTGCACAGAGCCCTGAGCTCAAACCCATCAAAGCCCTTTGAGATGAAAGACAGCTGCTTGCCAGGCCTCACTCTCACATCTACACTGGACGTCCAACAAATCCACAGAACCTATCCAACCTTTGGAAGAAAGATTAAAAGAGAAAAAGCAGAAGCAGCCACAGGACGACTCAGGTCTCCAAATACTTCTGGCTGCATAGTTTACCTAAAGGTTCATATTTTTTTCAAGCCCATCTTAAAAAATTTGAATAGTCAGACATCTGAATGATCACTGAAATATAAACAGCCGTTGCTTATAACTCCTGAGAGAGAGAAAAGGCCAGTGAAAGTGGGATATGACACAGGAATCAAAGTGACTGTGGTTATGTGGTATGTGCTCAACCATTAGTTTGTGAACTGACACAGCAATGGACTTAAGCCTCAAATGAACTTGTGCTGAACTTTTGAGGCATTTTCAATCTGTTTTCTGGAAGATCTAGTGGAAATCTCCATCACAAGTATACAAGGAAGCACTCGGTACATTTCCATCCATCATTTTTGGTTTGCATTTTTAATGTAGTCAAAAAATTAGTAAAGGAAATGCCCTATTTAATCATGTTAATCATGCTCCTGCAGCTTCTTTCCCCCACTGTTTCGGTTCACTCATTGAAGCATCTTCCTCTGCAAAACTTATAAACTCAATGAGCCAAATCCTGAGATACGCAGGATGGTAGTGGATGAAAACCGGCAATTATTTGCATTTCCTTTTGCATATATTCTGGTAATTCGACTAGAGTTTGCATTACATTAGTATGCTAATCTAGGTATTCGGCATCAACAGCTTCCTAACTTTGGAAGTTGCTCATTTTAATTTGGCAGATTTAAATACTGACGACTACTAAAACCTGATATTCAGATGAAGTACGAACAATTTTTTGAACGGAAAAGATATATTTTAATGGCCAGTACAGTTTTGGAGGAACGACTGCAGTAAGCAGTGCTGAGTAGAACATAAAGACATGCTGTTAAATGCTGTTTTTAAGACAGACAATAGAGAGAACAACAGGAAGATCATGCACATTGTATTCCTCGTGCTCACGCTAAACAAATTTAAACAAATGACACACTTTTCTAAAATGCAGCAAATTCACTTTAACTGTCAGCTCAGATTTGCAAATACGCTTTAACATCATTGCCATCTCACCGCTCCACCTTTGACCCCGTGTGTCTGCCGCCGGCTGACCCCTGACTTCCACTACAGACAGGAATCCGTCATCGCCTGCCGACCACCGAGCCGGAGCGTGACCTTTAACTCCATCCCCTTCCTCTATCTCATTAGAGCAACTGTCAGTGGGATGTAAAGGGGAGGCCTCCGTGTGTGTGTTAGCCTCACATCTTATATCACGCAACGTTACAGAAAGCCAATACACATCACATCAGAAGAGAAGGTCAAAGGTCGGAGGTCATAGCAGCCTGTTGAGGCCCAAACTTCACAAACTCATCAACTCTAATGAGCCCCTGTGGTTCCATCAGCTTATAAATGAGACAGTAAAGCAGATTTAAATGACCGCTGTGCTGTTTGTTTGTCATATTTTACCTCATTAACTACAAAAAAGTGCACACACACACACACACACACACATCACAGCTGACCGGCTTCCTATCATATAATCAGTGTTTACTCTGATTTAATTCCTTCCAGATGGCTGTTCATGTGTCATTTAATTTTTGGCTGTTATAAAAGTCAACCAGCAGAGTTGCAGAAAGTTTCTATTTGTCCTGGCTGCACTGTTTTTTTAAGCACCATTCATAATTACACCCAAATCTTTGTTTTTCTGCAGAAATGTTTAATAGCTGTGTGTATATTCAGTTCATCTGATTAACACTAAATTAAGTGGGGGAGACACACACACACACAGCCGCCAACAATTAGGCTAATTAATTCATTTGTGGGGTTCAAGTTTCAATTTCATCATTTTAAATGAGATAATTAACAAGCTGCTTTCTGGGGGGACCTCACGTTCATTTTCACACGTATCGACACAGAGTATTAAGATGCACCCCATCCGCTTCCTGTTTACCTGCCGGGGTTAATTAATGTTGCTTGTTTGGGGAACAGACTAATCATCGAGTTCCACCCACCTCCTCCTCTTGAGCTTGACAGGTTGTCAGTCCACCCACCAGTTGAATATCACTGCTGAAAGCCAATAGCAACAAGCCGACGGTGTGTGGGAAATTATCGTGACAGCCTTGTGAGGTTCAGTAATAAAGTTCAAAAACTGCATTCATAAAACGATTAATCAGAAGTCAAAGATCACACCCCTTCAAGGTCGTGTTCTTGTGCATCTTTGGACCGCTTCAAGCACAGCTACTAATTTTATATCACTCTGTGTACATCACACTGGTCGCTTTTCCTTCACATGACAACTGACTGTCCACAATGTCCACAGTATCTCAGCCCAAAGGCAGCTCATTAAATGAACAGAGTGGCCAGGAGCATGCTGCTCGCCGTCAACCCCACATTCATGACGTTGTGCACTGAATTCGTCCACCAGGCTCAGCTGGGTAACATGGGTTCTATTGTATCAGTCCAATGTGCGCCTCTGTTTTTTGACCACATCATCACAGTCTTTGCTCACCACCTACTTGACTTGCCTCCCGGGGACCATTTTGCCTTCCCCAGCATGAAACCTAAGCTGAAGCCCCTTCTGATCTGGGGGAGGAGAGACTATAATGCATCACAAAGGCACAAGTCCAAGTGGACAGAAATAAGACTTGAAGTGATGCAGAGGTGTGAGAGAAAGCGACCTTGAAGGGAAGATTGACCATACTTACACTGAGTAAAGTTTTTGATGCTTAAACCGCAAAGTCGCAGAACTGTAATACTGCGCCTCGTGCTATATCCTCATCCTCTTGCTGACCTCTCAGTGTCAGGCCGAAACAACCGAAATCCATCCCCTTCCCATGTTCAGGCTAGCGTGAGCAAAACCAGCAGGATGTGGAAAAAGGAGAAGATGAAAGAGAGCAGAGGAGAGCTGCTGGCTTCGCTGCCTGACATTACTTACTGTGTGTGTGTGTGGGAGAGAGGGAGGGAAAGTACGTATATGAGTGTGTATGTGTGTGACAGGTACTCAGCTTGCTACACAGCATGCTCAGGAGGTCAGTTAGGTCAAAGGTTGTGGGTGGTCACTTCCTATCCATTAGCAGGAAAAGGATAAAAAGACCCTCATCAATCACCCAACACCTGGTCGCCTGGTAACCAGCACCACCTGCAGCATCCAAACCCCAGGAGCGCCATGGGAGCGACCTCTGACCCCAGAGAGGAAGATTTTCCTTTAACAGACTGCATTGGTGGAAATATTGCAGTGAAACCACCTCTGAAAGTGAAACCTTCCCTTCGGCCTTGTCAAACAGCAGAACAAGCAGGGATGCACTGTTCCAAAGTGGCAGATCAGTATCAGCACTCAGCCTCATTAAGTGGATCTAGTATCAGCCTTGATGCGAGCGGTCTGCATAAATGCAGTTTCCTTGTCAGTGTCATAAAATTCAGGGTTTCGGGAATCATTCAGTCACAGCAGGCTGCTGACTCAGAAAGATTTCAGGCTGTGTGTTGCCCAACATAAAAGTGAGTTTCATGCAGCGAACTGTGCAGGTTATGGAGAAAGAGAGCGCCAGCACTGGGTTAACAGTCTCAATCAGAGGAGAAAAAAAGCTGATTTGACAGTTTGTGGTTGTACTTAACAACACACACACACATCTGAATCACACACAGATGAGTGAAGAATGACCAGCTACGGTCACATGATTCACAGCGTCTCTATACTCCAAACATTGACCCTCTGTGGAGGGTACTGTCATCCCGGTAGAGGACACTCCCATTGGGATACTAATGTTTCATCATAGAAAGGCAAAGATAATCGAACAACAACAGCAACAACACACTCTGTTGTTAAACACACTCATTTCCCTCCCCTCCATTACTCTGTCAGTGATGTGTTATCTCCTCAACAGAGCGCACACACACACACACACACATGCACAACATTTCTCATCATGTTCTAGGCCAATCGATATTCTGATTCCCCTTGAGGCACACAAACACGTGTCAGTCATCCAGTGTGTGTGTGTGTGTGTGTGTGTGTGTGCACATGTGCCAAGTAACCCAGAAACTTGGGTCCAGAGTGTTTGTCCTGGTTTATATGCTAACCCAGTTTTTTTTTGCGCTGATCAGAGATCAATAGCAGCAGTAGGTTGTGAGTTCAATTCCATGCTTATATTTTCACACTGCATATTGCTAAATCTATGAATATTGCAGATCATCTGCCTCCATCTCACCCTATCCCTGTCCTCAACCGTCACACCAACCCTCCATGAATCTTCGCTGAGGTCTTCCTCTTTTCCTCCTGCCTGGCAGCTCCATCTTCATCATCCTTTGGCCTCACCTCTCCGACTCTGAGCCTACCCTCTGAAAAACTCATTTCTAATCCTATCCATCCTGCTCACTTCCAATGAACATCTCCACCTCAGCCTCCTGTCGTTTTGTCATTGGTCTCCAAACCAAACATCACAGCAGGTCTTACTACCACCTTGTAAACTTTCCCTTTCACTCTTACTGCTCTCCTTCTGTCACAAATCACTCCTGACACTTGTCTCCACCCACTCCTGTGCTCTCTTCTTCACCTTTCTTGTGTGCTGTCCATTGTTTTGGATGATTGACTCGAGGTATTTAAACATTATCTCTGTCCTTGCATGCTCACCTTTCCATCCGTCTCCCTCTCTTGCTTCTACTGACTTTCCTTCATCTCGTCTCCTGAGCGTACCTCCACCTCTCCAGGCTCACCTCCACCTGTTCTGTACTCTCACTGCAGGTCACAGCTCAGAGCCTGCCCCTGATGTAATCCCACTCCCATAATTACTACATCTAGAGTAAAAACACAAGGATGACAAAGTGTCAGAGTAGCTATGTTCATCTTTTATATACAGTGTAAATAATGCCATGATCACAGTGAAATGTATATTAAATGTAACACTTACCATATTTGATCTGGGGCAACACTGAATCACACTATCAAGAAAGTAGGGAGTGTACCTAAAGTACTGCATGTACAGGTGCAGTTAAGGTTAAGTAGCCAGACTCAGAGATTTATTTTAATAAACTGAGACTTCAAATCTCTATTGTCTTTTCCTCAAGAATAAAAGTTTACATTTCAGAAATAATGACCATCTCATAACTCACTTACTCTTGTGCTGGTGGCTCTGAACTGAAAGGTGTCATGGGAAATGTCAGAAACACACAAGGTAACACGAGACACAAACAGTATGCGTCATTACTCCTGTTTGTGTTTAAAGAGCTGTTTGTCTCTCTCTCTCACACACACATACATCCTACTTCCTGTCATCATGGAGGCATCAACCAGGACAGCACTGACTGACTGACTGACTGCGGAGTAAATGAAGATACGATGACACTGTGAGGAACGTCACAGCAGCAGCACTGCTCCTCGATCACAGATTCATGGCAGACGTCAGACGAACCCAGACTGCATCCTCACCGTTGCTATGCATCCAAGATGTGTCTGCAAGAAGCCTTTTAGACATACGAATTCAGGCACTTCCCATATGAAATACAGCAGGAAGTGTTGGTGGAAACACACAAATGAAAACCAAATACTTGCCCCAATAACCGGTCTGTAACTGAAGCGAGCTGATGTTTTCCAAGGTGTAACCTCCACAACCAGAACGACTCTGCTGATTGATCAGTGCTCCTGCTGTCACTATTTTCCACTCTCTCAATGCAATCAATATATATAACCAACATTTATTTGGGGCTGTTGCTTCTGCTGAAGACCGTCTGTCACGCTCATCTCCTGTCAGCAGCAAAATTAAAAGACTGTATTTACCTTCATTTATTGCTTCGGTCGTGTTTTTGTCCACAGACCGAGTTTCACTGTGTACTTGCTGCAGTGAATATTTGAACACTTCCAGAGTGGCGAGCACCCATGAGACTGTTAATGGCTGACTCTGCATCATTAATGTATTCATTTTACAGTGTGATGATTGATGATGACGTCACAGTTAAAGGAACAATACACTTGGTTTAAACTATAAATGGTTAAAAAGTGGTTTAAAAGGTGAAATGTCCTGTTGTTGAACAGACACAGTACTAGTACTAAAATTACTTTTACTGTAGTATCATTAGTACTCACACAGTAACTACTTCTTCTTGCAGCAGCTCCATTTAGGAGTCTCATATACCCACTGTCACACCAACTCTCTGCATGCCCTCCTTCACTACACCCATGAATCTTCTCTGAGCTCTTCCTCTCCCCCTGCCTGGCAGCTCCATCTTCATCATCCTTTGTCCAGTATGTCCACTCTCCGTCCTCTGCACATGTCCAAACTGTCTCAGCCTCTCTGATCTGAGCTGTCCCTCATCATGAGTGAAGACTACATGTGCACTCATTTCTATTCCCGTCCTTCCAGGCAACAAAAGTCTTAACATCTTCAACTCCACCAGATAAATAATTAGCTTGTTCTGAACTTTGAGTTAAACTTTCGTTTGCAGGTTAAATTAGCCTGATTAAATAAGCCAACAGCAGAGATTTGTGTGCTCCATGTTAACCTGCATGACCATCAGTGCCTTCAGTTTGTTGCCAGTTGTGTGATAATAGAACTAAAGTTACATTATTTTTATTGCTTCTGTTAAATGTTGAATCTCGCTTTATAAAAGTGTTATTTTTGTATCTAAATGTCTCCATTTTTGCAGTTTTAAAGTTTTCCTCACACGCCTGGAGGAAAAACTGAATATTTTAACAGCAGGCGAATATATAGAGTGTAAAAATGCTGCAATGAGCTTATTAAACATTTATCACGTTTTTTGTTTATTTACTCTTTAAAGTTCCCAAATTCACCCGTGTTCAATGCAGACAAACAGAACATGACCTGGTTGCTCTTAATGGTGACAGCCCTGCAAAAACCTGCAGATTTTTCAGATCAGACCGGCAAAGGAAAAGCGCCACAGCGTACTACTGAATTACATTTTTACAGCTTCAGGAAACATGCTCTCAGCACACACTCTGTCCTCCCTGCAGGCAAACATTAGCATTGTAAATATGAGTGGCCAGCCAGCAGAGCGGTGAACTATTGAGATGAACACCAAGCAGCTGCTGATGTGAAAACTGGGGGTAGAAAGCAACAGCAGCAGAATGGTGACAGGAAACAGGAAGTTCCCAGCAGGATAACGTCACAGCGGTAGACAGAAGAACGAAACCACGTCGCCCCCGTCAGACTCCTCATGCGGACAAATCGATGGTGGCGTTTGCTCAGGAACTGCAGAATTTACTCAGCCTCTGGCTGATCAATGGTGCGGTTTACTGAGGAGATTCAAGACAGACAGCAGTGGGATTGTTAGAGAGGACGGATAATGAGGGAGGGTGCTGAAGTAAAATAATAAGCACAAAAGAATGAGGAACGAGTATAAACAACAACCATGAATACATCTCCTCCTGCTTAAGATGCAGTCCGCCTCAGGATAAAACCAGCAGTGAGAGAACACTGCAACACCATCACCTTCAGAATAAAATATTGTGAAATTCCTTCAGTGAATTAAAACATCCATTTTATCCGTTGAAACTAACAGATGTTTGGACTTTAAATCTGTCCCTAATTAAATCCCCGTGCCTCTCCTCCTGACCGGAGTAGTGGCAGCACAGCCAGACAGGCACAAGCTCCAGGCCAACAAAACAGCTGAATGGCGGTCACCTGCTGCAGCACAGTTTGACCACAGCGATCCTGGCCTGATCCTCAATCTGAGTTGTAAACACCGTTAAGCACTTTTGCTTTTGCCCAACAATTCATAGTTACATAACCAAAGCTGACAAAAAGCATTGGACCTTCAAAACACACCCCAAGCCTCTTCAGTCCCCTCCATTAGCAGGTCTCACATAGTCATTCCAACTTTTACTGGGCGTTCTGTTATTATTCATTTTAGCAACTCTCCAATCCATAATCCATACTCATTGTTAACTCAGGCTCGGCAGGAGTGATGATCACCTTAGCTGCATTAAACTGTGTGTCAGTCAAACTCAGTAAACCCAGAATTTTGCACTATGAGCCATAAGATCATTAATCCACTGAATTGTTTTCCACAACACAACTTTCCTAACATTATTTCAAGTCCATGAACACGACTTCAGTCGGCAGTCCTGTGTGCTGATTGAAAGGCAGATGAGCCCACATTTAGAGTTTGGTGAGATTGTCCACGAGTGAGTCATCTCGACCTTTGAAGTCACGCATTTGACAGATTTTCACACATTATTTGTATGATTTTTAATTCAAAATGTCACTCGGTTAAGGCGTTAAAAACACCTTTGCTAGAATTAGAAAAAGATCATGACTTGGGTTACCAGATCTTTCAAAAGTTTGTTTTCTTGGTTGGCATGGCGACACCTCCCCACTTTCTCTACCTGTCAATGAACGCCAAAAAAAGGATTAATTTCTTCATGACTATTTCACAAACTGCAGATGAGACTGGGATGACTCACTTTACAGTAACTTCAATGTTCTTTAAGAATAAAATGAGGTAAGGTCACTGAAAAAAAAAACAGTGAAATTCAGGGTATGACAGGGATGGATGACGTTTGGTTTCAAATATAATTTTTAAGAACTGTGAACAGCGCGAGGCTGCTCACAGTTCCATTATATTAAATATAACCTGCTGAACTGCTGCGTCCTGACATTAAAAAAAATGTGTTTTATTTGTCACAACCTTCACCTCCAAATGTTCATTTTTACTGTCTAACATAGTCTTCTTTCTTTTAGACTGCAATTCCACTCAATAACTGTGGAATTTGAGTTTAATAAGGAACAAAAATGAGTCCCATGCTCATTATTAAACTCAAATCAAATTTATAAACTGGCCGGATAATAAAAAGGAGATGTTTTAAATTAAAACAACAGTTCTATATTTCCATTAAGCTAAATAGAAAGGATAAATTGATTCCAGTAAATTCATGGAGAGTGCTTCATAGTGAGCTCAGCTACAGCCAGGTTAATGCTTGATAGCTTCAGTTAACATCATATTGTTTGAAGCACTGCATTTCTAAAATTCTATTGGACTCCTTTAAAAATGTTCAAAAATCAATGCAGCAGAACAGAAGATATCATCCTTTTTATTCCCAGCATCCTTTTTCCCAGTGCCCGTTTTACCCACAATGCAACCTGGCTACCAGCAGTTCAGTTGGAGATTAAAGTGTGTTGTAATAGTGGCTTCCAATGTAGTAATGCATCAGGCCCTACACAGCTCCTCGTGGAGACACGAAAGGCTTCATATTTTCACATGTAGTCTTCACTCTTTGATGAGTCGAACTGGCGGAGCTCCCCTTTAATCTCACCTACAAAGCTCTGATTGGCTTTGTGTTTTTTTGCCAACTCGTGCAGCACAAGTCAATCTCATCATATGCACGAGTTCGAGGAAAAGAGAGTTGTCCAGCTGCATGTTTTTACAGGACTTTGATAGCATTTTTATGCATTTTAAAATACGTGCTTCATAAAAATTGCATGACTGGCAGTGAGGGGGGAAAAAAACCTGCTGAGATTTTTTTTGCATTCAACACTTTTCTGTGACTCTTTCATCCAAAGAGAAATACTACTGAGTAGGGCTGAACGATTATGGAAAATAATCTAATTGCGATTTTTTGCCCCAATATTGCGATTGCGATGCGATATGCGATTATTTTTTAAGGTCTTTGTCTTCTGTATTATTAAACAAAGACAAGCAATACATCATATAGTATGGCCAATACTATATTACATTAATTTTAAACTGTTCTTTCCTGGAAGACAGACCTCTGTTATGATGACATGAGGTGATGCATGAATTGATGACTGACATTTTTATTTAACTTCTTCAATCACAACAGTATATTTGAACATACACAATAGTTTATTTTTAGCTTACAAACATCTGAGCATAAAGTGCTGACAAGGAACCCTGGTGTAAACATTAAAATGAAAGTCAGTACAATGTGCAGATTGCAGAAATATACATAAAAAAAATCAGTGGCTTTACCACACTCAGTTTTTCGACATCTGTGAACTACTAGACAGTCATTCGATTAAAAAATAATATTAAATAAATAAAACTAATAAATAAAAAATACACACATCTTACTGATCTCTGCAGTCAGTAACATTACACATAAAGTGCAAACATAATAGCAATTGTATAAACACACACACAAACACGCCTTTAAAGTTTAAAGGCGTGAAATTGGACGGTCTAGTTCTGATTAGCGTCACCGCTGTCTCGGTGGAGTTTAATAAACTCGGCCGTCTGCTTCTTGCTATCTAAAATATAACCAGACACTGGTGTAAATTCTCGACTGTCTCATACTTCTGTTTAATAAGTTTTCTGTTTGACGTTTAGTCAGCTGTGTGAAAACCAAGGAGGAACCCACCCGGGGGATTAATAAAGTTTTATTTTATCTAATCTAATAACTTTAATCTCAGCCAAACCGATTTACTCACGAACAAACAAAACACTGAAAAAAGCCCAACAATAACATTTTTAGGTTGTCTAAGTGACTTATATATTACGTTTAACCCGAGCAGCGAAACTCCGCGGTGATCTGAAAATGATGTGCCGGGAGTTGTGCCGTTCTCGGCTGCATCAGTAACCCTCGAGCTCCCGGCTAGCTGTCGAGCTGGTGGGTAGCAGACGCCTCTGAAAACGTCGAAGCACTTTTGCAAATATGGGATATCTTGATAAACCGAGCAGATATTTGATGTTTACACAACTACTTTCTCGCCTGAAAATATGTTAAAAGTTTATTTTGTGACCCAGAAAGATTAGTATGAGTAATTTTAAAACATAGTAGCGGCCGCCATTGCTGGAAACTGGAGTTTGGCTGGGCCGCGCTATGAATTCTGGGATATGGTAGTAATTTGGACAGCCTTATAATCGCAGTATAATCGCAGCCTTTGCGGTTAGAAAATTGCACTTGATCATGTCGCGATATTATCGCAAATGCGATATATCGTTCAGCCCTACTACTGAGGTTCAGCACAAAGACGCACACCTCACTGACAGCCCGGAGTTCAAAGGTCGCAGGTGGAATCATGCACACAAAATATGAGCAAACATTTCAGACTCCAGAGAGGAACGATGATGACGATGGTGGAGGATGGAAGAAGAGCTGAGTCTTAGTGTTTGTAGCCCTGAAACCAGAGCTCATTTAAACTTAATCAGGCACGCTGCTAACTGCTAACTTATTTAAATGTGCTGTTCTTCTCAATCTTTTGGTTTCTCGTCTTCACTGAGAGCAGGAAGCATACTCGGGGATGTGGCACCCCAACCAGATACTTTAGCTCATCTTCCTCCCAATCAACGGGATCACCACGGAAAGAGTCACCTGTCCCAGATGCCACAGGGCAAGAGGTGGGGTGGACAGGACACCGGGGCTGTCACAGGACTAAAACAGAGAGACAGACGCCCATTCACACCTGCAGGCAATTTAAAATCCCCAGTTAATCTAACACCACTGACTGCATGCCTTTGGACTGTGGGAGGAAGGCAGAGTGCTCGGAGAGAACCCCCACACACGGAGAGGATGCAAACTCCACGCAGAAGGGTCCTGACCAGGTCATGCATTGGAACCCAGGATCTTTTTGTGAGGCAACAGGTATCAATGTTTGAGTCAGAAACTGTTTCCCAGCTTTGGGTTGGTCATCATCATCTGTCCATCTCTGGGAAGCTTCTACTCAACCTACATAAGGTTTACAGGCTATCTTTGACTCTATTATTTGCCATCCCACGCTCATCTATGCCGTTCATCTTTCACAGCCACCCATGAGTGACAGGCATGGCCATAGATGACTGCAGACTACAGTTTAGACTCTGTTTCTTTTCATCTTCAATACAAGTAAAAACAGTTGCATGGGTCAAAGGTCAATCCAGAGTTGTCTCTAACCGTTAGTCAAAGGTCAACCTGCAGGTCAGGTGTAACTCGTGTTAACAGCATTCAGCAGATTTAGCAGCACGTCACACTACAGATGATTGCTGAATATAATGAGACAATTACACTCTGTACACCTCACCTCTAATGCAAACACACACACATTCTCCTTGATGCACACACACGCTAACACACACTCACACACACAAATGCCTGAGCAGCAGTGAAGGCAGTTAAGTGTTTCTCTGAGGCGTTTAGGGACTTTCTGCCTCTTCCAGCTGTCAGAACCGAAACTGAATGATAGACGGTGATTGGCTATGGCTGCCAAGTGTGCACGTATGTACACATGCACGCACACACACTCACACACACACTTTCCTGAAACTGCTGGTGAAATATTCAGTGTGCTGTGCTCACTGAAGGCAGCTCATCTGCCTCAAGACATTTACACCTCATTTTGCCAATTTAGAATGGCATCCCTCCTCCAGCCTGATGCGCGTGCGGGCACACACACACACACACACACCAAACACACAAACACACATTTTTATAGAGTAAAGTAAGGCTCGTTAATTCCAGCCTCGGTGTACTTCTCCAGTGCTAACTCCACTCAGTAGTTCTCCAAGGCAACAAAGCTAATCACTAAGCTAAAATACAGTATGCACACATACGCATATAAAATGCACAGTGTGGCAAATTTTTATGTGTGATGGCGCTGTATGAAGCAGCAGGATAATTCGTTAGGACATTGAGCTCCTACATTATATCTCGCTTTAGCGCTGTGTGCACCCTTTTGGGCAGGTGCGTGCGAGAAAATGGTCATCGGACAACCAAAAGCAGCCCAGCACCCAAAACTGCTGCTGTGAGGTGCATCCGGGTGACGGAGCACAGCTCAGCACTTTTGATGCCTGTGTGAAACACAAAACTATGAATAATTTTAATTAAAATTCAATACTTTAAATAACATAATGTGTTTATACTCAAATCCTCCCACACACACACAAAACAAAATCCACCCACATGCACACAAAGCGTGCACTGCCTTGCATACAAACTCCACATTTGGCTGCTTTTGGTTCAGTTTTGAGGCTTCTGTCACACAGACCTGGCAACCCTGCAGCCGGATTCTTGATGAGGAGCAGTGAGGGAGGAGCGTTCTCCTTAAGTGAAGGAGAACGTTTGCCTGGACGTTTGCCTCGAACAAAACCTGGACATGTCAAAAGTGAAATAGGTTGTTTTGGGTTTATAAGCCACTTTTGCTGTTTGAACTAAAGATGTGATAGATTTTGCTAGACAATACAAGCTAAATTATCTAAAAAGTTCACAATAAACTAGATATGCAAATCCAACAATGATGCTAACAAATAAACTGACCCACTATGCACAAAGAAGGAGAAAAAGGACAGTCTGCACCCACAATTACAGCAGTTCCAGGGCTGAACTAGACCTTCTTGGCTAGAGTATTTTGGCCATGAGGCTGAAGTCCTGTTAGCACACAGAGTTCATCACTGAAACTGAGAAAGCAGCTCTGTATTTACCAGGCAGAAACCAACAAACCCAGCAGGTTAAAAGGAAAACTAATTTGTTTTCAGAAGCAGATCTGATACTTCATGCTCTTTATGTGTCTCTGCAAATACCCATCCTCTCCATTCCAACAGATTTGCAGTTCCCCTTGCCTTTGCAGAGCCAGTAAAAACTTTATCTAATGTGGGACAAGCCTGACGTGACAGCTCAGGAGAAGAACGTCATCAGCCAGTGCCTCATACCATGTTTTGTTGCTCTGAATGGTCAAAGGGCTATCCAACTGTATGCAGAGACATTTTGGCCTGAGATCGCTGATTTCACCTTTAGGAAACTGAAATGAAGAAAGAGGATCCGTGTTTTAAAAGCACCTGCACGCCTCTGGCTTTTTTTCTGTGATATACACCAACTGCAACTGAGGTTCACAAAATTAGCAGATGCTTACCTCTCACAGACAGTCCACTGTTTCTGCCTGAGCTGCCAGGCAAGCAAACATTATGGACTATGACAACTACTCCACTGAGAGACCTGCCTCGGCCAAGACCTCCACACTCGCTTTCTCCTTCCCACGTGCACTCACTGTGCACGCTAGCTGTGTTCAGAGGAGCATCAGCAAACATTATTCTTCAGGGGCAGGCTATGGGGCACATGCATTTGTCCTCTCAGATGGCTGGAGGTCTCATCGTGAAATCAGCTGCCAGATAGTCGTTTATTATTTACCATGCTTTGTGTAAGCTATCAAAAAGTAAATGATCCCTTCACCCTTTTCAGGCTCTGGTTAATAATTATTAACACTTCAGGCGTCACAATATTTTCTGACCAATGTTTCAAGACATAAAGAAGTGATTTAAACACACCTCTGATTCGGATGACTCGGAGGTAAAAACACACAAAAAGGAGGACATTGGCCTTTTTCCCATAAATGAGTAAAGCTGTTTGATCTTCAGTGAAGACACAACATCTGAAGCCCTTTTCAGACAGACAAATGAACACACTGTGAAGATCAGCAGTCGGTCGGCGGATCAGTCAAACCAAACTACCCAGAAGCCCCTGCAGCAGCATGCTGACTCGCCATGTGTTTATTTATCAGTTTTCAGGGATCGCTCCATTGGCTGCTCAGCCACCCGCAACATCGCATAAGGAGCCGGCAGGAGGGCAGGAAGACCGAACAAACGGACACCGTGTTGGAGGACGCGGGAGAGGGCAAGACAAAGATTTTACCTGTCTCACACGCACACAGGTAAACACAGCTTCACAGCATGACCTCAGACTGTATGCAAAGTGCAATGCAAACACGGGTAAAAGGAGATGCTTGTGTGTGTGTGTGTGTGTGTGTGTGTGTGTATGTATTCATATCCCTGCATGCCCAAACATGTCTGTACTTCCACAGAAAAGGGTTCAGCCTGCCCTGTCATTATGTTGCTATGACGACACTGACAGGTTGCAGTGAGGATGGTTGTAAGTGTTTTTATGAATTCAGGTGTGTCATCGCTCCATTCTTCTCTCTGTTGTCACCTATAGTCTCTCTGCCTTCTGAGTATTTCCCTCCATCACTTTATGTATTTTTAGTGAGTGACAGGACACAGAAAACACACACACACACACACGCACACACACAGTGGACTCTCCCAAATCTCATTAACAAACCTTCGAATCGGTGGTTGTAGATTAAAAATGGATCAAGACTCTGCAGCAGCTGCTCGGCCTCTTTCCTCCTCTCTGGATTTCAGTCAGATTTTTGGACTTTTGAGGTAAATTAGAGGTCCGATCCCAGAAGGGGGAGTTTTAAAGAGAATTATTAAACCAGAAGAAGGAAGTGTTATTTTGTACTAAATCGCACTGTCTTTAAACATGGTGATTATGCTTTTATTTGTACTCTTTACACACTTTTTACCAGCGGGCAGTTTTATTTTCTGCATGTAATCACTGTGAAAAGCTCTTTAGTCAGCCTAAATATTTTGTCTCTAAAACATTGATATTTAAGGGGTTTTTCTGTGGTTATCTTCTTTAGGGATTCATTTTCCAATTACTCGACTGATTTTTTTCTCTCTATATACTGTTTGAAAAATGGAAAAATGCTTATTGTTTCCCGGCATCCATCATATTAAATAAACACAAAGGTGTGGAAGAACACGACCTTGGCTGTTACAGCAGCAGAGTAATGATATGGTATCACTGTTGTATGAACACGTATTTCATAAAGCTGCAATGATTGGATGTACCCCTGCTTTTGGCCACGGTTTCAAAATTTATTTGCAGCATTTTCAAAGGCCCGATGTGATTTAATAATGTTGTTAGCACAGGGAACGCAGTCTGCCTCAACAAATCTTCCTGTCTATTTACTGTTCCACTCCAAGTCGTTATTGATTATTTCGTGTATTGATGAGGTTGTTTGTTGGTGTTTTTTTTAGTTGTCAGAGTGCGTCAGAGCAGATAAAGCGTCCGCTGGCTTCTTTGGAAATAAACATTAAGAGGCAGCTATGCTCGTTCAGTTTCTGACAGCAGCTGAGGAGAGAACACGAGCGCTGCTGTCCGACAAACACGGACCAAGAGCAGATTTGTTATTTTCTGTTTCTGAGCTTGTGCAGCGGCTTTAACGGGATTCGCACAAACCTTCAGGGAAATTTTCGGCTCCCCTCCCCAAAAGAAAGAAAGAAGCAAAAGAAAAAGTCGCAGATGTGAAGCTGTGTGTTAACATCCGACCTCAATCCTCTAATTTAACCTCCAGAGATTAGGCCGAGCCACTAATCCAGACTGAAGCAGAGGGAGAGAAGAGAGAGAGAGGCAGAGTCCCGATTTTTGATGTATTAGTCATGTATTTTTGTCTTTTTTTATTCGAATATATTGTTGTCAGCAGTGAGACCTCTCATTCCAACCAATAAAGCAGATGGAAGTGAAATGAAAATAAAGACGAGATGAAATGGAAGATGGGGAGCTGAGGTCGGCCAGAGGATTAGAGCGAGAGAGAAACAGCTGTTATAATCGGGCACACACACACACACACACACACACACACACACACACACACACACACACACACACACACACACACACACACACACACACACACACACACCAGGCTGCAGTTGAAGGCCTCACTGAACCCTCCTTTAATACTTGAACCAAGATCTGTGCTGCGAGCTGAACTCTCATTTGAAATATGGATGAGCAATAAAACTCAATCACTGATTGTATCATCCTGTTTAATCTGCTACTTCATTAGATTTGGAAAAATATTTTGGACCAAATGCAGGCTTATTGTGAGCTGCTGTTACACGTTATTGCTATTACGGTTTCCAAAGGTACTGCTTGCATTTACATCCCAGTGACATTTACCCCTATTGGCCGTAGTAATTGATGATAATGTGAGTAATGTGTCGATATTGTAGAGCTGTTTGAGGGCAGATAGAAGTGTCCACAAAATGCTGTGCGTGACAGCAGCTAGCTTCTCTTCTTTCTTTTACTGCTATCAAGTGACATAAATGAGGAAGTTATTTATTTCTGTAATGTGATCATTGTTGTGGTTTTTCAATTAATTTAAGGAAGTTTATTTAGGGAAGTTAAGTTGTGGGAAACAATGCAAAGAAGATAAACAGGAGACAGAATGCGTGGATGATCATGAGCTGAAGTTAAATCATGAAAATTAAAAACATCTGGGAGGAGTTTCCAGTGCTCTACAAACAGCAGACAAGTGGACGGTGTTGGGGAAAGTTGGATCAGGCTTGTTAGGATCGCCGATGGCTTACAAGAGTGTGACACTTGTGTGGAGAAACTCCTTTTGATTTGATTTTGTCTAAAAAAGTTGGTGTTTGTGGTCCTTAAAACGCCACTAAACCACTAATTATGTTTTTTTTTTGTAACATCTAATTACTTGAACAAAGAAAAAAGGAATCGTTTCACAGAACAAAAGTTCAAATAATCCAAACTGGTGGCCATGAGTAAAACACTGAGGACTCCTCGCATCCTGCTGACTGGTAACAAAATGCAACCAGGAAGAGGAAGGAAGAAGAAGAGGAGGAAGCAAGAGCAAAGCGAAAGGATGAAGAATGTGGATGAGATAAAAGCAGAGAGGTGATGAGAGAGGGAGATAAAGAGAGGGAAAGAGGGGGAAGGAGAGAGGAGACGAGTGTTTCCTATCCAAACAGACACTTCAGATGATATGGAGAGAAAATGCCGAGTAAAAGAACGACAACATCTCCCTCCCTCTTTCTGTTTCTCTTATCTCCTCTCCACAGTCTGAGCAGAGGAAGGAGAGGTGATTCAAGGTGAAGTACGAGGTGGTCATACTAAATAAAAAGAGAGGAGACAGAGGGACGACAAGAGAGAAGGAAAGAAAGAGAATGAAAGTTTGGTCGAGGCAGAAATGGAGAGTAAGAAGAAAACGGCGAGGAGATGGGAAAGGAAAGACAGGATGAAAGACCGGGAAGAGAAAGAGGATGGAAGGAAGGAAATAAATGAAAAGAAATATAGAACGCAAGATAATAAGGAAGGAAAAAAGGGCATGGAAAAGTGAAAGAAGAGAAGAAGTGAAATGAGAGAAGGTGGATGAGGGCGAAGGAGGTGGAAGGAATAAGAGAAAGGAAAGACAATGAGAGAGTATAAGCAGGAGAAAAACGAGAGGAAGGAAGGATGAACGAGAAGTATTTTGCCAACAAGGATGGAAGCCCCTTTGCTCTATAAAACCTCTCTGAGCTCAGTCGACCACTGTGTCATTTTCTGCCTCAGTGCTGAAGCAGTTAACCAACACACACACACACACACACACACACACACACACACACACACACACACACAGAGCAAGCCACCCTCTGCCCTCGTCACGCTCTGCCCTGCAGGGTCCAGGGATTTTATGACTGGCAGAGGCGTGTGTGTATCTGTATCTGAGTGTGTGTGTGTGTGTGTGTGTGTGTGTAGGTGTGTGTGTAGGGAGGAGGAGACATAAAGTAGCAGCACAGAGCTAAAAACAGTCTTTAAACCTGAAGCCTGCAAAGCGTAAAAGTGTGTACGGAGGCAGAGGATGAGGATGATTGAGATGAAGATTACAAAGTGGACTGAATGTGATGAAGAGCAGAAATGAGGATCAAAGGAAAACTTCTCGCTACCAACACACTCGGTCAGAATCAAAGCCAGGCTGACTTAAGA
Source organism: Aulonocara sp. 'chitande type north' Nkhata Bay (assembly GCF_057382095.1). Taxonomy (NCBI): domain Eukaryota; kingdom Metazoa; phylum Chordata; class Actinopteri; order Cichliformes; family Cichlidae; genus Aulonocara; species Aulonocara sp. 'chitande type north' Nkhata Bay. The sequence goes on from NC_141345.1 coordinate 8,187,786, forward strand.
TCCTGTCTTGCTGTAAAACATGCGATGTAGGCGAGAAACAACAAGAACAGCACTCGGCTAGTGAAGGCTACATATTAGCTTTAGCTAAAGCTCGTTTTTGTTGCTATAATACCTGAAGACAAGATTTTTTTTTCATCACACAAAACCCTCAAAAACCTCCACGCAGGCTTTGAGGGTTTTACAGTGAACCTATCCTGCTCATTTCCAGGTCTATTTTTATTCTAGGACTTTACTCGAGTAACTCTGCAGACTAACAGATTTATATCATACTGGTTCATCGGCTCATCCTTAAAAGTCCACCTTCTCTCCTGATTGGCTGACTAGGGGTAACCATTTCTGTTTTTATAAGTGAGCAGTTTCAGGCCTGTGCACCAGACAGTGCGAGCTCTGTCTGTGCAGTTACTAGAGCTACAATTGGAGAACGTCATTATGTGAAATGTTCAGCACATTTAATCTAGATAACTAACAATGCAACATAATCTTCAGTCCATGCTAGTGCAATATTTTTAAACTAATACTTTAACCCAAATCAGATTACCCTCCACATGGTGACTGTTAGGAAGTTTATTTGGGCAAATAAAACTTGAAAGCTAAATTGAATTCAAGTCACGTGTTCTGAAACCACCTTGTTTAGCACGGGACTAAAATGCAACCTTCTTGGCTAGCACAGGCGTTAAACGTGGGTGTAGTCGATGGATTGTGTTTTGGAGAGACTATTTCAGATACCAACGTTTCAGAAAAAACAAAGTTTTATTTTCTTGTTGTTTTTCAACACTGGGAAATCTGTACTGCTTTCCTACTTTCAAAAACGCCGTACCTGCAGCTCTTCACTGTGACGCGCAGCCATCAGTGTAAACAGTGAATGTGTTTCTGCTGTTTGTGCTCGGATCAGAGCCAGGAGATGAACCACAAGCGGACAGACAGCGACGGAGGATGCAGCTCAGCTCACCTATTCTGCTGCTTCTCCTTCTTGTTTGTCAGGTCAAACAATGAGGCTGCTATTTGACAGATGGGGAGAGAGAGCTGCAGGAAGTAAACACCAAACAGGAAGTTGAACACAAATGAAGGCAACAGGGCAGACCATAGCCTCCGTGTAATGATCAATTACTGTTGTAGGATGGCATTATAATCAAATAACAAGAGGAAGCAAAGGGCTGCTGGTGATTATGTGTTATTTCCTGATTGATGAAGTCATGTTTGTCTCTCTCCCTCGCTCACTCCGGTAGCTGTCACTTCCCTCATCGTCACCTGTCAGTCAGGATGCAGACGGAGGCGGTTGCCGCGGTGACTGCCTGTGACTGTACACTTGGCAGAAGGTCCTTTAACACATCGAGCTGCACTCCCTCTCTAACACAACTCTCCAGAGACTCGCTGCTGACAGTCCTGATTGTCACTTAGCATCTGCTGCCAATTACTGCACTATGTTCCTGAAAATACTGATCCTGATACTATTACGGCTACTGTGACTACTGATACTGATACTACTGTTACTCTTACTTTGGCAAGTACGCAGTAGTGATGCTACTGCTACCGTGACTCCTAATCCCGATGCTCTTTTGGTCTTGGATGCGAGAAATCACGTGTCAAAATATTTATTCCTCTTTTAGATTGCCTGTCATGCCAATAATCTCGTCAATTGCATTTTTTAAATTAAAGCCAGCGTGCGTTTAGTTTTTCACAGAGGTGAACCCCATTCCAATTAAGACAGAAAAAATAGTGGAAGAAGTCATGTTCTCCGCAGAGCTTTTCCATCGTTTGTGCTTTGACTGGAGTTCTTTTAATGAATCTCTGCTCTGTCTTCTTCTTCTTCTTTTGTGGTGGCTTATTGGCAACAACTGGAGAATGAAATTCCGCTATTCGCATGACAGTAGTGGATGGAAAACTGCATTCATTTGCATTTTCTTTTTGCCAATTTGGATTTCATTTCTGCTTGGAAAGCTGACTTTTATCAAAGTGCCCCTCACCAAAGAAAAGAATGACAAAACCCCTTGTTATTTATGACAAATGTCCAGTTGTGGCAGCCGAAATCTGCTCAAAATGTCAGTGTGGAGTCCACATCAAGATCAAGGTCAGCAACACGTGAACCAAACCAATCCCATCCCATCTTTTTGCATTTCTGTTATCCTGCTCTGCTTCTATCAACACAACACAGTCACACTGCAGGCAGCATCCGAGCTGCTGCCGCCACTGCTGATGATAACAATAAGCAGCTATGTTGTGTGTGTGTGTGTGTGTGTGTGCGTACTTTCCTGCAGATAGAGTTCAGCAGCCCGGTGTGCAGAGCAGCTGTACAGTATCTGACCTCTGACCCCACTTACAGGTGTGTATGTGCATGCATGTGTATTATGCGGTGCACATCTGCAGCCCTCTTCTCTCCTGAGTCATACCACCTGCTACCAGCCCAGTCACACACACTCACAAACATAACGCTAACATACATGCTGATATGTGGAGTGAGCGTGTGTCTGTGTGAGGTTTGAGTGTGTCTGCGTGTGTGTTCGTGTGTGTTTTGCACTCGGCTTCATCATCTCCTCCACCTCCTCATTTTTTCCTCTTTACAGGGCCCACACTCCCCCTCCTCTCGTCATGCTTGCATCTACTGTCGCCTGTTTTGTTCCTGTGTGCGTGTGTGTGTGTGTGTGTGTGTGTGTGTGTGTGTAAACCCTGAGGCAGGTTTCCATTCCACTTCACTTGTGTTGTTGGAGCAGGTGGCAAGACATCACACACACACACACACATATATATATATATATAGAGAGAGAGAAATCTATATAAATGCACTGAACACACAATAACACAATAACAAAATTATGTTTCTTGTGTTTTTGATTTCTGGCGCCACATAAAAGTAAAACACAGACACACACACTGATCTTTGTATTGAGTCGTCTCAGTGGCTCGAACACAATCACAGCCCTGAGGGGGCGACCGAGATAGACAGAGATTGAGAGAGAGGCTGAATAAGAGTTCCTTCATGGCTCTCTCGGCTCTCTATGGATTGTTTAAAATAAACTGGCACTTCTCAAAAGGCTAAGATGATTTTATGTTTTCTGAAGATGATTTCACTCCTGTCCTGTTCTTCTTCTTCCCTGAGAGCAAGCAGGAACGTTCTGGTGGCGTCCACTGAAGCACTGAACTGTGATTGAAGTGATTGAAAAATGTTGCTGCTTGTTGTTGTAGTCCCCATTTTGTCACTGCTGCTTTTTAAATTGGCCAAACGGCTCCTGTGAATGGCTCCTGAGCCGTCCTTTGGCTCTCAAAATAAGCTTTTGGCAGGAAACCACGAGAGGTTTTTTTTTTTACACCATCACTCTATTTTAATCATTTACTTAACTGTTTTAAAATGTTTAATTCCTCTCCTTTCCGTATACACTAAGACAGAAGAAAATGGTCTACTTTAATTTTATTGGTTTCATCTTAAATTTGAGCCCCAACTTGCTTTGGTCCCAGTTTTATGTATTTTTTTACATGGTATGTGGATGCAAAAACAGCGGCTCTGTGAAACTTTGGCTGCTGATATGGGAAGTGTATGCTGAAATAATGATGGTCAGCAGGTGTTTTGTTCATCACCTTTACCTTTTTGTTTTCATATGTTAGCATGCTAACATTTTCTAATCTCCCAAAGGCTTACTTACAGGTGTGCTAGCTGCTTGTAGACAGACATTTCCACCATGTCAGCAGACGTATCATTTATCATAAGGAGAACAGGAATCTACAAAGTAACTCTCATTACATTGTTTATCTAAAACCACCGAGTTAGCAAGCTAACTAGCCACCACGATAGGTTAGCTCAAACCACATGAGTGGTGCTGATGATACAGAGCTTTTCCCTTCATGTTTGGAAGTTCTGTGATTGTATATTTGTACTGTATATTATATGAGGTACAGCAGGACAAACTGAAGTTGCTGTTTTGCATCATGACATCTTTGGTAGCTTGCGTAATGTTTTCAAAGCTAATGTGGGTTGCTGCTAATAATTCACAGCACTTTGAGGTACACTCTATCTCTGTGTTTATCTTTGAGCTGTAAATTTGCAATTTTGTACATTTATATAATACAACCTCATACAATATAAACTATTTTAATATTGTATATACTGTATATATTACCACTGTGATAGTCTTGCAACTACTCGCACTTTAAATTCTGACTACACCCACACACAAGCTACACAAGCACTTGTTTTACTGTTTTACTATATTCTACGCTCAGAGTTAAGTTTATTCTTATTTTAGATAGTTGTTTATTTAGTTGTTTGAAGGGAAGCTGGAAGTAAGAATTTCATTGCTTTGTGTAACCACTTGTGTTTTGCAGTGTATAAGACAATAAACTTGAATCTCGCATTTTTAAGTCATTATAAATTTCATAGTGTAATTATTAGTGTGTAAGTTTTAAAAGACTCAGACTGCTGGCTTGTTGTTCTTAGAGCTTTCAGCTCTCAGGCTGATTTTCTGTGGGACCAGCTTTCAGTCTGGGTTTATTAGACAGATGCTTTTTCTACTTTTAAGATTTGAGCTAAATGTAGTCATACTTACAGGTATCCAAATCCTGTGGCAAAAATAACTGGACAAATATTTTGAATTTTAAACAAGATGAACGGTTCTCTTCCTCTTAAACTGGAGGAGGTGACTCTCCAGCAGAACCTCAGACTCATTTAATGTGTCCTATAAACACCTGAGCGAAACGTTCAGATGCTAATCTCCTGCCATCCGAACAGAGTGTGAACTGTTTAAATCAGTTATTTCAAGGAGAGCTGGTACTGGGTGTCTTCATGAATCCAATAATTTGATGTAATTTGAGGAGTGAGGTGTTTTCTACCTGTCAGACATGCCTCGATGTGTGTGTGTGCGTACACACACACAAGCTGAGAGGATTACTTTGTGCTGACAGACACCCACGCCTTAGGAATGTGTGTGTTGTATGTCTGTGTTTGTGTGTCAGTGTTACAAAGGCCCTTTGTGATGAAACTCCCCAACCATTCTGGACCCGCAACTTCGCCACTATAAACACTGCGAGTAGCTGTTCGAATCAGTGAATACACACAACCTTCAAAACATTATACTCACAACAATGAACAGCCAGTAACAAATAATTAGTACGAGCGCTACTGCTAAAAGGAATAATATAGAAAGGTGACAAATTCAAGGAAATACCCGAACCTTCCCATGCAGTAACGACATATTTATTTTGGTTTCTTTGGTTTTAGTTACTCTAGTAATACTAATACTAAAAAGTACCAAAAGACCTGTGGTGGAATTTTAGGTTCTTGATGTCGTTGATGTTATTTCTGTAGCTAAATTGTTGTAAAATTGTTGTAAACTCTTTCCCCCATGAGCAACGTTTGGGGATAACCTTTGTTCCTGTCATATTTCAGACTGGATTCCAGAATAAAATGACTGAATGTGCATCAGAAGTTAATGTGGGTGATCTCTACACAGTCTATTCTAATGGTGCCCAAACCATGTCTTTACTGATAAAGACTACAGGGTACAGGGTAGCTCATCAAATGTGATCTTTATAGGGGAAAGACTCATAAATGCTCACAACAACTGCTGATTTTACATGAGCTGGGTCCTGATATCTTCTTAATGTATCAGCATTATGTATGGATGAGTGAAGATTCTGAGTTTATTTTAAAAGAAATCTTCTGGAGAAGCTATTCAACCACAAAAGACTAGTGCAACTTTAAAATCCTGAAAAGGAGCTGTGATTATTTTTACATGAGTGTTTTGGCAAAGGAAAGTGTGCAGCTGAAGTAACGTGCGAGTACAGTGGCAGTATCTGTAACCTTGCCTTCCACTCAGCTGAACCTGACTGATGACAGGCACTCTGTCCCAGCCTGATGATATTTTAGCCGCTGCCATGAAATTACAGTAATTTTCTGGGGGAGAAAAAGCTGCTAGCTGCCCGCCTAATGACTGCCATTACAGTTTCTTTTCCTGACAGTGAGCCAGACCGCAGAGAAACAGGAAGTCTTCTGTCAGTCAAACTACAGAAACACACGCTATTGATTAAAAACACCTGTTCTGAATTGCCTATGGTTTAATGAAGTGAGCGAGCTGATTATTGAGTGTGAACATTAACAGGTCCAGTGGGATGGAAACCAGATTTTGGTTCATCGTGTGGTTTCGGGTGTGTCATTTTCATGGATTTCATCTGTTAAGCTGACAAGCTGAAACACTGAATGAATGGGTCTGATGGTCTGATTGCTATTGTGGGTGAAAGAGATTAATATTTTTCTTTTCACCCCAATAACTCAAGGAGAAAATTTCATTTCATTTCCAGCATTTCCAGGGCTTTTTAACTTGGTGGCTGATGTAAGTTTATCTCTGATATGATAAAAAAAAAAAAAAAAGTAAAAATATATTTTTTTCCCTTCTCTACCTTTGCCCACCCTGTGGAGGTATGAATACCAAATATGTTTTCAAAATTAGAAGAAAATATGAGACAAAAATCTGAAACAACAGTATTATTTTCATGCCATGTTCCTAATGACTACAGCGGGCCCACAGAAAAGCATCGGCCTCCTGGATGCCTGCTAGCTGAGTTGTTTTCAGGCATGACGACATGCTTAGAAGGAGTTCCTTATAGAAATGTGTTTCTTGGAAGACCTAGAGCTCCAACCAAGAAGAGCTGGTTGTCAGGGTCTGGGTATCAGTGTCAAGACTGATACCCAGATAAACCAAGATTTGGAGCCACTCCAGCAGACTGATCGTCGGTAGTACCTGATTTAAGATGCACAAACAATGCTTTAATGAGGATAGTCTAGTACTCGCTCATATTTTTCTGGACAATTACAACTTTCTGCACAACACCTACCACCACCCTGTTCCAACCGGCAATTTTGGGAAGCTCTCTCTGCGTATCTCGAAACTCCACTCAACTCTCCTGGAGAGGTTCTCCGAACAATTAGCCTGTTGTGTCTTGCCTCTCTCGCAACAAGCCAGGTTTGGACATTTGAAACCAAGAGCAACATGGTTCTCTTCCGATGTCTTGACTCCTGCGTCTTTTCTCACAAAAGCCGACCCTCCAAAAACAGCTGCAGCTTTTAATGAGTGGAATTGTTGCTTTGCCTATTTGAGACTATTAAAAAAAAAGCTGCAGAATGTTCCCACAAGCACTTCAAATGAAGCACGAAGTAGTCTTTGGATTTAAGACACACTAAATGTGCCATAGGAGCTTTCTGCACAGCCTGTAAGCCTGTAGAGCATAACGCTCAGATCATGAATCAAACTCAAACAACAGAGTGAAAGTGCAGATATGAACGAAGTGCTGGTTGTGAAAACAGTTCTTGTTCTCCTTTAAACAGCTGATAGGCGCCATGATATGACACTTGGGCTGCTGGTACAGAGATACGCAACAGCACTACAACAACAACACACACAGAGCGAGACCTGACAGCAGACATTTGCACACCTCTATGAAGATGTTTATAGTTTCTTATCCAATGTTTCAAATATGTCCTGGCTTGAATTTTTTTTTTTTTTTTGTCCTGAATTCATTCTGGGCATATCTATTCAGCACTGTTACTATTGATTCTGGATTATAAACTTCTAATAAAATAAAAAGTAGCTTAATCATCTGGTATTTGATAAATATATGTATTCAACACAACTTTAGTATCAAACTAAAACTGGAACGCTTCAGCTGTACAGATGGTAATATGTAATCCAGAAGTCATTTAGCTCAGAGCTTATACAAACACACATCTCCTCATTCAAAGGGCAGAGCTTTCCAAAGAAGGAAGGATTGTGTTGGGTTGGATGGACGGAGAGGGAGGTTGGTCAGTACTATGAGTCAGCACACACACACACACACAGGCAGAGGTCGTTGTGTTGCCATAGAAACGGCTGAGCTGGTCAGCGTAAAAGCAGGAAGGATGCCGCCGGACTGTTAATGTAGAGACCAGACACAGGGAGGAGTCGGGGAGAGCTGTTAACTTTCGGCCTCTTCGCTCCTCTTTGCCAATAGCTGTTCTTGATTGATATTTGACCTTTGACCCCAGCGGGTTCAGCACCTGCTCAGAGTTGTTTTGATCTCAGTTCTTTCTGTGCTGTTTGCTGTAGGTTCAAAGTCTGAAAGAGTGTTGGGTGTGTGGGCATGTAGGCAACACGCCACCAGGTAGGCAGCTGTAAATTTAAAGTGACTGAGAGAATAGCTGATGTGTTCCAGTCAGCTGTTATGGAGAGAAAACATATTTGGAACAAAGGGCAAAAGTAAATTTCAAGCACTGTTCAAACTGTAAAGCTCATGTAATAGACCTCCATCGGAAATGCTAACAAGAATGCTATTTTCAGCGAGTGGTTCTTAGTTGAGTGTTTGCTTATAGAAATGCTCATTTCCACCAAACACAAAAATGATTATTTGCTTGTTAACCATCTGTAAAGAATTTAAGCATGCAATGTATGTTTTCAGTTTGTTTTTGGCTTCCTTTTAGTGTCTCAGTATTACGTTTAATCTACACTTATTTCTGAGTACTACACAAATTGTCATTGTTATAGAACGTCTGATAGAGTGCTAACAGTAGCACAGTTAGCCTTTGGTTTGCATGTTAGCATGCTAACAAGTGTAGCTGAAGATAACAATGTTGTAATATGTCTTTATCACTAAATATTTACTTGGGAAAGTACTGCATTATGACCCGATGATTATACTTGGCACAATTTGACAGCTATTATTATATTGTGCTGTTTCCTAGATGTGATGCTAGTGCTAACACCATGACTCTGATGATTCTGCCCTATGAGCCCAGAGCTGCATAAACCGGATATGTGGCTCTAAAACAGTCATCTGGATACATCATTAATGTAGTGGGAAAAAAACAAACATGATAATCCATCTATCTCTGATCTATTTAATAAAAGTAGTGGATTGACAGAATTAGCCACTTTTCTAACTAACAGTCAGTTTTATCTTATGTTATTCAGCTTTAACGGAGCAAAAACTTTAAAATGTCAAGGAAAAAGCTTGCTAATTATCCTCAGATGTAATCTGATGGGTTTCCTTCTCTTACCCTATAATTTAGTAGATAATGTATTTGAGGACTTTTTTACATCACCTTGTGCTCCCTGTAACTGTGAGGTCTGAACGTAGTTGTTAAAACATCAGTATTATGAGCATAAAACCAAATAATTGAGAAAATGGTCAGATAAAGAATTAAAAAAAATATCTAAAAAGGGAAAAGATATGTTACCATTCTGTCATCCAGCTCTAAAATCTGTGTTTTCTGCTAAACCTAATTGTTTGTCTTGACATTATTAATGAAAGGTGTTGAGAACATGCAGAAACCATACTCAGAACATCTTGGGCCAAATACATTTTCTCTCCATATATTAGAAATGAAAATGAAAATACAATACTGTACCTCTCCTTGCAGCATTCCCAATATTCCCAATTCAAGAACCCAGTGAATGCACAGAAAGCGCCACTTAAACATTTAAGAAACAAGTTTATTGAAATAAATTCTGCTTTAAAGTGTTAAAAAGAAAACAAAACACTGTACAATTATGTCCCCATAGAAAAGTACATGAGAGTACACGACTGAGCAGGTGTGCACAGACTAGATGTGGCTTTAAATTCTAGTATGATGCCTGCATGTCAACAGGCTAAATGTTAAACCAGCAGGAGCGCTAGCAAGCTGCCAACAGCAGCAGGGACTCTGCGAGACTGACCAAAGAAACAGTTTCTCTGCTTCGCGTGTTCATATATATATATATATATATATATATATATATATATATATATATATATATATATATATATAAACTGATGATCGCGATCGCGATGACAGTGAAAATGCAGGTGTGTGTGAGTCTTTGGTACATCTTTTCAAACAGTCAACACAAGTCTTTAAGAAGCCAGTAGAACAATGAAATGGCCTTGTTAAGCTCACACGAGACACACTGTAATGTTGCAAAATAAACAGCAGATGAAAAAGCAGAAACAAAACAAAATGTTTCACATTCACATGTATGTACAGTCTGAACATCACTACAACACCTTAATCTGATTGTCTGGTTTTTTCAGCGCATGTGACATTTTCACTTTTCACAGCTGCAGGTCCATCAACATGAAGCCACAAAACAGCCGATGTGGCGTGAACGCTCATCACAATCATACAGTTAATGGCCCCCGTCTCACAGACCCCCTCCCAACTCCCCTTTTTGTACATTAAATAGAATAAAGCAAGGCACTCTGGGTAAAAGAAGGCAAAAGCGGGTGCCTGGAAAATTACCTGCCATTAATCTGTGCAAACAATTGCCTTTTGAGCCCCTGTGATTGGGAACACAGCTAAATTAAAAGTCGTCTTTCAGCTGACCTGACAGGAAGCGTTGTGGCTCGGAAACGGTCGTATTTAGTTGTAGTGTACCTTTTCCTTCATAGCGTAGAGGCTCTTTATAACCCCACTCCCTTAGCCTTCTTATTGCCTTTCTTCCTTTCTTTCTTCTTTGCTGCTCGGCTCCCTGACTGAGCTGAAATTACCTTAAATTGGTCTGAACTGGATGGAAACACTAAAGTGCTGCTCAGTCAGTCTACTTTCTGGCAAAAGAAAGCTAAGAAACAATAAAAATTGGTTAAAAAAAAAGAACGAAAACTAACTCAGGAATTCACAGTCACTCTTTGTCACACTTCAACAAGCTGATCCGGCCATAAAGAGCAGCTTTAAGCCTCAAGTCAGCTCTCCAGACAAAAAAGAAAAGAATAACACATTCAGACATAATGAGGATGTCAGCATGAACCTTTCAATGGGTGCTCAAAGAACTCCAAGAACATTTGCGAATAATAAAATGGGGAAAACTCATAATGTCCTTCATTTAATCCACCATAAAAAAAGGTAAAATGAAACACAAACAAATGAAAAACACAGATGCTAAGGACAGACCCATATGGGATTTCCAAGTTGAACAGGGGGCTCAATCAAACGTATGCTATCAAACTTGGGTTTACATAACATCATAAGTAATTCTTTGAAATATCACATATAACAGGAACTTTTAATTAAATTCTGCAGATTAAACATTTGAATGCAAGGCTTTGAAAACATCATCCAAAAAAACCCCAAAACCCATTACCTCAAACATAAAAATCCTCCATAAATGTGTTTTAGATCAACAGAGTCCATTTTAGGAGGGAGGTTACTGTAAGGAACTGACAAATTGGTAAGCCCATATTTGGTCTAGCCCTGCAATCCTTCATTCTGTGGCTTTGTGGTGTCCATGTTGAAGTGAATACCCAAAACTGAGCAGAACAGAAGACAAATGGTGAACAGAACCAAACTTAAAATAAAAGGAATCACAACTGTGAGGAGGTGGGTGATGTGCAGGGAAATCAGTGCAGCTTTGGTGGAATAACATTGGCTTTGCCAAATAAGTCCCAGCGTGACTACCACACCCGGTTGGTCCAATAGATCTCCCTGTGGTACATTGCTGTGTTTGCGTAGTCTCCTACCTGTTTGTTGCTGTATTTGGGTGGGTTGGCCTTGTAGCTGTAATCCGAATATTGGTCGGAGCCAGTAGAGTTGTTGTCGCCCGTCCCCACGAAGGTGTTGGTGGCAGGGAGGTCCTGAACAGCCTGGTGCTTCTTGGAGGCAGACGGTGACTGTGGCTGCAGCTGGATGGATGGTAGCGGGGAGTTGGAGCGGTAGTGGCGCCCCAGATCAGGGCTCCCTGGTGGATAGTTAAGGGGCAGGTGGATTCTGGGACTGTCATTGACATTCTCATTGATTAAGTTGAATTTGAGGCCTTTTTGTAGACTGGCGTCCTCATCATCTTCTCCTGTCTTAGCTGGTTTTGGAGCCTTCCCCTTTTTGCTCTTTTTCCCTTTGCCATTTTTAGGGCCCTGCTTTGGGGCATACAGGTCCTTACTCTCCTTCTTGCCAGCCTGGTAACCACTCTTGGTATCCTTCTGTACCCAGCGTCTGATGAGGACCACGGCAACTATAACTAAAATGACAACAGCAAAACCGGCAAGACTGCCGTACAGAATATTGCTTTGCTGAGAATAGGCATAGTTGGGATCTCCGGCAATGTCCCTGTCCAAAGGGGTGTAGAGGCTGTGTCCAACCAGCGCTTCAATGAGGGAGACATTTGATTTTGTTTCATTTACAAAAACATGAACTAGTGCAATGGTGTTACGAGGAGGTTTTCCCTTATCAACAACCTTCACTACCAGCCGATGTAGCCCATTGTACTTCGGGGTTAATTCTTGTGCTGCTGTGATTTCCCCATCATTGGTAGATATTTGGAACAGATCATATGGATTTCCACCTATGATGGTATACTCTAGCTCAGCATTGAGTCCAGCATCAATGTCCTCAGCTTTTACCACCTCCACGTGTGTGTTTGGTCGGGTCCCAACCGGTAGGTGTACAAAGGACGAGTTAGACGGCCTGGTAACATATGGGGCATTATCATTTTCATCCAACACATTGATGGTCACACCCACATAGGAGGATCGAGGCGGGTTACCACCATCCACAGCCTTTAGTTGAAATGTGTAGGTGCTCTTCTTTTCACGGTCGAAGGAGATGCTTGACAGGATGGTTCCTGTGCCATTCTGGATGACAAACATGCCATTGTCCTGTTCCACAAACAGCCTGACTTGGGAATTCTCATCCTTATCTGCATCATTGACTGTCACTACACCAACAGGATTGAGTGGAGGCATGTTCTCTATGACAGAGAAGCTATAGCCATTCAGTGTAAACTTTGGGTCATTGTCATTGCAATCTAGAACATTTACCACCACCGTGGCAGTGCCGGTTTTACTAGGCACACCCTTGTCTGCTGCAGTTACACGGAATTCATAACGCTCTTTTTCTTCCCGATCCAATGAGTGATTCACACGAACTTCTCCAGTGCTGGAATTAATTTTAAAGAGCCTTTTGGCTGTTGAATCAGTGATGGTATAGAACAACTCTGCGTTTGTGCCGCTGTCTGCATCTGTCGCCACAATGTCTAGAACTTTGTCTCCTGGCTGGTTGCCTTCTGCAAAGTCTACCTCAACAGTTGAAGGAGAAAAGTTTGGTGCATTATCATTAATATCTGTAACCTGGACTTTGAGAGCGTTAGTGCTGGACAGAGCTGGGTTTCCAGAATCCACAGCGACTATTTCAATCCTGTAATCCTTAATACGCTCATAATCCAGCAGGGTTGTTGTCTGCAGGAAGTATTTTCTCTTCCGATCGTTGGCTGACTCACTTGCAGGACGAAGCTGAAATGGAACATCACCAGCAACAACACATGTCACCACAGCATTTTCCCCCTCATCACGGTCTGACACCTGGACCAGTGCCACTGGTGTACCAATAGGCATGTCCTCAGAAATGTTGGCCACACCATCATGATGTGTTACCAAGCCAATACCACGGATCTCAATGGCTGGTGCATTGTCATTTTGGTCCTTGACGTGTACGGTCACAAGGACCTTGGAACTCTTGGAATTGGGTCCACGATCTCTTGCCACCACAAAGAACTTGAGAAAGTTTTCTTCTTCTCTGTCCACAAGACCTTTGACGTAGACGATGCCTGTTGCGCGGTCAATGCGCAGAAGCCTTTGGACAGATTCTGATGCTTGATGGAGGCTGTAGTCTATCTCTCCATTGAGGCCAGTGTCTGCGTCGTTGGCTTTGACCTACAAGAGTTGGAAAAAAACAAAAGACAGACAGACGGACAGAAAGAAACAAAGAAACAGATTCAATCGTTTAGCCAAACACTGTCCAAAACAACATTAAGAATCAGATCATTTGCCTGTTCAGAATTGCATTTGGTACACTGGAAAATCAAAATATCATCAAAACATTGATCTTTTGGCAGGTTTGCAGTTTTCATGACAAGCAATAAATATTCTATATTTAAGACATTCAACTTTAGACTAAAAGTCTGAAGTAATCTCAGACTAAAAGAATGATTCGCCACGCTCTTTTTCATGTGACGTCAGTGAAATACGCGTCATGATTCCATTACAGTCTCTGTTAAATTTTAATGATTATTTAGCTTCTTTGGCTAATGAAGAGTCATGACCATTACTAATGCAACAGTACAAGGCCCTTTATGTTTTCCTCAGGGGGAGGAGTTTGTATGCTGCGAAAGATAATACCCGATCAAAGCTGATTGCACAACCCTACACAACAACATCTAACGGCCGTGCAGCGGGTCATTGGCATCTAATGGGCAGACGAGTGAATGTTAATGTTCCTCTCATTATCAGAAAAGCCCCAGCTCCTCAGGGCCCATTAGGAGACTGAATAGGACAGAACAGAATGAACCACAAGCTGACTTCATAAGTCCAAACCTAAAGTGAATGGGGGCAGTTAGTCAATTAGGAGATATGAGAAGTCAGCAAAATATCACTTAGGAAATACTCGTTAACACACCTGTCCTATCTACGGATCTAAACCGTTTTAATTGCAGTCATTGAATGCCATGGCTGCCGGTCAGAAATGTAGGTTGTTTCAAATTAAGCAGTTCTTGAACAGCTGATTTAAATGTCCCAGGTGCTGCTGATCCAGTGTTTGTACAGCCTTCACCCAGGACAGAGTAATGTAATTATGTTTGGTTTTTTTTATTCTTCTTTTTTTAAGGCCATTATACCTTTAAAGCTGGGCTGGTTCTTAGCCAAGCTTGCACTCAGTAATATATTTCCCTGAAATTTAAGTCCAAAATATTATGATTTACTAAAATACAAAAAAGGAATCTGCCAATGGGATAAGATTATTAGGGCTACTTTTTAAAGAACCAATCAAACATAAGGGATTGCTTCTGGTCGTAGCTTCGTATTTATCCAAATAAGAAACACCCTTTAAAGCCCCTAAAAACACCAGCTACATTAGTAATCAAAATCTAATATAATGTAAACATGATATAAGTTCAATGAAGATACAGATTATACCATATCCAAAACCATTTAAATCAGTTTTTAGGAGGAAATCAGGGTTTAAAAGGCTACTGCTAGCAGAATCTCTGAAGACTCTTGTTTTTCACACAGACTCCAGTTCATACTGCCACATAATAAATATGTTGTTTATCGTCTGCTCAAGAAACTCACAAACTGTGACGGACCACCACCAGCACCATGATGTGACCATAGAAGCTGCTGATCCAAGTCAGAGAGGTTAAGGTTAAAGAAAGCATGAAAGTGAAATTATAATTTCTCCTGCCCATTGATTTCCTTTCCTTTGCTCTGGCCTTAAGCAGCAGACATCACCAAACAGCGGTGAATTATTGACAGCTTCTGAGAATTGTGTATTGAACAGTGTTGCTGCTGGAGCCCGGTGCCACTGTGATGGGGACAGAGCTGCACTGGCTGCGCTCCAAGGCCACTTTGTCCAGGCATACAGAAACTATAAACACTCTTTATCTACCAGTTAACAATTAACCTGCAAGAGTGTCTGGTTTCCTGACTGAGTGAACCAGAGTTTCTGAATGTTTCAGGTGATTTACAACAGTAAACCTTTAATTTATTCCAACATTCTCCAAATCAGCCTGGTTTCTCCCCCTCCACGAAACTATTAGAGAATTTATTCCCGAGGAAATGAGCTTGCAGACACTTAACGCAGAGAAATAATCTATCACAGTTTATATCCTGTCTAGTTTATTGTTGACTAAATTACATTATAATGACGTGGCAGTTCAGTGTGGACTCTTCAAACCATTTGAGGCTGCTTTTTGAACTAATTAATCAGCTCGTCAACATCATATTGTTTTTTAAATCATCTTTAGGATTTTAGTGACTACGCATTAGGGACCCCTGTCAATATTCCTTGGTCTTTAATAAGCGCTAAATTTCAAGGATCTGTCTTCTGCTAATTACTTGATTAAAGGCTCTAAAAACTGTTAATTGTTCTGACTCAGCTTGTTGATATGGTTGATTAGAGCTACATTTAAAAGAAAAGATGCCAAATTTCGAGCTGCTCTGGTTGATGTCCTTCTGGTTAGCTTCCATTTCTGAAGGGTTTCAGGTAGGCGGAGCTAAGTTCAAAAGCTTTAAATTAGGGCTGGGTATCGTCACTGATTTCTAGAATCGATTCAATTCCGATTCACAAGGTCCCGAATCGATTCGATCCACGATTCGATTTAATTCGATTCGATTCGATTTAAATCTGGGAAATTTTGACAGTCAGAGATATAATTCAGATCAGGACATTTACATATTTTTGTATCTATAAAAAGGAAGCTGACACTCTCAAGACTTTATCCAAGGTGTGAGCATCACAGCAGATGCCTTTGTGTCAAAGTAGCTGAAGATAAAACACAGAAAAACATGTAGGTGATTTTCCTGGCCTGGGATTTTATAAAAATATTCTGCAGTACATCAAAAACGAAAGAAAACCATTAATTAATCAACATTACCTCTGACGTTACAGCGGTTTTATTAGAGACATGGCTAAGCATTTTGCATTTTGAATAATTTTAAAAAGTTTCAATTTGTTCAGTATTGAACAGCAGAAATTAGGTTTTCTTTTCGGAAGAATGTAAAAGGGGAAAAAACAGCGGCCGACAGCGCTGTAAGCAACAGTAGACTTGTGTAACAAGCAAGCGAATAATGAAGAAAGCGAAACTGTTCGAGAGAGAGGGGGGGGAGAGGGGGAGGGAGAGAGGGAGAGAGAGAGAGCTGCGCATCGCAATGGAAGCAAAACAGTAAAAGAGTGAATTCATGACGATGTTTATGTGAAGCGTTTGGATCTTCTTTTGCTGCTGGTTCGGTCAATATTGTTTGGAGAGAGATCAAACTAACAGCTTTAGAATCAGCGCATAAAGGGCGTGAACACAAAGCGCGGACCCGGATCAGCGAGCTGTCGGCTTTCAGCCCCGACTGTGAGAAAGGCGACATCTAACTGATTCTGATCCGCGGGTCGCGCTGTGTGTTTAAGTCTATGTGCAGAATCCCTGTACCTGCTCTCATTTACTGTTTGGTGGTTCTTGAAATTTTGTGAGATGTCACCAGAGATTCTGGCATTTCGGACAAAATAAATTTATATTAAAAAATCGATTCAGGATTTTAATGAATCGATTTTACGTTATCCAAGCCAGAATCGATTTTAATCGATGAATCGATTATAAAAACCCACCCCTACTTTAAATGCAGTGGTGCAGAAAGGATCAGTGAATTCAACTTGGCAAGGTGGGGATATCATGTACCTAAGTGCACCTATCAGGCACAAGAGCAACATTTGAATGTAAAGAAAAAAAAATCGGATCAAAAACCACACCCACACAGGCTCTGTAACTGGGCTTTTCCACACATTAAATATATAAGAACAGAAGAATTGTTCAAAGGAATTTACTTTAGGTTACATTACAAGGGAATATCAATCAAATCTTTTTTATGCATTATTTTTATCCAGAATATATATTTTTTTTCCAAAAATCTAGCGATTTAAACTTAAATTTGCCCATTTTTAGACAACAAAGTTAGACCCACTGATGTTACTTTTTTTGAGATAACAATCTGGCTGCCTGAAGGTCTAAAATAAGGTGACTCGATACTGAAACAGCTTTAGAAGAGGCTAACAATAATCACAAAGCAGCAGTGTGTTCCTTTAAAAAACAAGTCAAAAGAAAGGGATATACATGTCTGTGTTGCCATTGGCTGATTTAAGAAGGTCAGGGTCGTCAGTCGGCGATGTCCTGCTGCCTCTAAAGCATCGCTCCTCAAACGCACGTTAAGTGAAATGAATTCTGTGGCTCTCTGAAATGCAATGAGCCACATCCAGAGCAATAATACCAATAAGCCCCGTGGATAATCTCATGACTGACTCAGATTAAGTCATGCACAGCAAGCTGGAAGGCTGGCTGGCTGGCCGCACTGCAGTCTGAGAGAAGGGGCACGAAAAGTGGAGGATGACATGGTGAAGTGGGTTTGTTGGGATGTTGCGGAGTCACCGAGCCAAACCGGGCCTTCCTGCTCTGCTCGCTGACGGCAACATCACGTACCGCCGCTCCAGCCGAGGGCTCAAAGGTGAAGTTGAATCAGTGGTTAATATGTGACTACACACAGCGATCCCACGCCCCGCTTCACCTCCGCTGCACCATCTGTCTGTACGGATAATTGAGCAGCATATTACGTGCAGTCGCTGCTCCGTGTTGTCCTGCAGTGTTATCGCCAACAAGGCCAAAGGTTCCACTGCAATGTTCGGCGGACAAGAAAAACTCTGGATTGACTCCTGAACAGCAGCAGCAGCAGCGCTCACACGCAGTTTTGCCTGGAGAGAACTAACTTTGCTACTTTTAAAATAACACAATAATAATCATTTACTTGTGATATTTTAGATTAATAGACTGAAAAAGCTCCCATAAGGCTGGATCTCATATGGTTGAGACTTGTATCCCTAAATCACACATAGGGGACAATTTTGAGTAAATAAGAACTGTCCTCAACTTCCACTTCATATTGAATTTTTCAAAATGGAAAAGGTTTTAACAGCAAAGCTTTACTGCCAAAACAAACAAGTGACTTCATTAAGGAAGTTCTAGTTTCTGAAAACCTGCCCACGCAACACAACTGAAAGCCGACGATCTGTTGGGTGTGAAGAGGTAAACATGTTGAAACCTTTAAATGCAAAATGTAAGTGTTTAAAGTTACATTTTACACTGAAAAACATTAATCAGAGGATAAATGACTGATTAGCTATCGATAATAAATCAGAGCTAACGGCTCTACAGATTCAGATAAAATGAATTGTACGACACTGATGTGTGTGCTGACCTGCAGTACAGAGTGTCCCGGTGGACTGTTTTCTGGTAGGTCAGCTTCGTAGTGACTTTTCTCAAACTTCGGAGTGCAGTCGTTCTGGTCGGTCACCGTAACTCTCAGCAGAGCGCTGCTGGCCCTCGAAGGCTTCCCGCCATCCTGTACCCTAATGTTCAGGTCATACGAGTCCTTTATCTCACGATCTAAGTTGCCCATCACGACCAGCTGCGGCAGCTTCTCCTCCGCGTCCACGGCGACCTGCAGGCTGAAGAGCTGGTCAGCGCCTAATCCGGTGCTACTGCTCAGAGAGTAATCTGCCACGCCGTTGCTCCCCGAGTCTCTGTCAGTGGCCATGGGGATGGAGAAGAGGGCGCCGATGTGCGTGTTCTCGGGAATGGACAGAGTCAGGATAGGCGAGGAGAACTGTGGAGTGTTGTCATTTATGTCCAGGACCTCGATGCGACCTTCAATGAGCCGCGGCCCATTGCCGATACCCTTCACCATGTCAGTGATCGACACCTCAAACTCCAGGTAGCATTTGTCGCCCTCGAACAGGTTGCGGCAGTCTCTCAGCGTCTCACGATCGATGGGGATCTCGGTGGTGTAGATGTCACCGGTCGAGCCGTCGACCCTCAGGTACGGCGCACCCACCTCCAGCTTATAGAGATGACCGGCATTGGGCAGGCCCTGGTCTGTCGCCAGGCTGCCAATCATCGTGTTGGGCGGTCGTTCCTCAAAAACCTGATAGAGGATGTCACTGGGCGAGGCGCTGCAAGACACCAGCAGGAAGGCAGCTAAAAAGAACAAAGCTTCACACCTCGGCGCTGCCATGTCTCTGCCAGAAAACACCGCTCTGAAACAGACAGAGACAGAAAACACATTAGTAAGACTCATGTTCTGCTTCAGACGGCACCAAACAAGACTGATAACTGAGGATCTGCAGAGCTGCTGCTCAGATTTATTTCAGGGCCACTCAAGAAAAGATGGCTAAATTCATCTCCTTCAGCGTCTAAACATATCCTCAATGGTTACTCGCCAGACCCGAATGCGGAAAGTTTTCGAGTCTGAACTCATCGGCTGAGACGGTGTGGGGAGAGCAGCCGAGCAGGGTAGAGTGATGACTTCCTCCTGCTACCAGTCGACTGCTCTGGCAGGAAGACAAACTGAACGCTGCTGCAGGCGACCAAAAATACTGACAAGAGGCAGCAGGTGGTAATGGGCCACATGATTAGAATAAAAAAGTAAGATAACACGTGGGGAGGACCGCACTCGTAGAAAATCGGATCATTTTCATGTCTTTCGTGCGTCTCAAAACATGTTTAGTTTGCAATCCAACCTAAAGTCCAACATTCTGAGTAGCCTATAGCATTGAAGGCTGTTTGCAGGGATAATAAACTCAAATTTAAGCTTTTTAAATGTCAAACAGAATTTCAAGCAAGAGCAGATCTTGTTCCTGTGCAAGCAATTCAAGACATAAAGAAAAACATTTGCCATTGCCTTCATCACACACTACTTGTTGGGCATAGTACTTGTTTTCCAGCATAATACAAATGTGGTACAACAGGTTCAGCAAGTCATCAATGATTGAATGCTTCAGGTAACCGTTTTATAACTACACAAGACACACAAGCCTCCAACTAAGAGTTTATTAGTTTTAAGTTTAAGTACATTTCAGACTTCACTTGACCTTGCAGACTCTCAGAAGAAATCCTTTTTTCTACAGAACTCATAAGAGTCGACTCTGCCGTCAAGTCTGAATGTGTTTACTCAAACCGACTTCATTCCTGATGGCCTGGTGTTCATAACGCTACATCTGAGCCAGACTCTTCTTGATATAAACTCTTCTCTTTTCTTCTCCCCTCATTCACTCCACCTCTCCTCCTCTTTCTTCTGTCTCTACACATTATCTTTTCTTGGCAGTAAATCTCAGACAGACACTCCACTCTGTATTTCCTGCTGTAGGAGTTTCTCAGCTGCGGGTCGCAGAGGTTAATCTGAAAAGTGCTTTTTTTTTTTACTTTTCCTCCTCACGTACTTGATTTGGAGAGACTATCTCCCTCGCACACACACACACACACACATAGATCCAACATGGACCAGCATGCTGAATGGGAAGCAGGAACCCCGCAACTCAGATGCACGCAGTTTATTTTGTCCTACAGGATGGAGTCTGCTTGTGTGTCTGAAAGAGAGGGGAGGAGTGAATTTTCTCTGTTCACAAATCCAACATAAAACCAGAACAATATTATTTTAATAGCACGTGCCCCTTCACACATCAGAACGCCTCATCTGTTCACACGAACCCAGAAAGAAAGTGTTACCCTGCAGAGCACTGTGGTGATATCAGGCTACATCCACGCCAGACATCAGCCTGTTAAGTGAGACTGTAGTTATCTGCCTTAAACTTCAAAGCATTTTTTCCCCCATTAAATAAAAGACAAACGATTGTCTAGTAAAACTAAGAGTATTCTCATATGGTTCGACTCAAGCAGCTGAGCAGGATTTTAAGTGAAAATGAGCAGGAATGTAATCACGGATGACTTTATGGACCGATGATTTCTGTTGTCGGTTTGTTTAATGGCCTTGTGGTGTGGACTGAGTCTCCTGCACAAATTTTTTTTTTTAAATTTAAAATCAAAAATAAATTTCAAAGTGGCAGCAGACCCAGAAGGCTGCAAATTAGCCTTTTATATTAGCTCCTGTTATTCTGTAACAACGTTACGTAAAGGTCAACCTGGGATTTGGGACGTCTCACACTTGCACGATGGGCCCTAATTATCCATCTCCCACTCGTTTCAAACAAAACAGAGAACGGCAACAAAAACCGGACACTGATCTGAGCGTTCGCCCTCGCCCTCCCCACTGTGACACGCTGGCACCGAATTACCCCTGCACCACTGCGAACGTGTGCGTGCATGTCGGGCTGTGAGTGTTAGTGTGTCTGTTACAGTGTAAATGATGCCCATGTGTTTCTTTTCTCACATATTTTCTTCAGAGCTGCCAAATACCCCAAACTATTGACCCCTGACCTTTGACCCTGTGATATTTCACACGTCACTGTGGAAACGGAGCAAAAACGACTCGGGTGGCTGGCTGGTGTTCAGTCTGCTAATGCAGCTCTGAACACATGAGAGTGGCTCCACAAAACCAAAGGCTGGTTCTAATCAGTGTGATACATACGCACACAGACGTGACGGCAGCGATCGCTGATAAATGAGCTTCCTTTACTGTCAATGCAATGAAGTATTTTCATTTCCTTGTGTATTTACATGAGGTTTCATGTAAATACACAAGGTGCTGTTCCTGAAAACAGTTTGTTTAAGGGTGAGCTCATGCTTTGCCAACATATGAATATAAAGCAGATGAATGGGATGACAGGCAGTTACTGGGTCCAACATATCTTTCCTTCTAAACGCCTTTAATGAGTCTATGGAAACATGAACCCCTGCCCTGTGGATTATGAGACATTACCCGAGAACACAGAAAGCAGTTTTATTGAAAACATCTTTGTTTCTATAGATTCAATTTGGATTTTCAATTCATGAAAAATTGCAGATAAAAGTTTGCACATGTGCAAAGTTCACGCAACACTTGTAATGTAAACTGCAACACGCTGAATCACAGTGCCAATATCCCCTCTGGGGCCAACATTTTCATTTAGAAAGTAGCAGCTGAAAACATATTTCAGCACAGCTCGTGGTACCTGAACGTGAGCGCTGCTTTAACGCCTCGTGATAAAAATAGAAATGGAATCAGAACATTTGCTTTATTCGCCTTTTCAGCACAAACAAATCACGTAGGTGCGTTGGGTTTCTGCACGCTTGCCACTCAAGGCCTCAGGTGAGATCAGGGGATTCTGTTGTTGCAGTTGTTTCCACAGATTGTGGGGGGTTAAAAAAAAAGAAAGAATTCAAGTCGTGAGAAAAATTTGATGCTAAAAAAATCTCCAGGGTCAAAATGTGAAAAGTTCAAAGTGCATGGATTCCATGTTCGCATGTTTGTTCACATGTAGTGCGCATTTTTGTGAGTTTGTGTGCGCCTTCCTCGGGGGACGAGTGAGCCAGAGATCGCCCCGCTCGTCCTCTTTCCCACAGTCTCAAGCTTTCTCACTAAGCAGTGTGTGCGCGTGTGTTTGCATGTTTGTGTAGAAAGCGGGACAGCCAGTTCAGCTGCTGGAGCCACTTGTGTGTGTGTTACATTACAAAGACATTAGACAAAGACTAAGGACAGTAACATTTCCATGTGTAAGGCTCGCTGCCACCCGTGTTTGCCGCTGGAAGAGACGAGAGACAAAGACTCACAATAAAGTACTCAGAGGGATTGAGGGGGGGGCGTGTCCAGACAACAGCACTCATCTATACATTACAAAGCAGCTTAAAGGCCCTCAGACCACCTCCTGTGAGTGTGTGTGTGTGTTTAGTGTTAATATTCAGAGTGTGTCTCCATGTTAATGTCCCACCTGCATACCCGTGGAGTCACAGCTGCATTAAATTACCACCACTGTAAATGCCACATTATGGTTTTTGCCCCCTCTCTACGCCTTGCCCCCGGGTGCTCTCATGCCAAACTTGGTACGAATATCTCCAATATGCACGTAAAACAATTACAAGTGTGTCGTAAAATTGTAAGTTCAAACGCAGCTGCAGCTGAGCCATAAACTCAGTCTAAACATAGTATTTTCACCGCAGTTTATTAAGTCGATAAAATGCAGTAACGTCTTCGATGAAAAATCATGTTTTATTTAAGTAGCAGTTTGAAAGCAAAAAAGTAAAACGTATTTCCTCCTGAAAGATGACAGAACAGATGAGCTAACTGACTCTAGTCGGAGCGAAATGCTTCAAGACAAACACGCTTCTTACTCTTTGAAAGCTTTAGTGAATGTGCAGACTATTAAGTAATATCACTTATTATATGATTCATTTGATTTAGAGTTATAAGAATACCTTTAAATTATGACTTGACTTTCTTTTTTGAGTACTTACTTAAATATCTGAGTACTTCTCAAACTTTTAAAACCTTTAAAAACTGATGTAACACTTTCAAAATTCTGCGTACAGTAACGGGTCGCTGGATAAAATCAGGACAGATAATTAGAATCATAAATCAGTGACAAAATAAAATCCATTGTGATGAAAATCAAACTAGAATAAAACGCTACTTCAGTGTTTGCCAAGGGAAATTCTTGACTGGTCTCTGTGGTTAAATGAATTTATATCAATGACAGTCACAGTTCCAAACACAAAACTGCAACATATTTTATGTAATTTCAGAAAATGTAACAAAAAATGATCACAGAATTTAAAAAAATGCTTTTTGTCATTTGCTTTAAAAGAAATCTATTTTGAAAACCATCCACGGACGGGTTAAGAGATGGAAAAACCAGCTGAAATTTCCAGTTTTTGCTAATCCTGTTAATTAAATATCAGACAAATCCAGACAGCATGCAGATCACTGATGCAGAAATCCCATAAATCCAACAAACCCATAAAACAAATCTGTTCATTAGTTTTCATGTATGAAAAATAAAAGAAATAAAATAGAACAGAGTAAAAAGGTGGCTAGCAATATATATATAAAAAAACACGACTGCACAAGAACACACTGAACTGCAGACACAACTTCTAGCACATAAATTGGACTACTGACCTTAGCGCTGTTCTGCAGAGCCGGTTAAACTTTAAAGATCCTGTGACTTGAGCTGTTCAGCTTGTCTGTGCTCCCTGGTGCATCTGCAGGGATGAGCTCCCGCTGCACGAGTGGGCGTATCTAAAGAATGGCATTTTCCAACCATCCTGCCTCTCTGCCTGTCCTTCCACATCATACTGCATGTATCTCCATAACAAACAGCCCTGGTACCTCTACACATGTCCCACTGACTGCAGACGCATCAAGGAATGAATGACGAAATGTCACGAAAACCTTAAAGAACACAACATTCTTGCATCTCTGTTGTCATTGTTCCACGATTATTCCTTAACACGCCACTTTTCACACACGGATTCAAAATCCACCCTTTTCAGCTGCGATTGAAATGTAGCATCTAGGAAAAAAGGGCATGAGGAGTCTGATCATGACTCCTCATCCCTGCTTCTTTGATTCCACTTTTCTGCAGGTCACACAAAGAATTAAGACTGACTTTTTTACACCACAGTATTTGGACTTGTGTTGCACTGCTAATATGTCCAACACTTGACTATCGATCAACACAACAATCATAATCCTGAACATTTTAATCTTGATAATTTAACACAAATTATTTGTAAACTACTGGCAGACGCAGCCGAGCGTGAAGATAGCCCCAGGTGACAGCAGACTTGAATACCTTTGTTCAGTCAAATTTTTGAAACGTCATCACAGTAGCCTGAAGTTAAACGATTACAAAAAACAAACGGGATACTGCCTAACTGATTGAGCCACTTATCAATGAACTGCGGCACCTCTAACACTGTATATGCAAAACTATAAGTGTGTATAAACTTAAATGATTTCTAGCCCTGTGCGATACGCTGGTGTCCCTCTGCTGCTGCACAGTATTTCAGTGAAGTCATTACTGAACTGGTTTTCTTAAAGAGATCCATCTAAAGAGAAGCTGTGTGACTGTGACAGAAACATAAAGTCCTTTGTGTTACATAAAAGGCACAATTATCCCTGGTATCATTTTTAATTGCGGTAATGTGTTGTGTAATTACACACGAAGTCCATCAGACCAATTACAAACCACAAAAATGGCAGCATGGAGCTGATGGCCAGCGGCCAAACTGGAAACCAGTTCGCAAAAGTTTCCGTGCAGGTGCGCACCGCTGTACCTGGGCGTATTTCCTACACAAAATGCAGTAACCTGAATGTCCAGCTCTTCAGGTTCACGCATACCAGAGCAGGCCTGAATTAAACATCACACACAAACACAGAAAATCAAAAGCTCCTTTGATGTTTTCAGATCTCAGATGGGTAGGATGTGCATGGTTGACGTGAGCTTTCTGGACAGTCCAGTGTGTGTGTGTGTGTGTGTGTGTGTGTGTGTGTGTGTGTGTGTGTGTGGTCCCCCTGCCTTCCAACACAATGGGGATTACTCTAATGACTCCATTCACTACCATTGTTTGATCCAGATTACTGCGCACGCAGACACACATCCTCCCTTTTGAAATGCAACAATCAGAGGTTGCCAGGTTCTTTCTGCCTCCCGACACCACCTGGATATGTTCAGCGTGAATTTGCTGGGTGCTGTAAATCTTTGGAAGTCCTGCAGTTTGACTCAGAAGTGCTTCTTGATTCAATAAAAAGAATCTGGGTACAATATTTACATTTAATTTAGTGCCAAACAAGGCTCCAGTCATTTGCCCTCAGAGCTGCGAATGAAAGCCGGAGAAGACGGAGCTTAAACTTATTTATGCAAGTTAAGTAACTGCATTGATTTGGAGGCATCCCCCGCTTGTTGCCTTGCGTGATTCCTTTCTTTCTTTCTTTCTTCCTTCCTTTTTTTTTTTTTTTAAAGAAAGTCATTTCCTGACCAAAAGCACACGTTCGTCAAAATGCAGTACGGGGGCAGGACTTTTATAACAAAAGCAGTTAAAGCTCGAAAGCCTTTTGTTCACGGAACTGTGTGAACAGTAAACAACAATTTAACAAATATGAGAAGAAGCTCTTTAAATAATCCAGTTATGATCAATGGTTTTCGGGTCTATGATGCCTCTACACCTCTCCTCACAGGCAGCAGGAGCTGTGCAATGTGGTTTATCATCGGTGTGTCCACACCTTGTGTACACAGCCTTGTAACTTATCAGGTGTTCGGGGTTAAAAATGAAAACAACGTGACTACACTATGAGTCATAAATGCCGTGTAACTCGAGCTATGTCACATGATCATCATGTTGCTGTCAGACGGGAAAATTTGGATTTATGTGCATTTAGTCACCGATTTCATCACGCTCACGGCTGGTTTCTGTATGCTTGCTTCTTCTTTCTGTTGCGCAATTTTCATCCCGAAACTCCTGGTCTGAGGCACTGTGGCACGACTGGCTGGTTCAGGGATCAAACGTTTGACCTTCTACTGACAGGATGTGCCAACCTCTGATCCACACACACACACACACAGTGATCCTCTGGGAGCAGCAGCAGAAGGGGATTATGGGAGCGGATGGTGGATGAACAGCAGGCTGGTATGAAGTAAAGATCGGGCATCATCTGAATGCGGTTTTAAATCCACGGCAACATATTTATTCCACATGAATGTCAGACTGCGGCAGGAGGAGATAATAACAATAAACTACCACTGCTTTATAAGCACCAGATAACACGGACTGACATGCTTATATAACATCAGTGAGCTGCTTTCACTTCTTTCCAGTCCACCCTGCTGGATTCTTGAGGGTTTTTTTTCTAATCTAAACTCAGATTATTTTTTAAAGGCTCCAATGACTCTTGGTATAAAAAAGGGTGTGGCCAAAGGTGTGAGGGGAAGCTTTTACAGTTACTACTGTAAAAAAAAAAAAAAAAGCTGGTTAAAGCCTCTACAATTACGCATTTAGTTCTTGAATGACTAAATACAACATTCTGGGTTTGTGCTGGGGACCTTGCCTTGGATTGGATCTGATGCTTGTTTTCCATCGGGTGTTTCTGATTTATTGAACAAATGTTATGTTGGCATTCAAAGAACACCTTTTCAGCACACATCATGTGTGCTTTATGCACGCCGCCTCCTCACTTTTTCACTTTTAATTCAGCGGTCCATGCATCTCTATGTTTCGTTACATATTCCAAGTCTCTGACTCACCGCTGCAATCTTTATGATTTGGTCATTGCTGACCACTCGTGGTAAACGGCTCTGGCGGATTATCTACGAGGTGCCCCGGGTTTTTAGAGCTCTGGGATAACGATGCTTTCTTACTCTTGGATGCCGAATGTGTTGCAGAATGTTAAACGTGCTTTAATCTGGTATCATCGAGAATGTGGTGACACTGAAGTTCCTGTTTCACTATATACTGCGTTTTACAGTGTATATGTCTCTCCTGAAAAGACTTGATTTGAACCGTTCTTTAAAACTGCAGAGACAGACCATATTCCATATGGGGAGGCACACATTGCGTTGGAGGAAAATAAAGACAAACAAACCTAGTTATGTCTAAATATGGAGGAAATCAGTGTTGCTTTTGTGTTTAACAAAGCCGAAAGACGAGTGTCTTTGCTGGTGCCGATCAGCGCACCCAGTTCGCCCCAGTCCTCCAACCAAGGGTTTGAATAGTTGCCGTCAATTACCCCTGAACCTCCTGAGCCCAGTAAATGGTAATCGGGCCAGCCCCATTGATACATACATTTAATTCTTCTCTGCACTCGATGGCTGGCGAAGCTTAAAGAGGCTCTGTGCAAGTTTAACAGATTAGTGTTAATCAACCACGAACTGATTAAATCACTTTAGTCATTTATCAAGAAAATGTGACAAGTGTCTTCTGCTTCCAGCTTCTAAAAGCAGCATTCAATACTTCTCTCTCTGCTTAGCATCGCTTTAAAATGCTCGAACAAAAGAAATCTGAAGACGACGCCTCGAGCACCTGTGACAGTTTATCGACCATCACCGCACGGCTGCGTTATGTGAACACGCAGAGACGCAGCCTGAAATGACGCCTGCTGCTCAGAGTGAGAACACGCAGCGAGTTTTTTAACATTTAACTCACTTTAATGATTGCCTCTATTAACCAACAGAGAGAGAGAGAGAGAGAAATCAATACGGCTATATCATTCCATATCGGTGCTTTTAGTCTCATTTATGACAGGAAACGATGACAACCTTCCATCTGCCAGGCTGTAAAGCATCTCCATGTCAGCCGGACTGATTTACATGAAATTAACAGTGGGTGTGTTTATGATTCCCTCAGGAGGAGTTCTACCATTGCTCCTTTTTAATAAAATATAAAAATGATGATGACATTGCAGTTCACGGCAAAATTCAAGCCAAGCCTTCAACCACCTTTAGTTGATTTATGACATATTTGCCACTAGAAAGAGGGGGAAAAAAACCCAACCTCGCATAGGAGAATGTGGGTGAAAGTTTTTTTCATCAGGTCACAGTGTCCACAATATCACCGACGTGCTGCAACAGCACCGTGCCCTGAGTTCCCCCGTGACTCCTCGCCTTATTACAGAAGAGCAAGAGTGTAGCTACCAAGCAGATATAAACCTCTGCGACGTGTTCAGTGTGCTCCGCGAGCTGTAAGGGTTTCAGTGGGAAGAGGGGACACATCTGATCTCAGAAAAACAAAACGACAAACCACAAAAGCCAACCGGAGCCCGTCATCCTAACAGACTCAAAATGAAGCATGAATGTGCATTTATAACTAGGTTTGTGTTTTATTTCAAATGATTCATGTTTTCTTCTCGGATAGAAATCTATAGAAAAATATGTGATGGCTGTTGTACAACCACATCTCTGAGCGACCTGTTCAGGGTTTTCTTCCTCCCAAACTAACCGAAGGATCATCTAACTGGAAAATGTTACTGCCAGTCAAACTTTTCTAGCTTGTTTGTGAATTTCACTGAGATGCCAAAGATTTTATTGCTATTTCCAAGTTGTGACTAAGAGCTCAGGAGCCATACCCAAACACCATAAAAGAAGAAACAATGGATTAGTCAAGTAACCAGCCGTGTCACAGGAAAGACGTGACAAAGCATCCATTTCTCCTTTTTTCTTCTGCGTGTTAATGCGAGTTTTTGGTTTCCTCTCCCATTTGCGCGCTCGTTGTCACACCTAAACTTAAATTAGAAAGGAAACTGTGAAAACTCTGAAATCAGAAGGGTGGATGTCTCTTTTCCTGCAGTGCAGTGATGTGAATGCATGTGTGTGTGTCCATTTCACACACCAAACCCATTTCCACTCTACCTCCTCCTATTTTAATGACGGGCATTAACAATGCGACTCGCTCAGATCTCCAATTTTTACGCAGAAATGTGCAGAACGGACTCGGTGCGACCTCCCTCCTCCCACTCCATCCCCTTTCTCCCCCCAATGACTAATCCCCCACGCCGCAGAGCCACGGAGGACTGTGACGTTTGTCACCGTTTTATCTGATCACCCTGAATTAGAGGAGGCAAGAGAAGAATCCTAAAGATGGGAATCAAACCTCAGACCTCACCCTCAAAGTGGCGGATGGCATAAGCTCAAGTGACAGCAGGCTTGCCATCGAAGCCGGCCGCAAACCTCAGGGAGAATATCTCCAATTCAGTCGCTCCTGCTGCACAATAAACCTGGATCTACGCTTAACAGTGGCAGAATGCACAGGGGGGAACCCTCCAGCTCGACCATAAAACCACAATCTCACCCTCGGAGGCTTTTTATGTTTGTCCAACAGCAGAACGCAGCAACGCGGCTACATTAATTCATTAATATTCTTTTATTAAATAACACCACTGTTCAAGTGGATTCTCCAGTTGTTCCAGGAAGTACGCTGGACCTGCTCTACTGTGCAAAATCTACCTTAAGGCCAAATGTGATTACAACGGTCTCGCCTTACTGGCTGAGACACATGAAGCTTCTAATGCAGCTGGATGATTTCACATCACTAGTTTCACAGGAAATTATGGGAGCGAGATGACAGTGGGGTAGTGGGGAATAGGGTCAAAGGTCAAGCGTGTAGGAAGAGAAAACATGGCAGATTCCCACGGAAGCGTCTCCGGAAACATGTGTTTGAAAACCACCAGTACTTAGCTCAGTATCAGAGAGGCAGATGCAGTTTGCATGTAAATACACTCCCCCCTTTCTCTTTCTCTCTCGCTCGCTCCCTCCCTCCCTCCTTCATGTGGAGCAGGTCTCTCTCTCTCCCCCTTTCTAGTACACACGCGCGCGCACGCGCACATACACGTACGCACACATGGAACAGAAGGAAGGAGGAGAACCGGAAAGCCGGAGACTGGTGGGACCGGACTGACTAGATTCCCAAGCGGTGACGCGGTGGATATTCATCATCAGCTGCCCTCCTGTCCACCTTTGATAGTTTACACTGATACTCTTGTGCCTTTATTTGCCTTCACACCATGTTAACGGCACGTAGGCTCCAGAAAACAAGCTCATTAAAGGGGGGTGTTAAGGACGGAGGAAAAGGGAGTTTAATTTGATGCTACAGGTGCTCAAAGCGGCCTCAGGTGCCGCAGAGGATCAGATATGGAGAATGATGTATGCCCCCACGTCTGCGCGTCTGGTTTATTAGCAGCCGTGGATGAATAGACTGTTTTGTTGCCAAGAGTCCCCAAAGGCAGATTAGCTCTTATATTCCAAGACAAACCTCAGATGATAAAGACACTGCCTTTTCACATTCTCTGAACACCGAGCGTCCCGTACAACTCCTACAGATCGAGCTTAAATGAAGCCCCACTGAGTTTATGATGATGCTCCTATATGCACTACAGGGACCCGCGCGCACACTCTGCCCTACTGTACTGTCCTCCCGGAATGCATTAGCCAGGATTACCGTGGGGTTAGTTCCAGGTTCCGAAAGGTTTATCAACCCAAAGTGACCCACAGGAACGCATTTTATTACTAACAGTCACGGGGGTAATGCTGAGCGGGGAGGGGATCGATACGGATCAATAGCACTGTAGTGTAACACTGGTAAAAAAAAAAAAAAAAAAAGCCATCTGAGGAGATTAGGCAGAGAATATGAAGGTCCAGTCGCGCTAAATGGATTTATTTTATTTATTTATTTTTACCAACAAGTGTTTTAAAAAGAGCTCCTGCTCGACACAAACGCCCGTGTGCCTTCGGAGATTCAACCTCCATCGAATATGTGTTTTTTAATTAAGGCATAAGTGCTCATCCAAGCGAAACTGAATACAAAGTGAATGTGTTTCGGGCTATTCTCGTGCGTAAAACGTCTCCTGCAGTCCGACAGAAGGAGCTCGAGTCAAAATATTTGAAATATTTAGCATGAACGTAGTTATGTGCAGATAGAAGAAAAAGATTTTGTGTATGGATCGCGTATTTATGTGCAGAGAAGTTCCTACCTGGACCGGGTAAGAGCTGCGCGGTTCCCCGGCTCTGAGCGCTCCAGCCTGGCTACAGGCTCCGCTCCTCCTCGGCACCAAGACGGAGCCGCTTCAGACCTCCCGGGAAAAAAAAAAGAAAAATAAGAATCCCGAAAATCAAATCTCTAAATAAACCAAACAATCCAGTCAGACAGCCAGGGGTGGTGATTACTCCAATTTCTCTCAAATCTCTGTCCACTCTGAGTGTCGTGATCAGCGCTGCGCGTCAGCCCGACAGTCCTTCCTCTCACCGGAGGAGCGGCTGGAGCTGGAGTCCAGCCGGGGAGGAGGAGGAGGAGGAGGAGGGGGCAGACCCGTCCGGGCGAGGAGGGGTGGGGAGGAGTTGGGTCACTCAGTTACTCCGCAGAAACGTTACCGCCGCCCGGGCTCTACGGACAGCGGCAGCAGCAGCAGCATCCTCCGCTGGTGGCACGCGTGGGGAGATGTTGGGGTGGAGGTGGACGGAGCAATGGGACAGGGCAGCAGTGTTTTTTTTTGTTTTGTTATTTTTTGTTTTTTTTAGAAAAAACGACCTGAGTAACAAACACAAGGTCCGGGAGCTGTCAGCAGCGGGTCTCCAGGTAGTTCCCACTCAGAAGCGCGGTCACCGCTCAGCCGCCTCAAACTCTGTCCGCCTTCCCGGTCCAGCACGGAGCAGGTCGCGCGACTGCACCGTGAGTGCTGAGAAAGTGGAGTGAATCCAAACGAGTGCGCTCGCGCTTCTCTCTCTCTCTCTCTCTCTCTCTCCCTCCCTCCCGGTCTCTATCTCGCTCTCTTCCCCATCCTCCCCCTCCCTCACCCATACACTCTATACACTACACCGGAGGGGGCGGGGGCGGAGCGAGCATCCACCCCAACAACTTCGTGGATTTCCCAACATTTTTTCTCTCTTCAAATCAAACATTTGGCGACTTCCCCGCTGCCGTCACCCCCGTATTCTATGTGAATACACCTGATTTTATATTTGATGTATCTTTATAAGGTGTCGTGTCTCGGCCATAGGTCCGAGCCTGCGCGCACCCGAGATGGCAGACCAAAGTGCGCACACGCTGTGACCCTCGCATTTAAACCCGTCTCTGCATTTTCACACGCACATACAGTAAATTAATGCTTCTACCTCTTTCTATTTTCTCGCGTCTCTCCCTCTCTCGCTCTTTAATTATATCCAGGGGTCTCTCTTCCTTCTCCCTCTCTCGCTCGGCTCCGTCCGGCCACAGAGGAGGAAAGCTGCCGTCTCTCGCGCTCTGAGCGCCACCTACAGTCGGCAAGTGGCACGTGAGAAGATGAGAGCGAGCGGAGGCTCTGCTTTAGTGATGGGATTTCCGGCTCTTTTTAGAGAACCGGCTCTTTCGGTTCGGCTCACTAAAAAGAGCCGGCTCTTTCGGCTCCGAACCGGCTCTTCAGGTTGTTTTGTTGCTTTAATTAATTTATTAATAACAATAATATAAAATTATGCACAAAAGGAATTACTAACGTAAAAAAAAAAGTGGTTTTATTTATATATGTTTATATATAAATATATGTGGTGGGCCCTAGAGACAAAACACGTACAAATTCCAAAACACATTTCTAGCATGAACTGAACTTCCAAAGCAGAGCTACTAGATCACTTAAATTACACAATTGAAAGCATGTGTGTATTGTTTGTGTATTTATACACAGGCACTCATATATATTCAAATCATTTTTTAAAAAAAAGTTCATTTACCTGTTACTACCACTGTTATCTTGTGGCTTGTGTAGCCACAAGATAACAAAAGCTCAACACTGCGCCCAGCATCCTGGAGCACTTCTGTTGTCTTTTGTACGTGTTTTGAGTTTTTATGTGCTTCTGAGTTTTTACGTGCTTCGGAGTTTGTACGTGTTTTTACGTGTTTTGGAGTTTTTACGTGTTTTGGAGTTTTTACGTGTTTTGGAGTTTTTACGTGTTTTGGAGTTTTTACGTGTTTTGGAGTTTGTATGTGCTTTGTCTCTAGGGGCCACCGTAAATATACTTTTATTTATTCACTCCACATAAAATGTAATAAATAAATAAATCATATAATACAAAAATCAACTATTCACATTTCAACTTTTAACTATTTAAATTTTCAGCTTTTTCCTTTTACAAATTTAAAGTGAAAACAACACAAAACACTGCAAACCACAATACAATTAAATATAAATTATAATATGAAAACAAAAAGAACATGCATATTCTCTGTCATATGGACCTGCGTGAATAAACTTTCTGAATCCTTTATCATCTGCAACTGAAAATAGTTGTGGATGATTACTATACCTTTCTAATGTGACGTTGTTGTCCCTGGCTCTCTTTCTCTCTCTCCCCTTCTGGCTCTGTTCGTGTGCTACTGAGTGTAACTACCGCCCCTCCCCCCTCTGCCCAGCGTAAAGCACAAGGCTCGCGTGCAGAGTGAAGCGGAAAAAAAGAAAAAAGTGCGAGAGAGGGTGAGAGAAAGAAACCCCCCCCCCCCCAAAAAAAAAACCACGTGACGGCTCGCGATAAGGAGCCGGCTCTAAGAGCCATTTCGTTCGCGAACGACCCATCACTACTCTGCTTCCCGGCCGCCGTGCAGCAGAGGCAGCACGGGAAAGGCAACAAAATGGAGCCCGTCGTGGAAAATCTATAGAAAGCTTATTTATTGGACGTAACGCCCGATAGAGCCCGTGAACCCGGCGCAGCATGTGGTGGAGGGGAAGCAGCTATCCAAAGCAGCTTACTGAACACCGATATTACACAGGGCACATATGGATTATGATTTTGCATATGCCTCAGTTTTTGTGCATCTGCTTACGAGCTAATCCCGAAGCAGTGAAAACAGTCTTTAACGTGCATGTATGAGGAAGGCCGTTACCGCAAAACACAAAAGTCTTTCTTTTTTCTCACGCAGAGGCCCCAAAATTACAATGAATCTTTGTTTAAATTTTTTTTTTCTTTTAATTAATAATTTTCCCCAGAGAAAAGCTGCGAGTTACTGTCATGTTTTGCAGTATCGTCTGTGAAATGCTCATTTATTCTGATTACTCTGGCATCTCTGGACTGTAAGTGGTGTAGAATTACAGATACCTTTAAAATTGCACTGTGTAGAATTACTGATGCAAGTTTTGCATAAAAAAATCAATTAGACGCGATATTACAGAAGGGGAAATTATTAGCACGCATTTGTTTGAGTATTGAAAGTAAACATACTAATAATGCAGAATGGATTACTGAAGAATGGCTAATCTAAAATAGCTGGACTGCTGGATTTATTAAATATTATGTGCATGTATGTACTTATATTGTGAAATGTTAATATTCTTTAAAGTTCATAAATAACACAGCTGATTCATTGAAATACTGGACTCAACCAAAGTGTACCCTGTCCACTTTGACAGGTTTCTAACAAAACACCACAGAGAGGATCACAACTTTACAGAAAAGAACAAGAAGGATACAAAAACACACATGAAAAGTTTACAAACAGACAAATGACACACAAATAACAATGGACACACACACACACACACACACACACACACACACACACACACACACACACACACACACACACACAAAGCTACCACAAAGGGACAAAAAGTACCTGCAGATACAAAAATGACCAATAAATTACAAAATGATCAAACAACACAGTTTTCAATGAAAAGTGTTCACTCCACTGTGGGTGTTCCTGTGTGGAGTGGAATGAAGCTGGATTGTACACTGATGGTGTAGCTGCCGTTGGCTGTTTGTGGGTATAGCGACAGAGAGCTATATTTGCTGTATGCTTCTGGAATGGAAATATTAGAGGCATGCGACAGTAATTGGGTGAATAACCTGTCCAATAAGTTGATGCATGTATTGTTTTATTATGGCGAGCCAAAGTCCCATCTGCAGGATGAACATGTTCTGCAATATTATTGGATTGTTGACCAGTTGTTGAACTCCCTGACGAGCTCTATTAACTATTTGGGGCGTTCTGAACATTAATAACTGTTTGCACAAGGGTTGATTTTCCATGTTGCTTGACTTTTATGAGCTATATTTACTGTAGCCACTTTGCTGCCTGGCTAATCAAGGTCTCTGTAAATAGCAGTTTGCACTTTTGGTTAATTACAGAGACATTAAGATCAGAGAAATTGGAGGGTTGGTGAGCAGAGTTGAGGATAGCTCATGTGCTAGGATCCACGGAGCCTTTATTTAACATCGCATTCCCGACTGACATGCACAGCACTGCAGATTTCCTTTGGTGCACCTGGATTCAGGTTATACAGTGAAATGTTAACACACTCACTTGCATTTTGGGGATTATGGGTTCTTGTAGCAATATTTGTCTGAAACACTCAATCTGCAAAATATGGTCTAACACAGCGATATCGAACATAAGGGCCAGAATTAGCCCAGCAAAGACTCCAATATGACCCACTGTACTGGAAGATGTGAAGGAGTGAATAGATTTGGACATTTTAACTGTATCTTCATAACATAACTTTTATCTGCTACAGAAATGTCTGTTCCTACACCAGATTTAAAAAAAGAAAGAAAAAAATAGAAAATTTATATTTCATAATGACAGGACAGTCTGTGCAATGAACTTCCACATTTATCACATAGTTTCATTGGTCCAGCCCACTTCCGATCAAAGTGGCCACGATATAAATCGACTTTGCCGTGTCTGAGATAACGTCTTCTGATGAACGATCAAAGCCTGACTTTACTTTGGAATATTTGTGATTTTCTTTTTTTTTTTCCTTCATCTTCAAAATCTAAAACACACACTAACACAGAAAGATTGGTAGTTGTGTTAAACTGGACCTGGATGTGCTGCTCGCTGTAAGACGTAATAACGGAAAAGAGCTGAATACCTTTTCCAAACATAACCTAATAATACAGCTAGACCATGTCTTTTATCCTGTCTTCCTTCTCTCACCCTGTCTGGTCGCAGCAGATGGCCCCGCCCCTCCCTGAGCCCGGTTCTGCTGGAGGTTTCTTCCTGTTCAAAGGGAGTTTTTCCTTCCCACTGTCGCCAAAGTGCTTGCTCATAGGGGGTTATATGATTGCTGGGTTCTTCTCTGTATGTATTAGTGTAGGGTCTTTAACCAACAATACAAAGTGCCTTGAGGTGACTGTTGACGCTGTATTAATACAATTGAATTGAATATGAGTTAATTAAAAATGCTGTATACAGTTTTAGGTTGTTTTTGTTTGTGCTGTATGATCGAGGGTTCACATAAATTCATATCAGACTTCTCAGCGTGCGTTGTTTGACAGTTAAATCTCTCTAGGGAGCACTGTTTTTGCTGATTGCTGTCATTTCACCTTCTGAATATAAACTGGGAATAGCATGAATCATGATGGATGTCAAAAACATAAGTTTTTGTTTGTTTGTTTTTTAAAAAAAGGTGGCACCGTCATCATCGTCACTGATCTTGGATTTGGGGTGTTTGGTGAGATTCTCCTCCGTGTTAACATGAATCACCGCGTCACTGCTACGCTGATCAGATCTGGTACCCAGGGAGTTCAGTGACATCAGTAATCACGTTAAAGCTGTCATTAGACGACGCTAAACATCTCAGAAACTACACTTGTGACTGACTGGTATTAAAAACAACCAACACAAGTGCACCAGCAGCAGGACTGTGTGCACAGGTTCCATGGCTTCACGCCGTTGACACCAAGTTGTGAGTCTGCCAGCTGCATAAAGATGATAACCAGGTAACGGTTTCTTTTCTTTTTTGGGGGGGTCCAGTCAACTGTCCAGTCTGGGCGAGCCTGCACCTACTGCATCTCCTGACAGGAGCGAGCCCTGACATCGTCTTCTGCTGTTGCGGCCCATCTGCCTCAAACTTTGACATGTTGTGGGTCTGAGTTGCTTTTCTGCCCAGTGCAGCCATAAAGAGCGGTTATCTGAGGTACTGTAGCCTTGCTGTCAGCTCCAACCCATACTCCTCTGACCTCTCTCGTCAAAGAGGCGCTTTCGTTTGTAGAACTGCCACTCACCGGACGCCTTTTGTTTTTTCCAGCACTGTCAGTAAACTCACAGTAAATACTGCGAGATTAACGGGCTCAGAAATTGTTAGACAGCAAAAACCTCAGCCTGATGTTAGACGAGCAACTCTCAAGTTTTAGCGTCTCGCTTTTATGCCGTGCAGCTGCTACACGATTGGCTGATTGGAGATTTGCATGACTAAACAGGTGTACAGGTGTTTGTAATAAAGACCTTGATGACTGCAGATTTACAAGTTCAAACAACTGCAGTCAAATAAATTAGCAAATTAAATATGAGGGTTTACATAACATGTCGTGTCATCACGTTCATATTTGTTGGGCTGCAAATGAAAAAAAAAAACATCACAGATAACGCTTCAACTCAGCTTAGTTTCATTTCCAAGGTGCTGCCGTCATCAACAACAATGAATATCACTAAGTCGCAGCATGGACCCACACACGCTTGTTGCCTTTCAGACTTTAGTTTGCAGCCATTTTTCTTTTTTCTGCTGCACTCAGATGGATGTATTTCATTTTTTCTGTTATGAAATCTGTTACAATAAGCTCAGCAGTTTTCTCCCAGGATAGAGATGTAAGATATACAGAGATAGTGTATGATAGACAATGGTGATTTTGTTTTCCACTCCAATGTGCCCCTTAAGGGTGGTTTCAGTGCTGAATAAGCTTACCTCCCAGAAGAAATGTTTCAAATGAATGGGCCTATTTCTCAGCATGTCTTTATTTCAGTTCACAAAAGGAAGTCAAATACAAAGTAAAACACAATTTCATTACAATAATAATCACAATAATAAAATGCTTCTTGGCTGCCGGAGCAATCCATAGCTTTCTGAGAGTCCTGGAGGGCAAAAGCACCAAGCCGGCCAACGCTGGACACTCCTCAGAGCTGGAACACAGGATGGACAGATTTCCATCTGATTCTCACTATGATTATTTAAATTAGCTCTTAACTAAATGTCTGTTATTTTTATCTAAAATGGAAAGGACGCTATTATTTTTGTTATATTCTACAGCACAGGTGTCGAACTCCAGGCCTCGAGGGCCGGTGTCCTGCAGGTTTTAGATCTCACCTTGGGTCAACACACCTGAATCAAATGATTAGTTCATTACCAGGCCTGTGGAGAACTTCATGACATGTTGAGGAGGTAATTTAGCCATTTAAATCAGCTGTGTTGGATCAAGGACACATCTAAAACTTGCAGGACACCCTTGAGGCCTGGAGTTTGACACCCCTGTTCTACAGGGTCAACAGCCAAATAAAAGGTGATAATGAAAATAACGGGCAGGAATCATGAGAAAGCATCACTGTGACCCTTCATGCAGAAATATAAAAATCCCACAACATGACAACATGAAAGGAGCAGTCTTGCAATTCTTCTTTGTGAGACACTTTCACACACCAGACATGTTAAATTTATGCAGAAATTTAGTCAAAATATTTTTTTGGACTCGTCTATTCTTAATGCAGCCGTTCACACCGAACACGAATTTCACAGGAAAAATTTGCAGAATTTTAGTTGTGAAAATGCGCACTAGTACTCATCACACAGGGTGATATACAGAAATGTGGAAATAGGGAAATAATCCTAATTTCTGACTTTTTTTTAGTGCAATTTTTGGGTTTGAATCTTTTGTAAAAACACAACATTTTTCATGTTTCTATACTTTGTACAGGTTCACATCCTAAAAGTATGGAATTTTGTGTCATTTTTGTCAACACACTCATGTGTAAAGACCTCTACTTCCTGTATTTCATTCCCATTAGCTCTCTCCTGACTGTTTTATCAAAAATAAGGCAGTAGATTGTAAAGCGCAATTTTGAAATGAAGCAGTTTGTGATCTAAAAGAGAACTGATCGTCCACCCGTTGACTACATGGTTTTCAAAGACGCTGAATTACTGGTAAATCCACTTTTTAATCTAAGAACTGGTATTATTAGCATTCTTTATAACTATATTTGTGGAAGGAGATACAGAGATACAGTTCACGCTAATCTTTATGCTCCAACTTGGTTCTACCTGCTTGTTAATGAATGCAGTCAAGTTGTAGTCCTGACTAATAATGATCATCATCATCAATTATTTATTCTTGAAGTCTTTGTGACACCAGGGAAGACAAACAGAGGCCAGGTTCAAAGAGCCCCCCGAGCTGCTGTCAGTCACCTGCATTTGATTTTGTTCCATTAGTCTATGTTGCTGTGGCAGTGCAGGATGATGTCACCAAAACCGAGCCCAGAGCCCAGGGGTCAGGAGTCATTTCTCTTCAGAAAGTTAAAAGAGGAAATAAAGGCAGGAAACAATAACAAAAACGTCATCAAGCGAGAGACGTAAATAGAAACACAGAGACAGATAAAGTTGAGAAACACACAATTACAAGATGTGACCTCAGTCCAACAATGGCTAAGAGGTCACATTAACATAACTAATCATTAACATAATTAAGACATGACTTTTATTTCACCATTTCCCATTTGTGTTGCTCTTTTTCAAGCTTCGGTAGAATTTGCAGAGTGTTTGCAGACACGTCAGCATCTTCCATGCAAATTAGGAGTGACCGTGACTATGCTACAAATAAAGCAATCACAAGGAGAGTTTTGAAGCAGCACCATATACCTCTCTGCAACCACTTGTAACTGGTTAGGGAATTCTCACCAACTAGTCTGTGCACCTGTGAGACTGGGGTCCAACATTTTTATGACACAGCATTTAAACTGTTTGGTTTAAACTAAGAAAAGCTAATTTACAGATAATATATATATAATGCAACATTGCAATAAAAAGCAAAAAGGTTTTAAAGAAAACTGTCAGCAGTTTCAATATGTAGCATCTGTTTTGTTCTC
This sequence comes from Aulonocara sp. 'chitande type north' Nkhata Bay, assembly GCF_057382095.1. NCBI lineage: Eukaryota > Metazoa > Chordata > Actinopteri > Cichliformes > Cichlidae > Aulonocara > Aulonocara sp. 'chitande type north' Nkhata Bay. The sequence goes on from NC_141345.1 coordinate 8,228,309, forward strand.
TGATAGCCAACCTCGGTTGTCTGGCACTGACTCTGAGTTAAAACAAGACAGCCAGCAGTTCTGTCGATACCGTTTAGTTTCTGTCTGTTTCCTCGGTTTGTTTTTCCTCCTCTTCTTCCTGAAGACATGCCGCAGCAGGTTTGTCTCCAGAGGAGTTTAAACCTCTGCGGTCAACTTCGTCTCCCAGCATCCCTCTCAGTAATTAACCCTCCAGCCTGTGTGGCCCCCGCTGATCAGCTGTAATATCCTTATCAATATTCTCTGTCTGTCCTCTGTTGCTCTTTGCTGCACTCACACTCATAATCACAGTTATGAAGTTAGTTCAGACATAAAAGTTCCCTTTGTTCAGTTACCAAAGTGTTTGCAGGAGTTATGGACGGTAATGTCTCTGCTGTTCCTTACATTGATCTGCTGTTTGTTATGTTAGTCATAGCTGTAAGAAAAGGTAAAAAAACAAAACAAAAGAATATTGTTATTTACAGATTTACTGTCCATGTTGGTCAAACAGAGATCTTGTTACAGAATAATCCAAAGTAGGAATAACATTCTTGGATTTGGGAGTTTTGGTTGGAATAACCAGAACTTTTCAATATGGCCTGACTGACCTTGAAATAATAAACATTTAAACAAGAAAAGGAACAGATTATTTGATTTGCCACTGGATTGATAGATTTCATGAATATGAAACTTTAGTGATTCATTTGTTCATCCGGTCCTCCAGACACGGATTTCCTTACATGTAAAAGTGATGAGGAAACCAATTTAATTGTGCAGAAATGTAATTTCGGCCAGAACCACTGCAATTCAGTTTACTTGTATAGCATCCTTTAGACGTGCAGTGAAATCAGGCCCAAGTAGTCAAAGAACCACGTGCTTGGACAAACAAACATGTGAGCAGTCATAGGATGACAGTCGTGTATAACTGGCGTAGGGCTCTGTTTTTTGGACCTCACTGCCCCTCTATGTACATGCACTGGAAACACAGGGCTGTGCATCCGTGCACAGAACGGAGCAGCTATCACTTACAACGGATGTGACTTTGCAGCACTGAGTAATGACCCCTGATCTGTTTATTTGTACTTCTGGATAGAATTTATCATCTCTTTGGCCTTATTTGTAGTGATTCGTGTCCATGTTTATACAATTTATATTTTCCACTTTAAAAAAAAGCCCACATCCGGAGCCGGTGGTGGAGAGAATCATTTTATCAGTCGTAGCACAGACTGGAGTTTGATTAAGTACAACTTTGTTAGTTTAAGGTGTTTTTCTGCCCAGTTTGATTAAAAATGCATTTTTGGGACACAAATCAGATTGTTTTCATGACTATTTCCTGTTTTGCTAAGAGAAGGGGGTGGACACTGACCACAGCAGAGAGGCATGAAAAGAAAGAGCTGGGCTGGAGGTGCAAAAGTCCTTGCAGGTGCATTAGTTACTGTGTGCAGACCAAAGAGACTTAAATTGTGTGGATGGTCAGCTGATCTGTTTGCCTTGTGTTTGGAGATTAATAACACATTTTGAAATGTAATATTTCACAGCAGCTGTGGCTAAAAATGCAAACATATCAAGAGTGGTTCCTTTTAAATCAGCAGCCCCCCAAAAAGCGCTTCCTTTCTCATTGTAGCTGATTTCATGTTACTGAATTTCTGTTAATTCTGATTCAGACCTGTGTGATCATAAAAATATTCCTTTCAGCAGAGGAGTTCAGCTGGGGTTACACTTTTAATCTTCTACATTTCCCTGACAAATGGTGTTTTTACTGCAATACACTCATTTTGAGACCTTTAGCTTGTACAGATTACGCCAGTGTTTCCCAACCTTTTGGAGCCACGGCACATATTTCACGTTAGAAAAATCAGACGGCACACCGCCAAACAAAAATGTCACAAAAGCATATTGATCATTTTTGCCTGCGCACCAGCCATTGTGGAATTGGCTCCGTTTGTCCCCGGTATAGCTTTTTGCTTTCTTCTGACCACTACTCATGCTAGGGCCTTCATCTGGGTCAGAATTTCTTCCAGGACCCAAGTCAGACTGGCTACTTATTCTTTTCAAATATTTATCTATTGTGCTGTCTCTCACAGCATGACTATTCTGTAATTTCTTCTTCTTCTTCTTCTGTTTTACTAGCAGTTGGAAACTCATTTAATTAGAGCAGGTAGTTGTACTGCCCTCTAGTGGTAGGTAATGTAATTGTTCTGCCCATTACTCACGCCGGTTGCTTAGAGTACTAATCAGGTGGAAGCAGATAATCTTCCATGGCACACATGATCATTTGGTTGGGCAACACTAGATTATACAAACATCTCAAATCCGATTGGATGTTGTAGATTAGGCAACTTAACAGTAAACAGAAGTGGAGCTCGATTCTTATGTTCTAATTTATTTTATGATATTGTCTTTGAAATTTGACCATTTGCTACTTTTTAAAATTTGGATTTTTGACCCTTTTTTTTTTTTAACAAAGCCAATATCGTGCGTAACCTAGAACTAACTGAGAAAAAGAATCACATCCAGAATTAAACATGCTCGACATTAATGGCATTTTCCACTCATGCATTTATTTTAATTAATATTTTCTTTGCTTTTATTCACAATGCAATATTATTTAAGTGAAATGCTGGTACTGATATGTGATATCAGTGTACCTGATTTTATATACATAGTAATGAAGAAGAGCGAACACAGCTTTTATAGTCCAGGGATGAAGAGACCATGGGCACAGTTTTTCCTGTGTGTATGAGCTGTCTTTGTTTCAGTGACAGCCATGTTGTAGTCCCGTGGTGAAGATCTATTCTGTATTATAAAGTATTAACTGATAATAAAGGTGCGAAAGAGTTTTGCATTAAAATCATGAGACAGAGACATAGAAACTAGTGTTAAAAATTTGACCTTTTCTTCCATGTTTTTGACCTTGTCTGTCTTCAACTATTTATATAAATAAGATAAATGTGAACTGAATGAAAATTAATGTTTTATTACTTTCCATACACAGTGGCTGCTGTTTAAAGAGTGCAGGAAACCTTTCCTTTCATTCGAGATGTCCTGAAAGCAACGTGAGAGCAGGAAACACACGGGTGGACTCTTAACTGTTTAGGAAATGAAGTTAATTATGCTGGCAGAAGAACAACAAGATTCATTAAAATCCCACAGTCCTCTGCAGATAATCATCATTAATCATCAAACAAAGAGAAACTGTGCTGTAAAAAATTTCTGCTTCATTGATTTTAAAAAATAGTACCAGACTGTGCTTCACGGCAGAAGTCGACTACGAGTCCCAGAGAGCTGTGCTGCACGAAACATCCAATCAGAGTTCAGCAAAGTTAAACTGCATTAATCCAAGTGGTCCAAAGTGATGGTGTCAGGGGGGCAGGGACAAATGGAAAGAAGCTGATAAGGATATTAATTATTCAACTGAATTATTGAATTATTAATGCGAGGGAATGAATGAAGCAATTCAATGGCACTGTACACAAAAGTAAGGCAAAAAATAAAAGTGACAAATGAGAAATTGCAGGAATGATTTGTAATTTCAGCTGCACAAATGACTCATTCCACGGAACGATTATTAAAAATTTCCCTCCAGACACCTGCGGGCCCAGCAGACCCGTTTGGGCCGAACGCTCAGATTCCAGCTTATCCTCGAGATGCAGTTTGACGCCCAGTACATGACCAAAAGTATGTGGACAGATGAGCATTCCAGCCTTTTAATGATGGCATCGCCCTTCAGTGCTTCCAGCAGACGTTTAGCATTGATGCTCGGAGGCTTTGAAGAGCTTGTCATTCAGGAATGCCATTTTAGACCAGAGTCAGGATCACTAATGATAACAAATGTAACAATGATTAAGTCAGAAACACACGAAAGGAGGAGCTGGGGTGGAGGTGAGCTACAAAGGAACTTGCAGATGTGCAGAAACAGCCTAAACAGCACAGCTTATTAAGACCTACGAACTGAATACTCAGAAGATTATCAACTGAGCTGAATTCAGGTTGTCCACCGAGACTGTGACTGAGTTGCACTATGCGATCTGTGCTCTGTTAGCATCATGGTTCATTTTAAGGTGTTGGATTGGTTTGGGGAAAAACCACTCAGCGGAAATTGTTGATTTAAGGCAACAAAGAAACAAATACAATCTGCAGAAACTTGCAAGGAACCACGATATTTATTGTCCAAAGCTGGATTCTGGAAAATCTGTGTGGTTGCTCATTATTGTATGGATAAGAAAGAGTAATGTCTGGTTTTGCACTTTTATTGAAAGTGCAGAATTATTTATACACACCTTTAAATCAACATTTTAAACTCTTGACATTTCAAAGGCTTGAAAAGTACCTTTAAAGTACTTTTAAATGTAACATTAGAAGTAACTGATTAGAGTTGCAGCTGGCAGCAGTGACTGTTGTACAGTTTAATATTCTCTAATGCCTGGCTATATATATCACCAGCAATCAAATATACATACCGTTAAAAAGTACTAAACTTCCCAATGAACTGTTGCAGAGTTAAAGTACGTCCTCACAATATTATCGAACAGCATATCCTGGAAAAACAGAACCTGGTCTGATAAATGTTCATTTCTGCTGACGCTGGCATCAACAGCATGAATCCATGAATCCAATCTGCCTCCTTTAAGCAGTCCAGGCTCCTGCTGGTGATGCTGTAATGGTTCACTTGGCTCACTTTAGGCTCCTTGATGCCAATCAATCATGTTCCCGAGGCCAAGTCTGTATTGCTGCTGACCATGTGCATCTGTTTATCAGCAGTTTACTATCTACTAGTATTACAGCACCTCAATCAACTGGTGTCATGGCCATGACAGTGAGGTTATCTGCTGGTCACATTTCTGCACCCAGGAGAACATGTTTAGAAGTTCTTTCTCTTCTCGGAGTTTGCCGTTGTTAATACAGTTGTCCCTGAGTCTGTATGCCTCTTTCTAAACCTTGTCAAATCTAAAAGACTCAAGTAAAGTATGAGTACCGTCAAACTACACAAGGCTGATTGTTTCATATGTTTCCAGTCTTTCTGCTAACGCAGGTCAAGCTGTTCTGGATTTCTATATTGAACAAATGGAGATCGAAGTGAGCCTTTCTCTCAAACTTCCACAAAACAGGAATGTGTGAAACATTGCTGATCTAAGTTTAAACCTTAAAACAGTGTGCTAAGGTGAGCAGCAGGTTGTGCTTAATTTGACAGCGTTTGCTCATGTTTGTGTGTTAGAAATGTTGCACTATGAGCAGTGACACACACTGTTTGTCATGATCTGACTGAGATGTAGACTTTAGGCTTTAATTCAGGGGGTTTAACAGAGTTTTTGCATTGAGGAGTGCGAAAACAACATCCCTAATTTTCCAAGGTTCAAAATGAACTGGATGAACTCATTTTAAATATCAGGATTTTCTTTAAAGCTGCGATGAAAATCCCTTGTAGTTAATGCAAAAGTTCTAGAAAACCTCTTGAGTGAAAGTTTGCACTTCAACCATAACCTGCTTGTTTGAATTAAAATCCACTGTGTCGGTGGACGGAGGTGAAACTGTAAAAACTGTGGACCTAACTATATATAAACCTGAGCATATACACTCTGAATAAGATGTGCAAACACATCAGAGTTCATCATCGTATCACATCCATGTTATACAACATTTAAGCTGTATATCCCTTGGAGTAGGAAGGATGTAGAGGTCAAAGGTCACGTAGGAAGCAACCTCGCGGTTTAGCCGACCTGCTCGTTTTCTTCATCAGGGAGCTGCTTTACATTCAACGGCCTTGTTTCGTCCCGCTTTAATAAATAGAGTGTAATCTGTAATCTACCTGCTGCCAACGAGCCAAATTAATTAGACGCTGACAGTAAACATCAATTGATAAGATCAGATGAAACTTTATTGATCCCTGAGGGGAAATCAGCAGTTGTAGCGGCAAACGTTAACAGGAAGCCGTAGAAGAAACGAGCGGGGGACACACGGCACCGCTGCGGCGGGAATGTACAAACAAAAACGTGAGGTAAATAAATGTGAGTCAAAGCTTTTAGTTCAGAGTAACAGAGGAGGAACAGTGACATGAAAAATAAGAGCAAAGCTGTGACAGTTAATGAATTATTTGCAGTATGAAAGAGTGACAAATTGCTGGAACACACAGACTCCCAAACACACACTGTTGACAAATTAGATTAACCTCCAGAGGTTTCTTTGGTGTGTGTGTGTGCATGCCCGCATGTGTGTGAAATGTAGAGCATAAATAATGAATCTCTGCTGGAAGTTGATAATATTGAAGAGTGTGCAGCTCTCCCGCGGTGGGGTGTGAGCTATCATCAGTTCTGTTCTTTAAGCCGTGCTGGTGGGATGTCTGCTGGTCAGTCGGCCTGCCGCTGTGGCCCAGTTGAGTGTTGTCACTTGACTCTTTCAAACCGTTTTGAATGCAAAGTGCTCGTGAGTCAAACCTCACCTGTGGGGAGGGCTGTGAGGATGAACGTAACAAAAACTAAGTGCATCCTGATGGATTCAAGCCAATGGCCTGATCTTTTATCGTTTGTAATGAAGAGCTTGAAATATTGTGACAAACCAACAATTGTTCAATTTAATACTTCGAATTACGCACGTGTCGTTTAGAGATAATGCGCGCCTTTGTGGTGTTGGGCAGAAAATCAAAAACCTAAATTACCAAAGGCAAATTGTCCGTTTCTTTGGCCATTGTTCTTTATGCTCTCTAGTGTCCTCCTCCATTATTTACTACCTCAGTTTACTGACAGGTCAGTAGAGTAGGCCAGGCCAGTGCTGAATACATATCAATTTTTAGCAACATTTCAATGAATATTTCAAAAATAATAACATGAACTGACAGCCCTATCCACTAAAACATATGGAACCTGGAAGAATTTCTATGAGATCTGAAATACTGAAATACTTTAGCGCCACCTATAAGAAATATCAATATGATTGTCCCAGTTCCTTCCTCAGTTTACGGCTGAGTGACAGAGCCATCCAGGTTGTCTTGACTTGTCTTCTTGGATTGTGCTCCAGAATTTCTCACCAGAGTCAAACTTCTAAATTTGGGAATTGTCCACGGTAGCATTTCATTTTAAATAAATGTTGCCCCCTTGTTTCAAACGACATCTTACAAAAATCTATTTCATACATGGCAGAACTCGGAGAATATGAAAACATCCTTGTGTATTGTTCTATCTCCAGCACGGGCGTCTCCCCTGGACTATTTCCAACATTTGCTGGTTTCACACACGCACATACACACACACGTTTTTTGCTACCATGAAGCTGACATTTCTCTTGTTGAGCGGAACGTCTCAACAACTATTAGACAAATTGCTCAGCTGTGAATTTGTGAATTCAGGATCTGTGGAATTACTCTTTCTCCATCCTGTTGTGTGTTTTCTAGCCGCTAGTGATGTACAAGTCCATTACTCAGTGGAATGATCTCCTCTCTCTTTTATAGAAACACCGAACAACGTTTGTTATGAAAAACAGTTAAAAATGCTCCTAATGAGTCACATTATAAGGACGCAGTAAACTTTGAACAGCAGCAATCAGCTTTATTCTTTCCCTGCGTCACTGAAGTGAATGTGACGCCATGGGCAGCAGCAGGGTGTTGATTGAACTTAATATGGTGGATTTTTGCATTGTATGTTTACAAGTGTGGTCTTTCCGCACCAGGCCTAAATGAAAGGATCTCTTACAAAAGGCGATGTTTTAAAATAATATTAACCGATCATCAGCGCGTGGTTTACAGGCATGTCTGAAAAGAAGAGCCGCAGGGTTTCACAATAACACCTCATTCAGTTCTGAACGCATGCAAACAGCAAACCCAAAATGTGACTTTCCAGCATTCCGACTTGAAGGTATTTCAATATATCTGTAAAGTAAAGCAACAATTGGAGATAACAAACTATTGTGCGTCATAAGATGACCCAAGTCAGTCTTTGAAGTGACTCAGACAGTATAAGACGGTAAATGTTCCGCCTGCCATCTGTTTGTCTTTACAAGAGAAAGAAAAACTCTGATTTAATACCTCGTCCAAACAAACTTTCCGGCAGGAGTGTGAGCGTTCCTGATATCACCTCTTTTACACTTTGCAGCCTCTCCTCATTCCCAACTAACCTCAGATTAGTTAAATTGTTTACTCTGTTTTTCTGTTTGGGATTAATTTAAGAGTAACAACCATAAAATTAGCTTTTTTATATTTGTTTGATTTGCGTTTGAGCCTTACTGTTTGAGAGTAATAAGGCTCACACTGCCCCACCAACATGGTTCCTCTCGTCTGTATTTCATATAGAGATATGTTTTTTGGAAACTTGCATGTATACATAGGTAATAATAATCTGACACAAGTCAAGAAGGATAAAGTGATGGCAACTGAAATGCTAGAACTGTGAGGTTTAATATTTTTGAGTCAGGAGGTCACTAAATCGTCACAGTTTATCCTCTGAGGATCAGGACTCGACATAGAAAATATCATAAATCCAATAATTATATTTCCATGTGCTTGGTCATGGGGAAGTTTTCTTTGCAAGGAGAGATTTGGGACTGACAGCAGAGGTACAGGAAAGGTTTCATCATGTTCTGAGCGTCAGTGAGAATATTTAGAAAAAAATCTGAAGTGTTCCCAGTAAATTCTACCACAGCGGGAGGAATTTAATCTTCTGTCTCCAGGTGTCCCGAATGGGTCAGTATCCAGAAGCATCATCAGAATCTCGAAGCGAGGACTCCTTTTTGCGCGCCGGTTCTGTCAGCATCTGCAAAGTCATCTGTTCTTCAGTCTAACACATGAAGTGTCTCCCGGCAGAGCACGCGCTAATGGTTCCTGGATGACATTTCGATAAAGGTGACAGGGAAAAGGTTCAGTAAACCTGCCGTCGACCTTTAACCTTCCATCCAGGAAGTCAAACTGCAGTCAGTGAGCCTGACATTTCCACTGCAAAGCACTTCATTCAGCTAATTAACCCGTTAGCCAGATGACCTGCAACACAAAAGCAAGAGGAAGAAAGGATGAGATGGAGAGAGAAAAACAGCGTGACAGCAGAGCAGCTGGACAATCACGCTGCCCAGTCTTATGAGTTTGTGTGTTATTCACATGCAGATGGATAGAGAGCTAGATCCCTGCCCATCACTCCCGTATCACTGATATTTATACAAGACTAAATTCTAATTCTTTTATATAATTTCTTTCAATTGCATAACCCTCACAAAAGAGACCGGGGCTAGCAACCCATCTGCAGATTAGGTAACAAAAATATTTAAGTTAGAACATTGTTTTTGGAGATAAACAGCTGATATGGAATTTATGATGAGGCCGTGTTTGCCCTTGTGCAGAAATAAAAGTTTGGGAGACGGTGATGAATACAACAGGCAAACTGATCCAGTTCTTACATTCTGATCTCCCGCAGTTTCACAAATCCCTCCTACATAAATTCTCCAGATAAGACATCAGACCCATTCCTACAACACTGTTCAAAGACGTCTTACAATTAATTACTGCTTCAGTCTTAAATATTATCAATTTATCTTTATCAACAGGATATCTTGCACAGGCTTTTAAGTGGTTGGTTGTAATTAAACCACTACTTAAAAAGCCCTTACTTGACTCAGCTGTCTCAACTAATTACAGGCCAATTTCAAACCTTTTCTTCTTAATTTCTTGAAAGAGTAGTTGTAAAACAGCTGGGGGATCATCTGCAGAGGAAAGGTTTATTTGAAGAGTTTCCATCAGGATTTTCAGTCAGTGCATCACGGCACAGAAACAGCTTTAGTTAAGTTTATAAATGATCTTCTTATCTTCTTTTCATCTCTGTGCTCATCCTTCTTGACCCCGGTGCAGCATGTGATACTCCTGACCTTAATATTTTACTACAAAGACTAGAACAGACCAGATCAAAGGTACTGTTCTGCAGTGGTTTGTATCATATCTATTTAATACACTCCAATTTGTTCATGTAAATGGAGAGTCCTCCTCACACACTAAGGTTAGTTATGGAGTTCCACAGGGTTCTGTGCTAGGACCAATTCTGTTTACATTATACGTGCTTGTCTAAGACAGTGTTATTAGAAAGTATGACATACATTTTAATTTCTATGCAGACGATACCATTCATTATGTCTGTGAAGGTTCTCAGTCATTCTGGACTTCTTTAAATTAACTAAAAGAAGAAACTCATGTAGGCAGATAACATTCATCAATCAGTTAAAATACAGGAATGTCTTAATAATATCCTGCTTCTGAATTACTAAATTATTATTACTTCTAGACATTTACTTATTTTATAACAGCCTGCTGATAATGAATTATCAGCAGGTTGTTAGCAGCCTTCAGCTCATCCAAAATGCTGCAGCCAGAGTACTGACAAGGCCCAAAGAGGACATAAATCCAGAAACAAATTTATAATGCTCCTCGTGTACAATGTCTCGAACCATCAGGGCCCACCTTTTGTATTTAATTGTTAGTTAATCTCTTCCACAGTAAATGGTTTGTCCTGTCTTCCTTCCTTTACCCCAACTGGTTGGGGCAGATGGATGGTTTCTGGTCCCTGAGCCTGGTTCTGCTGGAAGTTTCTTCCTGTTAATAGGGAGTTTTTCTTTCCCACTGTTGCCATGTGCTACCTATGTTGTTTGGTTGTTGGGATTTTCTCTCTAATATTTTAGGGTCTTTAACCTACAATGGACGTGACTGCTGTTAGAAATTCAGAAAGAAAATTTAATGGGATTATGTTTATTCATTATCCAAAAGCAGCCAGGGTATTCTTGCAGCACGTTGGTGAGCCAAGACACCCAGCATGATTACATCCTCACCGCATTGACTTTAGCTATGAAATAAAAATAAGAAATGCAGAAATCTGTCAAAGAGTTTACACGTCATTCATTCAAAATGAATCAAAATATAAATCAGTAAAATAATCATTTTTCATTCTTTAACAGTGCAACAGTTGAACATTTGCAGGGACTCGTGGAACACACTCGTCACTTCCACTGTGACCTGCGTTATACTGACTCATGCCACATGCAGCATAAAGTGAAAAGGTCTTGAATTCTTTATTAAGAAACAATAGTTTGTTTTTCTATTCCCAGAATACTTTTGCATTTGCATTTACCACTAAGAGCTACAGAGGTCACCAAATCACACAGGAGCGAAACATTATTATAAGACAGAGCTTCATTCTCCAGCCTCAGCTGTCTGAGGAGCGTTGTTTTATAATCCAATAAAGAAAACTAAGTCTTAGTTTTCTGAGTCTGAGTAGGAGGTCTTTGGATTCAGCTTGTGAATTCTTTTTGTTGATGTATTCTTCTTTTTTTCTGGTAATTTCTGTTATTATTCTGTTTCTCATTCTTGTCTTTTCTATCTTTTGGTGGCCTGATTTTACTTTTATTTTGGAAAATTGTGATTACCTTCACTGTGTCACAATGAGGCTTTAACATTGTTTTCATCACAGAAAACTGTCCATCAAAGAGTTTATTTAGTCTGCAACAATAGTTCATATAACATGTTATTTGTTACACATCACTCTTTGTAATAGCTGGAAAAAGATCCAAGCCATTGTAAATGTAAAAGCAACCAAAATAACATCAATACTTTTTGTAATTGCCTTTGCTTCACAGCTTGTACCAAATTTCAAATGTTGGTTTTGGATCTGCCTTTTGAAGAGAACCAAATCTACAAAAAACATTTGTAGAATATTTGATTTTGTAATAGTAAAACTCATCATTGTGGTCTCAAAGTCCAAAAGTCAAATTGTCCTTGAACATACCAAAAGTTTTACTCCTAATCTCTACCTGCTTCCAAAAAGATAATGCCAAAAATTCCCTGCATTCACTCTTTCAAGGTGATTTTATATTTTCAAATGAAGTAAAACAACAGACCTCTTGAAAAATTTGATTTCAATCTAAAAACTCATTAACTTTCAAAGCTCAGCTGTAACTGAGTGCACACGGCATTTAATCACATAAACTGTGCAAAAACAAATCAGCATATATGGACCTCTAATCTGGTAACCCGAAGTTAGACTGCAAACCTAATCAAAGGCAATGACTCTTACTGGCACAGTAACAGGGGATCATTTTAGCAGTGGGCTTTTCGTGTATGTTTGAATGGAGCTTTTAGCCTAATCGCAATTAATTGGGGTGCAAGTGGCTTTATCAACGCATTGGAGGATTATCCAGTGACATAACAGCAACATCATCAGGCGGTGCTGCAGTCTGGGAAGGCGAAGACATGATGGTTCACTTTTTTCTGCTTGTCAGGTGACCTTTGACTCTGCCTGAAGAGCCACCATTTATTAAACCCTTAACAATCAAAACATTTAGGAAAGCTAGTGATAAATCTGGTCAACTCCAATCCGAAGTCTCCCACATGTGAAACTTTGGACATGCACAAAGATCAAATATCAACTTTTTACACTGAGGATCCTCTCTGCTCCTGACAGCTGGCTCTTTGGCTCTGACCCACTGAAAAAACTGATGTTTCTTGTCCCCTCCATCACAATCGCTCGTCCTTCTCTCACCAGATTTGGTTCCTTCCATAAAATCAGCACATCTACAGGTAGTCCGATGGGGATTTCTAGGGGGGCATTTAAATGAAGCTTATGCTTAAGTTCAGTAAAGAAGATCTGTAATCACTCATCTGCCTGCTTTCCTGCATCTTCAGCAGCTAGTCTGTTGTTCACATCACTACCACTTTACCACACTGTCAGTGATGTCATTACATTAATCCAATCATCTTCTTGCCTGCCGTCTTTGAGCCAATCAGCCCTCACTCTGCGTGGTTTAAATCTGTGCGCTCTCCCTTTAAGACTCTCATTTGTGCAGCCCACCTCCACCCACATCTCAACCTCACCTGAGAAACCCAGAGCTCCACCCAAGCCTCAGTCTCATCTTCACCACAAGCATCTAGACTTAGTTTCTGCAGCTCAATAAATAAATCGTGTTCAGTTCTTCCAAACAATCTCTCCTTATTGAAATAAATCAATTATAACTTTCCTTTTCCTTCTTTTTATTTTCTGTTTTAGGTTTATGGCTGGGAAAAATAATTTATTTCTGAATTACTAAAGATATTACAAATAAAAGACTGCATATCAAAGATGGACTGGCATTACCCAGTTCTGAAAACGTTTGGTTTCTCACTGCATGTCATCAGAAACAACACGAGAAACCACAAACGCTGCATTTATGTTACTTGTCATAGCCTAAATCATTCCCTGCTTTAGCCGCTCTTTTACTCTACATGAACAATAATTTCCAAAATTAAATCCCAACTGTTGAATGAGATGATAATGACGGCAGTAGCTTACAGACCTCTAAATTCTTTAAGCATCCACAGCAGTCCAAAGAGAGAATGTAAGTTTCAGGCAGTGAAATTCAACATGAATGGAAAGAATTGGCACACGTGGGTTATTCATTTAATGAGTGGTGAATGATATACATCATATTCTATAACACTAAAGAAGCTCCTGTAATGTTTCAGTTAGATGAGCATGGACTGCTCCCATCGATGATGGTCAATGTGGATCATGTGACCAAAACAGGTTATTAGATCTATAGTGACCAGAAGCAGGATAATAACTGTCAGTATCAAATCAATACCATTAAGAAGATATGATTATCAGTCTGTGTCCAGATATTTTCCTGTGTGTGTGTGTGTGTGTGTGTATTGAGCACTGAAAAGCTCACTCACTTCTGAATCTGTTATTTCTTCATGTGGACCTTTTCAGTGAACCCTGTTAAAATTTCACTTTTAAAATCTGGAAACAACATGGCATGCTTTTATTTCCTTTTAATCCAGGGAGCAAGGAGACATTTCACAGCACCTCGCTGTGAACAGCAAGATGAGTAGTAAGTCATCTCACTGTCTTGCATTGTAAAGACCGAACAATATTCATTCAGAACCTGCTTCGACACATAAGAGAAGTCACTCCACTGCATACTGGATTTATTCATGTAACACTCCAGCCCAGCAAAAATATTGTATGTATATGGAAAGTGTGGAACACGTTCCAGACTTGTCCCCTTATGGAATAAATAAGGCAGCTCTGCCAGTACTATGTCATCATACAAATATACTGCTTCTTACTTTTCATATTTATATTCTTTGCTGCAGGAAACTGAACTTCAGGGTGACACAGTTAATTTATTTATTCTGGTGAAACTCAGGAACTCAAGGTGAGTACGTATGTAGGAGTTTTTATTCAAAGCATCCTACATGCTGTATTATCTTGGCTCTGTAGAAACTCAGGGATATTAAACTTACATTGAAATAACATTTCTTGTGAAATGAATATTAGTGTTGAATTAAAACGAAAAAGTTTATATTAGTCTTATATAATAATTCTTTTTTCAAATAGCATACAGTCCACTTAGTAAGACCACCCAAGTGTAAATCAGTCAGCACAGTAACTGATTTGATTCACACATTTATAGTTATTGGAACGTGATTATTGCACACGGCTGCGCAGCTCCACTGGGAACTATTATTATTTCGGAATGATCATCAGATGCATTTTGGTCGTGCTCCCATTCAGCTCGCTCCCTCACTGGCATGCTCTCTTTATTGTTTTTAAGTTGATGAATGAACGTTCACATAATCATAATACTGATAATCAGCACTTCTGGTCTGTCTTTAAACTCAGAGCCTTTGACGTGGAAGAAGTTCAGCACAAAAGAAACTTGATGCCATGTACAAAAGAGCATTAACTTATCAGGAGAGCAATTACTGAGGTCATAAGTAAAGGGATCAGTGGGTCGTTTTCACTTAGACTCCTGTGCAGTCACATAGAAGAAGTCACCCCCTTCTGGCCATCAGAAAGAATCCAGGTTTGGGTTCTCCTTTCTAATACTAAAGTTATAATAATTATTAATTAATCATGGTAACAAAGCCTTATATTACATTTATTTACATGTCTATCATTGTTGCAACTCTTTAGATTTTTTTGTTTTTGTTTGTCTTCATCTTACATAAGTGGAATATTGTAGGTTTGACAGCAGCGTTTCCTGCTGTTATTGGCAGTGAATTAGGAGATGATAGAAACTTGTCCTCTTAACATTACATCCCATGTTTCCCTGTCTTGAGATTATTTTAAGCTTTGGATTTAGGTGTGGGATACGCTGGCATGGTGTGAACTAAGAAACAGAGCAGCGAGGAAGAAGGAGAGATGTGTTTTCAAAGCTGAACAACAAAGGGACGGTTCACTTTCTCTCTACTCGACATCTCACAGCAGCACAAGGCTTTGGAAAATATTGCCAATCAATCAGGCAGCCCTGACTCCAACACACACACACACACACACACACACACACACACACACACCCTTGAGTATTTAGTGATACATTAATTCATACACTAATGTGCTGCCAGATACAAAACCCTTATGTTTGTCTCAAATGAAATATGAAATTACACACACACACACACACACACACACACACACACACACACACACACACACACACAGCATTCTGTAGAACAACACACCTATTTAGCATCCACAATAATTGTGTTTGTGTGTTGTAGTCTCCATGGTAACAGTGAGGTCAACCACCAACAGAGGGCTGATTAACATTAATTATTATTTATAATTATTCAAGAAGGTTGCATCCGCTAATATCTATCTCTCACAATTATTTTAAAAAAAAAAGCCTTTTCAAGTCCCTTTTAGCAAAATACATAATGTGGGATGTGTTTTTTCTGGTTGCTATCAGTAAAAGCAAAGACTGAGGCAGGGCAGAGCGGTCCTAAATTTCTTTTACTGCCGATATGAAACAGAAAGCGAGGGTGGATATCAAATCAGAAATTATAAAAGCCTGAAATTTTCCATTGAAATGAATCAGGATGTGTAATATGTCTGGGTATTGGCTAGTTTAAATATGAATAAAAATATGAAAACATTCAGGCTGTCCTGTAAAGTTGCACATTTGAGAACACACAAATAAATAAAAAAAACAGCTCACATTATAAGACAATTAGTGACAAACTGACACTTTTCTGCTGAGTTTGTGAGTTTAGTTACTCAATGTGGATCATACTGAACAAAAATAATGATTTTTATAATTCCTGGTCATAGAAGTCATTGGTTTTGTGCAATGGAAAATCATCTCAAGGCTTCAAAACAAGACAGAAACCAGCAGCTGATGTCCTGGAAGCGGTGTCCATCTGTTATGCTGTCTATAGCAGGGGTCAGCAACCTGCTGACTTCGTACAGCCCCGATTTGCTGACGCTTTGTTCAGAGGTTCAGGAGCAGAAGTTCCATTGTAAACATATCACGGCAGACCCGACAATGTTTCCATGAACATGCTTTTCAGCATCTCTTTATTGACCACTGTTCACACACGGTTACTGTACCCACACAGCCGGCTGTAGCTTTTCACAGCCTGACACATACCAACACAACAGCACAGATAGCACAGACATTAAGGCGGCGTGATTGCAGGTCCCGCTCAGGTGCATCCGCCTCGCCTGCAGCGGTGCTGCAGACCACACCCCGCCACACACCATAACCTGGTAAAATACCAACACGTGCAACCAAAATACATATTTAGACAGAATTGTGCAAATATCTATTTTTCATCTTTTAGCAGCATAGTGCTTTTTTTCCAATTATTTTTTAAAAGTCAGGTCAAGGCTCCAAAAGCTCAAAGGCGATATGAGGGTGGCGGCTCACAACAGTTTTTGTTTGCTGGATCATTTTAGTTCAGCTGGGTGTCTTTCCTTTTGTTATATTTCTTCAAGATTTAAAAATGTGTTAATTACATAAATAAAATGTAATTTTCTCTGTAGCACTTCATGGATTTCATAAGCAACACACCTTAGTTGTTCACAAAAAGCATAAAGGTAAAAAACAATATATACAGTGTTGTCTTCATTTTAGATGTCAAAAAGTATTTGCGGCTCCCAGTGTTTTCTTTTGCATGGAAACCGGGTCCAAGTGGCTCTTTGGGTGTTAAAGGTTGCTGACCCCTGGTCTATAGTAAACGGACGAAGAATTTCAAAATAAAATAGGAAGTGACTAAACATCATGACAAGATGGATATTTTCTGAGTTGTTTCACACACAAAGAGCACATTATGACAGCTGGGATAGACTCTCACCATCCATGGATATTACAACTAAAGATGCAAATTAAAAATATCATTTGACTCAATGAATCATTTTCAGTATTTTTTCTCATGACACGCTTCTTCTATTAAAGACAGCTTTGGTTCATTTTCTTCACTTTCATTTGCAGAGAGTGGTAGTGATGTTTTGTATCTTTTGAGCACATTATTGATGAATAGTGAGTGGCCATGTGCCATGACCTAAATATTCCTCATCAATATCTTCTGAGGGCTCTTGTTTCATTGACATTGAGATCAGGATTCTCAAGAGCATCCATGATCTCGCTGAATTGTACATTTTCTTTATAGAAACTTCATTACCCACTCATTACAGGGATAATGTAACAGACTGAGGTATTTACGTGAAATTATTTCAGCTTTCTCCTGTGGTCATGCAGGAATGAACTGTATTCACTGCAGATCAATAACCATCAGGTTAGAAAATATGTCTATTTACAGTGTTATTCACTGAGTGCTAGCACTGTGCCGTCTTTGTTGTTCCATGAAATTGTTCATTTAGCTGCACAGACTGGAACTATGACATGTGCTCTGCATGCTGGAGAGGCTTGATTTGAAACTGTACTTTTTCATCTATTGGATCTAATCTAAATCTTTATGCTATGTTTCTGTTCTGGGATTTTTCTCAGTAGGCGTTTTTTTCATATATCATGATGACCAATCGTATCACAGTTTGTAAAAATAATGTCCCTTTTTGACAAATACAAATGAAAATACATAAAGATAATGATTGTGGTTGAAAATGAAATATCCCAGTGGGGGGCCAGTTTCTATCTTATAACAAGAAGCATTTCACTGCACTAATGACTATACATCAGATATTTGTGATCCAGCAGAAATGGAAGTATATGCCATATAAAAACAGTCCCTTTTAAAATATGATTGATTAAATAAACAAAGAAAAAATAAGATAAAAAATTGTAGCAGCAAGCATAACAATGGTAGAGCCTCTCGGGTACATTCAGTGCTCAGGTGTCAGGTAGGTTCACTTTGACCTGTTAACTGTTTGTTCAGTGGCTCTGAGATCCCAAAATATCCCGACATGAGAAAATCCATGCAAAAAAACAAAACACGGTAAATAATTCAGCCCACACGCAAAGGAATGCAGCTCATTGCTCTGTTTAGTTGTCTTTCCTGTATTTGTATTCGAATGTGCTGCTGAATTTGCGAGAATTGTTTCTCAATTTGTTCACATTTTGTCTGCTTTTTCTTCAAGTCACAGTGCGATCAAATCACTGATAATATCTGTACCTGTAATACCTGTCTGCTAACAAGTTCATCAAATCCACTTCAAATGTTCACAGCTGGTTTGTGCCGAAACACGCAGCTCGGCAGACACGCAGGTTTAAAGTCTGACACGAGCTGCAGTCTGACTGCCGTAAGGAGGTTGTAAACAAACAGCAGTTTTTGTGTCGCTGACAGTAGGTGGGTCTTCTCAGGTGAACGCACTTTAATAATTCAGCCAGTAAAAAGGGGAGAAGAAACGGCATGTGCTTGTGCTGGAAGGGCTGCCACATTAAGTATAAGCATGCAACAAACCAAATAAAAATGTGTTTTTGGAGCATCCCACCTGCAATGACATACAAGTGTGCAAGGGACACTTTGTTCATTTTGCTATTTTTGTGTTAGTAATGTTATTTCAGACAGTCGAGTTTACAGTTTTTGGTTGTAGTCTTCAGGCCGGGTTGTATTTTTAACAAAACTCAAGCAACGCTTCACCTGTGAGCAAAATCTTTTCCTCACAAGGTTCAAAGTCTTTCCTCTGCAGACTTACACGATAAAATTGAAAGCAAACTGTAGATAAATTACAGTCAGATGCTGCTTAGCTGGTCTTAAAGACTGAAAACACAGAAACAGTCAACCAGACTGTTTTAAAAAGCACCAAAGTCCGCCTACAAGCACCTTGAAAGCTCACAAATGAACTTGAGTGTTTGATCTGACAAAAATCATGTTTTAAACGAGTCATTTTCATATTTCCTCCAAACATCTCTAGGCTGATAAAACTTTTAATGACTGTCAAAACTGCCTCTGCTGCTGCTGGTTTATGCATATTTGCAACTGGGAAAGCACATGCGAATGTGACTTTGCACAGGTGGTCTGGTGGTGCGCACTGCCGCCTCACAGGAAGAAGGTCCTGGGTTCAAATCCACCCTTTTGTGTGGAGTTTGTTTCTCTCTGGAGGGAGAAACCTAACACTGTTGATGGTGTTATTTTAATTGGGCATGAGTGGTTGTCTGTTGCTCTTGGGAACCTGTGCACAGTGTACCCTGTCTCTCACACCATGGCAGCTGGGAGAGGCTCCAATCACCCTGCAACCCTAAATTGGAAAAGTGGAAGAAAATGAATGGGTCTTTGATTCATTTGGATCGACTCTGCTTTCGCTCCATTCAGTTCCATCCGACTGCCATGGCCCATAGTACACCACGAAATGTTTCACAATAAAAGTCCAGTTGAATAAAAGTGTTAGCAATTATTGCTATGAATTTGACATAGTTACAAAAAGTGTCAACAGCACAATTGAGACGCTTTATCAAACAGAAAACATTCATTCTATAGGTTTGCCTCATACAACCCTTCTACAGTTATGTCACATTAAGGCCTCAGTTTTACCAAATACAAAAGGTCCAATGACTCAGGGCAGGAAATAGTGCTGTTGTCACGCAGACAGGTGTATCGCTAACATCGCTGATGAAAATCAGTCTTAAGATTTAAAGGTTACCTAACACTGGGCCCAGTGGTCAAACATTTATGAGCAACAGTATTGTAGTCCTGTAACTTTGACTTAAATTGTAGGCGCTGACTGACTGCAGAATACGTTTTCAGTGACAGAAAATACTTTTAACTGATGATGCAAAAACAAAAAGACATTCAAACTACCAAAAAAACAAACAAAAAGAAAAAAACAAAGAAATGTAGACACACACGTATGCCTCTGTAGTTTGGACATAAATTCTCAAACAGCTTGTTTAACATAAAACACAAAAAACCCTTAAAGAGATGTTTTAAATGCAAATTCTCTCTCTCTCTCTCTCTCTCTCTCACACACACACACACACACACACAAACAAGGACCCAGGCGCAGCCCTTATTGTAGCAGGAGACTTTAACAAAGCGAATCAGATTTTGGATCACTGCTACACGCCATACAAGCAGGGCTACAAAGCTGTCTCACACCCGACTTTTGGGAAGTCTGACCACAACGCCATCTTCCTCATTCCCCAGTATAAACAAAGCATACGTAGGGAAGACGTGACCACGAAGGAAGTAAAACGGTGGACTGCCCAATCAGAAGCTACGCTACAGGACGCACTCAACGACGTAGACTGGGACATGTTCAGAGCATGCGCAGTCGACATCAACGAGTTTACGGAAGTAGCAGTATGCTTCGTCAATATGCTAGCGGAGGAGATTATCCCCACTGCGAGAGTCACCACATTCCCAAACCAGAAACCGTGGATGGACAGATCGATCCGCACTGCAGTAAACGCCAGGACCGCCTCCTACAACGCGGGTCTCGCCACTGGCGATATGAGCGCCTACAAAGCGGCCTCATACGGCGTGCGGCGCGCGGTGAGAGATGCCAAACGCAGGTACCGGGAACGTGTGGAGTCCTGCTTCCACCAGGGCGACACACGGAGTATGTGGCACGGACTACGCACCATTACGGACTACAAAGCCAGGGACACTGCGCCGATCAACGCCGACTCTGCATTCACCAACGAGCTGAATCGGTTCTACGCCCGTTTCGAGGTTAGCCAGGCGGCTAATGCTGTCTACCGCCTGACTACCGAGGACAGTGACGTCATCAGCGAGAGACCGGTGACCAGCATCGCGGAGCATGACGTCCGAGCGGCACTGAGGAGAGTGAACACAAGGAAAGCGGCGGGGCCAGACGGCATCACCAGCCGTCTGCTGCGCTGCTGTGCTGACCAGCTAGCAGGTGTGTTCACTTACATCTTCAACGAGTCCCTGGCGAAGTCTGTGGTCCCCACATGCTTCAAAAGATCCACCATCATCCCTGTGCCCAAGAACAGCAAACCCTCATCCCTGAACGATTACCGGCCAGTTGCACTGACCTCGGTAGTAATGAAGGTGTTTGAGAGGCTGCTGAAGAACATCATCTCCTCCGCCAATCACAGACACCACAGATCCGCTGCAGTTTGCCTACAGATCCAACAGATCCACAGAGGATGCCATCGCCCACGTCCTACACACCACTCTCAGCCACGTGGACAAGAAACAGGGTAACTATGTGCGAATGCTGTTTGTTGATTACAGTTCAGCATTTAACACAATAGTGCCCTGCAGACTGTTCACAAAGCTGAGGGATCTGGGACTTAACAGCCGTCTGTGTGCATGGGTGTTGGACTTCCTCACTGGCAGAACTCAGGTGGTGAGGGTGGGCAGGTGCTTCTCCAACAGCATCACCATCAACACAGGAGCACCTCAGGGATGTGTCCTCTCGCCACTGCTCTACTCCCTCTACACTTCAGACTGTGTGGCCACCCATGGCTCCAACACCATTGTGAAGTTTGCTGACGACACAGTGGTGTTGGGTGCCATCTCCAACAACGATGAGGCGGCCTACATGGATGAAGTGAAGAATCTGGCATCGTGGTGCCAGGACAACCACCTCCAGCTGAACGTCAGCAAGACCAAGGAGCTGGTGGTGGACTTCAGAAGGGGTCAGCACAGAGACTACAAGCCCATTATCATCAATGGAGCTCCAGTGGAGAGGGTGCAGTCCTTCAAGTATCTTGGTGTCCACATCTCCTCAGACCTGACATGGGCTGCCCACATTCAGGTCCAGACCAAAAAGGCTAGGCAGCGCCTGTATCACCTACGACAACTGAGGAAGTTCAGGGTCTCTCCAAAGATCCTCAGGATTTTCTATACAGGCGCTGTGGAGAGCATCCTCACACAGAACATGACATCGTGGTTCGGGAACAGCTGTGTGAAGGACCAAAAAGCTCTCCAGAGAGTGATCCGTACAGCAGAACGCTGCTGCAGGATTGCTCTCCCCCCGCTTCAGGACACCTACACCAGGAGATGCCGGACTAGAGCAGCGCAGATACTGAAGGACCCGTCCCATCCTGGCAACAAACTGTTCCAACTTCTGCAATCTGGTAGAAGGTTCCGCATCTTCCGGGCAAGGACAGAGAGACTCAAGAGGAGCTTCTATCCCCAAGCCATCCGTGCCCTAAACACACACACCCGCCCTCTCGCATCATCTATAATTGACTGAGACAGGACTCTTCCAGACACTAAACCAAGGAACAATGTACATTTCAATTCCTTTAATTTTAAATATGTTTATATTGTCTATCCTGTAAAATAGTCAGATGTCTATTCATATTAATGTACAGAATTCACCTGCTTGCTGCTACTACTGCACATTCACCCAGTGTATATACTATATGTATATATATATATATATCTATATATATATATATATATATATATATATATATAATGTTCTTCCTCTACACCCCCCCCAATTTTTGCACATGTCGAGGAGCGTGTCAGGCTACATTTCACTGTGTGTTATACTTGTATAACTATGCATGTGACAAATAATAAAGAACCTAGAACCAAGAACCTAGAACCTAGAACACACACACCGGATCTGGATGAATGACAGCTCTCTGTGGTGGATTGAGTCATCATGTGACACTCTGAGAAAAGTTGGCAGTGATTTGTGTGTGTGTGTGTGTGTGTGTGTGTGTGTGTGTGTGTGTGTGTGTGTGTGTGTGTGTGTGTGTGTGTGTGTGTGTGTGTGTGTGTGAGTGAGTGAGAGAGAGAGAGAGAGAGAGAGAGATCCTCAGCAAATGTAATTCTGTCAAGTTGACATGTCAAGATGCACTGGCAGCATGAATCTCTGCTTTCATTGGAGAACAAAAGTGTTGCTCTTATTCATCTATAGAAGAAGACAGCACTAAACTTCAACTCCCAGAATTCTAAGCACAAGCACACACGAGGATAAACTCTGCTTTAATAATATTTATTAACACAACATATTTTAGGATAATTAGCTTGAAGGACAACCTACACTTGATGGGTCTGCTGTGACAGACAGTGAACTAACCATGACCCTAAATTCTTTTGTCAAGTTGCAGCATTTAGCCTGGCAGTGTCACGACTTATTCATCACATTAGTTCTGCTTAAACTGAGCATCTAAACCCCTTTCACCCCAAACATGTTTTCACCAGCCCCAGGCCATCTCTGTCATAAAAACAAACGCAGCAAGTAAATATAAAAAAAAACAAAACAACTGACATTCACTGGTTTGTGCATCGAATGAAATAACCATAAAATTGGTTACATCTTCACTCCCACATTGATTTCTGTTTTTCATACTTCTGTTTTTTCCTCTGGAATCCAAAATAATGTGTGTCTTTATTGTCTAGAAATGAGCCAGACTGGTTTTTGGGTGTATTTGCTATTCAGAACATGATGTGAAATGTACCTTTTGCTGCATCCTAAAGCTGAGCTCAACAATATTGCTGCAGTTTCTATGTCTGAACAAGTTGAAAGCTAAAAGACATTTTGCACAGAACAAACTGTCTTTTACTATCGCTCCAAGAAATCTTGAATGCAGCATGAGCCGCAGCTGGATGAGGTGTGAGGGGGCATGATGGGAGATGAAGGCCTTTCTGCCTGCAGCCGTGTTAGAGCACAGGTCTATAGTCAAATTCCCACGGGCTCTCATTAGAGAGCCGCCACTCAGAAAACACACCTGCCGGCAGCCAATGAGACAT
Source organism: Aulonocara sp. 'chitande type north' Nkhata Bay (assembly GCF_057382095.1). Lineage (NCBI taxonomy): Eukaryota > Metazoa > Chordata > Actinopteri > Cichliformes > Cichlidae > Aulonocara > Aulonocara sp. 'chitande type north' Nkhata Bay. Next base: position 8,252,160 of record NC_141345.1, read on the forward strand.
TGCCCTGCAACCCACACAGGTTCCGCCTACACACGAACTAATGCTAACACTCTCGCTAACAGAGCTAAAACACACACACACCTTCAGAGCTGTGAGCGAGGTCTGATCGGAGTTTGGCCTCTTGGTGCTAATCTGGTTTGTTAGTGAGGTAGAAAAACAAAATCAAACAATTACAGACAGGCAGGCTGGACATCATCATCTCTTACGGAGGAGAGTCTTCCTCAGTGCAGGTCAGGACACAGCCATCCGATGCAACAGAACAGCTCAGCCTGTGCTGGCACACATGATTAGATTTTAATGTTTTCCTAGAGAGGCTGGCAGAAGCTTTAGCTCCACCAAAACTAATGAAACACACTTTCCAACAACTCCAAGATAAAGTACCTGTGGAATTTACACCGCGTTATCATGTGTGGGAGTCGGGACGTGCTAATCCGAGCAACCATGTGACATATGCAGATGCACTGTAGTGGCATAAAAACTGCGTATAGGTTATCATTATGAACGTTCACATCACATGTTGTTATTGTCCAGCATAAACAGATTCATCTTTCTTAGCAGTGTAGGCTGGAAACTGCATATGAAGCCTATGCAAATGACTTTTGCGAAAGCTAACGAAAGCCAGAAGTTCACAAACCCAGTTTGATAAAATAAGACTGGAGGTGTGGGCTAGGGCAACTTTGAGTTCACTTTACAAGAAGCATCTGCTGGTGCGAGTCGTGCCTAGCAAAAGGAGCTGTCAAAGTTCTTATAATTAAGAGCTTTTGATTGGCACAAAGCTGGAAACATCTACAAAGTGATCTCCAAGTCTTCAGAGTTTTTACAGTCCAAAGTGAAGCAAACCTGTGATGCTAACGTGACTCCAAAGGCACAAAACAGACTCAGGCTCAGCGAGGATAAAAAAGAAACCTGGAGAAACAGATGAAAGCTGGAAAGAAATCACTGCTTAACACCTCTGTTCAGAATACTATCATACACAGATACGCTGCCAAAGAATAAAACAACACTCTCCAATCTTACTGGGAAATTGTGTTTTGGACTAAAAAAATAGCTTGTCCTGCTGCCTGGGAGAAACTCTCATTTCTGCAGATATTAGGAAATGAACACTGAATGAACCTCCTATCTTAGTTATGCTATTTCAATTAATTTATCAGTAAGCTTTACATATACTGGTAGTTTTTGAAGTGAGAGTGCCAGAGAAGGAGCTCAGCACAAACCAAAGAGTGTGCATACCCCCCAGAATGATGAACTACACCTATTACTGTCATTTTCCACCTTTGACTTGCGAAGGGCGGGGACGCAGACTCTTATTGTGGGTGGAAAAATGATGATGATGATATCCTGCAAGAGAGGAAAATTGTAGGTTTGATGAGGGGAGTAGAGAGTAAATGTGACGGAAATGAAGAGAAGAAGCAAGAGAGGAACAGGGAGGAGGCGGTGTCGGAGGGAGGAGAGGTCAGAACTCCTTTCATCTCTCCATCTCGACTTCAAAGCCGACATTGATGCTGCTTTGATTCCATCAGAACCTCCTTTCTGAAGAGGATGGAGACACAGCCACTGTATAGTATACCCTCATACAGATTCCTAATGTATGTCCACATTTTGTTCATTACATTTGTTGGTGTATTTCCAAATATGAATACAGATTTCATGGTATAGACGTTTGAACAGATCCTAAATTAAAGCCAATACAATCAGTGGCAGTACTGTGATGTTGTAATTACCACTGCAACAAAACTAATTCCTAAAACATAGCTGAAAACTTTCAAAGATCAAGGACACAATATCACAAGCTGCTGATGTTTGTAGCTTTGCAGATGACCAAAGGTTCAGATATGAGGAGGTTGAATTTGCAAAGGGAAAAAGAGCTTTATAGCCAGTAAAAAGTTCAAAAATAAGTCCAAATGAAAGAAGGAACCTAGACCAAAAACACCAAATGATACACGGTTGAACATGAGACTGAATCCAAACAGACAATCTGACAAAAAGGAAAAAGAGATACACAGGAGATAATTAGCAATGAGACACAGCTGAAAGTAATCAAACCAAGAAGACAAGACAGGAAGACAAACTTGAATATGGAAGAAAATAAAACTTGAAAACACAGATGGTTTGAGATGGAATGATCTAAACCTAAAAACCAGAGGCATGCCCCCTGGAATCATTGGGACCCGGCTCCACAATAGCGCATCATATCCTGCTCTTTCTGTGTCAGTGTGATGTATGATGTCAAAGACTGGGATTCTGCTTCTGCTGCTCTCTTAGAACAAAACCACACCTTCGAATATTAATTACTGCAATATGAAATCTTAATCTATAACCTTTTGTGGTCCTGACTGTTCAACTTTGTTGCGTTTGGTTCGCATGGGCATCAAAGTGAACTAAGAGGTGTTTGCTGCACTTTAAAGTGCTTTTCTTTGTATTTTTGTTGGGTCTTTACCTGACAACATTAAGCACCTTCAGCCAACTGCTATATAAATAGATTGGAGACTGAATAATGAGGGGAGAAAATACATTTTCATAGTGTATTTGGTATTAAAATGAATTATTAGCATAAAATTCTGCTGTAATTATGGGTGAAATTTTCTGTACATATTCATAGTCACTGAAGGTTAGATGTTTATGAGTCTGGTGACCCCGTTCCTCTAGTGCCAACAGTGGGTTAGGGTTAGGGCAAAATTTCCCAATTTAAACAAGAATTAATTCAAATTCAGGAGGCAGATTATGGCACTAGTTTCTCTTTTGTTTAACCTTTGACCCAAAAGAACAAATTTCTTTCACTGCATGTTTTTAAATTACTTTTCAGCCTTCAGACGAAGCATCTGTACAGCAAGCGAAGCACTAAATTTTACCATTTGTTCTTTTGCTGCTCTCTCTGTTCATAATATTTCTACATAATGATTTTTCATCAAGCTTACATCTCGCCGGATGTGCACATGTAAACACCAATTAAAAACAAGCTTTAATCGTCTATTTTTCCTACAGAAGAAATAAAAAACTTTTTGCATCATCATCATCAAGGCCGCTTGTTCAGAAAGCTGCAGTTCCTCCTACATGCTCTCTGCTTTTATTTCATAAAGAAACTCTCACAGTCAGATATTTTGAACAAAGATATGCAACACTTTCTGTTTAGTCCTTGAAAGACTAATATAAAAGATTTTAATCTGAAAAGTAATTCAGAGACACTTTATACAGAGTAAATATAAATTCACCTTTAGTTGTGTCTTTGTTGTGTACAAATATATTCAGATATATAAAACATGTTGCTAAAATATATTGTATTCTACTTTAATAGAATCCTATAACAAGCAAGATTTTTGCATAGATTTAAAACTTTTAGGCAAGAAAAAAGCCAGTGAACTTAGAAATGTGTCAAATGAAAGATGTGGTTATCTCCCAGTGTCTGAACCAATCAATGAGTTTTGACAGCATCAAAAAGTAACGCATACAATGTGGAAAATATTGCATCATACTGAACATGTTTACTTCTGAGCAGCAGTGCATTCACCTTCTCTGAGTAGAAAGAAAATCTGCAGGAAGGTCACTCCATGAGTGGAAGAGAAGTGACTCTTTTAAAAGTATTTTTCAGGTTCATCTGGGTAAGCTGATCCTGGTGAATGTTTTACCTGTGTGTGTGTGTGTGTGTGTGTGTGTGTGTGTGTGTGTGTGTGTGTGTGTGTGTGTGTGTGTGTGTGTGTGTGAAAGTAACCAATACATTTTTCATTCCTGTTGCAAATCATCTGCTAACGGCTTTGTTGTTTGTGACTTCAGTTAAAGGTGCCACATCTTCCGAAACCTGATGTTCTGAAAAACTTTAGTCACTCTATAAAAAAAGTTGCAGCAAGCTGTGTCCTTGACAAACAGACCCGATCCTTCTTACACCTGGTGCATCTTTTAGTTTGAAAACTGTCCAAATTCTCAGTGTTGTGTCTGTCATCCTGCACTCATCATCTGCTCTGTCAGAAATAAACATCACAGAGCCGAGAGATGCCTCTGAGACACTTCTGACGGGCAGGATTCACATGTACATGCTGCTTCCACACTTTGTGGCCGTGTCTATCCGATCATTAAGTCTGACATCATTAGCCATTTCCAGGTCCAAACTCCGCTTCTGGTACCAAAGTCAAACAAACACTGCAGCATCACTGAGAGTTACAAACTGTCTAAATTATTTCATCTTTAATAAAATGCTCAGTGTGGCTGCTCTACCAGGTGTAACGATTAACTAAACATCCAGGCATCAACAAACAATAGGGTTTATGAAGTTTATCTGTGTTAGAAGTTGGCAGGGAGTTAGCTCGCTAGTTTCCATTTAAAGATGAAAAAAATTCAAACGTACAGCTCTGCTATCACTTCCAACATAAATGAAGACAGGAAACTAAACAACAGTGACGTTTGTAGGGTTACTGAAGTTGAACTAGTTGGTATATAATCATGTGCTATGTGGTGACTAGCTACACAGCTATGTTAGCATAATATAAACACAGTGAAGGTGGAGGATGAAAGCTAACATTTTTACACTCGATAAAAGCTAACGTGAGGGTTCCCAATGGTTAGGGACAAATCCAATTGCATGGCAGGATGCTGTAAATGGACCAGACTAAAGTCAGGAGAACAACTGAGATAATCTGAGATAATCCATCCACAATACGAGGTTATTCATTAATATACTGCTGCTGTGCTGTAGATATATGTTAAGGTTTTAAAAACTGAGTTTTAAAATGAACAGTGGTAATAAAAACCAAGAGAGGCCGACAGTGATCACTGACTTTTTTAGGGGCTCATTCAGATTAAATAGATTCAAAGCATTAAAACATGTTAAAAACACAACAGCTTTAATAAACGCAGAGTAGTTTGGACCCGGAAGCAGGATTCATACGTCATCACTTGAGCTGGGTATACACTGTGCGATTTTTTTCAGTCGCGTTATTCAGCTTCTGCTCAAACTGCATGATTGACTCGCCGGGGTTAGAAGTTCGTAGGTCACGATGCAGGGTCTCACACTATACGGCCCGATGCTCTGATGCGACCTGAGTACTCACACCACCACCATCAACTTTGCTAAATTGCTAATGAAAAACATTGATCAGGCAGCTGTGATTGAGCAACAATGTAAATCCAACTATTTTCACGGTTGTTGTGGTCATGATAATTTTGTGAGGCCACATCGAAAAGACTCGGATGAGCTTGCCAAAGTTCTACAAGTTGTGCCTCCATCGCTTGTGTCCAGATCACACGCTGCACTGCCGTGCTACTTCGTCTTTTCACTTTCATTTCTGTGTTTGCGCGTGCGCAGTGTGAGAGGCTGCAGCGACACCCTCACGACGGCCAACAGGATTTCAAACAGGTTTGATTTTCTTACGACCAAACGATTGATGATCGGGAACTGGTCGTGAGGTGTTAATTGCTTCTTGTTACCCCACATATACTACACGATGCACGACACACGATGAAAGGCGAAACTCGGGCCGATCACCAAAATGGTCGCACGACTGAAAATTCAGCTCAAAATGAGCCAAAAATCGCACAGTTTATGCCCAGCATTAACAACCGGATACGACTTTCTTTCCTGGTGTGACCATCATGGTGACAACAACCAATCACTTGGTAAATGGACTGATCCTTATATAGCGCTTTTCTACTCTATCATCATCTTTACACAACTCGTGCATTCACCCAATCACACTTTTTCCTAAGCTGTTAGCTAGTGCTTCTTAACTAACATTCTCACTCCGATAAATGCATCAGAGAGGAACTTGGGGTTAATATCTTGCCCAAGGATATTTGGCATGTAGCCTAGAGGACGCCAAGAATCGAACCACCAACCTTCCGATCAGCAGATGGCCTGCTCTACGCCTGAGCCACCACAGGCAAGGTTACAGCTTCGTTTAGCATGAGCAAAGCTAGCGGTGTTCATGTTCATCATAGTATTCATTGCATCATCAACTTTTTAACTTTGACTCCCACCGACAGAACAAAATTAATGATTGAAATCAGAATTCTTCAAATGCTCGATAATTGCCATGAACAACAGCCAACACTGCTTGTGTGCACACTTCCTGTACAAGCACATTAATGAGTCAAACACTGCAAGGCATTATGATATGGTGTTTGTTCAGCCTTTTGTGTGTTAATATGCATTACCATCTTACAACAGTCACAATCTAAACGACTGCATACGTGCTCTCTACTTTGCAGATAATTAAATGTAAACTGTTTGGAAACAGACCAGAGAGGAGTCAGGTTCCTATTTAGGCTCTACGCTGTTTGAATCACACGGGCACATCAAGTCAACAGGGCAGATCGAGCACAGTAACAGATTTCCTTTATTAACTCAAACAGTCATCATAGATATTTAGAGCCTGAATAAACAGAATTACCAATTAATTTCCTCAGTGTTCATGCACAACAGTGAACTGTCTTTCTTCCAGCTGCAGTCTGTTTTTTCCCTCCTGAGATAAAAGCTGAAAAAAATATGAGAATGAAAATGACAGTGGTCACACATTTTCTGGCTTCACTTTCATTCTCCAGTATCTGATTTCTGACAGTCAGTGTCATATTTCTGCCAGTCAAAACTGTCTGACATCAACATATCGAACAAATCATCATCTTCATGTGTTTGACAAACCGCTTTACTGATGATTCTCATCTTATGAAAATCTAACAACAGAAATCTCAAAAATAGCTTTGACTGGACTCATACATGAACACATTAAGCTTCTTTAAAGAGGACAAATAAGTGAATGAACACTATGATCTCAAAGTCGTGACCGCATCTATCTCTCAAAGCTTTATGACAACATAAAAGGGTCTGAAAACAACACCAAAGACCAAAATTTAGTGTACACAATAAAATGAAGACCCATCAAGGGTTAAACAGACTTAAAACAAGACTGCATAGAGACTCAACATAACAAAGACATGCAAAATAACTGAAAAAGACTCAAAATGACAGCAAAGAAGATCAATACAATGGACTCAGTGTACCAACCAGGAGACTCAAAGTGACAGCCGAGGTACATCATTACTACAAAGAGTCAAAACAAAATGCTAAATAAATAAATAAAAAGATGACAGAGAGAAATGTAAGAGAGCCAAAACAAAAAAAAAACAAAAAACTGTAAAGCACAGAAACACAATAAACAGCCATGAAGAATAAAGTTTTCACAAGACTATGCTGTTCTCTGAACAAGTGGACTTTTACTCCTTCCATAGGTGTTAAAAAGGTAATTAACAGCTAGGTGCTGATAATCAGTTAGTCGCGGTTAACCCTTTAAGACCTACCATAGAACCAAGTCCACCAGAGCTTATATTATTTTTTTACATGTTGTAGTGACATTTGTGGGAGCATTTCAAGTTGCTATACATCAATACAACTGTTATAGCCCATATTTTAATAATATGTATGCATTAAGTCCATAGTAACTACATTAATTGCAAAAAAGTGCAATAAACTACAAAAAAATTGAAAATCGTTTTTGTTTTTTTTTTACATATATTTCTACTTGGAGAAATTTAAGAGGTTTATCCCTCAAAACTTTAAATACAAAAAAGTTGCAAAAAATAGTTTACAACAACAGGAAATTTATTTTGAGTGTCTTCATAGTTTTATTTTGGAGATACAGCAATTTTTATATACTGCAGGAAAAACAAAAAACAATCCTATGATGCAAATTTGCAAAGAAAACAGCATGTGCATCAAAATAAACTATTTCCAGCAGTGCAATTCGAGTTCTAAGCATCCCAGAAACTATTCAGAAAAGTATAGAGTCAAACATGACTTATAAAAACACCAGTATAGGCCTACAAGTAAAAAACTAAATTTTCCGCGAAAATGACGTCACTTCCGGTTTCGGGCAGGAAATGGCGGACATGCGCTAGTTCGCGTTGACGTCTTTTTCAATGTGGGAAGTGTTACGAACAGCTGATCGGATCGGCAAAACGTGTTTCTGGAATATTATGTTTTTGTTCCTGCAAGTGCCTTTTCTACAATTTTTGCAAAGCTTTATGTGGAAGGAAACCGTGACCGAGGACAAGCTGATGGCATAAGATGTAAGTACAACTCCTCCGGTTTCATATGCAAAAAAAATTATTGCCCTAGCTTACGTGGTTCCGGTTCTACAGGGATTTAAAAAATAGTTATGCAAAATGGAGCGTGCCTGCTCTGACCGGCTTTAAAGGGTTAACTGATCAACTGTAAATGTAGCGCTTTCACCTGTTTGCTCGTGTGGAGCATTCAGGTGTGTGCAACCTTCCCAGGAGTGCACAGCCCAACAAACTCCACCCCGAAGTCTCACTGAGCTTGTTTTATAGCCACAGGACTTGGGCACTTTGCAGTCTCTTAGTCGATTATGAATTTCTCTGCGTAAAGCACCCGAGAGTCAAAATTGAAGCCATCAGTCTGACAGATAATGTTTTTCCAAAATTGGGTCATGCAACACGACAATGTTCTCAAGTACAGGAGCAAATCTCCAACAGAATGACTGAAAAACCAAATGAAGGTGTTGCAATGGCCCAGTCAAAGCCCAGACCTCAACCTGATTGAAATGCAGAAAGCTGAGTATAAATAAACAACTTTGTAAAGAAGAGTGGACCTTTCACAGAAAGTTAAATGTGTTTCCGAAGACAACAAATCAAAGCTAAGAATTTAAAAACTACTTCAATACCCCGAAAGTCTACAAAAAACTCACAAAATGAATACAAAGAAACTATAAAAAGACTCAAAATAAGTGCAAAGAGACTCCATCTAACTATAGAGAGACATAAACTGATCACAAGGTGATCCAAATAACTAGAAGAGGGATTGAAAGAGGCATAAACTAACTGCAAAGATGCTTAAAATGAGTACAAGATTTAACTCAAAATGAATGCAGTGAGACACAAAGTAACTATAAAGTATAAAGTATAAATGACAACAACGACTCGAAATATATCTGAAAGGACTCAAAACAGCCACAAAGGAAAAATGCAGGGAGATTAACAGAAATCCACATAGCTGAGGAAACACAACGTCATGACTGTAACGATGATGGGGGGGGGTGTCTGTGTCCTCATGTCTAACCCTGTCCTCCACCTCCACCGCCTTAAAGAGGTTAAAAATATAGCAAAAAAAGAGCCTGTTCTATCAACCCTAAAAAATAACAGTAATATTTACCAACACGAATAAAGAATAAACACTGGAAGCACCTGCCTAATCCTTCTGTGTTTGCACACTGTCACAAAGCGGCAACAAACACAACGTACTTCCATTACAGCTCATTTACAGCAGTTGTCCCCCATAAACAAACCAGTGACCTCACCGATGAAAACAGCAACACAACAGTGACATGTGCTTACAGCAGACAAAGACTCGGGAGTTGTGACGAAAACAAATCAGTTTCCATAAAAATAACTTGCAAAACATGAGCTAATGCACTCGTGTCAAATATGTAGGTTAACAACAGTATTACTGTAAGCATGGTAATATGAAAAAAAATCCAAACAGAAGTATTTATGGATTTTGTGTCAGAGATGACAGGGTTCAGTAATCCTCCAACACTGGCAGATGTTGACCCCAGGCCCCCTTCACAAGCAATATGTTTATGATCTGTATTTAATCTCTGATCGGAATCCTGACGGGTTATTTTCCCCACAACATATCAGAGAAAAATCAGTGTGACTCAACGAGACAAAGAAATCTCTTTAATTTCACACTGTTATCTGCATCAAAGGTCTAAAGCAAATAACGAATAAATTAAAAGCTGCTTAAAGCGAGAGTGTCAAATATACAGTGTGTGGGTTAGAATCAGGCTGCTAGGTGTCCAATTCAGCCTGCTGCTCTTTCCACCTGGGAATTATGCAAAGGCATTTGTGCTAAACTACAGTGATGATGCAGAGGCCGAATTTAATGTGTAACCACGACTGTCACTTGGGTAAAGATTTCAGGTAACAAGATGTGTTTTAAACAACATCTTAATCTGGGTTAACATGTCAGCTGATCAGTCGCAGCACACTAATCTCAAATCATTATTCTCTGTTTCTATCTTCAGACCAAATTAAACCACTTTGAAAGAGTGTAGGATTTGGTTTCACTTAACCAATCACTGGAGAGCAACATAATCACATGATTGTAATGCCATGTCAACTGACTTCAGGGTTTTCATTAGCAGCTCCTCAGGGGTGCAAAAATCAAGTTAGTCCCAGCCTTCTAAAATTCCCCAGACAACAGCATCAGTCCCAGTCGTGGTGACTGGTTAATCGTTGGCAGTGGTCCTCATACTGGACCAACTGTATTCAAACTGAGGCTATTACAACTACATCAGTCCCAGTGTCAGGTAAATTCAAAAGGTATGAAGACAGGTGAGGTTTGTAGCTGTGCAGGTTTGCTCCCTGATTCAACTGCTCCACCCTGCATACTTGCATATTCATCCATTCATACTTGGTGCTGATGCTCGCTAGCTTTCTTTGGAGCATGTGTTGGTGCTGGACGGATGGTAGCAAACAAAAAATCCATCAGCATCAAAGTCCAATAACAGAAAACCATTCAGGCCGTCTCTCCCTGACAAACCAGGTGTCACTGTAATTGCCTGTGTGAGCACTGAAGTTCACATTGGAGTCCCCTGATGGGGACCCCACCCAGGGTCACTAAGAAGGCCGGTACTCTGAACTGCCTTTTGGTGTGTAAACACCAGTGTTGGGACTAACGCGTTATTAAGTAACGCGTTACAGTAACTACGTTATTATTGTGGTAACGAGCACGGTAACTAGTTATTATGCCAAAATCAGGAACGCGTTAGTCGTTACTGGGATTTAGATAGGGTCGTTACTCGTTACTTCGTGTGGTGGCTATCACGGAGCTTCCACAGATTCAGTAACATTAGCAAGTGGTGGAGGCAGCAGGTGGAGGAGGGAAAGGGAGGCAAGAGGAGAGACCCGAGGCGGCCGCCGGTCCAAGTGTGAACTGAACTCCAGGTAAGAAGTTATGACCTGCAGTCTCTCTGGGTCAGATATAAACCAAGTTTAGGTGGAGTTTATTTTCGTTATTCTGACTTTTTCCGTACTGCGTGCTAGCTAGCATGACGGAGTTTCTATACAGCTGGGTGGAGCTATGATGTTACTGATGTTGAACTTTATTTTGTTCATAAGTTATTAGAGTTGCCAACCGTCCCGTCTGGTATTCAGAGAAAATATTACGCGTTTCTTATTGAGGTGAAAAGGAACAGTTTGTCCCGTAATTCAGCTGCAATGAAAAAGACACAAAGCTGGAGTTATTCTGTGTTTACGCTGCACTGCTGCCTCTTCTTCTCTCATTCTCCCCCCTCTCTCTCCTGTTTCTACTTCAGTCATGAAAACTGATCAATGATCAGCTGATCGTCACTCTTGTTTGTTTATCACTTTGCGCCGAAAGAGGAAACCAGCGGATGTCGCGCTAAACAACAGCAGCACTTTTAAGCTTGATCAGCTGTTGTTAGAATTTATTTAATATTAATTTCTAGTATCAGCTGATGCTTGCTGGAGCCACAGCTGTAAAGCTGCTGGTCATGATGTCGGTTTGGATATGTGGTGAGAGGGAAACATGAAGATGAAACCAGGAGATGTCCTTACTGAACCATCAGAGCTGTGATGGAGAAACAGGTTTACCTTTTAGGTGACATGAATGAGTTGAAGGGAAGTTATGAACAGTTTCTGAGAGACAAATAACACCAGGATCCTTTTTTATGTAGCTGACAGCTGGTAACTGTGCAGGGGCGGATCTAGCAAAGTGTTGCCAGGGGGGCATGTAGGGCATTAACTGTCACAAAGAAATACTTTTCTTTCTTATTCTCATTTAAAATGTCTCGCTTTTAAAAAATAATTATCTGAATCTTACAACAAACGATTGATAGATTGATGCATATATACCATCAGAACAGTGTACATCACTGTCACAACAGTGTTTATTTTCATTCAAAGGCTTTATGATTTTTCCTATAATGGTGGGCCGGTCTCTAGTCAAAATGCCCGGGCCAGTTTTCTGTCCCAGTCCAGCCCTGTATGCAGCTCATCTGCAGTCTGGTGTTACCTACATCTTCCTATTCAGAAGGCAAAATTTTCGAGTTCTGAGTACAATCGAAAGCACCACGACTGCAGTTTTTGTGTTGGATGTAAAAGGAGCACATGACGCTGTGACGTAGGCTAGAATCATGGCAGCAGTCAATGACGGTCCAGGCGTGGGATTTCTCTCGTGGAAATATGCACATTATCTTTTTCTTTCTATTGGTAGGTGGCACAGTGCACTTGTGGCAAGTAAGCAAGCTAGAAGACTGGCAAGGTTATGGAAGCAACACATTAACAAGAGAATTCTGAGTAAAACCAAAGTTACTTTCCCTAGTAACTAGTTACTCTGAAAGTAACGAGTAACTTGAAGTAACTGAGTTACTTTTGAGAGAAGTAACTAGTAATGTAACTAAGTTACTATTTTAAAGTAACTTACCCAACACTGGTAAACACCAGGTAACTCACTGATTCCAAATCCAGAGTGGAATATAGAATATATAGTCCAGGCCCTCACCAGAGGATTGGTTGCAGAAGCCTAGCTCTGCAGTGGTGTGAGCCAAACCACACTTAGCCAGATATTGTTCAACCTCGCAAATAAGCTCATTCCCACCAGAGAAGTGACCACCTGGACCTCTGCCCTGATCCCAACCCAACAGATTCATACTGAACCCCTACAGCCCCTCCTGTGACTGGTGGGCCCACAGCAGGGTATAAAGCTCTTTCGGGCTGTTCTTTGTCGAGATCTGGCCACCAGAAGCTTCATCGGCTTGTTCTGAATTTCTTGGTCTGGCATGTCACCTTGGGGGACCCTACCTGGTTCAAATTAAAATAGTTTCCAAACTTTTTTGTTTGCTCTGCATTGTAGATACGCTCTGATGGAAATAAGACTTTAATTCTTTAACACTTTTATCACCTTAAACATAAACAGTTTTTAACTAAGTGTAGACAGCGAGAAGTAAAAACGTAAGACAGAAGCAGACTCTGAGTGGGCGGCTGTCTGCCGGAACAGAGAAGACAGAAGTTGGAAGAAATGCTTTCACTACTGAAATCTGAGATAAATTAAAATACTGAAAACATACACAAAATATCTGAAAATAAACCACTAATGAGAGTATGAAATAAACTTTTAATAATATAAATTTTGAAAAATTTACAAATATTTTACTCCTACATAGTTACAAATAGATATAAATACACTCTTTCATACATGTAATGATAAACGTTTCTAAAGTGTGTGTCCACTGACAGTGAGTGTCCAGGGTCGTCTCACTGTGACATCACAAACTGCTGCAGGGCTGAACTTCAGCAACAATGTTCAGTGTGCATGAGGGAATTACCCACAACCAATATCATTCTGTATTTGTAAAATGACACAGGATATCAGGGGAGAGCTGATGTGAGAGAATTCATGCATTTGTTTAATTCAGTCTCCAGTAGTTGTTAGCAGGGTAGTCACAGTTCTTCCTGGGATCCACATGTAAAAATACACCATCATCATCATCATCATCATCATCATCCTCTGACAGTCACATCCTCACTTTTAGAAGGCTGAAAAAAAGACATCGATGAGAAAAGGAAAATAAAATGAGATGGGATGAAAAGAAACCTGGCATCATGCTTTGTATCAGGAATAGTGTGATCATTCCCAGCTACCCTCGTGTAAATCCATCAAAAAGAAAAATCTGAATCGAAATCAGAGCTGCGAATAAAGCAGTTATCCTGGTTCTATCTATGTCTGCTCCCAGCTCCCGGAGGGGTGTTATTGGGGGTTCCCACCATCATTATCAAGTACATTTGTGACAAAGACACTCTCTCTCTCTCATACACACACACACACACACACACACACACACACACACACACACACACACACACACACACACACACACATACATCAACAATCTTCACATAGTGTGTGTGTATTTTCTATTTTTGTATTGCAGATGCTGTATGATTTGGTTTTTTCTTACAGGTGCAGCAGCTGACAATAAATCATGTGTTTCTATTTGTACTCTATCCTTTTATCATACTTCCCTCTGCCCATTTTTTGTCCCTGCCGGCCCTGCCTTGGATATGGTCACACTGTAGCCATATAATGTAATAACTGAAATAACACAAATAGAAATGGATAGATAGATTCACATGAACAAGAACAGCCTATAGAGAATTTATACAGCCATTCTTGGGAAAGCTAAATGTGTTTTGCAGTCAGAGTTATGATCTGGATGCTCTGTGGTGCCAAAGTTGCCAAAAAGGACATGATTTGAAAAAGAAATCAAAATCAGAGAAACTTTATTAATCCCAGAGGGAAACTGAGCTTTCATAGCCACACACATACAACAGACAACACAACAATCATATAAAATGAAGTGTAGAAATAAATTGTTAAATATATTCATAAATATAAAGAGACATGTATTAACACTAATGTTTCTGGGATATTACAGGTACAAATACCCATAAATCAGAATCAGAATACTTTATTAATCCCGAAGGAAATTAGGGTTACGGCAGGCAGCACGCTAATGGCGCATGTGCACTTACAAAGGAACCTTCTGACCAACTTTACACAAACATCACATTGGGGAGACGTCAGAAAGGTAGGCTGATAGGAAACAAACAACGAAAATACATAACATGAGGTAAGAGGAGGAGAAAAAAAATTCCACTCAGACTGAGCTCCTAGTGGGAGAACAGTTTGATAACAGAAAAAACACCTCAGCACAAAAAGCACATGACTATCAATACACCATAGAAACACAAGACAAGCAACAGGGGCGGGTAAAGGGTAAGAGAGAGCTGGTGTAGACAGCGCATCTGGTCCTGCAGCATGTCTGCACTGGTCCAGCAGACCCACTAGTGCACGGTACATCATCCAGATGTGCTGCTAGGATCTAGAGAAACTGGCAGTTTATAGTTCAGGGAAAGGAAAAATATGGCAGGAAACCAACAGGATTTAACAGGTTTTTCAAAAATTGAAGCTGGTGTCAGTGCTTCAAGAGCTGCTACGCACAGAAACGTCACACTACAACTGTCACATTCCTAAAATCAAGTTACTTTTCAACTAAAGGAGCAAGGGGCAACAAGGACCGAATAAGTCCAAATTTCAGATGAAAGTACATTTTGTATATTATTCGGAAGTCAAGATCCTAGAGTCTGAGGAAGAGTGGAGAGGCGCAGCATTTGTGAGGTGTTTGACTTTCAGCTGAAACTTTCCACAGTCTGTGCTGATTTGAGATGCCATGTCATGGTGCTCATGTTTGGTCTGCTGTATCAAGTCCAAAGTCGACACAGACATCTATCAGGAGATTACGGAGCACTTCAAGCTTCCACCTGCTGACACCATTTATGGAGATGCTGATTTCCATTCCCAGCAGGACCTAGCACCTGCCCACAGTGCTAAACTACTACCAAATTGGTTTGCTGACCATATTAATACCTGTGCTGGATTGGCCAGCAATCAGTGTAACCCTAGAGAATCTGCGGAGTATTATTAACATATTGTCAAACATACGCAATGGACCAAAAAATACAGAGGAGCTGAAGGTCCCTATCAAAGCAACCTGTGCTCTAACAAGAACTCAGCAGTGCTGCAAGCAGATGGCCTCCATGCCAGACTCCATATGTTGTCCAACATGTGTACATTGTACATCTTATTTTGACTGAACCAAAGAAGTATTCCATCAACGTGACATACTGGATCAACATTACACTGCATATGTTAAAACACAGATGGCACTGTCTTTCCAGTAGAGAAAATTTCGTCATTTTCAATCATCTTCACAATGACTTTGAATTGGGGAGAGTGAGAAAATACCAATGCTCAGTTCAGTCCAGGTTTCCTGCACTAACAAGAAAAAGGAAAGAAAGATGGATCTCATGCAGAATGAGGGAAGGAGATGAGGAGCACTGATGGATCCTGGGGTGAAGGTTAGCAGTGCAAGCTAACCTTTAGCCACGGGGTGCACTGAGCTGCCAGCTGTTTGTTGTCTGCTGTTCTAATGAGAGCAGCCTGTGTCAGGGTGAGGCCTCACTTTTTGCAGGTCGATAGAAAAACACACACACATTAGTCTGGGTAATGGGTTACATGGGACACCTCGCTCACATTTACAGTGTTTGACCTTTGCTCTCTGAGCGCGCTGAGCTGCGAAGCTACAGATCCTCTGATGAAGGGAGAGTTTTTAAAGATGAAGCTTGCACTGCTGAGGTGATTCAACTGAGGAGGCGGGGCCGGGGGAACGTCCGCCATAGCCGCTCGCTTCTGAATGGATAAATAATCAGATGTGCTTCCTCTCCTCGTCCTCCCACACAGGGTTAAAGCCACTGCTCCTCACATCGCTCAGCAGGAGAGGAAGAAAACAGGACCGCAGCCTGAGATGTGGTCAGGAAAACTGCGAGATTTTAGCGCTGTTGCTGCTCCCTCCTCGCATCCTCCTCCCTCACAACTGACCCTCATTGGAAATGGACGAGCTGGGATTCACAGAAATACAGCTGCTTCACAGGCGAGAGGGCACAAAACTACAGCAGAGGAGGATTTTGAAGCCGTTCAGACGGATGTGGGTGGAATTTACTGCTTCACCAAAACACCCCAATGGTTTACTTCAGCGATCTGATTGGCAGCCCGTCTGTTCCGCTGTCACTGAACCGACTTCACCGAGAGTCAGCGCAATTCTAATAAAACCATTCAAAATCTTCACCTTCACCAGCTCTCCATTTCTTCACTTCGCAGCATTCCTGCACACCCACTGACCCACAGAGTGACCACAGGAGGCAGAGGAGTCACAGAGCTGCTTAAAGCAGGAACTGAACCACTGACATTTCCTCTACTTCTGCAGATACACAGAATTAACACTGCTGAGAGCCGAGCGTGAACCAAAATGGAGAAATTTAAGTCAGCAATCATTCAATTTAACACAGTTTTTAATAAAAACATCACTTATGTTTTTTTTTTTTTCATATTTGTCTAGTTTTGCGAGGTTCCTTGTTAGGGATCAAAGAAAGACGAGGCTTTCTGGTGAAGATATTAGAATACAGGAGGCCTGATCATAAACAAGGAGGAGGAGGCTTTCTAGTTTGGGAAATTGTATTTTTCTTGTTGAGAATCATGAAAGAAGGCTTCCTAGATGGAAAACAAAAGATAAAAGGAGAATCTTATTTCAGGAGCAACACAAAAAACATTCCTAGTTAAGAAACAACAAGCAAAGAAGATGCACCAGGAGCTAAGAGAAGCATCCTACAGAGAAAGACAAAAATAAAGAGTCTATTTTAAAAGTAGGTAAGAGAGAGAGGGGGGGTGGTGGAGGGGGGGGGATTGTCAAGGTCACAAAAAGGTTTCTAGTTAGGAAGCAGAAAACTGATTTCAGCTTTGTGGCTGAAAAAGCAATTAGCACTGAAGGTTTCCAGTGAAAGTCCCAGAAAGTTACACATGGTTGATTTGCTTATACCCGTAGTCACCAGTTCTTAGTGCAATGTGGTTTAATACTGCAGGTCAGGGAATTCTCAAAAAAAGACCACCAGCACGTTTTCCAGATGCATATTTGATTAGCTGTAACACTAAATGCACTGTTTCCTGAGAATATGTCATAATCATCGTTGAATGCTTGCAATGCAGAACTGCTGCAGGGAAAGTCTGGTTTGTGTTAGAGGCGACCTTACAAACAAACAAAGCTGAAAGGAAGATATACTGCAAATCTTTAATTTTCTTTAATTATATTCAAAATTATGAAAATTCAAAGAAATTTCAAAAGGTTTTAGAGGAGCGGGTTTAATGTTCCCAGCATTATAAACATCTACAAACAAATCTTTTCAGCGAGGATCTTGTCAGCTCCCCTGCAGCTCACCTGTTTACAGGTAGTGAGCGATTTAAAGACATTTGCAGCAATCTCCTACAGATGAGGTCATCATGTTTCTTCCTGCTGCACGGCTTTTTGAGCTAGAGCTGGATAAAAGAAAACCACTTTATTGTTGTACGGTTTGGGATGATAGTTGTGAGATTGTAGGTGGTTGCAGCTTGGTGATGAAAGGTCGAGCATGGGCTCCTAAAGTGAGTTTGAAAGTTTTCTTTGAAAGCACAGATTAGCTCTAACTTTGAAGGGTGAATGTTTTGACTTCTTGCAAAGGAATAAAGGTTGGTTATTTTGAGGTTTTTAAGGCTTCTATTGTTGGATGTGGATGGTTCTTCCTTACCTCTGCAATGTCTGCTTGAGAGAAACAAATTTACTGGCCAGGCATGCCAGCTATAACTATCAGAAGGACAGCTAAAGCTGTGACAGCAGAATCAGGTCATCATTTCACCTACAACCTCATCTTTTGAACCTAATGCAACTCTCTCCTTAGCTGTCAGCACTTCAGCATTACATCATTAGTTGTTGTTTCATTATAAACTGCTCAAAAGAAACAGAAAGGGGATAGAAACAATAAGATTATCAACGGCTAAAGGCCCGGAGAAAACTCATTATTTACACCTTAAACAGGACGAGTTCAGGAGCACTCAATGGAAAAGTTTTTGATTTGAAATTTCTGAAGAGAATTTGAAGGTGATGATTTAAATGGAGGGAGCTGGCACTGAATTGTTTATGCAGCAAGACTTGAAATGTGACTGATGAGAAGTATCTGTTATGACAGTCTGAGGCATTTCTGTTCCAGCTTGTTAAAAAAAAAGTTTCCCGAGGAAAGATCCTTTACTCACTGAAAAACTGGAAGCAGATAGCAAATGAAAGGAGGTTCAGGGTTTGGACAGTATCCTGTACTTTATATAATTTGGTTTGCTGGTTCTGGTCTAATATGAAGTCAGTTTTTTCTGGCAGGTTTGCAGCTCAGGTGTCATTGATGTATATTCAGAAGACCATCAAAGCATGATGCTCCTCTGTCAATATTTAATCAGGAAAAATGACACTGGCAGCAAGTTAACATTTCATAGAGCACATTAACATTGATTCAGCAGCTCTGACAGATTAAAGCGGATAAACGGGGGGACGCCAGGAGTCGATCATTTGGCACAGTTGGAGCAGGTAACAGGAAAGATGGCAAAAGGGAACAAACGAATAAAGAAAAATCTCTTATATTTAAAACAAAACTATGATGAATTTGGTTTCTCTGATTGATGTATTTTCTGTCAAACGGGAACTGAGCTGCCATTAATGTTATTAGTGACACCTGCTCTTTTCTTGGATCACATACTCATGCAAAGAGCAAAAGTACTCACAGCGATGTTCCCTTCTACATACAGCTGGAGCTGACACAAGAGCCGCAGGTGGGAAGTCATTTCAGAAATGAAAGAAATGACTTCTAATTAATAGCTGTAGGTAAGTCCAATAATAAGTCCATTTTCAGTTGATAACATGGAGTCGATGCTGTGATGAAATAAATCTCAAACTGGGGTCTTCTCTGGCTTATTCAGGAGGCAGCACACACACTGCTCCTAATTAGTAGCCAGTACGAGAGGAAATGTATAGATCATGATTTAAATGAGGCAACCTTTAACCCTTTGTGGAAGAGCCTTGAATGCTAAACATGTTGACAACAACCTGACACCATAAAGCAAAGAGGCAAGACTTGAGGTGGTGAGCTGTTTCAGTGTGTTATATGATGGCAGATGGTTGGAAATAACAGATCAAGTCATGCAGATATGTTTTGGTTCATTAAATAGAGACTAGTCTTTTTGTTTATTTTTCTGCCATTTATATTGTTGCACCGGTGGACGCTCATATTGAGCGTGACCAGAGGTTTATATAATGCGGTCAGTATATGTACAAGTAATTTCTGCAAGCCAACAGCTCAGATTTCTGTCACTATTCTCAGTTTTTCTGTCCTTGGCTCTCACTGACATCAGAAAGAGGGGATATCCTTATATGCAGGGGTGCACATAAGTGGTCTGCAGGTGCTCATTCGCTGTCACAATAAAAGACGCGCACCAGATAAGAAGTTGCAACGCACGTTTGTGTACATATAAAAGGCACTGTTTTTGTCCGCTAGAGTGGGATTTTCATGGTATATTCTGCACCACATCTCTGTGCGTTCATCACTTGTTTGAAGCCAGCTCACCTCCTGCAACCACTTTTCCAAGAATGCACGCTTCTTTTGCGGTTCGGACTCCTTCTGACATTTCTTTGGAGGCGGAGCAACAGCAAAGCTTAAAGGAGCTTGCTTCTTCGACATCTTTAAGAGTTGTCAAAGGAGCTTGCAAAGAAAAGCGTCTGGACTTCTTTAAGTTGCTTGAAGACGTTTCACCTCTCATCCGAGAAGCTTCTTCAGTTCTAAGGTCAAATGGTGGAGAGTCCCAGATATAACCTAGTGGGAGTAACCCCCCACAGAGGGACAAAAGGACCCCCTGATGATCCTCTAATCGCCTGAGCCAAGGTGTGAAACTGGGTGTGGGTCCCAATCAGCCAGAGTTTCGGGTGTGTTCATTGTGAAACCTGGCCCCACCTTATCATGCGAATTCCTGAGGTCAGATGGCCCAGGATGTGAGTGGGCGTTAAGGCGTCTGGGAAGGGAACTCAAAACTGGATTATAGATGGCAGAGAGTTGGTGTCGTAAGCCCCCGCCTCTGTTCAAAGATGGTCGCTCACAGTGGACATAGATGGCTTCTTTCACTCCTCTTTCAAACCATCTGTCCTCTCTGTCCAAAATGTGAACATTGGCATCCTCGAAAGAGTGTCCTTTATCCTTAAGATGCAGATGGACTGCTGAGTCTTGTCCTGTGGAGGTGGCTCCACAGGACAAGACAAGACAAGACAAGGGGTTTACGACACCAACTCTCTGCCATCTATAATCCAGTTTTGAGATCCCTTCCCAGACGCCTTAACGCCCACTCACATCCTGGGCCATCTGACCTCAGGAATTCGCATGATAAGGTGGGGCCAGGTTTCACAATGAACACACCCGAAACTCTGGCTGATTGGGACCCACACCCAGTTTCACACCTTGGCTCAGGCGATTAGAGGATCATCAGGGGGTCCTTTTGTCCCTCTGTGGGGGGAAACTCCCACTAGGTTATATCTGGGACTCGCCACCATTTGACCTTAGAACTGAAGAAGCTTCTCGGATGAGAGGTGAAACGTCTTCAAGCAACTTAAAGAAGTCCAGACGCTTTTCTTTGCAAGCTCCTTTGACTACGATGACCTGGATGACTGAGAACCTTCACAGACATCTTTAAGAGTTCTAAACAAATATCTGTCCTACTCCAGAAAATCTTATGTACGCAAACACGCGTTGCAACTTCTTATCTGGTGCGCGTCTTTTATTTTGACAGCGAATGCGCACCTGCGTACCCCTTATATGCACCCCTGAATATATGGTGATTTCAGGCACACCGCTCTTGCTGTCCAAAAGCCCCGCCCCTTCTATGTTCAAACCTATTGTTTGTGAGGGGCAGCCAATCACAGGAAGGTCACTTTAAATTTTGACAGTCCAAGACAAAATGAGAAGGATGCACAAGTACATACAAGATGAACTTGGCCTTTTTAAGGGATTTTGACTTTTTTAGACTGTGTAGTTTTCTTTATGTAAATTTGTAATTCTTGGTTTTCTTCGAGTTTATAATCACATATCTTTAGTAGATTAGTTTTGTTCTTGGTCTCGAGTTTTGTATATTTTCCCTAGTGATCCTGATCCTTCTGGGCAGCACAGTGACTAGCACTGTTGCCTCACGACATTACTTTGTGTATTTATTGTCAATGTCTCCCCTCACCCTTTGTTGAGTCATCCCACTAGATCGCCGTCTTTCCCCATGTTTCCTCGTGCCTATGAATTGTTTCTTTACTATGTGTTACAATGTGACACACCCAAGTGGTTGGACTACTGTACAGTAGCAAACAAAATGTAATAAGAGGATCAAAATCATTTGGTCAAACACCTAACAGAGGCAGCCACGTTCCTCCATTTGTCCTCAAATGTTCCCGAGGTTGGATTGTTGTCTTTTCTCTGCATGCAAGTCTTGCCTCAGTGAAGCCGAAATGATCTACTCAATAACTGACTGAGACTGTCTGAACAAACATTTATGAAGTTATTATGTCATTCAATATATTGGATTCCATTTTACTTTACAATCTATCATTAAGTGAATACACTTGCATTATGCAGAATATTTAAAAACAAAGAAATAAATATAGTTAAAGTATAACATGCATCTTTTCCTTACCTGAACATCAAAATGGCCATCACAGCATCACCATTTCAGTCCAGTCTTTCACTATGTGTATAGTTCTCTGGAGGGTTTTTGAACAGCTTGTGAGAAAAGAATCTAAACTAGTTAAACTGAGATCTGCATCATACATTGAAATCATTACAGCACATACAGCAAACTAATGACGACCTTCTGCTGCTTTCTTTTAGTGTATTTCTGTTTTTTTCAACAAAACGTGAAGAGGTCAAGGTAGAGTGTTTTCAGTGCATTTTGATGCAGATAAGTGACTCCATTCATGCTTCTACATTTAATGGCATGAGGGTCTTCTTCAGTTAAAGCTTTTTACTATTATTCTTTGATGTGTAGATGGAAAGTTAAATTAGGTTAATCAAATTAGGCAGAAATATGTCCCAAACTAACTAAAACTCTTACATCTTTGGAGTTACTTGATTGGTGTTGTAAGTAAATCCAAACACTAAGATACTGCTTACAGGTGTAAAAGCTAAAAGGTGTAATGTAATAAAGGTGCTGAAATCCTTCCTGCTGTCAAAGTGAAACTACAGCTGCTGCTGCCACCTCCTCTCACACACACCAACCCCAGTCCTTCGCCTCCCCTCTACCGTGGAAAAATGATGATAATTATCCTCATGAAAAATAAAAGTTACTGCCGGAGAACCTCACACATTAGCCCGAGACTTGTCGGAGTCTGCGTGAGTGACGCACAGTGTTAATTGGCAGCAGAACGATCATGAAGAATTCATGCTGGAATAGCAGCGGATTACTCTTGTTTAATTAAAGATGCTGCGTTGCCGCTGCCGCATGCATATTTAACCAGCAACATCGCTAACAGAAGCTGATTAACATGTGATGATGCGCAAGCTAACAGCTGCCTTTAGTATACACACACACACACTCTGTCCACTGAACCGGTTGTCTTCATTACAGCCGTTTTCTGTTTTTATGTCGACTGCATGATATATTACAGTTAATATCAGCCTCCAAATATTACCAGTGCTCATACAGAAATGATGAGCAAAGTCAGAGCTCACTCAGGATAAAAATGTAAACATTTCCATCATAATAATAGGGCTCATTCTGGAAGAAATGTAATTATAAAAAGGCAGATTAAACCTTTTAAAAACCAGTCACAGAGGAAGGGATGTGTTACACGTGGTACGCAAAGAGTCTTCACAGTTTTACATTCGGCATTTTTCTCTCCCAGCTAAACACTTCTATGCATAGTGAAATTAAATAAAAATCATTGCGGTCTGTATGTATTTACACCAGCAGTCGTGCTACAAAAGACTACATGTGCAATTACTTTCAGCAGAACAGTACTGCAGAAAAAGGGTGATAAAGCATAATATGGGCGTTTTCCTTCAGGCTAAAATGGTGTGGGCTCACAGTACAGCTTATTACACCTACACCCTGAACAGATTATGAAACAACAGGCCCCTGAGCACAGACTGTGAAAAGGCGCCCCATCTTCCTACCCAGGAGCAAAACACAATGCTGAAAAATTAATGGTTTTCTGCTCATTTTTGTGGAGATACTTCAAATGAGTTTGGATCTTTTTGTAGTTGTTTTGTGGCTCTACCTCAAGGTTGACACTTTTCTGCTTTTAGAGTCAGATGTGGGTACAAGAAGTGAAACGGAGTGTATATTTATAAGATTTGCTTGGGCAGTAGAAATGCAGTATTCGAGGCTGAAGGACCATGCTTGAAGGTAAACTTTTATTTATTTGTGGTTGCTTGCGTCATTTTGGTGACTGAATGCCTACTTGTATTTGTCATGTCAAGTGAAATCAGGTAAATTTAAAAAAGATGGTAATGAAACACAAAGCACTTTAAAAATAAAAGAACAAAGAAATAAAAGAGACAGCCAATATGAAAATTTTAAATAACAAAGAAAAAAAAGAAGAAGAAGAAGAAGAAGAAGAGAGAAACCCTGACCGGGAACCACTGAAAGTAAGCCAACATGAGCAAAATGTGGTCCAGCTTTATCTGACACCTGCATAAAAACTACTACAATAGTCAAGCCAAGATGAAATAATGGTATGAACAAGGTTTTCAAAGTCTCTGAAAGACAGAGACACCTTCATCTTCACAAGTACTCAAAGACAACAGAAGTTAACTTTGACAACAGCATGTATTTATCAAAAGGAAAAATGTTGGCAAAGATCGCTCCCAGGTTCCTTACAAAGGTGTTTGGTTAGATCCTTACAGAAATCAAGGTTGCCAAAGTTATTATTATTGTCTCAGGGTAGAAATTAGTTGGGCAGCATTGAACGGTTCTGTCAAGAAGTCAAGAGGAAGCAACTGAACGTAGAGGCAACGGTTACATGGTGGAAGTTGAAGAAGGAAGAATGTTGCACAGAGTTACAGGGAGTGCAGAATTATTAGGCAAGTTGTATTTTTGAGGAATAATTTTATTACTGAACAACAACCATGTTTTCAATGAACCCAAAAAACTCATTAATATCAAAGCTGAATGTTTTTGGAAGTAGTTTTAGTTTGTTTTTAGTTTTAGCTATTTTAGGGGGATATCTGTGTGTGCAGGTGACTATTACTGTGCATAATTATTAGGCAACTTAACAAAAGACAAATATATACCCATTTCAATTATTTATTTTTACCAGTGAAACCAATATAACATCTCCACATTCACAAATATACACTTCTGACATTCAAAAACAAAACAAAAACAAATCAGCGACCAATATAGCCACCTTTCTTTGCAAGGACACTCAAAAGCCTGCCATCCATGGATTCTGTCAGTGTTTTGATCTGTTCACCATCAACATTGCGTGCAGCAGCAACCACAGCCTCCCAGACACTGTTCAGAGAGGTGTACTGTTTTCCCTCCTTGTAAATCTCACATTTGATGATGGACCACAGGTTCTCAATGGGGTTCAGATCAGGTGAACAAGGTGGTCATGTCATTAGTTTTTCTTCTTTTATACCCATTCTTGCCAGCCACGCTGTGGAGTACTTGGACGCGTGTGATGGAGCATTGTCCTGCATGAAAATCATGTTTTTCTTGAAGGATGCAGACTTCTTCCTGTACCACTGCTTGAAGAAGGTGTCTTCCAGAAACTGGCACTAGGACTGGGAGTTGAGCTTGACTCCATCCTCAACCCGAAAAGGCCCCACAAGCTCATCTTTGATGATACCAGCCCAAACCAGTACTCCACCTCCACCTTGCTGGCGTCTGAGTGGGACTGGAGCTCTCTGCCCTTTACCAATCCAGCCACGGGCCCATCCATCTGGCCCATCAAGACTCACTCTCATTTCATCAGTCCATAAAACCTTAGAAAAACCAGTCTTGAGATATTTCTTGGCCCAGTCTTGACGTTTCAGCTTGTGTGTCTTGTTCAGTGGTGGTCGTCTTTCAGCCTTTCTTACCTTGGCCATGTCTCTGAGTATTGCACACCTTGTGCTTTTGGGCACTCCAGTGATGTTGCAGCTCTGAAATATGGCCAAACTGGTGGCAAGTGGCATCTTGGCAGCTGCACGCTTGACTTTTCTCAGTTCATGGGCAGTTATTTTGCGCCTTGGTTTTTCCACACGCTTCTTGCGACCCTGTTGACTATTTTGAATGAAACGCTTGATTGTTCGATGATCACGCTTCAGACGCTTTGCAATTTTGAGACTGCTGCATCCCTCTGCAAGATATCTCACTATTTTTGACTTTTCTGAGCCTGTCAAGTCCTTCTTTTGACCCATTTTGCCAAAGGAAAGGACGTTGCCTAATAATTATGCACGCCTGATATAGGGTGTTGATGTTATTAGACCACACCCCTTCTCATTACAGAGATGCACATCACCTAATATGCTTAATTGGTAGTAGGCTTTCGAGCCTATACAGCTTGGAGTAAGACAACATGCATGAAGAGGATGATGTGGACAAAATACTCATTTGCCTAATAATTCTGCACTCCCTGTAGACATGCCAGGCTGAGACTGGTTTGTAATATTCCTTTTTCTAATATTGTTCAGAGGTGGGTTAGTGGACATATTGGACAACGGATGTTAGATATGGATCTGCCAGGAAAAGAGGAAGACCACAGAGATGATTAATGGATGCGGTGAAGGAGGACATGCAGAGGGTTGGTACGACAGAGGAAGATGCACGGGATAGGGTGAGATGGAGGTAGCCCAACAATTATGGCTATAGAGGAAATTTTCTTTCCAGGCAGTAACTTAAAACTGAAAAAATAGAAATAAAAAAAAAGCCAGCAGTACATTTTTTTATTATTATTGCTTTAAATGTTCAATCTGCATTGTGCTGGTCTCAGCTGAGAAAGAGTTACAGCAAAACACAGTACACCCAGTAAAAAAGAGAGAAACTAATAATATCAAGGCAGAATCTAAAGGAATTTACTGAAGTCAAATTCCATGAAACGATTCTATTAAACCAGTGAACACAGTATCTTCTTCATCATCTCACAAAGAGCCTGAGAGCTGCCATATCATTATTAAAACAATCCGCACACATAGCACGTGATCGATACAGATGACTGATGGAGGGAGACTGACAGGTTCTTCAAATGTTAACCCTCTCAGCCAGCCAATCAGTGTGATCCCTGCTGTTCAGAGACAGTGCTGCTCTTGCTCAAACCATGCATGTGAAAAAGAAACCCTTGTCCACAGGCGGACGACACAGAGGACAGACATTTTCTCATTCTAATTGTGTTTGTTAAATTAGCGAGCCCCCCCCACAACACACACACACACACACACACACACACACACACACACACACACACACACACACACACACACACACACACACACACACACACACAGTAGGGTTATGAACTGTTATATAAATGGATGATGAGTAAAGAAGAAGAAGAAGCAGTAGCAAAGGGACTGAGGGAATATTATTGTGCTCTTCACATCACTGTTAGTAATTAAAGTCAATCACCACTTGAACAGATTTGAAGAGACACAGAGAGTGCACACACGGCGCTGCTGTTAGGGTGGCGTGTGATTGATTGAGTCAATAACAAAAACATGGTGCAGCTCTCACACACACACACATCAGCCTCACATATCCATTTACCTACCACCACCATCACAAGCTTTTCAGAGTAATTTCTTAATTTCTCTCAGTTCAGACTGTTTCCCTTTCATGCGTCTGGTATTTTGAAAGCCCTTATAAACACTGCAAGGTCTTAAATGAACATAAAACTCTCATGGTGGAATAATCAGCACAAAAGATGAAAGACCACGCTAAAAGTTTTCAAAAATTCTAATAAGCGGGAGACGAGGTCACACAGAGAAATCACATTTGCAACCACAAAGTTCAACACGGTTCAAATCCAAATGGAAAAGTTTGGATGTTTACATGCAGCGTTCCACTGTAAACCTCACTGAACAGGCTGCTACATGATGCTGCCTTGCCTGAAAGATACTTCACAGGGTGTGCGTAGAGTTGAGATGTGCAGCTTGTGTGAGTGATGGAGCCACCCGAGATAGCTGAGTTTAACCGCTTATGGCAAGGAAACTGACCTGAGCCAGACCTAGAGTCTCTGATGGACTCGAAAGCACAAAACTCATATGTGATGAATCAGGAGTGAGCTCAGTGAAAGTTCTCGGGCCGCCTGAGGATCCCAGCAGCCAAAGATAAATCTGAACCTCGTTGTCTCAGCTTCACCTTCTGCAAGTACGCATTAAATAGTGGCAGTAAAAACTGCATTTGGTTAATCCTGTCAGTGTTTGCAGCTCAGGCTGACGGAGACTTTGTCCTCCTTTACCTACACAAGTTTTTTTCAATTGTTTAATTAACAGGGATAATAGTGAACTGACAACAGATAAAAAAAATGCCAGATTTTAGAATAACTACTTATTTACTCTCATCTCCCCGTGCAGGTCACACAAAGGTATGCAATATACAAATGACAAAGATATAAAAATTACACAAGAAATACATAAAAAGACAAATAAATACATCATGTGAGGCTGAACGTGATTAAAGCTCACTCCCTTACTTTGACGCATCTCAAAATCCCATCGTTAGCCCGCCAGTAATTCATCTAACCACAGTTCCCTTTATATTTATTTATCGATCACTTCTAGCTCACGTTATTGCAGCCATGTCAAAATGTGTGCACAATTGTTTTACTAAGCATCACAGCGTATCCCAGCAGTGATGGTTTTACATTCATTTCTATGGGGTCAAAATAATGTACTCTATGCTATAATTTAGCATCTCATGAGTAAACCCATTTTAGAAAAATTCATGAAAGATGGGATGACAGGGTTTTAATTTAGTTACATGGTTTTTAATATGCCGAGGGGTCAAAACAGCTGTGTGCAGATCAACAGTGCATCATATATCGAGTGCGGGAGAGAGTATGAGTGTGCAGCATTTAAAGTGTGGAAGTACTGACCTTACTTTGAGTTTGATTCCATAAAAAGTGACAAAAACATTAGTGTCCGTTGTGCGTGGGAAGAAAACGTCTTTTTACAGCGAAAAAAACCCCCTAAACTTCCAAGCAAGTACCGAGTGCGCTACGACGTAATGGGAAATTCACAGAGAAACTCGTGGATTCTTCCACTGACCGCTGCGGCACACCTGCACCAGGGTAAACCTCCGCCTACTCTACTCCTGCTTTACAGGTGAAAATAGAGCAACATGACCGCTAGTCTTTGACTTTATTTATTTTCTGCTGTGTTTTACTTGCATCTATTTGAAAGAGTGAGTGTAAACACACAAAAAAATATATATTTTATGTGCTGGAATGTGCAGAAAATAAGTTTAAATGTTACACAAATTTCTTCCAGTCAGAGAATGTTGCATATAATTTAATTTTTGCTTGATGCATAAAGTTAAAAGGTTAAAACTAATAAAACAAGTTTTAAAAAGAGACTTTTCCATTTGATTACATTCTGTATGATGGATTGTGTAGAAAAAGTAGAATTGGGCTGAAAGATCTATCGCTTTATCACCTATTCAGGTTGTAAATCGTGTTTTTAAAAAGTAACTAAGTAACTAAGTAATTCATTACTTTCGAAAATAAGTAATCAGTAAAGTAACGGGATTACTTTTTTGGGGGAAGTAATCGGTAATTAGTTACTGATTACTTTTTTCAAGTAACTTGACCAACACTGTTGACCACACATACACTTTACACCAGTTAGACTTTAATATAGCTTTTTGTAGCGCTCCCGTGCAGGGTGTAGCAACTCTGACGAAACCGAAGTTAAACCACAGGAAACTATATTCCTGTATTCCATTACAGTTACCGTTTAAAAAGCGATATTTTTAGAATACAGTTACTTTGTTGAAATAAATGGATTACACGGCGGTATTTTCCTGTTTCATATTGTGGCGGGTCAGGCCTGTTTGGGTTTTGTTTGACAGCTATGTTCTGTTGTTCCAGGTGGCAGCGTTACGGTTGCCATGGTTACAGGGTGGTGCATTCTCTCTGTGACTGTGTGTTTCCTGGGTGAGAGAGCACCTTTTTGTTGTTGTTGTTGTGCTAAGCTAATAGGCAGAATGCTACAGCCATAGCCCTAAAGAATGTAGCCTCATGGGCAGTGTAGTCCGTGCTGCAGGGAGAATGGACTGCCATACTCGTTATGTGTCTGTGAGCGCGAGGTGGGAGAAAAAGGAAAAGTACGAGTTGTCATCGAGCAGAAACGGGAGCTGGAAGCATGTAAATATAATAATAACCAAGACGAGTGCCTGACGAGCCCAGTTGTAAGTAAGTTATTAAGACTCGACTGTACACTGTATTCGTGTTTTCCTCCGAAACAATAAGTTCTGTTGGAGCAGCCTTTCAACGCCTCTCTCTGTCTCTCGCTAGCAAAGTTGACCCAGACAACAAAGTAAAGCTAGTTTTCGGCTACGAGCCCGACACAGAACCCGACATATTAGCCAGAGGGCCCTTTATTATGGTTCGGAGCCGTGGACCATCAGTAATAGTAATAAATCACTTTCATGTAGTTGTAAACAGCATGATAATATATTAAGTAATCCAAAGTATTCAGAATACATTACTCTCATTGAGCAACTTAACGGAATACGTTATAAAATACATTTTGGGGCATGTATTCTGTAATCTGTAATATAATACTTTTTCAAAGTAACCTTTCCAACACTGAACTTACAGTATTGTTTCAACCAACATATGTTCATATTTTTCAAAAAAAAAAAAGGCAAAAATGCTATTACCCATCAGTGATGACAAAACGGAGGTGCACACCAAACTGTGAATTTTGTGTCGTTTTAGCATCTCTACCCTCGGGGACTGAGTGTGAGCCTGTTCTGTTGCTTGGAAGCCTGATTTCAGTTTATCTGCAGAGTGAATAGGGACACATATGTCACAATGGCATATGTCTGTCACACAAATTGAAGATGAAATGTTGTTGGGTTGTTGCAGAAGAAGTATTTTGTGCTGTTTTTCCTGTGTGCACAATGTCTGAAAAAGTCTTTAGCACTCAATGTCACTTAGGTTTTTACTGTTACTTTAACCTTCAGGACACGAGGCCTTGATCGTCAAGTATAATCATAATCATATAATCGTCATGTATAAGCAAAGCATTAAACACTTTTTTCTGAAAAGCATTAACATACATTTCACATATTTCAATTATCTTGCGGCATTAGAGCCGCAAACATATTCAAACTGATAGAAGTTACTAACTTAAATATTACAATAGCAGAAGCAGTGGCCATAACCTCAGTGCTTATGTGAGAGGGAGTCGTCACTCAGGATAGCCCGGTAGGTTTTCTACTGCAGAGAAGGCTGGAAACACATTCATTGACCAGGAAATTAAAGGAAGGAGGCTGTGTGTGGACACACAGCAGGTGGTCTTAATGGTGGCAGCATATGTCAGTGTTAATCTGATTTGGGGGATTCACTGGAGAGAAGAGAGCTGGACGGATGAAAGAGAGAAAATGAACATAGAGGGAGTGAATTATGAGTGGACGGATTGAAGGGATGACGTGGAGGGATGGATGAAGGGTGTTGTAGATGGGAGTTAAAAACAGATTGAGTGCAATGTGGGTCAGTCTGGTTTCTAAAAGGATAACACACACACACACACAAACATATTGGGGGTTTTTAAATATATTTTTTGGCTAGATCTCTACACCTGATCCATTACTTGTGCTGGGAAAGGTTAAAGAAAAACTCTCTGAAATCTTTTAGTTTCCATAAAAAAGTTGGGACACTTTGTTAAAAGTAAATAAAACAGAATTCAGTGATTTGCAAATCGAATAACCTCATATTTTACCTACGATAGAAAACAGAAAACTTATACCAAATGTTTAAATGGAGACAACATTGTTTGTCAAAATAAAATTGCAGACTTTGAATATCTTATCATCTACAGTACAAAATGTTATCAAAGAGTCTGGACTGCATTAGTTCAGTGGCCCTTTAATGATTTAATGTGAAACCATAAACCCAAAACATCTTATCTATTAAGCTTAATGTGTTAGAAACTGGGTAAAAGCAGCATTTTGGTGATCCTGTGGTGCTGAGCCTACAAAAAAAGCTTTAACCAATTTTTGCCTGAATTGCCTGCCATCTCAGATCACCCCGACCCCCACCTCCCTCGACCTGTGACCCCGAACAAAACAAGCAGCTGGGTTAATCAGCTCCACGGCAGGCAGATGAGGCGCTAAAGCCCCTCTAATCCACCACATTAGATACCAGCACACTAGTTTTTTTGACTGCAATGTAGTTATTCGGCCGTAATGGCCATCATGAGATTAAGCGAGAGTGTTAAGCTACTTCATGCTGTGAGAGCGCTACCGCTGCTGCCGTCAGCGCAGACAACATCAACTTAAGACCTCGACAGAAGGCAGCAGGGAAAACAGACATTTATATTTAATAAGAGGAGCCGACAGGACAACAGACAGTGTTTACAGCCGGAGATGAGGGGTGAGGTGAGGTGAGGCGAGGTGGGGGGGGTTAAGGTACAAGACGTAATCTCGCCACAACAATACGGCTCACGCAATTAAAACTACAACAATGTATGTCAATATTAGTATGAAGACAGATAGCAGCCGTCATGTCACTTTAATCCCTGATAAACCTGCCTGTGTTAATCCTTCATTTACTGCTGCAAACTGTCATCACTCGCAATACACAACACTTCAATATGAGTTTATTTTTCTTATTAAGTCCACAAAGTTTAGTTTAGTTTAAATGTAAATGTGGCTTGACTCTCACTCTTTTTTAAAACCTTACATGGTGAGAATGGAGTTTTAAATCCAGGCAATCAAGTGGTCATTCTTTACTTTGTCTCTTATTATTCGTACATCTAATAAAAGTATTTTTTACACCGTATTCCCGAGGAATATTTATCAAATACAGTTCTGATAATTCATTTAAGTATTTAATTTAATTTAATTTAATTTAATTTAATGACCTTATAGTACCATATCACCCCATTAGAGCACTTTGCTCTCACACTGCAGGATTACTTGTTGTTCCTTGAGTATTTAAAAGTAGAATGGGAGGCATTCAGTTTTCAGGCCCCTCTTCTGTGGAACCAGCTCCCAGTTTGGATTCAGGAGACTGCTGTTGTGATTTGGTGCTGTGTAAATAAAACTGAATTGAATTGAAATAATATAAAAACCCTACAGCACTCTGAGAGCTCTACATTTAGAATATTTGCCTTTGAATTCCAAATTTCTCTCTATATATGTTCTGAGTTTGTGTTTGGTTTGCTAAAAAGACAAACGTGGCACTTTCCATCTTCTTTCATATTAAACGATTAGGTAATCAAAAGTGGGCTGCATAATAGTTGTATCCATTAAATAAACAAACCCAAAAAATTACTGAAGAATTACAATTAGATTTGGGCAACAAGACCTTTAGGAAAGAGTTTACTGAGAACTCTTTTTTAAAAATATTTTCTTAAACAGATTTTTAAAAAGTGTTAGAGTTCAGACATTTTTAAAAAATTCACCTTTTGACATTTTTGTCTTTTGTAAGATAACTTATTTAATTTTGTGCAATTCATTGTCAAAAAGCAACGAGGTGTGGGGGTTGAGGGGAGAGGTGATTGGGTGTGGATAGAGTCCCCAACTGAACTCAGATTGGACATTTGGCTCTCAGAGTGCTGCAGGATTAATACATTTATATAAAGTGGCCATTTCTGTCAAAAACACTTCATGTTTCCACCCAAGAGTCATAAACTTTATAAATTTTTAATTGTGCTGTGAGGAGAAACTATTAAATAAAGGAGACCAGTGACTTTTTTTTTTATCAATACAAAGTAAAAGACTCAGTTAATACCATCAGCAGTTCAGTGTTTCAAAGACACAAAATGTTGGGATGTTTTGTGAAATATAAATATATGGTAAATCTAATAAACTCATAATCATGTTTACAAAAAACTATTGTGAATCTGAGGACAGCTACCAAAGGTTGGACGTGGAACTTTTTTAGGTTAACTGCCAACAGGCCCGTAACAAGACTGTAAAGTTAGTGTCTCAGAATAAAGATGGGCAGAGGTTCACCAATCGTCTATCATCAAATGATCCTGCTCTTTGAGAAATGTATTGAAATTACCACACATTTCTTTTGCCGCAGGCACAGCGTGGAGCAGTTTGTCAGTCACGCACTAAACATACCTCGCTTTCATTATCGGGGAAATCTTTACTGAGGTTACATTTCACAGGAGCCGAGAGCCACTTTTACAAGACTCCTACGTAACTGGAAGTCTTTGCGTATAGAGCTGCCTCGTGTCAGCTATCAGACCAAATACAGTTTTCCATGCTGGCTTCACATCAGCTTCTGAAGCCTTTATACTCACTCTGTGGTTTCAACTTGGAGAATTCTCTGGTTAGGACAAGTGTGTTACTTTATAAATGATTTAAGTTCTCTGAAGGAGCATTTCCACTCCCACAGACAGGGCTTGTCCTGTTGGGTCTGTTTGTTTTAGCTATAAAATAAAAGTTAGCTCTTATTCAAACAGGAAATACATATACTTACATCTTCATCTTAGCAGGTAAAGAAAAGCAACTTACTTGGTTTCCTCTGGCCTGAAAAATCTTATTTTACTACTCAGGGCTCTGAATCATTGTGTTGTCTCTGCCTTTGTTGTTGGTATTGTTGAGTCTTATCGTGTGTATGGTTGGCACGCTGTGTGTATTACTTTTATCCTGGAAGGCTTTAATTTACCACTGTAGGATGAGCAATAACTCTTATTGCCTATTGCTTATTATAGCTGCTAATGAGGGTCTAAATAACCAAACAAACAAATGGGATGCAGGGCCAGCTGCTAGCGTAGCTCCATCAAGTGAAAAATACAGCTAACAACAAATGCAAAGCTGTCTAATTTAAGGTTTTACCAAGGGGATTTTCTGAACACTGTCTTGTTATTAATACCTGACTGGTCTTCAGGCGTTTTCCATTTTCATTATAGTGTAGTGTTTGTTTTTTTAAACTGGTAGCTTCAACTGCTACCCAGCTGCACAGGGTGAATGAACAAAAACACTTCAAATCACTTTTTTTATTGTCACATCACATGTGCAGGCACACTGGCACAGCACATGCGAGTGAAATTCTTGTGTGCGAGCCCCACAAGCAACAGAGATGTGCAAACACAACAACACAAACGAGCAAAATACAAGAATGGCCAACCTGAAACTAATAAATATATGTACAATATATAATAGTGTATGCATTTCTGGATGTGTATACTAAATATTTTCCTACGTGTGTGTGTGTGTGTGTGTGTGTATACATATTTTTACAAATTAAATAGTAAAAAAATAAAATAAAATAATAATAATAATAATAATAATAATAAAATATATAAAATATACAGAGTTGAATATGTGCAAAACAAGTGGCATTTATATACAGTGTGGAGTGCATAATGTTGAAGTTCCAGTAGTGAAGCTGAGGTGTCTATGACGTGTTCAGCAGTCTGATGGCCTGATGGAAGAAGCTGTCTCTCAGTCTGCTGGTACGGGACCGGATGCTGCAGAACCTCCTTCATTGAACTTCATTGAAGGCAGGGATTTTAGTAATGGACTAGTTCCTTGTGGGTTTTTTTTTTGCTTTCACTTAAGTTTGTGGGCTTCAAAAGAGCTTTGACTGTGGTTTGAAATGACATCATTATAAAACATCACAAAATTTGATAGCAGTAGTAATACTGCAAGAGTTTTTCCTCTCTTAGTAACCAACTACTGGGGTCAAGCCTTCCAGTAAGTTGCTGTGATTTACTGGGGGCCGTTGAACAGGTAAATCCCTAAATTGGATCAACCTCGGACAGAAACTGACAACCGGTAGGTCTTCAAGTTGCTCCCTAGACGATTCCCAGACTCCTCTGCTGCTCTCAGTGAGCGTTAATGTGACAGCCACTTTGAAATTAGGCAGAGGATTAAATTAGGGCTTTAAAATCCTTTTGGAGTTGCTCATTCAGACGTGAAAAGATTAACGGCGGACGATGAAAAGGGATTCTAGTTAAAACCTACATTATCGCAGACCTCAATGCCCGGACAAAAAAAGTGCGCCGTGCATTTAAAGCCATTCGAGATTCTGTATAAATGATTTCTTTGTGGACGAGTGAATGAAATTATAGTGCAGGGACCAAGCGGCCCTCTCTCTCTATCTCATCAACCTTGCAAATGGACAGGGTCTGTGAATCAGACACACTTTCATTTCTGACAGAAAAGGCTCAGGGGCAGAGGAGCCAAACACCAGGTGAAGTTATTTACCTCAAGGTAATATTTACTGAGACGAGAAAGAGATGGAGAGAGGAAAGGAATTCAACCTTACCAGCAGTGGGGAGGATAGGAGATGGATGAAACAAACAAATAGAGACTTCAATTAAAAATAAATGGAAATATCTCATTTCCCCTTTCGCAGATTGGATTTATATTGCCGGAGTTTGTTGCCTGGTTACCTCTCATTGCCCCACTCATTTCCAATGTTGATTAGTTCAGAGACAATAAGTAAATCGATGGCTGCAGGTAGCCAGGTCTGATTGGCTAGTGGAAAAAAAATAGTGTGGTCCTTCAATGTGAACAGCATCTCAGAGTTGGTCTAAGGTGGAGTTTTGATTTTGTGAGTGCGGGGGATAAGCAATTTACTTTGAACCAAATGGTCTCCATAAGATATGAAAGTAGGGAATGCTACGTTCTCACGTCATGGTCTGCTCTCTTTTCCAGGGCTCAAATTCTGGCTTTTTGTCTAAGATGTGTAACCAACGTGCAAGGTGTCCTCCAGCATCGGTGCCTGATGCAACCATGTCAGGCAACAGTGACTCAGGAGTCTAATTTTTAAATGATCATATGGACTCTTATGGACTCGTAAACCTAAATCTAACTCTCGAGTTCAATTCTGTAAATTTACATAGCTTCAAATGACAACAACAGTCACCGTAAGGTGCTTTTTATTGTAAGGTAAAGACCCTACAATATTACAGTGAGTGACAGGAAAAGTAAAACTACATCAAATCAGCAAGTGAAAACCAAATTCATGACACAAAGCTCCCAGAACTTCTTTTCCCCTAACAGAATTGAATAAAGATGGGGAGAAAAGTATGAAAGAAGGAGCAAAAAACACTGTAATTTAAAAGCAGTGGTCCCAAACAGGACTCAGGCTTATTTCTAGTAGTTAGGCACTTTATAATTCTCAAACCTGACAACAGTGTTGGGGAGTAACGGAATACATGTACCGCCGTTACGTATTTAAAATACAAAATATGAGTAACTGTATTCCGTTACAGTTACCGTTTAACCCTTGTATGGTGTTCGGGTCTGTGAGACCCGTGTTCAGTTTTTTTCAAAAGAAAAATTAAACAATTAATTATTTTTTCACGTGTAAATGTGTTGTGTCTTTCCACTCACTCCACTTGATTATAACTGATTTATTTATAACATTTTATATAAAAGAAAAACGAGAAGCACATTAATTCATAAATGTGATCTAACAAAGGTAAAGGGAAAAAATTAACCATGTTTGCTGTTCATATGTCTTGTAATTGGGATGAAGTAAACATCTGTTGAGTAATTTAACATAAAATTGTTTGATAGTGTTAATTTGGAAAGCCAAAACTCTAGCAGGTCCACCAGACCCATGAACACTGGCTGAGTAACAAAAATACGAACACCACACAAGGGTTAAAAAGGTGGTATTCAGAATACAGTTACTTTGTTGAAATAAATGGATTACTCTACGGTACTTTCCTGTTTCATATTGTCGCGGGTCAGGACTGTTTGGGTTTTGTTTGACAGCTATGTTCTGTTGTTCCAGGCGGCAGCGTTACGGTTGCCATGGTTACAGGGCGACGCTCTCTCTCTCTCTCTGCGATTGTGTGTTTCCTGGGTGAGAGAGCGCCTTTTCGTTGTTGTTGTTGTTGTGCTAAGCTAACAGGCAGAATGCTACAAGCATAGCTCTAAAGAATGTAGCATCATGGGCAGTGTAGTCCGTGCTGCAGGGAGAATGGACTGCCATACACGTTATGGGTCTGTGAGCGCGAGGAGGGAGAAAAAGGGGAGTGGAAAGGTACGAGTTGTCATCAAGGAAAAACGGGAGCTGGAAGCATGTAAATATAATAATAACCACTTCAGCCAAGAAGAGTGCCTGACGAGCCCAGTTGTAAGTAAGCTATTAAGACTCGACTGTACACTGTGTTCGTGTTTTCCTCCGAAAACAATAAGTTCCGTTGGAGCAGTCTTTCAACGCCTCTCTCTGTCTCTCGCAAGAAAAGTTGACCCACACAACAAAGTAAAGCTATTTTTCGGCTACAAGCCGACAGGGACCCCGCCGTATTAGTCTGAGGTCCCTTTACTACAGTTTGGAGTCGCGGACCTTCAGTAATAGTAATAAATCACACAGCAATAGTACATTCACGTTGTTGTAAAAAGCATGATAATATATTAAGTAATCCAAAGTATTCAGAATACGTTACTGTCATTGAGTAACGTAACGGAATACGTTACAGAATACATTTTGGGGCATGTATTCTGTATTCTGTAATGGAATACATTTTAAAAGTAACCTTCCCAACACTGCCTGACAAGTCTTCAAACATCTTTGTGGCCTATTATCAGTTACTTTGTCGTTTACTGTATTGACAACTACCCACAAAAAGATGTACAAAATGTGTTAAAATGTGAGGAGAAAGGGTCTCGTGTGAACAGCTGGAAATGAGAACATACAATAAAAGAAGGCAGCCTGCTGAGGCACTGCTGGCACACTGTTTATTTGATTTCAATTATTTTTTTAAAATTACAGCCCTGGGAGTTTTCTGTCAGCACGGCCACGCCGCTGTCACATTCTTCGTGTGACTTATTTGAAATTTTGAAAAATGACAGCGTCCTTCTTTCTATGTCAAAAAGGCACATTGTGATACAAACGGTGGCCACTCTGATTCCTACATCATGTACAGAAACACTAAAGCACTACAGACTGTTTTTAATAGATAGATAGATAGATAGATAGATAGATAGATAGATAGATAGATAGAGTGGAGTGATATGGAGATGCCAAATCTGTGCTCCAGGCTAAATGCACTCCGCCTGCTGAAGTGCACAAAGAAACACATTTAAACTTCACATTTCCATTTCCATTAGCCGGCACTCTCATCCGCAGCGAGCGCACTGAATTCCCTCTTCATTTTTACATTTGATGGAAGAAAATGTCATCACACCGACAAATAAAAATCTCTTCATCCAAACATTTTCTGCTGTGTTGCATTCAGTAGAGTGTCAGAAAGCTGTTAACATGTTAATATGTGATCAGTGGGAGGTCTCAGCTCCTAATCCAAGTGTGAAAGACTGTATATTGTTAAAAGTTGGGTTTGGCCATGATGTTTGAATTTTGTGAGTGTTGTGATTCTTCTATAAGAACAAGAGAAATAAGCAAAGCTGAAAACGATTAACGGCTTTTGGTGCTGAAACTCTGCCTGCAGATAAATGCGCTGCTCCTGGATATGGTCGAATTAATAAAATACTGCAAAATAAATTGAAGATGACTATAAAATGACAACCATGACATCAAGCATGCCAAAAATTGCTTCTCCATTTGGAAACACTTTTTCAAGTATTTTTTCCTGTAATTTGATAAGAAGCCTTTTCTGTGACCTTACAATTAAAATATTAATTCTTTTTTATATTAATTAATCTTTTTAAATTCATATATTCAGTCTAGAATGAAATGAAATAGAATTCACGATTACGTTACATCCTAATGGATAAATCTGGTGTGTTCAGGTAGAAATAGGTGGAGACAGCAGCAGGTTAAATCCGTCATATCTTTAATAGTAAAAACAACAACATCTGATTTTTGCATAAATTGTGATAGAAAAAAAAAGAAGGAAGGTCAAAGTGAAAGTAAACAGAGGAATTAGCTGCCAGGAACAGAACATTTTGGGAACAGCATTAGGGAAACTCCATCAGTTGAAAATTGCAAGCTGATTTTGCAAACCTGCAGGGAGCTTCTTCTCCTTTTTTTCCACTCTTACAAGCTGCTGTTGTGCAAATCTGATTCTCTTGGTGTTTCTACTCTGGATGCAGAGACGTAAGTTCAGCATGAACGAACAACAGGTGGTGCTACGGGTAAATACACCAGGTTAAAAAAAATCGATTATTTAAGACTATTTTTAATGCGACTGTACACGTTTTGCCTCAGACGTTAATAACATTTTCATTAGCTGCTCCATTAATTTTTCATCTATGCATACAGTTATGTTCAAAATAAGAGATCTGGACACCTGCTGACCAATCAATCCCTCAGAAAATCAGTGCACTATTCCTGGAACATCCCCGGAGTCAATGCATGGATAGTATGAGGGTCTATAAGCATTATCCTAAAACAGAGCAGCCATTTGTTCTTGTGACATACCCTATACAATTTCTTTTTTAATGTATTTCTGTATTTATTTACCAGCTGTTATGATATGATCCTGTCTTCCTTCACTCACTATGTGTTAATAGGCTTCTCTGCATTGAATCATACTTGTTATTAATCTCTTGCTTTCTTCCACAGCATGTCTTTTATCCTGTCTTCCTTCCCTCACCCCAACCAGTCGCAGCAGATAGCCCCGCCCCTTCCTGAGCCTGGTTCTGCTGGAGGTTTCTTCCTGTTAAAAGGGAGTTTTTCCTTCCTACTGTTGCCAAAGTGCTTGCTCATAGGGGGTCATTTGTATTATTGTAGAGTCTGCTTTACAATATAAAGCCCCTTGAGGTGACTGTTGTTGATATTTGGAGGTGTGCAAATAAAATGTCACGGACCTGGCTCTGGGGACTCGGGGTCCGTGGGCAGTGGGGACTATGACTGTTGTTATTATTATTATTGTCATTATTATTATCATTTGGTGTGTCGTCTGCACTGCCTCCTATCTCATCCGTATGTAGGCAGGTGTGTGTGTGTTGCTGTTTTCTGTGGCCATGTTACAGGCACCTTCAGGCCTGAGGGGCGTGGCCTGGCTTGAGGACTGGCCACACACCTGCTCCTCATCTGGGCTCGTCAGGGGAGCTATTTAGAAGAGCGATGGAGCTTCCACCGACGCTGGATTATTGTGTTTGACTTCACGGTAGTCTTCTAGCATAGTCAGAAAGTGTGAGTGTATGCCTGCTGGGATAAAGTGTGTAACGGCTGCCTCTATTGTTTTCCCTCAGGAGGAATGTGGGACGAGAAGGAGCAGTGAGCACGGGGAGTGCAGGGACACTGGAGCAGAGAGCACTACACTGGGACTTTTCTGGGAAGAAGACACAACACGGGAGTCTGGGAAACTTTGGAATTTATTGTTGCTTACTTCCCCACTCTGTAAAAAAACACTGTTGCACTGAAGAGTCCGGCGTTTGGGTCCTGTTTCCCCACCTCCCCACGGCCTGCCATCCAGACCGTGACATAAAATTGAATTGAGTTATTCTATTCCACAGATCACTAACAATGGTGACCGTGGATTTTAGTTGCTTCCATCTGTGCCATGTGTGCTGTATGTCAAAATGTCTTCAAGGGGTGTTTTTATGTAGTTTCCTGTAGTTTGTTTGATCTGATTCAATTGATGAGTTTGCACATTTGTAGATCTTTCCTGTTTTTTGTTGGTAAACAAGCAGCTACAGTATGAATTTTGCTTTGCACTGGACTGAAACAATCTCCAAAGGATCTCGACGTGGTTGTTTTGGTCCACGTGCGAGTGCGATTATCGTGTTCACACCAAATAAACAAACCACACCAAGAGGGAAAACCAACAAGGGTCTGATTTAAACATGCTAAACAGCAGAAATGTGAAAACACTGTTTTGATGAAAAACACATCTCACCAGGAGATGTAAACATATATGAAACTGTCTACTTAGTTGGTGATTCTTTTCCTCTTTAAATTGGACTGGTTACTACATTTAGAGAGGGATCCTAATCTTACAGCTTAAACTTCCAAACAAGCGCTTCTTCTGCTTCAGTGCTTTTTAAAGACCGACAACACTTTTGGGATTCACGGGAACCTTGTTACCCAGTCTCCCTTTGGACCATTCACATGCTTTTTGTCCAAACAGAAGGAAAAGTTCAGCTTCTCCCATGTGTTGATGATTTACATTTGATTTATTTCTTTTGGTCCGATGCTGCCAGCACCAACCATTTCATGTGAGGATGCTCATACCTAGATTTGGAAACTTTGGGTTGATTATAAAACTGATAACAACCCTCACGCATCCTCTTACCCCACTGATCATGTTAGGGGATGTGCAGCCAGGAATGATTAACTTGCTTTGTAGCACCGGTCTCGGGATCATCCCCTGCACTTGAGACGGTGTCGACAGTGAAAGTCCATTTCTCAACCACAGACCGTTTCAGCTCGCAGAGCTAAATGCAGCGCGAGTGGGCTGTCTAAACTGTGTCCAGGGTCAGGTTACTCATATCAACTGGAACTTTTCTTTTCAGTTACTGAAATGTTTCATCTTTAAAGTTTGTTCAGAACAGACAAACGCTGTCAGCATTTCTCCACCTTTTTGTTTTCGGTGTATTAACTTTCCAACCCCGCAGCCTTCTTCTCACTGTCTGTGGTTAACAAGCTGCCTTTTCTTGTTGATAGATGACGGGCTAATTAACACGCAGGTGTGACAGCAGACTCAGGTGCTCCCATCAATATGACAACACCATCACTGCTGAGCCATGAAGACAGCCCTGGATTGTATTTTAAGAAAAAGTTGTTTTTTAATGTATATACATTTATATATATCATATTTGTGCAAAACACATTTTTTTCTGATACTGCCCTTTAATTAATTTATTGCTAATTTGCCAGTCATTTACTGTTTTTACATTCTATTGATGTGATTGGTTTATCTTTAGTTTCTCCTGTCATTGTAATTAAAAGGCTCATGTCACGGCTGCCGAGGCGAGCCGTGTGGAGTTGGAAGAAGGACCCAAGATGCAGGCAGTGGATGAGATACCGGTGGTTTTATTTACAGAGGTGTAGTGGCAAACAAACAGTGGGGCATAACAAATAACTAAAGACACCTAAACTGGGAGAACTAAAAATAACAGAACTGGGAGCATATGACAACGGGATGAGAAGCAGAGAGACGCAGACGAGGAACAGGACACCGTGGAACACAGGGTAACGCAGACTGACACGGAGTTACACAGACGAACCGGCAACAGGCAGGAGAACACACAGGGCTTAAATACACACACCAGTAATCAGGGGATGAGAGACAGGAGGGCAACACAGCTGGGAGGAATCTGGGCTGACGGGACAGGGGAAACGTAAACTGATCACACTCACATACGACGCGGACCTTCACAATAAAACAGGAAACTCAGACACATGGAACCAGACAAGACATTGAACTAAACAGACAGATTCACAAACAGATGGGGTGACACCATAGACAGAGACACAGACTCAAAGGCAGACCAAATATAACACACAGAACTCAAACAATAATAATCATCATCATAAACTAGAAAATGATAACTAAAAGCGCTGGGTCACCGGAAACTGAAGCGGAGGCTGGACCAGACGAGGCGGACGCTGAAGCGGAGGCTGGACCAGACGAGGCGGACGCTGAAGCGGAGGCTGGACCAGACGAGGCGGACGCTGATGAGGAGGCTGGACCAGACGAGGCGGACGCTGATGAGGAGGCTGGACCAGGCGAGGCTGAAGCAGAAGCGGAGGCTGGACCAGGCGAGGCTGAAGCAGAAGCGGAGGCTGGACCAGGCGAGGCTGAAGCAGAAGCGGAGGCTGGACCAGGCGAGGCAGCAGCTGATGAGGAGGCTGAAGCTGGACCAGGCGAGGCAGCAGCTGATGAGGAGGCTGAAGCTGGACCAGGCGAGGCAGCAGCTGATGAGGAGGCTGAAGCTGGACCAGGCGAGGCAGCAGCTGATGAGGAGGCTGAAGCTGGGCCAGGCGAAGCAGCTGATGAGGAGGCTGAAGCCGGACCAGGCGAAGCAGCTGATGCTGAAGCAGAAGCCGGACCAGGCGATGCTGATGAGGATGCTGGAGCCGGACCAGGCGACGCTGATGAGGACACAGAGGCTGGACCAGGCGACGCTGATGAGGACACAGAGGCTGGACCAGACGAGGATGAAGCAGTGGCTGGACCAGACGAGGATGAAGCAGTGGCTGGACCAGGCGAAGCGGATGAAGCAGTGGCTGGACCAGGCGAAGCGGATGAAGCCAAAGCAGACACTGGACCAGGCGAGGAGGATGCTGAAGCAGATGCTGGACCAGGCGATGAGGATGCTGAAGCAGATGCTGAAACCGGACCAGGCGAGGCCGAAGACACGGGGGCTGGACCAGGCGAGGCCAAAGACTCTGAGGCCGCAGCAGGCGAGGACGATGAAGCTGCAGCAGGCGAGGACGATGAAGCTGCAGCAGGCGATGAGACTGCAGCTGGTGATGAGACTGCAGCTGATGGCTGGACGGGCTCCTCGGGCCCCCCAGCTGACGAGGCAGAAGGCTGGACGGGCTCCTCGGGCCCCCCAGCTGACGAGGCAGGATGCTGGACGGGCTCCTCGGGCCCCCCAGCTGACGAGGCAGGACGCTAGACGGGCTCCTCGGGCCCCCCAGCAAAAACAGTCTCAGAACCAGTGGGCACTGGAGCCCCTGGCACACAC
The DNA here is from genome assembly GCF_057382095.1 of Aulonocara sp. 'chitande type north' Nkhata Bay. Classification (NCBI taxonomy): domain Eukaryota; kingdom Metazoa; phylum Chordata; class Actinopteri; order Cichliformes; family Cichlidae; genus Aulonocara; species Aulonocara sp. 'chitande type north' Nkhata Bay. The sequence goes on from NC_141345.1 coordinate 8,296,345, forward strand.
AGAACAGAACCAGCAGGTGCGGAGACCTCTGGCAGGGACGCAACAGAACCAGCAGGCACACGGGCCTCTGGCAGGAACGCAACAGAACCAGCAGGCACACGGGCCTCTGGCAGGGACGCAACAGAACCAGCAGGCACACGGGCCTCTGGCAGACAGAAAGTGGACTGCAGCTGCACTGAGCAGTGACTCAGCTCAGGCAGCGACAGTCCGGTGCAGTCCTCAGCTGGCTTCTTAACCTCCAGGGGTCCAGAGTCAGCTGGGGGCTCAACCCCAGCCTCTGGGGAGGCCCTGGAGCGTGTCGCAGTCTCAGAACTGGCCAGCTCTTGAGGAATGTTTCCATTGTTCTTGGGTTTGTCTCTCTGCTTAGAGTACGAAGTAGTTGAACTGTCCGTTATGGGTTGGACTGACATGGCTTGCTGTACAGGAGGAGTAGGTGAAGGTGATGGCTGAACAGGTGGTGGAGCAACTGACACAGGATGCAGGGCTGGTGGCTGCTGAACAGGAGGCTGAACTGAGGATAAAGCTAATGATTCTTCTGCCAACCGGGCTACTGACTGGGCCATGGATTGTAACAGCGTTTGTAATAAGTCTGGCTGTGACTGTAATTGAGCTATGGATTGTGAGGCTGAATGTGGCGGAGGTGGCGACTGGGCTTCTGGCTGGGCGGCTAACTGAGCTTCTGGCCGGGCGGCTAACTGAGCTTCTGGCCGGGCGGCTAACTGAGCTTCAGGCGATAAACAGTTTTTGTCCTGTGCCATACAGAACATCACCCCTGAGTAAACGGTCCCACAGTTCAGACCAATAATACTGTCCTGTCCACTCACCACAGCTGGCCGCTCGGAAATCCCCAGGTCCAACTGTGGCGAGGAGCGTCGGCAGCGTGAGCGCCGTTTCCCCCTTGAAGGCTGGGTTGACGGGCCGGGCAGAACATCCTCTGTCGGACCGGGCAGTGAAGCATGAGTTGCAGGGTGGGTGGTAGCAGCCGGGGGGTGAAGACGGAGTCCGTTCAGAATGAAATTCTGTGCGAGCGGGTGAAGTGAGCTGAGCAGCCAGGGGAGACCAGAAACCAAGCGCTGTAGCCGATTAGCCACGGCTTGGCGAAATTCTCTCCCCTCGTGCTCCAGCCACGCGTTAATTAATTTGTCCACGGAGTAAACAATGTCCTCCCGGAGCTCCTTGGGCGGGTTGAATGCTGCTGGGTCCATAGTGGCCGGTTCGGACTGTCACGGCTGCCGAGGCGAGCCGTGTGGAGTTGGAAGAAGGACCCAAGATGCAGGCAGTGGATGAGATACCGGTGGTTTTATTTACAGAGGTGTAGTGGCAAACAAACAGTGGGGCATAACAAATAACTAAAGACACCTAAACTGGGAGAACTAAAAATAACAGACCTGGGAGCATATGACAACGGGATGAGAAGCAGAGAGACGCAGACGAGGAACAGGACACCGTGGAACACAGGGTAACGCAGACTGACACGGAGTTACACAGACGAACCGGCAACAGGCAGGAGAACACACAGGGCTTAAATACACACACCAGTAATCAGGGGATGAGAGACAGGAGGGCAACACAGCTGGGAGGAATCTGGGCTGACGGGACAGGGGAAACGTAAACTGATCACACTCACATACGACGCGGACCTTCACAATAAAACAGGAAACTCAGACACATGGAACCAGACAAGACATTGAACTAAACAGACAGATTCACAAACAGATGGGGTGACACCATAGACAGAGACACAGACTCAAAGGCAGACCAAATATAACACACAGAACTCAAACAATAATAATCATCATCATAAACTAGAAAATGATAACTAAAAGCGCTGGGTCACCGACCCAGGACCATGACAGCTCAACTGTATGATTGTTGTGCATGCATACACATTTACAATGACATACAAATGTGAAAAAATCAACCCGACTGTGAGGACCGACCCTAATTAAAGTTGTAGCTGTCAGATAATTAATTTATTGATAACAAGAGGCATGACTAATTTGTTTAGAGATCAGCTGTCAATCATGACCCATACAGCAAACAGCACATGGTAACGTCAGTATTAATGTGACAGAATTCACACATACTAACCTAACATAAGCTTTGGCATTTTTTTTTTAGCTGTGTTTTGATTTTTTTTTTCCTCTCATGTACTTTCTGCCAACAATCAGGGGATGGGATCTCTGACCATTACTGTAACCAGCAATTGGTGGGAAAGCTAGATATTTTAGTGCCACTTTTGGGGAGCTGTCATGTCTTTCATCTTTATTTTACTTCAGTCCAGGGAAAGAATAGGCATGTATACCCAACAGACAGACCCAGTGGTGCCCAAAGTTACATACTTAGACCTGGATCTCTCATCTCGTCTCTAACTACATGACTTGTTTTGCTGTATCTTATGAAAAAGTCAGTAACAAATGAAGTGTATAATTTTAAGTCAGCTGTGACTAATTACTTGCAGCACATATACAGTTGAATTTCATGCTTCACAGATGAGACTCAATTTGACAAAAATAGACGTAGTATGTATAAAGTGCAGCAGGAATAAGGGGTCAGACAGTCGCGATACCTTCATGAGTCAATTTACCTTTTAAATCTTCATATTTGTTCCAGTTAATGATTGGTCCTAACGTGTGTGCTAACTGTTGGTTAGCAAACTAACAGGGTAATAAGAACAGAGAGATCTGAAATTATTCGCTCATTCGACAAACTCAACTCCCTACAAGGAAATTCTACGTAGACGACTCTGCAGTGAGGATATTGTTAAAAAATTAATAATTTTAACGAGAATGTGGTAATTCTGTCATTACTGAGGCACAATTAAAGATTATTAGCCATCTTTGTAATGTTTAGAAATTATTATTCATATTAATAAATACAGTAATGTTGGTGCTTTGGAATGCGTGTGAGGCTACAGTGTTAGGTGTTTTGTTTTTTCGGCACAATAAAATGTAATACTCACTACATCTTCTACTATAAGAGGTGTGTTCAAAAAGTTCCAGGACTTAAAAACTCTTTACCTGAGTTATGCTCATCTCGTCTCAAAATCACATTGATCTGGATGGATGGATTCCAGAGCAGCTGCTATGTTTTACATCATTCTCTCCCGTATGGATTTCACCAAACATCCCACACTTTAGCAAACTCCTCTTTTGAAACTGGCTCCATCTTTGAAGGAAGGATCTTGACCGGTGATGAAAGCTGGATCTCAGGTTGTGACTGACTATTTTTCAAGTTTTCAGTTGTTAGGTGAGAGGCACGACCAAAGCATCACCACCACTTCTTTAGTATTTACTCCATTGTGCATCACGGGTTCATCCACCAGCACAATGCTGTTGAAGCGAAGTTGAATTCAATTGAATTCAGTTTTATTTATACAGCACCAAATAATGACAACAGTCGCCTCAAGATGCTTTATATTATAAGGTAGACCCTACAATAGAGAGAAAAACTCAACAATCATATGACACCCTATGAGCAAGCACTTTGGCGACAGTTAAGGAAAAACTACCTTTTAACAGGAAGAAACCTCCGGCAGAACCAGGCTCAGGGAGGAGCACTTCCTCATAGGGTGTCATCTGATTTTGGGGGTTTTCTCTGTATTATTGTATCATTTTTTACCTTACAATATAAAGAGATGTGGTGCTGAATGTGCCGTGAAAATCCCACTCTAGCGGACAAAAACAGTGCTCTTTATATGTACGCAAACGCGCGTTGCAACTTCTTATCTGGTGCGCGTCTTTTATTTTGACAGCGAAGGCACACCTGCAGACCACTTGATAATGGATTGCATTTATATAGCACTTTTCGAGACCCTCAAAGCACTTTACAATTCCACTATTCATTCACTCACTGGTGGAGGCAAGCTACAGTTGTAGCCACAGCTGCCCTGGGGCAGACTGACAGAAGCGAGGCTGCCATATCGCGCCATCGGCCCCTCTGACCAACACCAGTAGGCAGTAGGTGAAGTGTCTTGCCCAAGGACACAACGACCGAGACTGTCCAAGCCGAGGCTCGAACCGGCAAATTTCCAATTACAAGACGAACACCCAACTCTTGAGCCACGATCGACCAGGACTTATGTGCACCCCTGCATATAAACCATTTCAGTGCTGACGTCAGCATCAATTTAGAGTCATCACTTCATAAAAACAAGCTGTAGGTAATAATTCTGAGCAGAAAAGACCTACTTTTTCTGTACATCAGTGACATTAATTCACTATTTGGTGTCATTCTCAGGCTTCACATCGTAGTTTATTATACATGCCTCTCCACTGAGAACAGCTTGGAAATGTTTATGTTAAATTTTTGGCCCCTAAAAATTTAAAGGGTTGGCCATGGCCGGTGGGCGGCTGACCTCACACTCTGGACTGGAGAGATACCAGAGGGCCCTGAGGAGTGTGGGTAAATCCCGGAGGCCTTCAGCTAGCCGCTACAAAGCTGCTCTGACAAATCAGCCGGAGGGAAGGAGAAGAAGCTGAGGCTGCATGGAGGACCACCAAGGCCAAGAGGCCCGGGGCTATGCAGGGCAATGCTCACTGCACCACTCACTCTGTGCTTTCAGTTTGGTTATTTTAATATTACGACTCATGATGAGAAAATCCATTCCTGAAACAATCCATAGAGTTGAGACGTTTATTGATTTTACTGTATTGAGGGAGTTTTTATGTTACAAAACGTGTGCTAAAAATTGCTGCCGAAGCAAAAGGTCTCAAGGTCTTGAAACATAATCTGAACTTTATTCATCCCTTACTCTCTCAGGTCAGTCAGGATCCTTAAGCAGGTGATCAATAAATCAACAGTCAATGCATTCTAATCATTTGCCTCATGTCAGCTGCAGACAGACATTGGAAGTAGCTCAGAAACCTGAGGAGAAATGCCACATTAACATACATTTAGCAGAGACAAAGTGTTTCACCACTTTTCTATATATATCCTGATTTGTCCATGGAGAGGGAAAGCTTTTTGAGACTCTTAATCTCTGTTAAGTTTGGTTGGTACTCATGCCCAGTGATGGGAATAACGGCGTTACAAATAACGGCGTTACTTTTTCCAGTAACGAGTAATCTAACTAATTACTATTTCTATCATTACAACGCAGTTACCATTACTAATAAGAAAATGCGATACGGTCGCGTTACTATTTTTCAACAAACAGACGGTTGAAGCTGTGCTCAGCTTACCGTATCTTATATCAGTTGCATGGAAGTAGCTGTCTATGCAAGCAGCTGTGCCCACTCCGGCGGACGGCAAACACCTTCTGGCAGACGATAACTTTTTGGCCAGTTTTGCCAACTTAGCGACTTTGTCACTATATTTAGTGAGTTTTCAGACCCCTTTAGCAACATTTTTTTCTAAAAAGTGACCAGCGACAAATCTGGTGACTTTTGTTGGTGTTATTATGATGACTTTTTGACGTGAAAGCATGTATTGCTTTCACTTTCAACAAGCAGCGGGTTCTGCCGCGGGCACTTCACCCGTGCCAAAGTGCTCACAGGCGGCTGATAGTCCTCACGCAGCAGTCGCCTCCAGCTGCTGTCAGAGCAGATGTTCACACCTACGCGTCCAAACTGCAAATGAATCGCGCACGAGCGAAGCCGCTGCTCCTGGACTAGAGCAGGGCGATATGGCCAAAAATATTTATCACGATATATATTTGAAAATATGCGATAACGATATAACTGACGATATAATTGATGCGAGACAAAATACAACTCCACAACATTACTAGTGCAAAAAGACAACCTTCCATTTATTTTCACTTAAACAAGAAGCTGGTTTTTATGTACATTAAAGCTTTATAAAAATGTAACAGTGCAAATGCAAATTCCTTGCTGAGAGTTTAACCAAAAGGCATTTCCAGTAGAAATGGGCTGACATATCCTGAGCATAACCATGTATAATATCCACTGAAGTTAAAAAGAGGTGCTTTGCAACATTAAACTGCAGTGTGCAGTACGTATTTTTCGGACCATAAGGTGCACAGGATTATAAGGCACATTAAGCGAAACAAAGCAGTCAGATAAATCAAACTTTATTAAACTCATTCTTCTTGCTTCCTCCACTTCTGTACCATTGATTCATTAATGTTGAATTCTCTGGCAGCTGCTCTATTCCTATGTTGTTGCAGTATATTAATGACTAACCTCGTATTGTGGATGGATTATCTCAGTTGTTCTCCTGACTGAAGTTTGGTCCGTTTACAGCATCCTGCCATGCGATTGCATTTGTCTCTATCAGGAACCTTAACGTTAACTTTTATAAGTGGAAAAGTGTTAGTGTTCGTCCTCCAGCTTCACTGTTTACGTTATGCTAACATAGCTTTGTCGCTAAAGATCACGTAGCACATCATTATATACCAACTAGCCCAACTTCAGTAACCCGACAAACGTCACTGCTGTTTAGTTTCCTGTCTTCACTTATGTTGGAAGTGACAGCAGAGATGTACGTTTGAATTTTTTCAGAAATCTCTCAGTCAGAACATGCAATATCATGCTTAGGTAACTAGCGAAACTACCGAGCTAACTTCCGCTAGCTTCCTGCTAACTTCTAACTCCGTTAAATGTAATAAATTTTGTTTTCATGGATGCCTGGAACTTCATAGTTACACCTGGTAAAGCAGCAATGCTGATCGTTTTATTAAAGATGAAAGAATTTAGACAGTTTTTAACTCTCAGTGATGCTGCAGCATTCGTTTGACCTGAAGAGACGGAGTTTTGGACCCAGATTACTCCCAGATTTAAGAGCATCTTAGTCCGACAAATACGACAATAACGACGGCTGCTTGCATGTTCTGCAAAAAAAATGTGCTTTGTCGTGTATCTGACGGACAAACACCAAACCAGTTGCACATCACTGAAGTTGGACCATTTTTACAAACCAATTCTGGTTCATCTGTTTCACTCAACAATCGGCCATGTGCGTATGAAAACAAAGGCACTGCGCATGCGCGTTTTACTCATATTCTATCGCGATATTTCATTTTCCTATCGTTGCCTAACATTATACCGGTATTACCGTGAACGGTATAATATGGCCCAGCCCTATCCTGCACTGACTATAATGCAGTCAGTTTTCTTTTACTGTTACTTTTTGTGGATCACAAGGCTTAAAACTACTTAAAAGCACGTACACACATAAAAAAGTAACTATGCCAGAGTGCCTGTTTTGGGTCAATTTTGTCGATCCCAAGCCCAAATAAAGGCGAGGGGTTGGAATTGTGACATTTAAAAAAACATAATTGCTAAAAGAAATTTAATTTGTAGTTCTAAATATATTCTAAATGCATTTAGGGTATTTTTTTTTACTCACTTGTGTCTCTTCCACAACGTTATTTCTCTCTCCTACAGCGTTGGTTACAATTACATAAGCATGACCAATTATGCAAATTAGGTGATGACATCATTTAGCGACTTCTAGCGACTTACTGAGGAGTTGGCAGCACTGTTTTTGGCACAACACCTGGAGCTAGGGGGGCAAAACATCGCATGAGTGCTGCTGTTTGCGTGAGGAACAATAACGTAGTCGTGGTAAGCCAATCACATGACCTCTTCAAGCTGACAAAGCAACAAAACAAAACAAAGGAACTGGTGAGATATACCAGTTTTTAAATTGTGCTGATAGGTCACATAAAACCAGAGTCACGTTTACTGTCTAAGGACAACACTAGCAAGCACTCTCTGCTTATGACCAAAAAATAAAACAAAAACAAAAACAAAAAACAGCCCGTTCCTTTTGGTGGAAAAATGCACCATGTCGACAACAACATGACATTTGGTTGTTTAGGAAGAGGGGGAAGTTTTAGGAGTGACGGCACGAGAGAGAGAGAGAGAGAGAGAGAGAGAGAGAGAAAGTTTTGAGATGTGATGTTTAGCGTGTTTGGAGTGTGTAGTTAATGTGTTGTCTTGTTTTGTTAGTGTGTAGTGTTGTAGATAGTTTTGTGTTGTGTGTCAGAACAATGCTGAATGAAAACAGTAGAAGTGATTCACCTGCTGCTGTCAGACCTGCAGGTATCAGGCTGTGATGTTCTCCTTTATAGTGGACAGAAACTGTTCTTTTGGAGTGGCACAAATAATTTGTTATTGAATGCAGATTGTTATGTAAACAGTTTGAAATGGTTATAAAAAAGGGTAAAAGGTAAATGGCTGCAAATAACTTGCAAAACTTGTGCATATGATTTTAAAATCGACAATTTATATTTGCATTTAAAGTTGTGAAATATGATTCAATAAACATGTTTGTGGTTGTTACAGTAAAAAATATAACTTTATCTACTCGGACTGCATGTTGTTTTTGTCTGATTTTAGATCAATTTTTTAATACAGTATGTGAAAATGAAAACATAACTGTAAATTCAGACACATGAATTTGTGCTGAAAAGGATGATACCAAACAAGGCAAAGTAAGTAGTCTTTAAAGGTGAAATGTAGAGGTAAAATCAAAAGTAGTTAAAAATGGCCAATTATACCCTGGACCATAGCTGGACTGGCCATCGGGCATACCGGGCATTTGCCTGGTGGGCCGCTGGCGATTTTTTGTTTTTATGGACCGATCGATTTATTTTTTTTTTGCAAGGGTATAAATAATGAAAGGTGTTGGATTGGCCAATTGGTCATGATCGACTCTGGGCTAGACCAATTACAGCCGAGGAGGTCGGATGCACCCTCCCCTTTGTTTAGCAATCTTATAGACGAACTAAAGAAAATGGAGAACAAAAAAAGGAAAGGAGGTGCAGAAAAAATTAGGGCCAAAAAGAAACAAGCCCTTCAGGCAGACGCTGCCAAATGTGTAAAAATAACTGAATTGTTTGGCGGTAGCTATGGCATAGCTTCCACAGATTTAGCAACATCAGCAAGTGGTGGAGGCCAGCAGGTGGATAAGGGAAAAGGGAGGCAAGAGAAGAGGAGACAGAAGAGCAGCAGAGAGAGATGGAGCAAGAGAGAGAAATAAAAGAGCAGGAGAGAGAGATGGAGAGATGACTTTATGTCATCCATGAGGGATGCATTTGACATATGTTTCACATATTATAGCCCAACAAGTTACTTATAGCAATTTAAATACGAGCAATCAGTTTTTGGCAAATACCGGAAATCACTTTTTGGCAGACAATCACTTTTTGGCACAACACCGGCTATTGCAGTTAATAATACAACAGCTTCTTGCCATTTTTTGTGTTTCTTTTTATCGCTGTGTAACTGAGTTCAATTGAAAGCCTGCATGCGCTAGTACCTCTTGCCACAAGTTCCCAGAATCCTTTGCAGTTTTACCCCTGAATGACATCACATTTTTGGTGGGCCGGTCTCTAGTCAACATGCCCGGGCCGATTTTTTGTCCCAGTCCAGCCCTGCCCTGGACCCCATGGTTAAACATGTTTTTAATGCAATAGATATTTTTCAAGTAATTAATTGCTTTTAGAATCTTGTAACTCAGTTACTAACTCAGTTACTTTTTTGAATAAGTAACTAGTAACTATAATTAATTACTTTTTCAAAGTAACTTGCCCAACACTGCTCATGCCAGAGCAGAGTTCGCACTGTGCAGCAGGTGACGTTGCAGGTAAAACTGTTCACATGTGGATAAAAGTACCAAAGTGCATATACTTATTTATGGTTACTAGTTTAGTAAGAAAAAATTCACATTGTGAGACAAACAAGACTTGGCTATTTTGCATGATCTTTTACATGTTTAACCATTTAGAACAGTGCAATACGTACAATAAGGTCAAAAGCAGGTTCTGCTGACTTGGTGCAGTATTTTCATTGTTGATAAAATACAGTTGGGGCAGGATGGCTCTGTTTCTGTCTAGTTGCTGTTCAGTCGTTTTTAGCCTGGGACTAAAGAAACATAACACTTTCTACACTCAAATTATTTTGTTAAATTATTAACATCTGATGCCTTGCTCCCAAATTAACATCAGCCTTAAAATTAGCCATAGCTGCTAGCTTAATGATAGTGTGGGGGCTCATCTTTAACAATAACACATGGCTAATGTGCTTTGCTAATAGTCTAGCATTTCAGGTTAACACACTATTGACATAAATGTAGTAATGATGCTGTTAACACTGGAGCTTTAGTGACCTCTCAAAATTCCTCCTGAAGTGTTGTTTAGTGAACATAAACTACAGGGTGGGCCATTTATATGGATACACCGTAATAACATGGGAATGGTTGGTGATATTAAAGTCCTGTTTGTGGCACATTAGTATATGTGAGGGGGCAAACTCCTCAAGATGGGTGGTGACCATGGTGGCCATTTAGAAGTTGGCCATCTTGGATACAACTTTTGTTTTTTCAATAGGAAGAGGGCCATGTGACACATCAAACCTATTGGTAATGTAACAAGAAAAACAATGGTGTGCTTCGTTTCAACTTAACTTTATTCTTTCATGAGTTACTTACAAGTTTCTGACCACTAATAAAATGTGTTCAATGTGCTGCCCATTGTGTTGGATTGTCAATACAACCCTCTTCTCCCACTCTTCACACACTGATAGCAACACCGCAGGAGAAATGCCAGCACAGACATCCAGTATCCGTAGTTTCAGGTGCTGCACATCTCGTATCTTCACACCATAGAAAATTGCCTTCAGATGACCCCAAAGATAAAAGTCTAAGGGGGTCAGATCGGGTGACCTTGGGGGCCATTCAACTGGCCACGACGACCAATTCACTTTCCAGGAAACTGTTCATCTAGGAATGCTTGGACCTGGCACCCATAATGTGGTGGTGCACCATCTTGCTGGAAAAACTCAGGGAACGTGCCAGCTTCAGTGCATAAAGAGGGAAACACATCATCATGTAGCGATTTCAAGTATCCAGTGGCCTTGAGGTTTCCATTGATGAAGAATAGACCCACTATCGTTGTACCCCATAAACCACACCAAACCATCACTTTTGTTTTGTTGCGGTGGTTTTGTTTGTTAACTTCACCATTCACATAAAAGTTTGCCTCATCACTGAACAAAATCTTTTGCGTGAACTGAGGGTCCTGTTCCAATTTTTGTTTTGCCCATTCTGCAAATTCTGTGCGCCGATCTGGGTCATCGTCATTGAGATGCTGCAGTAGCTGGAGTTTGTAAGGGTGCCATTTGTGAGTAGCTAATATCCGCCGAAGGGATGTTCGACTAATGCCACTCTCCAGTGACATGCGGCGAGTGCTACTGAATTGCTGAATGAAGCTAGGACAGCCACTGATGTTTCTTCATTAGTGACAGTTTTCTTGCGTCCACATTTTGGCAAATCCAACACTGAACCAGTTTCACGAAACTTAGCAAGCAGTTTGCTAACTGTAGCATGGGAGATGGGTGGTCTCGTAGGGTGTCTTGCATTGAAATCTGCTGCAATGACCCGGTTACTGCGTTCACCAGATATCAACACAATTTCGATCCGCTCCTCAAGTGTTAACCTCTTCGACATGTCAATGGCTGTGAACAAAGAGAAACTTGTAAATAACCCATGAAAGAATAAAGTTACGTTGAAACCAAGCACACCATTGTTTGTCTTGTGACATTACCAATAAGTTTGATGTGTCACATGGCCCTCTTCCTATTGAAAAAACAAAAGTTGTATTCAAGATGGCCGACTTCTAAATGGCCACCATGGTCTTGAGGAGTTTGCCCCCTCACATATACTAATGTGCCACAAACAGGACTTTAATATCACCAACCATTCCCATTTTATTACGGTGTATCCATATAAATGGCCCACCCTGTATTTCAGCTGCTAGTGAAGGGACGGCTGTGTGAACATGTGTCAGCTGGAGGAGGCACAGAGGGCATTGTATCTGAGTATCTGAGTATTGATTTTTTTGATGACCCTACTCAAATCTGCACTTCCATATTATCCACAAACATGAAGGCTGTCTTGCATCCAAAACAAATTTCTACATTAAGTGAATAACTCCATCTCTGACAATGCCTCAGAGCAGTTTCCCATCAAAATCAAATCACCATTTTCTGCCCGGTTACAGAGATTTCACTTGACGATGGCGAGTGTCATGCATCTGCTCCACATGTATTTCTCGCCGTTCTATTTGTGATTGGTGTGGATTTATGTAAACACAGTGACGTCACGGTGATTCAGTTCATTTATCTTTTATTATTTACCTGCCGTAAGTGTTGCAATCACCCATGTCTACTAGCGCCGTGCCTCCTTCCCTGGTCAGTGTGGTCCAGCAGGTAGTAGCAGTGATGTCACCTGCTATCACTCTACACCTGTAGTTTCGCACAAGTGCCAATTTAACAACGCCACCCATCAGACTACTCAACCTGGGGCTGCAGGTAGCAGAATGTTAAAGTTATGAAATCTAAAAAAAGTTACAAGTTTACATCAAAAATAAACCTCTAAACCAAATGAAACCAAAATTGTTATGGAAGTTATCACATTTATCTACTGAGCTTCTGTTTCTTTCAAAAAAAACGTTAAATGATTTGAGTCTACCTGGATGTATGTGTTTATTGAGACTCAACCCTGAAGTCTTCACATGAACAGGGTCATTATTCTTATCATTATCATTCTTTGTGGAAGCATTTCTTGGCATTCTTTCAGCTCGCTTTCCATTTTCTATCCATAGACATGAAGAATGTGTAATTACCTGAAGGGGTGAAACAACCAAACTCTGTTAGCACCACTGAAATCCTGCTATAATGAGAAAATGCAAACCACTTACAGACAAAAGCTCTAGCATTTTTCACACCTCACTTCAACAGCTAATGACACATACTAACACAGTGGCCCTCCACTGCTGCTCAGCCTTTCTGCCAAAAGAACCTCACAAAACACTTTAAATACCTGAGCTCAAGAAGTACACAGCAGTCAATGCTATGGCTTCCATTTCTAAACTAACTTTGAGAGAAACTGCTTCCAGAGTCAGATGAGAAAATGAATATCAGGCAGGGGAAACTGCTAGCTTAGCGGCCTGTTACCAACGGTTATTGTTTGACAAATAACTAATAACAGCAACAGTTAATAAGTCATTTCATGTTCACATTAGCACACAAGACATAACATGCAAGGCTGCACTGATTGGAAAATAGTTTTTTTACATTTTAATTGAGTCAGTCAAGCTGTTTTCTTCTGCTTCTAATTATGCAAAGAAGAGAAAACAAGATCATTTTTTTGTTGTTACGGTAAGATATAAACTGAGTGGCCAGTTTATTAGGAACATCCAATAAAAACATTGTGTTATATAACGGTTTTACAATGAATATGACTATTATTTATTTAGAATGTTCAGTTTGAACTAATTTGAGTTATTTGGTTTAATAGTGGGAAGTGGCCCTAATACTACATTTACAGTATGTACAGTATTTACAGGACCAGTGCAGAAAAGGTGTTGGACACCAAAGAAGACGTTTGGCATTTAAAACAAAGCACAAATCCTTGCCAAATAACTTTTATGCAGAAATAAAACCAAATAATGCATGAAAAGAAAACAGCAGTTAAACACATGGGCAAAATAAAACCGAGGTCCAAAAGATGAACTGGAAGCCTGCTAGTAGGTAAAGGACCAGACATAACAGTGACATCTTTGAGAGTGATTACAAAATGGGTGGGTAACGTTTGGAATGGCTGGACCACAATGAGTCCTGAACAACTGTCAGTATGTGATGAGCCGGGAGAGAGGATGTGTTGGTGCCACATTCTATCCAGCCCTTTTAGTCTGCATGATTAGCAAACACCCTGCAAAAAGCCCAAATTATATTCAGTGTGCTCACGCTTATTTGTATACATTCATTCATCCATTTTCTGAATCGCATATCCCGTTCAGTGGTTTCAAGGAGGCTGAAACATCCCTGCTGACAGGAGGAAAGAGGCGAGGTACATCGTGGGCAGAGAGAGACAGACAGTCATTCACACCTGTATGGCCGTCGTCCGGGGTTTGAGTTGTTTGATTTTGTATCTATTCTATTTATATTTTATTATTGTCTCATGTTCAGTAGTTTTCATCAGGTTTTATTATATTAATGCTTTCCTTGAGTTTTTGGTTCCACCCTCCTCTCTGATGTTTCTCTGTATTTAACCTGTCACTTATTTATTTCCTGTTTTACTTTGAAACTCTTTGTCCTTTCTATCTTGTTTGTAGTTTTCCTTCCCCTATCATGTTACCTTAATTGTCCACCTGTTCCTATTCCCCTGAATTGCCCTGGTGTATAAATAGCCTCAGTCTCTGTCCTGTGTAATGCTGTCTGCGTTGCTCTTCTTCATCCCGTTTCTGCTGGTTTGCAGCATTTTTGTAGTTTTCTGAACCTCCACACACAAGTTTTTTAGGGCTGCTCAGAATTACTCCGATGCAGGCACTTCTTTCTCCCCTGAAAGAAATCCTGAAAGATGTCCCACTGAAAACTATCTTTGACACGAAGTCCTTTGATCCACGGCTGAATTTAAAAAAGTATCAATCAAATCATTTACTACTGATATCTCTGTAAGGTAAATAAAGTGGGAATAGCTTCTTGTTCATTTGGATAATTATTCCTTTTACAAAGTTGAAGAACTGCCCAGGCGTCTAAGCTTTGTCCCTCTCCAATTTACATTTGGCTGAAATGTTTGACTGCAAGGGAAATACTAATCACAGCTGCTAAACAGACTAAAAGTCAGAATTGAAGCAATTAAGCTTTATCTCCACCTGCAGTGATCTAAACTCACATTTTCTCACTGAAATTAAGAGCACTTCCATCCCATTTAGTGTACAACTTTTGGCCACACACACACACACACAAACACACACACACATTTTGCTGTGTCCGTTTGGCTGTAAAGGATTACACCAGTGTAGCAGTAATTAGTTGTGGCATAATGAACATTTGGCCCTGTGGCAAGGAATAATTAAGCAGCACTTTGCGGTGATCGGTAACGAGGTGACGAGGCCAGAAAACCTCACGAGCTCAGCAACACTCACACTTAATGGGATTTATTACACTGTTGAACTGCTTTTCCTACACAGAACATGAATAATGCATCCATACACGCACTATATGTAAATAATTCAACCCTCCTCTGTGTCATTTTCTACATGCATACCTCTTTAAAGCTGAAAAGTCAGGGTCATTAGTGTCAAAAAATAGTTTTTGGTGTCATGGTTTATTAAACAGATCCTCGTGAGCAGGCTGCAATAACATCGCCTTCATCTAGAAGTTTCTGAAGTCATCGCTCTTGTCAGATCAGTACCTGGGAAAACGTTCTCCGTACGCGGGTAACTGAATTACCCAGAACAGAGCGCTGACATTTTGACCAGTCTAGTCTCTTTGATTTATTAGCATGTTATTATCAGCACAAAAATCACAGAGTTCAAACCTGCAAAGCTTATTTCCAATGCTAATTATTTGTCTTTTACTGTTTTTATTATGATGATTTTATATGGGTACAGATGGAAATGTGAAAAAATATGCTGTCAACGTTATTACTTCATTTATGCTTCATCAAATATAATATGGCCTTTAACTTGTCATTTTTATAATTTAAACTATAAAAAGCTGTTAAATGATTTTCTCACTGGAAATTCTGTATATTTTTAAAGGTTTTTTTTTTAAAATTGTTTCATTTTCATCTAATTTTAATTGCTGGAATATTTGAACTTCAGTCATACGCCAACATGCCCTGTGTTCTGATTGCATTCTCAGGCACTATCCTGTGAACGGTGATGAAACAGTGTGCAGTACACTGTGGGACAAAACAATGGTGGTAAACGAATCCCCTTTGTTGTTTCTCAGATTGCACATCCTCGATTCCACTCCTCACCTCCTCACCTTGAATGTGAGTTCCTCCAGAGATCTGAGTGGAGGCGAGGAAGGAAGGAGAGAGGTGTCGAGGCGATGAGCGTCTAACAAAATGAGATGCCGTCACTTCTGAGCCCAATTTAAAAAGATGTCAATTAAAAGTTCTGTGTGGCACAGCTGCATCATCTGTTCATTGTTTGGGGACAGACTATTGCTGCAGTTTATGATCTCAGATGTCAGACAAGCATAAACTGTGTCCATGACAAGTTATATAATTAGGCGTGCTTTAAATGAAACTCACAGCATTGCACAATGTGACAATAATTTGCAGATTTGAGGTTATTTTTATAATCGCATCCAAACAGTGAAGGTCAGGCAGCTTGATCACAGAAGACAAAAAAACAGCAGACCAGTGTTTAACTAGCTTTTCGCCATCCAAATATTTTGCTAGGAAAATGTGACATAGGAGCAATGATTTACTGAAATGTTCAAACATGCATGGAGATGCAGTATATGAGGCAAAAACCTTGAAAGTCAGTATTTGGAGTGACCACTTTTATTCTTTAACACAGCTCAAGACTTTTGCACAGTCCAACATGTTACTGCACACTGAATTACACATCAGTATGACTGTGTGGTTTACCTGTTGCATTCAAAGCTCCACCAACTAGACAATAAGGTGACGCTAACCTGCTGATCAGAAGAGGCGAGCTTTTAAAAGTAGTGCAGTGAGGGGTTGTGCCTACAAGAGCCCAAAGCCAGGAGATCGAGGAGATCTGCTGTACACAGAGCACCTCTGACCCTCGCTGTATCCAGACACATCGAAATGTTACATATTTTCCCTACAAGGTGAAAATAATCACCAAAATAAAGGCAAGGCTAGGTGGAAAATGGATCAGAAATGAACAGTTAATGCGATTGCTAAATCAAATCTGCATGACTGGGTTCACAGAGTTTACTTTGCACTTCTACTTTTTACTGCGAATGCCTTCTTTGTATTTGATTCGTGGGGACTGTTTCTTTCGCTGTTCCAACTTGTTCAGATATTTTTTGAAGCAGATTCACTCTTCTACTTTCATGTTTATGCCATTTCTTTTTTTTTAATCCTTGAATCGTGCTAATTAATCAGCGTTTGAAGCGTATGAATGCATTTCTTTTCTGTTGGTGGCTTTTCACTTGTTTTCTCAGGATAAAGAAGCTTTTACGGCTCGATGCTGGATTAAACAACTCCCTTGTGATGGATATTTTTTTGCGGTAAATGTCGACTTTTTTCTGCTTCTAATGTGCTTTACCTTCCTCGACATTGCACCATGCAACCAGTCAGATTGACTTGTGAATTATGTCAAAAAATCCCGAAGATGAAAGACTCCTTTGAAAGCAGCAGTAAAAGAAATCAAGTCTTTCAGCCGGCGTTTGAAACGGCGACGAGGCGCTGCCAGATCAAAATCCGATCAAACAATAACATTTTTCCCTTTTTTGATTGTGATTAGGCTGTATTTTCTGACAGCCACTGGAGTAATTGTGAAAGTAATGAGATAGTGGCAGTTTTTTGTGCTTTCTCCTTTCAAATAATGAAAAGATGATGAAAACACCCGTGACTCCTGGAAAGAGCGTTGCTGGGTGGGAAAAGGACTTCAAAGGGAATGTGATAAGCAAATGTAGTCGAGCTTTCAGTCTGAACCAGGCACTTTAATCAAATTGTTTCAGAGGAATCAAACTACAAACACGGACACACAGACGAGTGGGAAACATTGATTTTTCAGCCCGTGAACACAGCTCGTGCAACACACTGACAGCACCTTCCTCCTTTAATGGTGTATTTAAAAAAAATTTTTTTCCAGTCTTGGTTGACCTCGGGGGCAGGAAAACGTCCAGACATCCTGGTCCTTTATGCCAGTCTCCTCTGTGTTTGCATGTCCATATGATGTAACAGGGTGTGATGTTGACTAAATGTTTATTCTCTATACAAACATGAGTCTGTATCTACTGGTGAACCCGAAAAAAGCCATTTGACAGATGATATGACCAAAAAATGCAAGTACAGTATGTTATGTTAAAGCAGGGAATTTTGCTTTCATGAGTAAGAATAATGCTGTTAAGAATCAAGTAAGAATTTTCTGTGAATTCCAGCCTAAAGCTCAGATTCTTTCCTTCAACACGAGAGTCAGGACTATAGACTCTATGATGATAAATGCTGCTGCTGGCCATTTGTGATCCCTGCTATTAATTGAGGATCTAATCAAGTTATACTTTGCAGAAATGGATGGAATAACTTGAGATGTTATACCACAGCCGCAACTAACAGCCTTTTCTCATATACATGAAGTGAAGGACAATTTTGAGAAATTTGAAAGAAAATTTCTCTAAATTGTAATTCTTTGTTTAAAAAATGACAAAAAGTGTCGTTAGCAAAACCAACCATATTTTTAGTGTGATCTAAACAAGGAATGGAGGACCGCGTTCAGCCTTCACCAAGTTTAAAGTTTTGCAAAGATTTTTCTTAGAAGTACATCTGAGCCTCTCTGTGGCAGGAGCAGCAAGGAGGACGAAGATCAGCGCTGTTTTCAAAGAGACCAAGTCCCAGAGGTGAGATGGCAGACGGCTGGCTGGCACACGAAAGAGAGCAGAAGGAGTATCACAGGTAAGCACAAAAATCCCAAAGCAATTAGGAGTAGGAACAGAGTCTGAAAATGCTACCACTTTAAATATTGTTACAATCCGATATTAAAGAGGTGAAAGAGCTGGTCCTTAAATACTGAAGGCAAGAGTTCAGGTGATGAAGGTGTGCCAGCCAAAGATCCAGTTGGAGCCTCTGCCATGCCTCTGCCAAGACAGTGAAATCTGCTCACAGACTCATCCACGGAGGCAGAGGGAATAACTTCATGATTGTGGCCTTTAAACTTTTCATGGTTTCTTCCCCATCCTTTTCAAATATCATTAAATAACCTGAGAACAAACAGTCCTCCACAAAAGAACTCCACCTCAACCTGCATCTGTAAAACACTGCTAAAAACATAAATACATTATAAACACATCATTTACTTAAAGGTGCAGTCAGTCATTCTGTGCGTGTTTTAAACAGGATGCGCTCATAAATATACACTGATTAGTGTTTAATTACAGCTTCCAACAAATTGATGCATTCTCATGAACTTAGAATTAATCCATTAAAAATACATAGGACCGGGCGCCAGTTTGTGGAAGCCGTCGTGTTCCCCCGCCATGTTCCGCCGCCATCTTGAATACAGCAGCTGAGATTGAGTTGTGTTCCACCTAATCGCTCTTAATGTATGTGGCTAGAGACTGACCACATATGAAGGATGTCAAGGTACATTTAAAATCATGCCTGCATCTATTCATCATCAGAGAAGTGGTACCCTTCACCAAAGAAGTGTGGTCACACATCCATAAACATTCTTATTAATAACCTATATTGTCACAAATAGTTATTGTTAGCTAATTACACAGGTGACCCAAATTTCCAAACAGACAACGAGCCAGCAAAACAACAAAAACAGCTAGTTGTAAGCTAACATTGTGTCAGCTAACATTTGAGTGTTCTAAAAAGCACACTTTCCCTCTGAAAAACAGTTTACTTACATTCTCATATTGTATGAGAGTTTACTTGCTAAGTGTAGATTCACTTTAAAGAAAGTTTCGCTAATGCTGGCTAACAGTGGCTAAAATGCAAACAGTGACAAAAACAGTGGCACTTACTGACAGAAAACTTCAGGATCCTCAAGAACTCACCTCAGTATCGCTAATGGACAGAAATGATTTTCAGAGCCTCGTATCAGACTCCTTTTACAAAGTTTTGCAACTGCTGTTTGTCCTGTGGCGGCCAATGTAACTATCCTACCTAGCTAGGTAAGAAAACAGAAGTCATTTTACAGCAATTTGCAAACTAGTCACATTGAGTGCAGATATCGTTTCACTTTTAAAAGTGTGAAGACTCTACAGACTGTTTTTCTTGAATAATTCTATGATTATTGTGTATTTAGAAATACCTTCACAGAAAATGTTTTTAGAGAAACAGAGAAAATCCTAACACAGAGCCTAATAGTCCACAAGACTTCCTCAAACTGTGGAGGGTTAAGAAGGGCTTCAGAAACTCATGGGCAGTCTATATAGATGACTGTTTCTCTTAAAGATGGTGGATTTGATGCAGTGGCTGCTTCTCTCCTTTCCTTTAGCCATGAGGCAAAGAAGAAAGCAAACACGAGCCAAATATCTGTCTGTGAAAAGCAAAGCGATGGCTGAGCATTAGTCTGCTTCCATCCGAGCCGGTTAACCGAAGAGCTGCCATTACTCATGTCCTAACACAGCCTGTAATGGAATTTTCCTCGGATGAGCAAAAGGTTGTCAAGCCGCTAGCTGCAGATCAGAAAAGCAGCTTGGTGGACTGGTAGTCCAACAGAAAGAGATGAGAGGGGGAGCATAGGCAAGCTGAACACACACACACACACACACACACACACACACACACACACACACACACACACACACACACACCAGGCCTACATCATAATGCATAATGCAATACTTTATTCTCTTTATGATTCATGCCAGTTCCTATTAATGGAGAGAAATGTTGTTACTGCTGAGGAAAACCCACCATTCTATGACATTTACATTATTTGTTACCATGCTGTTTTTGGGTGTAACTATTGAAAAATATGTGCATCTGTGACACTCTATACAACACAGATTAGGTCTTTAGTTTAACATCCAGCCTTCTAATTCATCCCTGATAATGGGACATTTCCACGTTGAATAATGGTAACATGCAATGCCCAACAACTTTTGTTACAAGTTACTCATTTAAACATGTCCAAGTGCTGATTTGTTTCATGAACCTGAAATATTTTACTGTGTTGCATGTAGAGTTCATCACTGTTTGAGCAGTGGATTTACCCAGAGGGATCAGGGTGGGTCAAAGGTCAGGGAGAGAACACCAGCAGGGGGTTGGTAGTTCAGCATAGCGGTTGAAATGTGTGTCTTCACTTTGATCAAACGGCGTGACCCTCTGATCTCTTAGCAGTATCACACTGACAGTCGAGTTAATTCCTTTCAATTAAAAAGCAGACTATCAGTGAAGCACCTCGTGGTGGTGAGCAGGCACTGGGATGTCTCCCAGTGAATCCCACTCGCGATGTCTGGATGACTCATAGCACCGGGTACTGCCATGGGATTATTGTTGCCATTACACAGAAGTGTTTCCTGCAGGGTGTCGATTGCGTTTGACTGAAGAAAGTGTTGAGATTCACAAGAAAGAGCCACAGAAGTTTTAACGTTTGTGAAATAAGGACAATATGACTTCTAGTTTGTTCATTTTTTGATTTTTGGTGAATTTAGCAGATTCTTTCTCAGTAACAATAATTATTTTCTTAATGTGGCTTTTTTTTTCATCCATTTGCATGTGTGTAGTTTACAGTAAATTGTGTGTCAGTGATTCTCTTTCTCTGTTAGTCCTGTGGTAGAGTGGCCACCTGCAACCTGCAACGCAACACAGCCGAATGTATGCAACACGAACACTCCAAAAGGTGGACGCCGAGGTGATGCTATACCTGCTGCTCCGTCTGTAGCTTTTCGTCAGCCTGGGAGCGCGGTGTTGTTTCTGTATAGCTGTTTCCCTCGTTTTCAGGGTTCCAAAATGTCGCCATGTTTGATTGATCACAACTGGCTGTCGAGTGAAAGAGACCACAGCCACCCTCCACCCCTAAATATGGACTTTAGTTATTTTAACCTGGAAACCCATCATCTTCCACTTGTTAGTAGTTTTGTGTGAATTGACCTGCACTGAATTAGGAGGAAACATAAACACTGATAACAGCCATTGAATTTGCTGAGAACATTCAGAATCGCTCATATGTTTTTGGCAGCTCAGGCTGCCTTCTGCCATTTATCAAAAAACACTCAAATAAAATGTAAATGTAAGTAGAGAGCTCAATTTTAAAAAAGCAGTTATTCTCACTTGTCCGCTCGTGTATTTCTTAATGCTTATTATTATTTCTGAACATTAACTATGAGGCTGATCACAGAGAATGGAACAAGAAATACATGTAGTACTTTGTGTTAAGTACAGGGACAGTGAATGTGAAGTTGAGGTGAAATGCACCTTTAAACCGCCCCCTTTTATTCACAGCAATTTCCTATTGACAGCCTGCTGGGACTCTGAATTGAAAGGGCATGATCTTTTCTGAAGGCAGACAGGGGATTGTACAGATACTATTTTCAGAACCACATCAAGCCAATTAGCACAGCAGCAGCTAAGCTGGTGCATGCTGGGAGCCTGTGAAAGTATAGGAAGTGTGTGCGTGAGTGTGTGTATTTTATGGAAGCTGAGCCATATGTTCGCATTCTGACTGTATGTGCTTGTGCATCGTGCTGCATGTTTCTTCGTAGCCATGTGGAGGGTTAAAATTATCCCAGGCTCGTTAGCTAAAGCGTCCCAAGTGTCTGCTAATTAGCACATAATAGGACAGGCGCGTCCGCCACAGAGGGCCCTGTAATTTAAGAATAAAGTTCATTTTCCTGCCAGAGAAATTCCTCACAGCCGTGACCGGGCGACTACAATTAGCCCCTTCTCCATTAGCATCGCTCGTCAGCCGTGAACCATCAGTTATTATTAGCTAACAGTGCTGTTATTACACTGCACACAGCACAGGAGGAACAAATCTCAGGATGCCTGCTCCTTTATTAAACAAAAGCATTTTTTCCAGCTCATTTTGGTCGAATTCATTATGTTGCACAAGTTTTCTGTGGAAGTAAAGCTGCGGTTTAAGAGGTGGTTTAGCTTTCCGATATGTGATTTAGTTAGTTGGTGAACTTCAGAGGTGGCTTCGAGGGGCAAACAGGAAATAGCAAAAATGAATGTGTTGAAGGTGTGACTGTGCAAGCAGCAGCTGGAAATAGAACGTAGATGAATCACGTTGGGTTTTTTCTGTAATTGCAGCCCTCACATTCAGAGAGAGAAACCACGTCGAGCCATCTGGAACTGCAGCTATCAGCTTCTGCAGAGGACTGCGAAATTATCACAACATCGACATTCACAAGGATGATTTCCAAAATTTGTATCCACCAGCTGAAACATTGCAGGTATAATGTAGGAACATCTCAATTCTGTTTAATAAATATTAAACTTTGTAGCTATCTGGAGGCTCTTACAGGGAAAAATAACATTACAGGTTAAATATTTTCACGTTTTGCCATTTGTTTGTTGAGCAACAGCTGTCATACACACTGATTTATTTTTAAATCTTCTTTACTGGTGTGAAACGACAGACAGCTTTCAGGAACAGATGACAAAGAACATTATTCAGTCATTCATTCACTTGTATTTTTATTTTTTATTATTTTTTATTCCTATTTATTCTATTTATCCCCTTTGTATATTTTATTTATATTTGTCTCTGTATTTATATATGTGTGTGTGTGTGTGTGTATATATATATATATATATATAACAATTCTGTAACTGTAACTTCGGTCGTTGCTGTGCTTTTTTGGAAGTCGAATTTCCCAGAGGAACCCACCCGAGGGATTAATAAAGTTCTATCCTATCCTATCCTATCCTATCCTATGTGATTACTAGGAGTCCTTGCCTAGAGTTAGACTTAAAAATATGAACAGTGAGATTTACTGTTTTTTTTAACAGGACAACTTTGACAAAAAAAAAAAAAAAAGAAAAAGAAAGAAATTAATATTTTCTATCATTTTTGTTGCATCTGACATTTATGTACAATTTATTGTTTATCATAAAAAATATTTAAAAAATCAAACACTAATGATGTAGAGGTCTCAAAAACTAATCCGTCAGATATCCACTTGGAAATACGGGGTTAATTTAACTGTCCGCAGTAAAATAATGTTTTCATTCTGATCTTTATGATTTCAGACTTTCAACAGTAACATGTCAAAACAGATTTCATTTATCTCGAATAGTGTGTTTTCCGTTATTGTTTAACATGAAAATGTCAAACTGTGTCCGTTCTTTCAATTATTATGGTTTAGTAATAATTCAAACAGATTAATACATTGTTGTAATAATTTTAAAATGTTTGATATAAAGATAGAAAAGTGGGCGGCATCACTGAGGGGGACAGGTTTTGATGGCTGAGTGGGCGGGTGGCTGCGCTAAGCCACACACACGACCCACAGATGAGACGTCTGCGAGGATTTGTGCAAAACGAAATGCATCAGAAACTCTCCAACTAACTACATTTTTTTGGACATATTTTTGAGAAAAAGTTGTAGCGAGCGAAGTGGAAATGATTGAATATTCAGTTGTCCTTGAATGCATCATTGCTTGGCTGTTTTTGTGCGCAGTCACGATTCTCAGTCTGCATCTATGGCTGGCTTTTCCTGTGCTGCAACACATATTTGAAGAAATAAATGGTTAAAAACATCTAATAGAAAGAAAACAATCCTGTTTGTGACTCTTTTTGAATAAAAACATAACTTCTGTGTCACGAAACGTAACGTGTAAATCAATATGAGTGATGCGTTGGCAGACGGGCGTGGTCTGAGCCACGAGTATTTCTTTTTTTTATTATTATCTCTTTTATTGGGACAGCTGTTGAACATAACAGTAGTTTGCCTTTTTACATTTTCTTTGCTGTCACATTTTAACTTATAATTGAAAAATAAAGAAGACAGAAAAAGAAGAGAAAAGAAGAAGAAAAAAAAACAACCCCCCCCCCCCCCCCAAAAAAAAAACAAAACAACAACAAACAAACAAAAAAACTAGGGTTAGGAGGCAGCAGGGCAGGTAGGTTTCCGTAGAACTCAGGGTTGTAACATCATACACACGAGTATTTCTAATAATGCACCAATGGGTACACGAGGACTGGAACGTCACCGTGCTCACAAAGGTGGAATGGCCGGGCTGATCTCAGAGCAACACGTGCTCCATGTCCATCTTTAAACGGATATCTTTGTTCAAATAGCAGCAAGTGACATTTCACACCACAGTTTACTCTCCATCATCTACCTACGTTATCATTTAACTGCAGCGCACATAATTGTCATGTACATTTTCTGGTACTTCAGTCTGCGGCCCGGGTTCAAATTCCTCCCGTATTGAACTTTACTTCCATTTGTTTCAGCTAATCGACAGCTGATATTTAAAAATCAGTAGAAACTGTAAACTAATGACGGAAGACGAAGGGAGCTGCTGATGCTCCCAGACAGCCGATCGATCAGCGAGTCGGGGAGTCTCGCTTCCGCTGGCCCCACCCACCCTAACCTTTACCGCGACTGGTCGACAGGTCCATCAATCAACTTGACTGACAGCTCCAGCAGCCGCTCATTGCGCCAATCGATAGCATGGATTTTCTTCTTTCAGACGTGGATATTATGACATCTGATGGCGAGGTGGTTAATATTCTTCTATCTGAGATAAATACACAGAGTGAAGAGACTGGAGGTGAAGATCAATCTGTGTGCCGGTCGTCTTATCACCGCTGCCATTCAATAACACTTTGAATGGGGGATGAATGCAGGAGGTGGAAGATGATTGATTGTTCCCAAGGAGAGCGCACCCAGGGATTCCCCATTAGAAAATGACGGCGCCAAGGGAAAAGAAATAAATTAAAAATGAATTAACTTTGACATACTGTAACTGATTTTATTGCTACACTAGAAACTCAGATCAAAGCTCCACCAAACAAGTTCATAATATGTGAAGAAAATATAATCTGAATCAAACATTATTCAGCTTTAAATATTGTTCAGCTTTAAAGTTACTGTGCAACTGTGTAATAAAAATGTGTGCTCACGACTTTGGCCTTGAGAGCGATAAGAAGCGAAGAGACTAGAACACCCAAGGCCGCTTTCCTTTTATGGAGTTGTTTTTCTGCTAATGCAGCACTTTCCTCACAACCCCCTCCTGTAAGTTTTAGAGAATATATACCCATCCTCACAGCAAATATTTGGAATCTCTTGATGTGAGCTGTTTTTGAGAGGTTGTCTCTGTCTCAATAAAAGTTCACTGATTCCCCATCTGCAGCAGGTGTCCGGTTGTCTTCATTCTCCGCCAGCCTGGTTAAGTCAATTCCTCCTTAACATCTAAAAGAACCTATTTAATGAAGGAAGACGGGTTCACTTTGTGTTTAATATTATTCTATTGCTGTTGTTGTTTTTTTATATCCTTCAATTGGCGTCACGAACAGGATCCGCTCCAGGTCAAACTGGAACGGGAGGGAGGACATCGGCCGTGGTCTGAGTGAACGGAGTTTGGACAAAAGCTGTGTACACACAAAAAACAAGGTAAGCAGACCTTTTATTTCTGCTATATTGAACATTATAAAAATACTTAGTGTCCAAACTCCTAGTAATTCATAACCAAAATTGTCTGGCTTACTTAAGGCTTGTTGAGAATCAGACAAGTGAATAAGAGATAAGTGAATAAGAAATAAGTGAATAAGTGAATAAAGATAAGAGTGAACTGAGGTCTGACCACGGTTGCAGCCGACGGGTTTGCTCTCCGGTGTCGGATACATACCTCAGCAGGTCTGGGACCTTGAAAGGGTTTATTAGTAACGCCTTTCTAAACAAATTAAAAGGTTAAAGGCCTTGAGAATATTTTTTAGTAATATTCTCTAAACTACAGAAGGGTTAGGAAGGCCCAGAGGACTTTATTAGAAAAGATCCTCTAAAACTTAAAAAAGAGAAGTACTGGTTGGAGTCCAAAGGACGGGTCCCTTTGATCAATAGGAGAAAACGGATCTCTTCTTAAAACCCCGATGATTTTAGTGTTTTAAATGTTTTGATGTTCTGTTTGATATTGGACACACATAAATACACGCTGAATGCTTGCTGTGGAACACTGGGCAGGACAGTTTGGTTCTCCGTTGTTCACAGATTACACAATTAAAGGAACTAGGTTCCTCTTTTGGTTAAAATAATACACCACACATAGAATTTTTTTACACATTTATTACATACATAAGGAGGGTAATGAGTGACTGCAGGTAATGTATGAAGTGTGAATGAGACGTGTGAACAAGGTGACAACCAACTAGCACCCCTATCAGGAAGCTCTAGGCAAGGTTACCCGCCAGACTCCGGTTTGGTAGAAGCTTGGTAACACCTGAAGGGATATTTCAGTGCTGACTCACCTTTAAAGCAGCGCCCCAGCTGATTAGTGCCTAACAGAGGCAGAAACCCAGCTGGCCCAAATTCTCCTTTAAAAGCAATAAAAGAACACTCCTCCATTGACAGTAAAATGGATGGAGAATTAGATCGAGAAACTAATGATGATGGTTGGGGTCCCGGTGTTATTCTTAGCACATTGGGAGGGCGTTCCCGAGGTATGTATTGATCAGCAAGGCTAGGCCTGGGCTATAGGTGCTTTTAAATTAGTCAAAAAGTTAGGGGTAACCTCTTCTGGCATATGTCTATGCGGGCCCGTGTGTAAATAGAACATAAATTACCGGTGTGTGTAAATAAAGTGTAAAATAGTGGTATAAACTGTCTGTTGAATTTCTCCTGAGTGTTGAAAAAAAGGAAAAACTCTTTTCTGCTCTCTCTGAGAGAGGGGCTGTGTGTGTGAGACAGGAAGTGTGCATGCCCATAGAAGGAAAGAGATGAGGTAAACTCTGTGCAGATAGACCGAAGTAAAAAAAAAAAAAAAGGAAAAGGGTCTCTCTCTCTCTGTCTCTGTGAGAGAAAAAGGTGGGGGCCGAGTGAGCCCGCGGGGCCGAGCGGGTCCGCGGGAGCGAGCGTGTATGCTGTATGAGGAAGAAGGGAGTGAGAGGGAGCGAGTGAAAAGAATAATCGAGTATTTGGTGATTTTTTTATTATTTCAGAGGCACTGGGTAAGAGTTTTGACTTTAGCTGTGAGAGTTGTGAAAAGGGCAGGTTTTTCTTTTGTTGTAGACTGTGGGTAATCGGTGTTTTTCTGCCTATTGTGCTGCGTGGAAGACACAGAAGTGTAGAAATGTTTGTGGTTTATCTTTGTTTGACGTTTTATATAGAGTTGGTTGATTCAGGGTGATTTCTCCCGTTTAAGGGAGGAGTTGCATTGTGGTTATGTTAAAGCTTTGCTGTAGGGGTATGTGTGTGATTTTGTGCTGGCTTCGCATGTTTAAATGGATGCATAGAAGTTTGTCAGTGAGAAATTGTTATGGTGGGGTTTTAAAGTTAGTAAAGAGTCAAACAACGCCCGCTGTTTTAAAAAGGCCCAAAACATCATAAAAGACACCTCACATCCTGGCCACTCCCTGTTCGAACTGTTGCCCTAAGGCAGACGGTACAGGGCAATCAGAGCAAGGACTAATAGACTCAAACACAGCTGTTATCCAACTGCAATAACACATCTGAATACTACAAAAATGTCCACCATGCCACTCTTGTGTTAATCTATGCACGGTCTGAAGCATGACGGTGGGAATACTTAGTATTTTAAGTATTCTATCTATTTTATTGATTGAATTTTATTGTTTTTTTATATTTGATATTACTAGGGATGATGCAATGATCGGGGACCATTCTTAATGTCGTCGGTCTCATGACAATGACAATAAAGTTTTTGATTTTGATTCTGATTCTGAAATACACCCTCCTCAAGAGTTCAATGATTTAGGCAGTTATGTTTATACAAATACTAAATGTATGTTTAGTGTCTTCATACAGGTGTTTTTTCTTAACCTGGAAGCCTGAGTACGGCAGCAGAAGACAGGCCAAGCTTTGGCTAAAATTCACGGCTGGACACCAGAGTTGTCCTCACCCCTCCCGGTAAAACAAAAAAGAGAGAATGTAGTTTGAGGCGGGTTTTTCTCGCTGAACTGCTCTGGGTGCTGTGTCCCTGAATCTCACCAGTGTTAACCTCTGGCGGAAGACATGGAGAAAAGGAAAAGATGTTCCTGGTAAATCACTGAAAAAAATAAAACCACACACAACCAGAGAAAGATATGAGAAGGATGAGGAACAGACACATGTGCGTGTTAGAGAAATGCCTCGTTTGAGAAAAAGTTAAAGTAACCCATATACAGACGCACCCATACATGCAATGAAGAAACAGCTTACATACATGTGCACGTACATGCAAGGTTAAAGTAGCGACACTTAACATACACCTGTTTTTAAATGATATAGTTTATACATTACTGACAATTAAACGCTTTGGGTTGCAGGACAACAACGTAACGTCAAAAGACAAAGACACTGGTCTGAGGATTAAGTGAGGACACGACAAATTTAGTGGTTAAAAGGGTCGACTTGGGACATGTTTTTGTTGATTGTTTAAGACAAATGACTACTGAATGATAGGAAATTCCTTTTTAGGTTTCTAAACAGGATCTTAAGAATTTTAACACGTACCTGTGTTGTCCTGTCAACTTGAGGGGTTATGAGTTGATTATATGGTGAAAAAAAAAAAAAAAAAAAACAAAAACAAAAAAGGGGGGAGACGAGATCTCGTTGTTTCTCCCCTCTCGGGATAACACAGCCAACACAGCACAGCCAACACAACATCATTTTCCTGTTCGCCTGTTTTGTTTTGTTTTTGTTTTTTCTGAGAGCCGAAGCTGACCTGGACTCCTACCCTCCCCTCTACCATCGTTGCCCTCTCCGCGACCATCTTTGACCCTTTGACCCCTGAAGGCCACAGCAGCTGGACTCACAACAACAACTTGAGGGTGTCAACAGTGCTGCAAAAGAGTGATCTCATGCAGCAGAGACGGAGAGCACTAAACCTAAAGCCCGTTTCACTACACGGGGGAAATTCCCAGGCTGCGTCAGCTGACAGAGCTGTGACGAGACGCGCATTAAGCCCGGAGGAAAAGGGACGGTGAGCAGAAGGATGCTGACCTCTGAGAAGAGCCGAACAGCAGAGCTGCAGAAGGCCGTGGAGCAAAGTAAGGACAACATAAACAGACCCAAAGAGGAGGGGAGGACCCTAGGCCATGCGTCAGGCCGCTGGTTTACCTAAACTACAGAACAGGAAGGTGATGAACACAAACATATACCAACACACGAACACACACTTCTGCATGCGCCTACTTAGAATGAAGGGAAACACACACATGAACACTTATGCACTTGTTGAGGGAGTAAAAACTGATACATACCCATGCACTAAAATCAAAATGTTGATTTAATTTACTAAGAAGTGACACACAATGCTCCAGCTGCTGCAATGAAGAATGCTTTACTGACAAAGGCTCAATGCTGCACACAACAAAGTCAAATACAGAATTTGCTATAATAATAAGCCCAGAGGGCATTTGTGTGGTCTGGGGAGCAGAGTCCGGAGCGGTTTGGTTATGAAAATGATGCCCGTGCAAGATATCTGGGGCTTAAGGCCTCGACTTAATTGTTTACTCTACACTAAAAAGAAAAGAAAACACTCTGAGCAGTGGTGCAGAGTGAAAACGAGGAATTAACAGTGTGAGTTTTATTTCAGAGCGCCACGTCATTGTGATGGAGATTTAATAAAGGAGGAACACACGGACAAAGAAGAAGAGAAGGGGGGGCAGCCCTTGAACGCGATTGCCTGAGGCATTAAAGTTCTGTACTAAATTCTGGTTTCCAGTGTGAGAAAAGTCACGCAGTGCCAGTAGTAGAGCTAGGTTGAGTGATGATTCTAAATTACTGTAAGTAAATCATCGTACACCGTTCAAGTTTCATGAAAACGGGGATCTAGACTTTGTTGAACCCTAGGCAATTTGAACAGGTAAAAGTCGAGTGACCAAGTAGCAGTTGAATAAAAGTCATTGAATAAGTGTTGAAATAAACTGGCAGAATTAAGAGAATTAAAACATTTCAAGAGCTCAACTTACTTAATGGTTCAATTTTGTTTCACGAACGCAAAACATATAGGTTTATGAATATGAAAAGGTTGAGGTGGTGTTGATTTGACTCTGTGTAGGTTTAGGTTGGTATTTTTATTGATGGGAAGAATATTCAGTGACAAGTCCTAAGACCCGGGCGTCTGCATTTTGTTTTTGTTATTTTTCATTTTATTTTGTT
Organism: Aulonocara sp. 'chitande type north' Nkhata Bay; assembly: GCF_057382095.1. NCBI lineage: Eukaryota > Metazoa > Chordata > Actinopteri > Cichliformes > Cichlidae > Aulonocara > Aulonocara sp. 'chitande type north' Nkhata Bay. The sequence continues at coordinate 8,327,031 of NC_141345.1, forward strand.
TTATGTTTACTGATTTTTGTTTGTGAATCTTTTCTTTAAGCAGATCTGCACATCGGAAATTACAAGCATTACACGTCGGCGAGAAAATTGTTGTAAGTGAGTTTCTCCGCATTGAAATGGGTTCTGGAGGAAACACTTGTGGGGACAATTAGAAACGAGAGTCCCTGTTTAAAAAAGGATTCAGCGAGGTAATCCAAACTCAAGTTCTTGTTTCTTTTTGAGATGACGTCATTTTGCTGAGTGTGGAAACTAGATGCGACGACAGGTTTCACTATCAGCAAAGAACGGATGAATGGATGAAAGACTGGGAATAAAAACAAACGGACTGACTGGTAAGAGATGACAAGACTTGACCATGACTCAAGGTTAACCACCTCCACCTAGATAGGATAAAAGGGTGGATGAATTTATGTGGGTTTCTTTTACAGGAGTAGAAGGATGACAAAATATTCGAGGATGAGTGAACCTGTAAATGCCATTTTTGTGTCTTGTGTTGCTTACAGAGGTAACTGCGCAGCGTTACCATTTACATTTTCTTCCCTACAGGGTTACAGTTTTAATGTTTTTCTATTACAGGATTTCTGGGCGGATGTGTGAAGAAACGGTGTTTATGGGTTAGGAGTTGGGGATGCTATTACACTGTATTCTGGTGAGAGTGTTGGGGGAGACACACCCTGTCTTGAAAACTGTGATTCTTTTACAGGAAATGTTTTATAGCACCTATGGAATGAGGATGTCTGACTACGGTCAATGTGCTGCTAATGTTTGCTTTGCTTTGGTGAGAGGGGTGCAGTAGAAAACAGACAAGTGACATGACAACAAGTAATAATAACAGATAACAAATTTGGGGACAGTTTGACCTAGAGCCCACTAACTGGCCATTAGGGGCTCTCTCTCTCATTGCCCAAAGGGTGAATAAAGCAAATTGTGGCAATAATAGTGATTTAATGATTGGAGAAACCTGAACATGATACTTGTCTGTTGAGCTGAATCGTTTATTACTCTTATGATTTTCCGGTGGGACTATGAAGATTTTTTGGTACAGCTTGCAGGTTGTTGCTCTTTAACTCCTAGAACACGCCCTTGGCGAGGTGGGGGGAACTGGACCACCTTTCTGTGCCCCATCATCCTCTATTAGACGACATCCAAGCTAAGTAAACATGTCTTGGCCCTTTCCCCCTGAAATGACAGGCAGGCAAAGATGTTGCGTCTTTGTTTGCTTCCTGGCCCTGGGTCTCATTCCCATTGGCATAATCCTGATCTGTGAAGGGCCCTCGACACTTCTGACACCTTAAAGTTCAAAAGCTTCGCCCCCTTCTGACAGTCCCAATCTGACAAATGTAGCCCCTAGGGTCTTGCCCACCACTTCCTCTCCAGTTTTACCATATTCACTTTTGAATGTCCTTAGCAGCTACCGTTCTGAGTTTATTTTACGGTTGATTTATTCTTTCACATTTTCACGTTTATATCTCTCGTTATTATAGTATACTCTGTACTCTCCACATTTTTATCATTACTTATGCTTTTTGGTTGCTGAGTTACAGGAACTGTTAATTTTGTGTCACTACCCTGGTTGCACTAACTCGTTGTACCCTTGTGTGCAGGACAGCTGTTACTGCTTTCATCGGGAACCGAGACTGCTTGCAGCCGACCCCTGGGCAGGGTGGTGCCTGGACTCTTTTCTCCTCATCTGCAATGACAGATAAAGACAAATGAAAAGACCCGAGGAGTTTTTCGAGCCAGGCTTCGACACGTCTCTGTGTTCCTTTGATTGTTACTTATTTTTGTGTGTTGACCCATTTAAGATGGGTCAAAAGGGGGATTTGAAGAAAATATAATCTGAATCAAACATTATTCAGCTTTAAATATTGTTCAGCTTTAAAGTTACTGTGCAACTGTGTAATAAAAATGTGTGCTCACGACTTTGGCCTTGAGAGCGATAAGAAGCGAAGAGACTAGAACACCCAAGGCCGCTTTCCTTTTATGGAGTTGTTTTTCTGCTAATGCAGCACTTTCCTCACAACCCCCTCCTGTAAGTTTTAGAGAATATATACCCATCCTCACAGCAAATATTTGGAATCTCTTGATGTGAGCTGTTTTTGAGAGGTTGTCTCTGTCTCAATAAAAGTTCACTGATTCCCCATCTGCAGCAGGTGTCCGGTTGTCTTCATTCTCCGCCAGCCTGGTTAAGTCAATTCCTCCTTAACATCTAAAAGAACCTATTTAATGAAGGAAGACGGGTTCACTTTGTGTTTAATATTATTCTATTGCTGTTGTTGTTTTTTTATATCCTTCATATGTTATTCTAATAAAAATAACGTCACACTTTAATCATGTTATTTTTCATATTTACTCTAAATGTCGACCGTATATGACTAGCACTCATTTTTTTCTGTATTTCTGCCTCAAAATCCTTTGAGGTAAATAAATGAAATATTGTCAGTGGTCTTTGGAGGTGCTGGTGGGATTAGGCTGAGCTAGCCTGTTTATCCCTGCTACCAGCAGGTGCAGACAGGAGAGCGGCGTCGGTGATGTCAGGGAACAAATGGCCAAAGAATCCTCAGCGGCTCCTTTAACGGATAACGGTTGTTGTCTGTTTATTTCCACGAAAATCCCTCGTACAGCCAAACTGCAGGTGGAAATGTCAGAAGCATTATAATAAATTCATGTGTACGCTGAAACAAATGTAGTGAATTAAAAAATAATGTACTGATAATTTATCTTGAGTGCTTTTATGTGCTGTGACTGACATTCAACCCTGCAATCTTTCAAATATGTGACTGTAAATTTGAATGCTACAAACCTGCAAAAGTTCAATTCCACCTGGACTAACATGCTAGTTTTAAATCGAGCCTTCTTTTAATTAAGAAAAGCACAAGCATGCCCATCGTAAACTCTAGCAGAAAGGAATAATGACTGTTACAAAGAGCTGTTAAGTAACACGTGCGTTGGGTAAAATAATGATACAGTGCACACTGTCCTGCTATGTGGGGCTTTTATTATAGAAAGAAACTGCAGTCAGCTTGTTACCCACAGCCCAGAGAGATCGGGAAACAACACCAAAACAAGAACTCAGGGTTACATAACTATAACCAGCGGCTATTACCAGAGGCATTGTAAGAAAGAGACAGGGCACTTAAAGAAGCCTGCATCGAAATCTAAGAGCAGAATTCATCATTGCCAAAGATGGCAGCTATGATGCTCGTGCCCCCGGGGGGCCACTCAACAGCCCAACTGGAAAACACTCGAGCACAGTCGACAAGTTTTCTGTGTGGCAGGTGTAGCTGCGATGTAGTGAGAGTTAAGGTGGGTGTTCTTTCTTTAGGTAATTGTGATTTTTCTTGGAATTCTTTATCAAAAATGTCAAACTTTTCACAAGTGCAGCAAAGTTAGCAGATGTTTGTGGCCTCCGGCCCGATCGTGCCTCTCTGTGTGGTGTTTGTGTGTTCTCCAAATGCCTGCGTGAGTCCAAAGACGTGCACGTGAGGTTAGCTGGTGATTGGTGTGAATGATTGTCTATGTTTGTTTTTTTTATGTAGCAGTGTAGTTTATAGTGATGGGTCGTTCGCGAACGAAATGGCTCTTAGAGCCGGCTCTTTGACGTGAACGACGCGAGCCGGCTCCTTATCGCGAGCCGTCACGTGGGTTTTTTTTTTTTTTTCTTTCTCTCAGCCTCTCTCTCGCACTTTTTTTCCGCTTCACTCTGCACGCGAGCCTTGTGCTTTACGCTGGGCAGAGGGGGGAGGGGCGGTAGTTACACTCAGTAGCACAGGAACAGAGCCAGAGAGAGAGAAAGAGAGGCAGGGACAACAACATTAGAAAGGTATAGTAATCATCCACAACTATTTTCGGTTGCAGATGATAAAGGATTGAGAAAGTTTATTCATGCAGGTCCATATGACAGAGAATGTGCATGTTCTTTTAGTTTTCATATTATAATTTATATTTAATTGTGTTGTGGTTTGCAGTGTTGTGTGTTCTTTTCACTTTAAATTTGTGAAAGGAAAAAGCTGAAAATTTAAATAGTTAAAACTTGAAATGTGAATAGTTGATTTTTGTATTATATGATTTATTTATTACATTTTATGTGGAGTGAATAAATATAAGTATATTTACGGTGGCCCCTAGAGACAAAGCACATACAAACTTCAAATCACGTACGAACTCTGAAGCATGTACAAACTCCAAAACACGTAAAAACACGTACAAACTCCAAAACACGTAAAAACACGTACAAACTCCGAAGCACGTAAAAACTCAGAAGCATATAAAAACTCAGAAGCACATAAAAACTCAAAACACGTACAAAAGACAACAGAAGTGCTCCAGGATGCTGGGCGCAGTGTTGAGCCTTTGTTATCTTGTGGCTACACAAGCCAGCAAGTACCAATGACCGGATTTGGTGTGTGGTAATAACAGGTAAATGAACTTTTTTTTTTAAATTATTTGAATATATATATATGAGTGCCTGTGTATAAATACACAAACAATACACACATGCTTTCAATTGTGTAATTTAAGTGATCTAGTAGCTCTGCTTTGGAAGTTCAGTTCATGCTAGAAATGTGTTTTGGAGTTTGTACGTGTTTTGTCTCTAGGGGCCACCGCATATATTTATATATAAACATATATAAATAAAACCACTTGTTTTTACGTTAGTAATTCCTTTTGTGCATAATTTTATATTATTGTTAATAATAAATTAATTAAAGCAACAAAACAACCTGAAGAGCCGGTTCGGAGCCGAAAGAGCCGGCTCTTTTTAGTGAGCCGAACCGAAAGAGCCGGATCTCTAAAAAGAGCCGGAAATCCCATCACTAGTAGTTTAGCGGTATAGAAATATATATCAAGTTCTTTTAGACTATGAATTTTTCAGTCATTTGTTGGTACTAGTTCACAGTCAGTACTACATTAAAGACTTTAGAGCCTTGGAGCTTCTGTAGTTAACTTTAACTGTGCAGCTTTATCTATCCACACTTGTTGCTAGCTTTCCAACTGTGTGTTTTCAGTTTTTCCGATCAGTCTGTTTGCTCCCTAAAGTATGAAGAGAACAAAGTCTTCCCGAATCAAAAAGACAAAGTTTGTGTGGTTCTAAAAATGTTCCTGGAAAAGTCACAAAGTGGCACAGCTGCTGGAGCAGCGGTAGAAGTTAGTTTGTTGAATGTGGGTGTCGGTGAAGTTAGCGAGTCCCCGCGCTGTAAACCATGAGGCAAACAGAGCTGTGTGGGGTGACAACTCATCTTGACACTCTCCGAACCGCCGCGTCTGACTGTAGAGAGTCATTATGGAGCCATCTGAGGATGTTTATTAATGACCTTGGCATGGCTGGAGGTTGCTGCCATGCTGTTAATGCTATTCACTGGCACACAGCGAACCGTGGCAGGGCACAAAGAAAGGCAGAAAGGCAGAGGACAAGGCGCCTGGTGGACATCCATATTAATGCCAAGCTCAGCCTGTGTTCTGCTGCCATGAGCCCCAGCTGAAGTCCAGACAGTGCAGCCTGATCCCTCAGGACGCGCTCCTTTATCTTCATACCGGCACATCCGCTCCAGCCCAAACTGTCACAAGATGTCTCAAAAGATGTCCGGAGATGTCCTCAAAATGTCTTCTGATGTTCCAAGAAGCTCCTCAGATGTCTGAGGGCAAAGTTTGAAAGTCCACGGCCAAGATGTAACTTTACTTTAAAAACCTCGGAAGCACATGTGAAGCTTCATGTCACAAAAGAACAAAACTAAATCAGCACGATCAGATCCAAACAAATCCACACTCTGATTTTAATTCAGTTATTCTTTTAATTTACTGTTTATTTATTGTTTGAATTCAGTAGAAACATGACTTCAGTTAAAAGCTGACAAAAAATAAGACGTGACGTAATATTATATTTTGTTTTGCCTTTATTAAACTACGGGGTTTTTAAGATAATAGAAAGCACCTTGAAGTGATTGTTTTGGATTGGTGCTACATATATAAATAGAATACTGCTATTTCCAGTATCATATTTTATTTATCCATCCATTCGTTTTCTTCCCCTTATCCATTTCGGGTCACGGCTGGGCTGGAGCCTCTCCCAGCTGTCACAGGGTGAGAGGCGGGCTACACTTCGGGCAAGTTTTCAGTCAGACAATTGCTCACATTTACATCTCAGGCCAATTTACAGTCACGGACAAACCTAAATGTTGGATTTGGTTGTGTTTTATTTAATTGTACTTATTTTGATAATGTTATATGTGCCATAAAATTTTATAAACCCTGATGTAACACACTGAGTCAGTACTAATCTAGATGGAGAGGAAAAAATGTTTGTTCTTGTAACATTTTATTAACATTTTAGTTTTTAGGCCTTCAGTTTAATCTGATGTGATTAAATTGATCCCTGGCAATTTTATCCAAATCATTAAAAATATTGAGACCCTGACTTTTTTCTTTCTTAGAGTTTTCCCAGGATATTTCACGATTTTATAAATAAAATAAATACAGGATCGGTTTCCTTTAAGTCGTCATCTCTGGGCTGAGAAACACAATCTGGCTTGTCCCTGACAGAACGATAAGAACTACCTATTTTCAGATCATCGGACTTCAGTAGATCTGAGTCACGCTGAATGAAGTCTAAATAAAAAGAACTGCTCGGGGAAAAATAAAACAGTGTTTATTGATGTGGCATTTGACATTAACTGCAACACACAGGAACAAAATCCCATCTTTCCCTGACGTGTGCATCCTGAGAAATGATTTTCATGATATAATAACACGGGTCAGCTTTACATTCTCTGTAATGTGTGAAATGACTTTAAAGCAGCTCTAATCCTAATCTGGTTTCACATGCGGATTCTCCGTGTGCCTCCTTTGACCTTGTGTCACACGGCTCATTTTCAAATCCACTTTTCTGATGCAAACTGGATGAAACGCCTGAACAAACCAAGCAGCTGAATATTTTAAACCCTCTGACACACACACACACACACACACCCTGGGCATTTCACTCGGTGTTTGCTCCCGGAGAAGCAGCTGCATTTTGCTGTCTTTGCAGGTATCGATTCCACCAACAACAGCGTTTTTGTTTAACAGGTAACCGGCTGTGTTGGCCAGAGGCCGTCTCTGCGCAGAAATAATTCAACGTGGCGCCGTTGAGAAACATGAGGCAAGCCCGTGCAGCTCTACGTGTCGCACATAGAGAATGGGGACAGAGCTGCACCGAGGCACCGTGTCCGTGGGAGGAGAACACGTTCCGCTGTCCTCCAGGGTTTCAAAGCCCGGTGGCGAGGGGAGAGCAGCAGAGAGCCTCCCAGCAGCCACCTAATTACGCGTTCCACACAGCAGCGAGATGAAGAGCAGCGTTTTATCTGCCGCCTTCGTCCCACAACTTCTGCAGAGTAATTGCTCGTTCTCAGCCTCCGTTTTCTCCACAGTGAGGACTCCAAGGCAGGGTGGGGCTGAGCGGTGCGTGTGTGTGCGCACAGAGAGGAGGTAAATATTTCTGGATGTGTAGCCGTTTGCCGAATTGTCTCTTAGGATTGGGCAAAATGCAGTGACAGTGCCAACGTGTTCATGTTTGCAGGTAGGTTATCGTGTCATGTGTTGGCATGCTTATATTTGGTACTTAGTGCATGTGACACTTGGTTTTAAGGCCACTGCAAAAAACTCAATTTTAGCATTTATTTTTAAAAACAGTAACTAATTATTCTTAATTCCTATTATAATAATTAAGACACTTGAACTGTCAGTTAGAGATGAGTCTGCACAGCAAGCCTTCAAGTTTAAAATAAATAAAATGTCCATTAAGACCAATACAAACATATTCATAATTGCCTTCAATTAACTATGAAAGACAGGAGTGCAGTTTCAGCTTACCGATTGTGTGCAGTAATTCTGCGTTTGTCACTTTTTGCCATCACCAATTACAAAGTCGTCATGACTTAAAGAAAGGGGAAGGTAAGAAAATAAGGAAACCAAGTAACCAAGGAAATCTTCAGAGGTATTAAGTGGTGCACAAATAACTGGAGATAACAACCGTGGCACTCTGACTTTATCTGAAGTGATATTTTAGGTTATTGGATAAGATGCTAAACAAACAGCAGACATGTTCGGGCAGAGCAGTTAGCCACAGTGGTACTCACTGGTCTCTGGACTTTAGTTGTCATGTTGCTGGTGTTTCTAAATTATTTACTCATTAATAAACCTCAAAGATTATTTGAGGAGTGAGCGCTGACGTTAGCTGCTAATAGTAGCAACGGCTAGCAAGTTTTAAGAAAAAAGCAAAAACACACTCAGAGTGAAATTTAATCAAAGTTAACAACATAATAACAACACCATCTGGCAGCCCAAGTGGCCATGCTGACCTTTATGTGCCGATTCAGTTTAAAGAGCTGAATTGCATACAGGATTGGCACAGACATCCTTCGCTTAAGTAGAAGTGCGGATACTTGTGTTAAAAAACTGAAGTACTGGTTTTACTTCTTTGCTTAAATAAAAGCGAAAAAATGACAGGCTCTGAAATGTCCTCAAAGTAAAAAGCAGCTCGTTGGAGGACATCTGCAGCTGTTATTTTGTGCAAAGTTAAATCAAACTCCGTATTAATTTTTTAATAAAAATCACATTTCTTAAACTATATTCATACATGTAGTCCCATTGACACCCAATGGCTCATTTGCAAGAGAGAGACCTGTTCCAGACAAACAACATTAAGGGAATACAAACTTAAATTTTAAATCTATTGAATTCACTCTGCATGAACATCTGTTATGTGGAACACAAGCAGAGAAAAGGAAAGGGAATAAAAAGTAGCTCTATTTTCTGTTGCTTACATTGTAAATAAGTCATTTTGCCTCCACAGCTAAACAAAATCATGAGTATATTCAGGGGTTAAAGTGGGATTTAGCAGGTGGGGGAAGCCCGGTTACTTGTAGTGGAGCAGCGTGTGGAAAATACTCACTCAGAAGTAACTTCTGTTGTGAGCTCCTGTAGAGTTTCTGTGTGCACAGGCTGGGATCACCTGAACTGAGCTGATCTTTCTGGATTTAGCTAACTAAATTCTGTAAGATATAACCTACCTACTATTTAATGTGCTTTCACAGCTGATTGCATTAGACAGTATAAAATAGTATAAAGGTGGAATTCAGTGACTGCCTCATAAGCTTACATTTAATTTGATGCCTGTTACACTGAACACCAGTCTACCACAGTGCAACCACAATCACCACTGTACGGCAAACTGTCATTAATGCAACATCTGAATACGTTTCACTAACCATAATTCAGCAGCACATTGTGTACAGATCCAACGTTTACCTTGTATCTAATTTCTCTTCTTTTTCTTCCATCTTTCTTCATCTCTGAATGAATTCGTCTCTCATTCTTGTCTCTCCCTGTGAAATGCAGCAGCTGAACCTTTAGCTAGCACACTACAAAGACGCAGGTTGTGCGATTTCTTACTTTTGTGGAGCTCTCAGAAGTTAACTGTCACTTAAAAAAATGTTACTCCTTTTATATTCTTGCTCCTCTTCTGTAGTGCTAGCTAGCTGTTGATGTACACCGACCATAGTTTATATTAAAATCTGCCCCAAAAACAGATACTCCACCCCGCTTTAACCGTCCACTGTGATGCTCTAAGTGATTATTAGATTATTTTTACTTGGCTTTTTTCTCATTGTGTACGATAAGCATCAGTGATGGGCACGCCAATACGATTGTCTTAATGGTTTGATTTTTGAAGGTGTGCAGTGATGGGGAACAACAAATTCCTGAAAGTGTCAAGAGCAGAAAGTAGAGATAACTGTGTAAAAATGCAGAATGTAAAAGTATAAAGTAAAAAAATAAATACTCAAGCAAAGTATAAATACCTACACATATTCTAGTTTTGTACCACAGTTCAAAGAAAACCATTCCAAGCTCAGATTCAGGTTTAGAATTTGGTTGTAGGTGTGGATGTGTCTTTGTTTTCCTGTGATGGACTGGCAACTTGCCCAGGGCGTACCCCACCTCTGCCCCGTGACAGCTGGGGAGAGGTTGCCAGTGCATCGCATACAACCATGCACCCTCAGACTCAAGCCCAGCGCCTTCTGACCTTTAGACTTCTGACAGTAACCGTATGGATCACAGGATGTACCGAGGTGAGGAGGTCTCAGCCTAAAACAAAGGTCAGGTTTGTAAAGAACACACACAGTGCAACATCTCATCTGCTCTGTTATAAAAGGGTGTCATTAGAGAGAGTAGGATGGGCCAGTTAAAAAGCAACCCATCATTCAAAATATGAATAAAGGAGCTCAGATGAGCTACTAATACAGATGAGCCCCCATAATTTTACAGTTAGAGTCAGTAAAACACACGATTAGAACCTGAGAACAAGAATAAAACGACTGTTTTTAAATGATTTGATATAAAAGCACACGTCTCCCGCATAGAAAGAAACAAGACTTTTAATTAATAATGAATGTTTTCAAATATGCAGTGTGTTTCTAAAAGTGACATAAATGTTCTAATAGTCACATACTTTTTTATGATTTACCAGTTAAAGCCAAATACTGTAAACCGTATACATCATTTAATACACATTTCTCCAAAACTCAGTTTGAATAATTTGATGTATTTGGAAACTTTAAAAAAAAGTTGTGTTTGACAAATTCTTGGCCTGAAGTCATGATTGTGGATCTTCTTGTGATTTTAAAGGAGGGAGGGATTAAATTGATTTAATGCTTCCTGGAATACTTTTCACATTTGCAAACACATTTTGGCTCAAACAAATATAACATCCGTCTCTCACCATTGCACATTGGCTGCCCAGCAGAAACCCACCCTCTCCAAAAAGAACGCAAAACATTCCTGATGTGCTTCCTGTGGTGTGTCTGCAGACCACTGCCCATGAACTCAAGGAGCACGATTAGAAGGAGAAGACAAACAAGAGCTACAGGAGTCTTTATCGATATCAAATAGGAAAACAATAAGGTCGAGGTGAGAGGTCACAACGGTCAGAGGATCAGGGCACAATAATCCTCATCAAACCCTGCTGATTGAAGTCAGGCAGACACCTGAACGCTGCGCCGTGACCAGATCGGCAAATGACTCATCAGCCACCACCAAGGAGAAAAAAAAACTTTCAGGGAAAAAAACCCACTAACCTGAAGGAGTCTTTGTCTGAAACATCACACAGACGAGCTACCTTCATCTCTGCGAATGTGCTCGTTGATATGCAAGGATGAAGGTTAAAAGTGTTGAGTGTCTACATCTGATTGGTTCTGTTCTTCAATAAGCGATCTGTTAAAGAGACGAGGAGAAAGACCGGCGGCGAGAGAAAAGCTTCAAGGCCTCGCTGTGATTTCCTTTCTCTGCTGTGTGTGCGTTTGTGTGTGTGAGCAGCTGCAGCGCCTCTTCAGCGTTGCTTCAGCAGTGGTGCGAGTGGAGCAGGAGGACTAAAAGAAAGGCTGCGGGAGGAATTCTTTCTCTGCCTGAAGACAGCAAAGGACAGTAAATAATAAGTGTATTTATAAATATTTAGAGAAAATATATTTGTGTACAAGTATTTATCAATTAACATCTATTAATGTGAAAAGATTTATTTTTCTATAGCGTACCACTGCAGTTGCTGTTGTGGGTTTACAGAACGCTGAACTTTCTGGAGGCTTTTTTACAAATGATTTCCATTGTTTGGTTTTGAAGGTGTGATCTAGTTTTTAACCGTCTTCTGTTATTTGTTTGCGAATTTTCAGTTGGTTTTGAACCAGATTCAGGCACACGAGGTGAACGCCGGTGCCTGCATACGTCTGTGTGAAGAAGCGTTTTCATGCTGTCGAGTTTATCAGGACGTTTTAATGTGCGTGGTGAGAAAAGGAGCCTCTCAGCAGATCTGGCAGCTCCAGACTGAGAGGCTTTATTAGCGATAAGGGGGAAGTTGTGGTCTTATTAAAACCGTTTGAGACTCGGAGAGCTGCCGGAGTGATGAAGCACTGCAGGAAGAGGGAACCAAAGAGGTCATAACACCTCCTCCAAAACATTTAATTGGTATTTTTCCACTTGTTTTTTTTCTTTTTTTCTTTTTGCTCATGCCTGCTGTTTAAGATAGGAAATACTCAACATTACTGACTGCTGCACAATGCACATCAGGCCTGTCTCACTTATTACAGGGTTTTATTATTGCTGAGAGTCTCAATGTGTCGGAGAAAAGAGAAAAAAATCACACCACCAAAAACTAAAATCAAAACTGCAACTGCTCTGGAGTTAAACATCAAAGTGACTGCCAAACACACCACTCATCTCTTTTTTGGCGTTTCAAATTAAAAAATAAATAAAATAAAATAAAAATACATTTAATGGTTTTAACAGGACAATAAATAATAAAGAGTTGTAGCCTCTCCAGTGTGAAGACTTTATTTTCAAAATGGATTTAAAATGCTTTGGACTGATGGGCAAATCGAATGTATCCCACTTTATTCACACAAAACAGATTTTTGTAGGAGTTGAAATAATCCTTCACATTTCATTGACCACTGCAGATAAACTATAAAGTTAATCTGCACTGACAAACTGTTTAGGTTGATGTAATAAAATATGAAAGTATTTACTAATGCAACAGAATCATTTGATGCAGACATGAGAAAAATAAATAATCCAGCGCTCAGCCAGACTGAATTTACCATAAAAGAAAAAGGGTTACACAAAAAGCTCCAGTGTCTTTATTTGAGCGTGCGATCTAATATCTAACATTATTTAGGCGAGCTTTAGTGATTGAAACAGCTGTCAGTCACAGGGCCGGCGGACGCAGCTCTGATGGGAGGAAAGAAGCAGTGAACAGGAAGTCGCTTTCTCTGAGGTTGGATTCGCTTTCGTTCTAACAAAGCGAGTCGCTTTGACGTAATGAGGACACGAAAACATCTCGTTAGGAACTGCCAGCTCTGATTAAACTTCATTAGCTCTCTGTTTCTCTGCTGCAATTTGCTTCTCCCTTTTCCACTCTGTCTCGCTTTATTTTTGTTCGTCTCTTTAAGCTCCTCTGCTGCTTATGTCTTCCATATTGTGTTTCTGTGGTTCACCAATCATTTTTTTAAATCCTTTTTTAAAGGATATCATATTTCCAGCTCAAATTAATGAATTAATTCATGTGACGTGTAAAAATATAAATTTTATGAATCAATATAAATCAGTTGTTGCTGATATAAAATCAGTCGGTCATCCTGTTTTTCGTGTACAGTACGTGTCATTTCTGTTTGTTTTCTTTGTTACTACTCTCAGTTTTGTGTATTTTCCCCATCCTGTCATTTAAGACGACCTCCACCCACTCGCTGCAGCAGTCTCACGTGTCTGTAAATATATTTTCAAGTTTTTTGAAATCGAAGCTTTTCTTTAAAGCAAAACCTAAAAAAAAAGTCCAAAAGGTTTAATGTACTAAATGTTAAAACTCTCTACTGTGCTGATTTTTTTCCTATTTCTTGATCAAATAATTCCATCTGTGTGTTTTAGGAACTGAAAGTTCTTTCCTCAAACTGCTGTTTCTCTTGAAGGCAGGAAGCCAAAGTTCAGCACCGTCTGATGTCATCTCATAGCGAGGAAACTCAGTAATTACTGCTGTTTTTATTCCTTCTAATCATATTACAGACGATCATGTGACCTCTGTGTGGGCGTCACCTGGCCCTGCCCTCTCTCTGGATCTGACAGCGAACACGCATTATGCCGTTTGGTGTGAGTGACCTGTAGCTGGCGTGGGCCCGGCGGATTCACAGCGAAATGCTAGCAGGAGCTTCTTGTTGGCCATACGGAGAGAGTAGGAGGGCTGTTATATGAGTTGATTGGTGGGAGTTTGTTGTGTAACGGCCGTCAGCGCAGTGGCGCAGCAAAACCGGAAAGCGTTGTTAGCTGGAAACTGAAGCCTCCTCATAATGAAAACTGAGTACAGCGAGAGGAAATGATGGTGAACAGATAATAAGGTTTAAAATGAGGGTAATGGTATTAGTGATTATTGACAATGGTCACCGGAGCAGACCGGAGATCTTTCATGTGGCTCTCTGGTGACAGTGTACTGGATAAGTGTGAAAAACTGGATGGGTGGATGGACATTTATTGTGAAATCAGTGACCACATCAGTTTATTGAAAGTTACAGCAAGATAACAGAAACATGAAGGGGAATGAAAAATGGGCGATAAATAAAAGTTGTATTGCTGAGTTTCGGATTTCAGTGCAACGTCTTCACAGAGTGGAACTCTGTGGCATCTTTATTTTAAAATATAAAGCACACTGAGACAACTGATCCTGTAAACTGGTGAATTTAAAAAGGACGAAAAAAAAGAAAAACACCTCAAGTGGAGTCCTGATCAACAGAGTCAGCTTCCAGAGTATATGACAGTGAGCTGCGCAACTTAAAAAATTATGGTTTGAAAAGTTCAAGAAGACGTTTTTGCCTTGAGCAGATTAGATGGGATGTCCTGTGGTGTGAACTGGCTTCTCTAGGACACAAAACTGGTTCGTGGGTTAAAGTTAAAGGAAGAATGAACAACTAGAGACGTGCGAGACGAGTGAGACTCTTTAGAACGCAGGAACAGAGAGAAGCTAAAGTCTTCCAGTGTAATTGGTGCTGTTTCCTCACTGTCCTAGACTCTAATCTAGATCTTACAGTCTCTGTCTCGTGTCTTCTACTCTATTTTTAAGTAGAACTAGAGTAGACACAACTGAAACGGAAAAATAAAGCTCAAGGTACTTAGGCAATTGTCAACCAACAACAATGGAACTAAGAATCAAATATAATGTTAAATAATTAAGAATTTAAAAGTCCACAAAAGAAAAAAAAAATCCCCGGGACCACAGTAAAAAAGTGCTTTGAACATTTGATGGCTTTGCCCCAAAACCAGCTTATTAAAAGCTTTTTCCTCCTCTGGTATTTCTATTTGTCAAACCACTCGTCCTTCAGAAGATTTCAATTCTGGATTGTCTGAGTGTCATTACTCTCTTATACTAATGTCTGGCAGCACCACAGCATGCTACAACACAAGGACCAAATACTACCACATTATTATGACATGGAAAACAAATAATTTAGGTTAAAAGGTCAACAACGAGGGCAGCACGGTGGTTAGCACTGTTGCTATCAGGCCAGGGTCTTTCTGTATGGAGTTTGCGTGGGTTCTCCTCCCACAGTCCAAAGACATGCAAGACGTGGGGATAGATTAACTGAAAAATCTAAATTGCGGGAATGCCAGAGTGAATGTGAGTGCAAATGGTTGTCTGTCCCTGTGTGTTAGTCCTGCGAAAGACTGGTGACTTGTTCAGGGTGTACCCCGCCTCTCGCCCTATGACAGCTGGGATAGGCTCCAGCACCCCCCGCGACCCTGAAAAAGGATAAGCGGAAGCGAATGGATGGAAGTCAAAGACAGCTTCACGTTAATTCGCTAATATGTTCACTTCAGTTCAATTTTATTTATAATTCTTCAATCACAACAGTCACCTCAAGGCTCTTTATACTGTAAGGTAAATATAATACGGAGCAAACCACAACAATCGGACGACCGCCTGAAAGCAAGCACTGGGCAACAGAAAAAACTCCTTTTTAACAGGAAGAAGCCTCAAGCAGAACCAGGCTCAGGGACAAAGACACGGTGTGAAAGAGAGCCAGAGATGAATAATAACTGATGAGTATAAACACACAGTGATGAAGAGCCGATGAACCCAGTCAGATGAAGAATCCTGTAAAAAACGATCATTTTCTCCTCCACACAAACACTCCTCCCTTTGTTTTCACAGACATGAATATTTGACGCCAACATAACTAAATATGTGACAAGTGTCCGGCGTCGTCATGATCCCACTGCTGTCACAACAACTCCACGCACTGCCACAGCTTCACTCTGTCTTCTTTTTGTTTTGTCTTTCCTCTTGTTGATTTCTTTCCTCAATTTTTTTGCCCAAACTTTTTCCTCTTTTTTCATAAAAGAAAGACTTGAGGACCTTCTTTTTTCTCTTTAAGAAAATAAAGTTTTTCTTCCCTCCAGCAGTGCCTTGTTGTCTCTTCGTCCCCACGGTTTCCCTGCCAGGAGTTGTCATTCTGTGTTGTGTTATTTAAAACCTCAGGGATCATCCGAGTCTTCAGCAGCCCCGGGCTTCTGAAGTGAACCTGGTATTCCTTGTTTACATCAACATGTGACCCCCCCCCCCCCCCCCCCCCTTTTACAACATTAATGCACCTGTGTGCTGTTTATTGGAATGCTTCTTGTTTGCACTGTTTTTTTTATGTTAATTATTTATTGCTGTTGTTTTTGCTCTCTCTCCAGTTTAACCTTCAATCTTTTGAAATTATTTGTGAAATTCCAGACTGGCACAAGGACTGGACTCATGGGTGAAACACAGTCAGTGTCAGTTAAACGACTTATGCACACACTGTTTATGTATGACAAAAGATAATTAACATAATTGCATGCCACAAAACCAAACAAACGCGTTAAATAATTTCCTTCTCACATCTTTTTTTGTTTTGCGGCTTTGTGTGGCTGAATGTTTGATTATTATTGTCATTACTATTTTTGATTTTTCTTTACATTTGCTTTCAGTTAACAGCAGATTTTAAGTGACATCACCCAGCTGTTATCACTGCCATATCTGTATGAGGCTGTCATCATGTTAGCTTTACTCGTCTGTCAGTTTTAGATTCATAGTTTTTAATTTAGACACAGTTTTTTTTTCCTGCAGGATCTGAACGTTTGACTGTTAACTTTCATTAGCTGGTAGCATCCATCTCCCCCGAGTCTGATCAGTCAGTGCGATAACAGAGACAGATAGAGATGTCGCCGTTCGTCTGTGTCTGCGGCGTGATGGATTAGAGACCATTGTGGCGTTTCGGCTGACAGTCAGCTGACATGTTTCAGCAATGCTGGCTGTTGCGCTGATGGTCGCAGCAAACGTGTTGCCTGCATTTGCACGTAAACAGCAAACTACTTGTTGCTGTTATTATTGCTTTGACCATTACTCATCCATCTGTTTTCTTCCACTTACCTGATTCAGTGTTGTAGGGGAGGGGGGCAGCCTACCAGCCGGAGAATCTTACCTTTAAGGGTGTCTCCTTGTGTAGTACTTTAACACGTCTGCTAGTCCTGCACCAGTCACCTGCGTGTGCATAATGGATATTAACTTAAAACTCTAAGAGCAGACATCAACTTCTTTCTCAAACTGACATGAAGCTCACGTCGAAGATTGTCACAGCAGTTTCTGACTGCAAAGACCAAACAGCAGCAAAGTCTGGAGTGTCCAAGGCCACAGAAGGTGCTTCAGGTCGGGAGTGTGACGAGGAGCGTGCTCATTTCAGTGCTTCTTCTGTTTTCAATTTCACCGGGTTGTCCCGGTGTTAAACTGTGAGCACAGAGTTCCACAGTTCGAATGTCCCGGGGCGTCTGAGAGAGAACATCTGACACAAACAACATGATTCCTCACACATGCTGTTGTGTGCCCATTCACACTGCAGTGGCCACACTGACACAGCTGTACTCACCCACGAGGCGAGCTCCAGCACATCAGTATGATCCTGTTGCCTGTAACACCCGCGCAGTGTCGGGCCTATAAGCAGTCTTGGGTACATGCTGATGAACACCCACTGTCAGCTGACGGTCAGCTGCTAGAGGGACAAGGCAAAGGTCTCAGCTGTGCCATCACCCACACCGAACTATCTCTGGACCATACTGTGGCGCATCCAGCCGATTCACAGCCCTCCAGCATCAGTTGCTGCCCTTTATGTCCTTTTGCTTCTCTGTGCTGATGCCTTCGGTTATGGAATTAGTGAGAGCGAATGTCACTCCCTCTCTTTCAGTGTCTAAGCATAAAACAAAGAGCAGCCAGCTCCTTGAATTAAAAGTAAAAATGACTGAAAAAACTAAATGGAACAGCCATTTTAAACAACAAACACAGGTACTCAGTGGACACTAACCACGATCTCCTGGCTCAGAAACATACAACTTATATTTCACTGAGGGGGACGGCTGTCTCTCAGCTCAGCGACCGATGCACCACAGCACAGGCACTAAAGGGCACTTTGCTCGTAATAGGGAGATGCAGGAGGCATCAGACAAAATGGCATTATATTACACGCTGAGATGAAAACGGGTTGGGTGAATCAGTCAGACTCCAGCGCGAGTTAAGTGGGCTGGGGAGGTCAAGCTCTTAGACCAGGAACTTAATACAATGTGGTTCTGCCTGCCTGTCCGTCTGCAGGAAAAAGAAGACTACTACATTTCCTCTCTGGCCACTTTTCTATTTATTCTTTCCCCAAACAATGTCTCAGGTGGCTCATGAAGGTTCCCAGTCCACTACATAGACCAGGAGTCTGCATCACAGGCTTACAAAGTTTGAAACTCGAATTTCTGTCACTAATAATAAAACTAATGTGATACTCTGGCATTAGTCTTCTCACTCATCTCCTCCAGTATGACAGCCACTGCTTAAAGACTTTCTCATTCTTTCATCTGAGACCTCAACAGTAACTGCATTTCCTTTGGTTGAGAGTTTCTGTTAACTGAAATGTTTCTTTGTTCTCCGCATGAGTCCAGAGCAGCGATGAAGCCGATGATCGAATCGCTCTGTGAAATTAAGCGGCACCCGATGATAAAAGGCCGTTTGGTGTGTTGGGTGATGGATGTAAGAGTGATGAGTAGGAGGATAGCAGGAGCGATACTGTAGGAGTAAAATCTAAGCGAGGGTTAAAGGTCAGCACATCCCACCACTCACACATTACCTTGACAGAAACCAGCGGCGGATGCTCCGAGGTAACGCGCTGTTTGAAAGTTAACTCCGGAGCTATGAAATCTCTAGGTGTCTTCTCCTTCTTTTTCATCAATATAGACATCAGTTTAAGCTTTTTTTTTCTTCTTGTGAAAACTACTGTTTAATATGAGAATTCAAAAGAAGGAGAAGAAAGGGAGAAAAAAGCAGACGGTTTCAGCTCAATACGTCTCGTCTGGAAGACTTGTATTTATGCAGTAATGAAAATCTTTAATATGGACCTCGTCTCAAAACACACAGAGCACTCAAGGAGTTAAGGAAGGATAAAATGAGCTGCAAATCAATGTGAGAAAGCCGGGGATTCATCATTATGGTATTGTTATTTTCCAGTTTTAACTTCTGTCAAAGTTTAGAATTTCCGCGCTTCTCCTCTAGAGGTTCATGTTGAGGTAAAACTTGCATGAAAACATCAGAGCTCAACATGAAACTACAAAATATTTGTACAGATCCAGAGTTAGAATACAAATTATTGACTGACTCATCTCTCAGACTTTCGACTTCATGCTAAAAAAACAAAACAAGCCGTTCTTATTCCTCCCTCCTTTAAAGGAGGGAGGAATAAGGAAATTGCTTTTGATGACCTATTCTGCACCTGACAAACAGAGCATGGGATATTACATTACTTTACTTTCTATTTTAATATGCACATTTAAAATATAATCTTTATTCTTAGACACTTGTTTGTCACTACTTTCCATCTTTTCTGAGACATCACAGTTTAGTTTGAAGGTAAAAAAAAAACAATATGCGTGTGTACTTGCACCAAGCCAGCAGATGCCCAGTATATAAAACAACTTAGAATAAATACAATAATGCACACATGCACATACAGGAGAGGAGTTATTCTGAGGTTAAATGCACACAGATCGTGTAAATGTGGGAGAATATCTGCATCTCCGTATTTGCTCTAAGGAGATGGGATGAGGGGGGTGGATGCTGATCTGTGTTGCACCAATGTACAGCAGGATGAGCGAGTGTGTGCAGATATGCTGAAAGCAGTTCAGTTAGCGGGGGAGTGAATGTTCTGTGCTCAGTAGTGTGATAGCTGTGGGGTAAAAGTTGCTGCTCAGTGGGGTCATACCAGCGTGCAGGGTTCTGTTGCGCTGTGCAGATGACACAGATAGAGAGTCTGCATTCAGAGTGGGGTGGATCTCTCATGAAGCTGCACCAGATGCGGTGCGTCTCACTGCATAGTGGGGTGCCAGTGATCCTCTGGGCTGTTTTTATGAGGCACTAGAGCGCCTTCCGTGCTGTGGCGCAGTACGTGCTGACAGACTTGACCAGCAGCTGTTGTTCTGTTGGTTCAGGTTCCTGAAGAAGTGGAGCCTCTGAAGACCTTTATAACCACCACTGATCCACTGTTGGTCCAAAGACATCTTTGCTGACATGGGCTCCAAGATATCAGAAGCTCTGAATTTTTTCTGCCATTAATGACAACAGGATGGACTTAATGGCATCCCATTGTCTTTAGGACTTTAGGAGAACCTAGAAGCTGTTCCAGGCTCTCCTAAAATCCAGGATCAGTTCTTCTGTTGTGTTTTGGATGCATGATTGTCCATCTGTCAGGGTTCCAGTAGGTTTGATTTGTCTTTGAAGATCCCACAAAAATCTAGAATAAGTCAGGGCCCTTGTGGTTTTACACTTTACTAAGAAACATCTACAGATTGTCATTTTGCAAACCTTTTTTAGTGTTTTGATATTTAAGTCTTTAATATTTAAGTTTTAAGTCCACACTTATAAGAATGGATCTTTTAGGGACTTTTTTTTTATTATTGCCAGAGTATTTTAATTTTCAAAGTTGTATTACTCTTCTGCTCCACAGTTGACATGTGCTTTGTAGTAAAAATATATATCTATATATAAATAAACAACCCAGTTTACATTGTTACATTACACCCTTGAAATCCTCCACAGCCAGAGATGGATGTTGCCTGGCAGGGACCGAGCCAGGCCCTTGGGGGATGTTTCTGGCTCTCTGGTTGCCAGATGCTCTGCCAGGTCATGGCAGCAGCACCTCGACAGCGGCAGCAGGTGGCCATCAGCGTTTGCCAACAAACTGCTGGCAGCGGCGGCGCGCTTACTTAGCCTCTGCCACTAGAAAAGGCTTGGCAGCAAGAATCCACTGTGTTAGGAAGCTGATACGCCTACGAATAATGAAAGACAACAAAGCTACTCAGTCCGCTTCATCTACTAATATTTTTCCTTTTCTAGGGCAACATCTGTGCGCTTCACATGATGTCTGCACATAAATTCGGACTAACAACTATCAGGCATTTAAAGTCACTAACCTACCAGAAATGTATCCTCTGAGTTCCTTATATCACCCAAAAATCTCTTTGTGTTAATGCTGACTTATAGTTTTAGCTTGTGCGCTGAGTGCTGCATCACTTACAACACAAAGTGCATTACGTTAAACTCTGTTCAATTTGAGTTAGTGTTATTGTACATCAGTCATATTCACAACATAAGCCTCATTTGTGTCAGTGTGGAGATGGGGAAACTTGAACTCGTGAAACATTTCTAAGGTCCTGGCTGTTAATTAATTGTAAAGGTAAGGTTTCATGAAAAATGCAGCATATGTACACTCACTGTATACATATCCCAGCATCTAGGAAGTTTGTAAAAGAAATAATTCTACACGTGTTTCTATTATTGTTGAAAGATGACTGTAATTTTCACACATGGCTTGTCAGACTATGATATCCTGCGACCGAAACGCACCTTTGTGAAGCTTTTAAGCTGCTCGGATTTCATATTAAAAGCTGATGCACTGAAAAGCAAAAGCAGAGTTGTGAGGAGACAGCCCACCCAATAATTCAGCAATTATAAACCAGAGCGTTCTCACTCCCGAGGCGTAACATGTCGACCTTTTGTCACGTCCCGCGGCGTTCCTGGGGAACGCGAAAGGAGACCTTCGGCGTTCTTATGGTACGCGGCGGGTTATGGCTGGAATCCAGTGAATGACACTCCCGCGGTAATAGACGTTCCAGCCCTGTATTCCAGCCCTAAACCTAACCTTATCCCTGACCTTAACCAGGTCTTTAATGATGTTAAATAGCGTGTTTCTAAGCGATTTGAAGAAAAAGAGCGAACATGTGTAGATTCAGTCCAGACGGTTCTCATATGTCCTCTTTTTTCCGAGGTCGTCATTTAGGAACGTGGTGGGTAGCCGAAAACGTAATATGGTGACGATTTGTCACCTAGCGTAAAATGTTACGCTTTGGGAGTGAGAACGGGTTGTATAAACACATGCATATGGATGAACTGCCCACAACTCCTGCTGGAGCTGATTTTTTTTTCATGGACAGCAGCCACAACAAATGGTCATTTTTGGTCACTGGCTCTTCTTATGGGACTTTGGGGTGCCATGAAACAGTTAGGTCGGCTGCAGGCAGCCTCCACATCAGTCGCTGTCGAGATGAAGGTGCTGGTGGGTCAGCAGCTCGTTGATGGAGAACTGGAAACAAAACCAGAATGTTCTAGCTGTGTTCTAGGATCCAGAATTTTTTAGGATTCTAAAGCAAGTCCATACTGAAACGTGATCATCTATATCTACATGTTCGTCGGAACATGACGGTTATGATGAGATTATAGTTTAGCAAGTACCGTTTAGCAACTGGTGATCAGCAGAACAGGAGTGGAAATAGCTCCTCCCTGCCTCTGAAACACAACGCCAACACAGAAGTTCCAAAAACTGAAGTATCTCTAATGGACACTTGAGGCAGGCTCCAAAAGCACATCTAACCCACAGAATCCCCAGAGACAGTTAAATTGTGCCAATTACAGCATTAAAAAGCACGTTTACAACCTCTGTTGGTTTTCAGTTTTTCTTCGTGCCAACTGTTTATTTTTCAGCTCATCCATTCGGACATTGGTGTGTCTGCTTGGACAGGTGTTGACAGGCATACGTCTGCTAGGCCTCACCTCCTACAGGTTAACTGAAGTATTTGTGTTGTTTGACAAAATCAGTGCCATGAGCATTTAAGGGCGTTTTGTGACCTGTGTCTGACATTCTTTGTGCTCACTGTGCTCAGAGGATCAAGTCAGAATGCCACAACAAACAGGAAACATCTCATTGGAAAACATTTGCACAAGCTCTTCCATAGCTGGTTCAGACGTGTGATTCCAACTGTGAGGACTGGAAACCCCAGAAGTGTCATGGTCCGGGTGTGTGCCAGTGTGTCTCCCTCCGAGCCGGCGTCTCCACCCCTGGGAGGGGCCTCAGTGTTTTTGCTGATCGCTTACATCTGTGGGTAATTAGCCGGGGACTCATAAGGCCAGCGTTCTCAATCTCTCTTCGCCAGATTCTCTGCTAAACATCAGTCAGTGCAGGCCACCACCATAAATTCCCTACGTGTTTTTTTGAATCACCTTGCCTCACTGTATGTTTGTTTTTTGTGCGCCTCCCTTTTCAGCTACACCTAACTGTCAACCCCTGGCGAAGAGCTTCTACTTGGATGCTGGACCTTCTGGCAGTCCCTCAGGCTATTACCAAAATTACCTACCTGCCTCTCTGCCTCCACGCCAGGAGTTTTTGGATTTATACACCCGGACTACTCACCCCTCTATGTCATCTCCGACCTCCGTTGGCAAGTACGCAGTACGAAGGAGGATTCTGAGCCAAACAACATATTCATATGCCTCCTTATCTATGTTTGAACATCTGCATTCTGTTACAGTGACCCCGACCTTTTCCTGGACCCTTTGTGACTTGCTTTCCAGTCCAATCCCCGGAATAGCTGTCCTCTCTGACCCGGACCAGATCGTTATTTAGTTTAACGTCTACGCTCACCTTTTGTTTATGAATATTTTGTGTAAACATTAAACATTATTCTTAAAATATACTTACGAGCTGTTCGGCGTCTTGCGTTTGAGTCCTGTCACTCGTCTGAAACGGTCTCGGCCGTAACAGTAGAATATGGCGAGCAGTTATGGACTCAGCAGACGCGGAACGGTCAGCCATTCAGAGGCAGGGGGCGATATTAGGAAGTCATGAACAATCTATTCAGTTCCTGTTAGCCCAGCAGCAGACTCTTAGAGATGGTCAAAGTAAAATACTGGAGTCCCTCCAGGCTCTACAAGCGGATATTTCTACTGCTGCTGGTTCCGCCTCGGGCCCCGCGGGCCAAGACTCCGGTACACCAGCTCCTCTGCCTCAACCAGTTGCCGTTGCATCTCCACCTACATCAGCTTTCCGTGCTGCTACGTCCCCGGAGCCCGAACCATTTTCAGGGGATCCAGGGAGTTGTAGCGGGTTTTTGCTTCAGGTCGACCTTGTTTTCGGTCGTTCTCCACGCACATTTGTTGCGGATTCTAATAAGATATCTTATTTGGTGGGTAAACTGCGTAATCGTGCACTTAAGTGGGCGGAGGCGTATCTATCGAAGAATCCTTTGTTAACCTGTTCTTATGAGGTGTTTTTGGGGGAATTCCAGAAAACGTTTGCGCACCCCATTTCTGAGGGTAGTTCTGCGCAGAGGCTGCTGGATCTTCGCCAGGGCCGTCAGAGGGTTGCCGATTTTTTGATTGATTTTCGTACTGCCGCCACCGAAACCGGTTGGCCTGACGACGCTCTGCGTGGGGTGTTTTTCCGGGCATTGAACGAGGGTATGAAAGACCAGCTTGCCTCCCGTGATGAGCCAAAATCTTTTGAGGAACTGGCGTCCCTCTCCCTTCGCATTGACAACAGGTTGCGTGACAGGGAGAGGGACAGGAACGTCACCGTCGCCGCCTCCGACTGTGGACTCGCATGAGTTTGTCGCCTCGGCTTACGTCACTAATCCCGAGCCGGAGCCTATGCAGATTGGCCGGTCACGGTTGACACCGGAGGAGAGGGAGCGGCGGCGTCGGGCTCATGCCTGTTTTTACTGTGGCTCGCTGGAACACTTGATTGCTGCATGCCCGAAGGAGGGAAAAGGTGTCGCCCGCTGGTAGAATCGGGGATACGGGTGGGCGGTTCGAATTCTGGTCAGAAACCCCGTTTACAACTCCCTGTCACCTTGGAGATGCTACAGATTACTCATTCATGCACAGCCTTATTAGATTCTGGTTCTGAACAGAATTTAATCAGTCTCGATCTCGCTGAACGATTAGGCGTTCCGCTCGTGCGCCTTGAGCCGCCCATTCCAGTTAGAGCGATTAATAACCAGGTTTTCACTAAAATTTCTTTTCACACTGGTCCAGTGTCACTGTGCACTTCGGGGAATCATAGGGAGAAACTCACCTTTTTTGTCCTCGATTCACCTGATACTCCGCTCACTTTGGGTTATCCCTGGCTGTGCTTACACAATCCGCACTTGGATTGGGAGGGGCAAAGGGTTGTCAGCTGGAGCCCTTTTTGCCACTCCAATTGTCTGACTTCCGCCCGTTTTCCCGGCCCGGGGGAGGCTACGGGGACTGACGAATATGTCCCCGATCTCTAAGGGGTGCCGCCTGAGTATCATGATTTGCGGGAAGTATTCAGTAAGATCAAAGCGCAGTCCCTACCGCCCCATCGCCCTTATGACTGTGCGATTGATTTGCTCCCCGGAGCGTCCCTGCCCAAGAGCCGGTTATATAGTATCTCTAGGCCTGAACGTGCTGCGATGGAGGAGTATATTAGGGATTCACTAGCGGCTGGGTTAATCCGTCCGTCTTCATCCCCCGTGGCGGCTGGGTTTTTTTTTGTAGACAAGAAGGATGGGTCTCTTCGGCCGTGTATTGATTTCAGGGGCTTGAATGACGTCACTATTAAAAATAAGTATCCCTTGCCACTCATTAGCTCCGCTGTTGAATCGCTACAGGGTGCCACGGTGTTCACTAAGTTAGATCTTCGCAATGCTCATCATTTGGTGCGAATCCGTCAGGGAGACGAGTGGAAGACCGCGTTTAACACCCCCCTGGGTCATTTCGAGTATCTCGTTATGCCTTTCGGTTTAACGAACGCTCCAGCGGTGTTTCAGGCCCTAATAAATGATGTCCTACGGGATTTCCTCGACCGTTTTGTGTTCGTCTATTTAGATGACATTCTTATTTTTTCTAAAACTTTGGCTGAGCATCATTCACATGTCCGAGCTGTCCTTCAACGCCTCTTGGAAAACAGACTGTATGCCAAGGCTGAGAAATGTGAGTTTCATTTGACATCGGTCTCTTTCCTGGGATACATTTTGGCAGGGGGGCAGGTGAAGACGGATCCGGCTAAGGTGAAGGCGGTCACAGACTGGCCTGTGCCTTCTACTCGCAAGCAACTCCAGGGGTTTTTGGGATTTGCAAATTTCTATCGTCGGTTCATAAGGAACTACAGTCTGGTGGCGGCTCCGCTTACACGCCTTACCTCTACGAAGCTTCCGTTCGGCTGGTCCGCCGAAGCAGACAGCGCGTTCACGAAGCTGAAACATCTGTTTTCTACTGCGCCCATCCTCGCTCAACCCGATCCGTCTAAGGCTTTTATTGTGGAGGTGGATGCTTCTGATGTGGGGGTGGGGGCTGTGCTTTCACAACATGCCGGCCCCTCCTCTAAGCTACGGCCGTGCGCCTTTTTCTCTCGGCGGCTTTCACCAGCGGAACGGAACTATGATGTGGGGGACCGGGAACTGCTTGCCGTTAAGTTGGCGTTGGAGGAGTGGCGTCATCATCTGGAAGGCGCGGCGCTACCGTTCCTGGTGTGGACGGATCATAAGAACTTGACGTACCTACGCGGTGCGAAGAGGTTGAATGCACGTCAAGCTCGTTGGTCGCTGTTTTTCGCACGTTTTAACTTTTCCATTTCCTATCGCCCGGGTTCCAGAAACACCAAACCGGATGCCCTCTCTCGGCAGTTTGACTCTGACACGGGTCCGGCGGAGTTTTCCACCATTCTTCCGGCCGGCTGTACGGTGGGAGCTATTACCTGGGAGGTGGAGGACGCCATCAACCGGGGCCTCCGGACGGAACCGGATCCGGGCACGGGACCGACTAACCGGCGTTTTGTTCCCGCGGCTGCTCGCTCCAAGGTACTGGAATGGGTGCACGCTTCGAGGTTTGCGTGTCACCCGGGCAGGGGCAGGACGACTTCTATGGTTAAGAGACATTTTTGGTGGGCCACTCTGGACAAAGATGTTCGGGAATATGTGGCTGCGTGCCCTGTGTGTGCCAGGTGTAAGTCGCGTACTCACCGTCCTGCTGGGCTGTTGCAGCCGTTATCTACGCCTCATCGCCCTTGGTCCCACATCGCCCTGGATTTTGTTACGGGACTCCCGGTTTCGGCTGGGAAGACCACTATTCTCTCGGTCGTGGATCGGTTTTCTAAGGCTGCTCATTTCGTCGCTTTGGAGAAGTTGCCCACTGCGGCTGAGACGTCTACGTTGTTGTTGGACCATGTTTTTCGGCTTCATGGCATTCCTGTGGAAATAGTTTCGGACAGGGGTCCGCAGTTCTCGTCCCAAGTTTGGGGTTCTTTTTGCGCTGCTTTGGGGGCCAGGCCTTGTCTGAGCTCTGGTTACCATCCTCAGACGAACGGCCAGACGGAACGTTTAAATCAGGAGCTTGAGGCCGCGCTCTGCTGTGTGACCTGTCATAACCCTGCGACTTGGGCCTCGTATCTGCCGTGGGTGGAATATGCCCACAACTCCTTGGTTTCGTCTGCTACTGGGTTGTCACCGTTCGAGGCCTCTTTGGGTTATCAGCCGCCCCTGTTTCCGGAGGAGGAGGCTGATCTTGCTGTCCCCTCGGTCCAGCATCATCTACAGCGCTGCCGTCGGGTCTGGTCTCGTACGCGGGAGGCGCTGTTGCGAGCTGTGGCTCGCCAACGTAGCTGTGCCGACCGTCGCCGGTCTCCTGCGCCTGTTTACTCACCGGGACAGAAGGTGTGGCTCGCCGCGAAAGACATCCCTCTCAGGGCATCCTCCCGCAAGTTGTCTCCTCGTTACATCGGCCCCTATTCTGTGGACAGGGTCCTCAGCCCTACGGCTGTCAAGCTCCGTTTGCCTGCTGCCTTGCGGGTTCACCCGGTCTTTCACGTTTCTCAGGTGAAGCCGGTGGTGTCTAGTCGTCTGTGCCCGCCTCCGGTGCCCCCGCCTCCCGCCCGGCTCATTGACGGGCACCCTGCGTTTTCTGTCCGGCGCATTCTGGATGTGCGGCGGCGGGGTAGGGGGCTGCAGTTTTTGGTGGACTGGGAGGGTTATGGGCCGGAGGAGCGTTCTTGGGTTCCTCGTTCTTTGATGCTTGACTCTGTGATGGTTTCTGATTTTCTTAGGTCACGTCGTGGGGCGGGTGCTGGTCGGCCGCTGGGTGGCGTCCCTTGAGGGGGGGTACTGTCATGGTCCGGGTGTGTGCCAGTGTGTCTCCCTCCGAGCCGGCGTCTCCACCCCTGGGAGGGGCCTCAGTGTTTTTGCTGATCGCTTACATCTGTGGGTAATTAGCCGGGGACTCATAAGGCCAGCGTTCTCAATCTCTCTTCGCCAGATTCTCTGCTAAACATCAGTCAGTGCAGGCCACCACCATAAATTCCCTACGTGTTTTTTTGAATCACCTTGCCTCACTGTATGTTTGTTTTTTGTGCGCCTCCCTTTTCAGCTACACCTAACTGTCAACCCCTGGCGAAGAGCTTCTACTTGGATGCTGGACCTTCTGGCAGTCCCTCAGGCTATTACCAAAATTACCTACCTGCCTCTCTGCCTCCACGCCAGGAGTTTTTGGATTTACACACCCGGACTACTCACCCCTCTATGTCATCTCCGACCTCCGTTGGCAAGTACGCAGTACGAAGGAGGATTCTGAGCCAAACAACATATTCATATGCCTCCTTATCTATGTTTGAACATCTGCATTCTGTTACAGTGACCCCGACCTTTTCCTGGACCCTTTGTGACTTGCTTTCCAGTCCAATCCCCGGAATAGCTGTCCTCTCTGACCCGGACCAGATCGTTATTTAGTTTAACGTCTACGCTCACCTTTTGTTTATGAATATTTTGTGTAAACATTAAACATTATTCTTAAAATATACTTACGAGCTGTTCGGCGTCTTGCGTTTGAGTCCTGTCACTCGTCTGAAACGGTCTCGGCCGTAACAAGAAGGGGATGCAAAATTAATCTGATGCCTTTAAATTTTACATCAGCTGGAAGTTTTTAGACTTTTTAATGCATATGTGTAGCCAGTAAAGTCAGGCATACCGTGAAAGTCAAATCTCTTTTTAACCAGTCTCATACAAAATTAACATTATGTGGCCAGATAGACGTCAAGACAGTGACATGCAGCCAGGAGGAGGCCGTGACAATCAGAACAATGTCCATGAAGTAACTTCTAACAACAACGTACATCTCTCTGTGTAACTGCTTATTGAAGCTACGAGAGAGAAATATTCAAACCCAGCACCACGTTTCTCGTCTCCACCATCCACATAGAACTGTTGTATCAGACATGTCTTGTCAATCACTTTTAATTTGTTTCACCAAGATTCAACCAGTCACATGTGCTGTCTCTGGAAACCAGTAGAATTTGAAATGCAGGTGATAAAGTTTCAGATATTTGAATTTGTAATGAAGTCCATACCGAAGGTCCAACTTGACTTGACAAATGTAGGAAAGCAGCAAAATCAGAAATATATACATTTTTTTAGTATAAATCAGATAGCAAGATATGTAAAGAACCACAATATTAAACACATTTGTTAAAGCAATACTTTGTTTTTTAAATCTGTTGATTGCAGGTGTAAGGTGCAAACTGTTTTCAGATTGTTTCACACTTTCTGAAGTTCCACTGCTGCTTGGGAGAGTAAACGCTAAGCACTTGCAAACTATGGGTGCCTACAGCAAACTGCTAGCAATATGAGCAATCGCCAGGAGGTTTTTAGTGCAGCATTATCTTTGAGGCCAGTTTCACCTCGCACGAGTCAACAACCTCGCCACTTGGCCTTAGAAGATATGCATTTCCATGCATCTGGAGACTGCAACGATGTCGTCCACTGATGTCTGTGTGACTGGGGACATAGTGTGTTAGCATGACAATACCTGCAAGTCAGTGTGAACCAGTGAAGACGAATGTATGGAAGAGGAGTTTGGGTTTTTTTTCAGTGGTCCTCTTCTGTACTAATAGGATGTTACTGGGTTGTAGAGTCAGGGTTTAGTCACATCATTTCTACTAAAGTACAGCAAAGTATAACCCCACGATAATGATGGATGCAAAGATTCAAAGTCCTTCTCTGGGTCCCTCGACCTCCTACGGGAGTTATAAGGTCACATCAAGAAAAAAAAAATAGATTCTTGATCATTTAAGAATAAAGTTGAAATTTCAAGATCAAAGTCAAAAATCTGTGTTGAGAAAAACTCAGAAGAGTGAATGTGTACAAAATGAGATGGCTGCTAAAGAACAGATTACACCCGGTGCAATAATGAGGACATCTGTTGTATCACAAGATCAATTCGTTTCATTAAGGTACAGCAGCGCTGGGAGTTTGTCTTTAAAGAACTGTAATCTGCACATTTAGTCTAGAATTACAACTTTATTCTCAAAATGAACAATAATTTTTTTTTCTTAATGTGGCTCTAATACGCCTTCGCACTCAAACAGCACTCTGACATGCAGCGACATGTTGCTAAAAATATGGTCCAAGAAAAAAAAAGATTTATTCCCTTGGAGCAAAATTTCCTGGCAATCAGCTGAGTAATTGTTGAAAAAAACCAACATTGGCATTCATAACTGCATGTCATTAGTATTAAAAATAAAAATCTTAATAACACTTTGGATTTATCCCAACCGGAAAAAGAAGTAATTGCGTCAAATAGCTCCCCTGCAACCAAGAAAGAGACCGAACATGCGGCCCGACCACTGTTTAAACTCCCCTGTTGTTTGTTTTCTGGTGTTAAGAGAAAATTCTCATCTACGAGCCTGAAATTGTTAGATCGACGGAGCATCTCTTCCCCCTGCTCGCTTCGTATAATCATCCTCTGTCACTGATGACTGAGGTGTCATTTAGTCGAGTGTTTTCCAGGGAGATTCCCTGTGGTTAATTCTATCAGTCACACCGTTAGATTTCCCTCTAGCTCTCTTCGCTTTAGAGGAGCCAAAATATTAAAAGGCAGCAGCGAATCAGATTCCATCTCCAGGGGAACAGTTCTGCTGTTTTGCTGTGACCGCTAAACCTTCAACCACCAAATGAATGTTGGAATATTTTAGCCCAAATAGAACCTTTTCTACCTCTCGGTCTTTACGTTTCAAGGCATTTGTCTAACAACTTCTTCTCAAGACACTAATAGGGTAATTAAACACAGCAGCAGAGCGAGCCCCTCCTCACGCACCGAGCCGACCAATCGTTGCTAAAGAAAAAAAAAAAAAACCCGAACAGACCTTGAGCTGGGAAAATCAGTCTGTCCATATTCTTCCAGTTCAGCGAGCACATTTCACCTGATAAGATACTGTACATCTGTGTGCGCAGCTGTTTCACCACCAGAGGTCTTGGAAGAAGGCCAGACGAGACGCTCCTTTATTCCTATCAGCTCGCCATAAACACCGGGTAGCATTTTCTGCAATCTGCCTCTTAGTTGCTGGCTTGTTGTTTTAACGTTAGCTAACCGAATGGAAATATTTCTGGCAGACAGATTTTGCTTGCATGTCACGTAAATGAGTTTGAAATGCCATTTATCAAAAGATCCGAGTCTCAGTTATTACGTGGTTACGTGAAGCATGGCGGTTTGTTTTGAGACTTTGTAAGATGTGAATGGTGGAGTTTTCCCGGATGTACAAATCTCCTGTTTGTAAAGGACTTGCAGGAACAGCGTGACACTTTGGAAGTACTGTGTTTAATCCACCGTGTTGCTGTGCACAAGAAGAAAACATGAACTTTTTGTCATTTACATATCTCTGCCTCTCCTAGATATGTTTGATTTAGATTTTTATTTTCTGAAAAGAAGTTTCAATTATCAATCAAATTACTGAGAATAAAAAGGACTCTGTGTTTAAAGTTTGGGCAGTAGTTTGTCTGTGAGGACTCCACAGTTAGAGTGGATTGCTGGGGTTGTACTCGGGGATATTCTGTGTCATGTTAACACTCAGATCACTACATCAGTGCTAACAGTGCAGCTGCTGATCAGCCCTGTGATGTAGCTGTTATCTGAGCCCCTGCTATCTGCTGCCAGCTTCCTGACTTTCCTCTTATCTCCCGTCTTTTTCCGTTGCTCCTCCACTCCCTCATTTTTTCCAGATTACTCTGTCGGCTTTTGCCCGCCGTCAGAGAACGAGGCAGTAAATGAGATTAGAGACGGTGGCTGAGGGAAGCCCCGGCCCGAGGCTCCGCGGGTTTTCCAGCCCTTTTTATTGTTCGGGCGACGAAGTGACAAAGTGAGGTTGACATCCAGTCAGTCAGGAACAGAGACAAAAGCAGAACAAGCCTTCCTCTGTCCCTTCGGTCGCTGTACAACATGCATCGGTCATGGTCTTTTGTGAAACGACGATTCGAACAGAATCCAATTTCATGACGCTATTACAAAAAAAAAAAATCTCCTCTTTCGCTGCCCTGAACTCAGCGGATGTCTTCATTTGCCTCCCAAGCAGCAGCACGGCACATACACATTTGTGCTTTCATGAATAAGCGAATACATAAATAACGCAGATAGCATGAATTATTCAAATCCTCCAGCAACGATGTTGGCGGGAGTGGAAGCAAACCAGCTCTGACAAGAGAGTCACACGGGGAAAAGTAATAAAGGTTCAAATAACCTCGGTGGGTCTGCAATCACTTTGGTTTAATGCTAAGATGCTGAGTGTGTTTCTTGGAGCAGACACATGTTTTTATGAGACTGCAGATGACGCTTCTGCTGTCTCATATTAAAGGCGAACTGTGCCGGTTTT
This sequence comes from Aulonocara sp. 'chitande type north' Nkhata Bay, assembly GCF_057382095.1. NCBI lineage: Eukaryota > Metazoa > Chordata > Actinopteri > Cichliformes > Cichlidae > Aulonocara > Aulonocara sp. 'chitande type north' Nkhata Bay. Next base: position 8,359,571 of record NC_141345.1, read on the forward strand.
TTGTCATCACTTTGACGGTCACGCTGCGTGTTCATCTTTTGTCTGATTGTTTTAGGCAGCCAATAGCGATTTCCCATTTTTCAATGTCTGTCAGATATAAAATGAGGAAAAAATAATACAGAGATCTTTAGAAGCTATGACTTTATTAATCTTACATAGTTTGAATGTATAACATGGAATAAAACTAAGAAAAAAGCAAGAATTAATCCTGTTGTTTTGAAAGTTTATTCCCAAAACACACAAAATCCATTTTTATCAGCTGAACTGGAAAACTTTATTTATCTGTGGGGTTAAAACGCAGGACTCTGTGTGAAAGAAACACTTGATCCCAGCATATGTTCGCCTTTATGCCTGTTCACCATCATGCCAATCTTTTTATTTCACTGTTCACGTTTTCATCTTCCGAAAATGCACTCTAGCGTGTTTCAAACTTACCCAGGAGAAAAGTAAGATGGTAGATCAACTCGGGGCCTCAGATTATGCTGAAACGCTCGGTCGGTCAGCAGTTCGATGCCAGGACCAGCAGGGGAAAAAAAACTGGGGATAAAGAAAGAGGATTGCTTTCATCTTTGTCTTTACATCCACTGAGGTGCCCTTGAGTCATATTTCCCTGCTCCAGTAGAGCCTTTTAAAAATGCTAAACAAAAATCATTCCCAACACAAAGTTTCAGAGTAATTTATGGTCACAATAAAATCCGCATTTTTAAATTTGTAGATATCCATTAAGCTTAACAGGCTCTACCTGCTGTTAAGTCCAGCTGCAGTCAGAACTTGACTAACAAACGTCTTCCTAAACATAATAACTTTCATTGCATTATCATAACTGAGAATCACAACACAGTTCGAAGCATTGAACAGGACTGCCACTGATATAACACGAACATAACACTTCCTAACGAGTGCAGAGGGTTATTGTCCACCTGCAGTCAGATCAAACATCATCATCAAGTTTATCCTTATTATTTGTAAAAGTTAAATAAATGGACTCAGTCAGCACCAACGTGCTGAACAGCAGGACTCTGTGTTTCTGTCAGAGGTGAGTGAGATCATGACAATGCACGTTTCCCACAGTGGGATCTAAAGGTACCGTCACTGCTTCATGTGTAGGAGATTGGTGGTTTGGAGTTTGCATTAGTTTTGATCTGCACGTGTCTACATCACTCCCCCGTTGGTTCATCTGAAAGGAGATAAGACAAGTTTGAAATCTGAGTAGAGTGAACGGAGTGAGTTTTCATGCCGTGGATTTGTCATGTTTTATGTGAAGTTTAGGATCCTAACAGATGGTGTATAGCAGGGGTGGTTAACTCCAGGCCCCAAGGGCTGGTGTCCTGCAGCCTGCATCAACACACCTGAATCAAATGATTGGTTCATTCCCAGGCTTCAGGAGAACTTCAAGGCTACTTTCAGACTGCAGGCGAAAGCGCATCAAATCCGATTTTTTTGACCCTATGCGACCCATATCCGATCATGGTATGACAGTGTGAACGGCTCAAATCCAATCTGGGTCACTTTTGTATATGGTACTGAATTCGATACATATCCAATGTTTTAGAAAGCGTTTGAACGGTCATGTCGCATTAAATCCGTCTTTTATGTCACTGACACAAGACAGACGGCAATTATCAGCGCCGGAGAAGCGCCCGAGAAGACATCGCGAACGCTTCCTGGCCATCGAGTGTAGATGTTAGTGAAACTGTTGGGAAGACAACGTTGGAGAAACGTGAACATTTTATTTGTACTGTATAATCTGCAGATTCTGAGAGAAATCTGCAAGCACCACTCCTCTAAAACAGCAATAAGGATCATTATTAGGTTATTTACATTATTATGTAAATAACAAAATAACTTAAAGCAAAAATTGGGAAACGTAAAATCCGAAGTCTTTATATCAAGGGCCATCAGTCAAACAATATTGTTTGCTCTGGGTCTAAACAGAGCGCGCTGTGTGTGACGTCTTCTTTGGCGCATGCGGGCCGCTTTGAGCGTTCACACTAGAGCGCGTTTGCTGTCGCATTTTATTTGTAGTGTGAACGAGCAGACAAAAAAATCGGATTTGATCAAAAAATCGGAATTGAGCATTAACACCTGCAGTGTGAACGTAGCCCAAGACATGTTGAGGAGGTAATTTAGCCATTTAAATCAGCTGTGTTGGATCAAGGACACCGGCCCTTGAGGCCTGGAATTCCCCCACCCAATGTATAGTAAGCATGCCACAGTGTAATGCTGCTAAAGGAAATCCGAAACCATACGAAGACGTAAACATGACAGTGGATTCAGCATCAAGAATACCTGAGCGGCCAGCAGTGAAATGTTTACGATAAATACATTTGGAGCTTCTATTTTACTCAAACTGCCAACGACTGAAGCTAAATGCTATAAACACTTTAACATTGTATTAAAAAATATAAAAATAAAATAATGGTTACATTAATGGAGACCAAGTTGTTGTGTTTCTACAGGGCTTCCCCCCTTCATTGTGTTGATTAGGAAAAACCCATGTTGTCATAAGTAAATGCAGGATTTTTGCATATTCATAATTAAACAACCTCCTGATGGACTAAATCATTCGGATATGTGGTTTGTTGACTTGTGTGAGGCCGCAGTTTTGCATGATGCAAAGTTATCTTTGCAGGTACAAGTTTTGCATATTTATACATGTTTATAGAGCGGACCCCAAAACCACAGGACTCGACGATAATCAGCCTCTAGAAGAGTTTTTGTGGGTGTGTTCAGGCCACCATGGCAGCTGCTATAGTCAAACAAATACAGTCACACATAAAGTCTTTTTTTTTTAATTCATAGACATCCGAGGCAAAGAAAAAGCACGTGTTAACATCAAAGGTCAGTTATAGGGAAGCGGAAGGTTATGAAATGCTTCCTCTGCAAATATGTTTAAGAACTGAAATCACTACAGATGAGTGAAACTGCATTCATCAGAGAGCTTTAACTTTGATAAACAATAAAGCAAGCATTGATTCACGGAGCTTCACTTCAAAGCTGCAGGCAGTGAAGGAGCTTTTAAAGAGGCACAATGACCACGAGTCACAAGAAAGTGATTGTCACAAAATGTTCCTACTTGGCCGGCAGAGATATGTCAAACATGTCGGACACTGCTTGTCATGTGAACGCTGAACTCATAAATATCCATTTGATAAAAGTACAAATCTGTTTGCTGGCAGCTTTGAGCAACAGTTCCCTCTCAAGGTACCCAATGGTGACATACAGCCCCCCTTTTCTTCTTTCTTCATTGCTCCTATTTGGTACAAAAATACTCTTAAATATTGCCTATATTGTGCAAACTGCCACTTGAACTCCTTGAGGAGCGGAGCTCTTTTTTATATATTTTTTATCCAATCAGTGAATCCAAGCAGAGCTGTCAGCTGTCTAATGAAAGGCAGCGTTAGCAGCAATCACTTGGACATCTGCCGCTGCTTTGAGGCGAGTCTTTGTGCGCTCCTTGTGTCTGTCCATTCCAGACGATCGCCACAGGCCACGAGCTGGCCTCAGCTGTCAGAGACGAGCTCTCGCCGTACAAGGAGGGAACTGTTCGGCGGGGAGGAATCTGCTCGGTGGAAATCGATTAAGACTTGGGAGGGAGTTCTGTTGTTGGTGGGTGGGATCGAGGAGGGAGGTCTGCAGATCACCACGGGCTCGCCAGATGATGCTGCTGCTGCTGCTGGAGGGAAAACAACCATCACTGGGACAGAATGATGTCTTTTAATGGTGTTCAGACTTACAATAAAATACTGCAGCATGTGGGTTTTTGATGGGTGTGGGATAATTTAATCAAACTGGTCTCAATGTCACAAAGAAGAAGAAAAGATAATGATTGAAAAAAATTAAAACTGCATCGGAACATCAAATTTATTTTATAGTTTGACAACATTTTGATTTTCTGATGCTGACTTTTGTCAAATCCAGACACAAAATTGTTTTGTCTGATTCCACAGCTAAACCGTGACAAGGTTTTTCAGTTTCTACATCACATCAACAATTTGTGCACAAATGACAAACATTTCATGGAAAAGTATTCAGAGTCAGAAAAAATATCCACTTTCACTGTTTTTAACCATTTATCCACAGAGGGGCTGATTTTATCCAACTATGCAGTGACAGAGACATTCAAATATTCACGTTGTCGTACTGAATTTAATTTCAGAAAGATATCTAAGAGTTAAGCAACTGCCTTTAGAATGTTTTAATAATGTGTAAACTTATATATTTATTTCTGAAGAAATATTCATGGACAGTGTTTTTACTGGGGTACATTTACAGTGTATGCTTCTTTTATTCACCACCGACTCACCTGTAAGGGCTACATTTTAGCTGCTCAGTTGTGGAATTAGTCTGTTTTTTTGACTTCAGGACTGAGGAGCATCTGAAACAGCTCCTCCCAGTCTGCAACTATTTCTATTTATCAGACCACCAATCCTATAAATAGGAAAACACAAATATTTTTCAAATCTGCCAAAAAATTTAACGAATATTAAAAATTCATTTTTAGGCAAATGACAAGCACTCACACTTTTATAATTTGATGCAGAATACTGGATTTCTCTGAGAAGTTAAAAATTAACAAACATAACGTTCAACCACTAAATGAAATTTTCCTGTTCAGGAAGTAAATAACTGCAATTTAACATCTTAACCAAAACCATGTGCTTTTCTCCATTGTTCTGCTTGTTTGCAAAATTATAAATTAGAAAATTCATGGATAACAACAATAATTATACTTTAGCAAATATTTTAACTTTTTAAAAACCACCACAGAACCAAGTCCGCCAGAGCTTATCTTTATATTTTTACCTGCTGTAGTGCCATTTAAGGGAGCATTTCAAGTTGCTATACATCAATACAACTGTTATATCCCAAATTGTAATAAGTCCATAGTAACTTCATGAATTGCAAAAAAGTGCAATAAACTGCAAAAAAATTGAAAATCATTTTTGGCACATTTCTAGTTAGAGAAATTTCAGAGATTTATCCCTCAAAACTGTAAATGCAAAAAAGTTGCACCAAACATTTTCCAACCACATGAAATTTATTTTGAGTGTCTTCGTAGTTTCTTTTTTTTGAGATACACAATTTTTTTATATACTGCAGAAAAAATGAAAATAAATATTGTTGTGGACAATTTGCAAAAAAACAGCTGAACACTCAGCAGCAGTAAAACCGCAGTCATGACGGCACGTTTGACGTATGTTTACTTGGACTTTTTGGGATTTGATGATGTCTAATTCCCAAACTTGCAATTAAAACATAACGATATATAAATAATAGAAAACCTTTTTTTCCTTTCTCTTTTCAGAATTTTTAATTGTATACCAATAAACATGCATGATGAATTAAAATAGGCAAGTATTTATCCAGACCTGTACAGTGGGGTGAATATCACACTTTGTTGCGTTGTGTTTGGGGATCCAGCTAAGGGCTCATGTCCTTAATGTTTCTTACAATATAAAGTCCCCTGAGATGCCTGATGTTGTTGAATTAGTGCATTAGAAAAGAAACTCAGTTGAATATAATTAAAGGTGTTTGCGCAAAAGCTGCAGGAGGGCAGTCCTATAATAAGGAAAACAGCGATTCTGAGGTACAAAAGTCTTAATGAAGGCAGGAAAAACAAGCATCAATGATATCTAATGTGAGAACAAAACAGAATTAATTCCTAATTTGAGGGAACTATTGAACATTTTTAATTCATTCTATCCCCTGACAATGACCACGCTCCGCGCTTCTGAGAATGCACCGGGATAATTATTTCTTACAGTTGTACTAAGTGTTGATGGTTGCATTAATTAGCAGAGCTGTCGTCCACCCACAGCCGGCTGTAGAACAGGAAGCCACTTAAAATCAACAGGCAGCATCCAGCAGCGCCTACGTTCACTTGAACACTCATCATCCAACCATTCAAGCCAACATCTCTGCCGAGTTAAAGATCCAACAACAGCCTGCTGTCATGTGAAATTATCCGTGTTTATTGAAAACAAGTAAAGGCTTGTCAGAAGTTAAACAGAAAGGATTTAATTCGAAGCCAAAATCACAAACCCATCCACGTATTTCTTCTCAACAAACTTTCATTCAGGGTAAGTGTGTGAAAACAGACATGCACAGCTTTGTTACAGTCCTGCCAACATCTTTGAGGCATGCTGTCGTGTTAGCCACAGTAGCTGTCAGGGCTCCAAGAATGGAAGCATCAATAAGTCTGTCTACAGCTCTGGTCTACAAAGCAATAGATTAACTATTGGACGGATCTCTCTGCAGTAAAGACGTTCATGTGTTTCAGACAATGTTGGCGATCTGGCCTATTTCAGTGCGTTAAAAGAGTGGCTTAACGTAAGTTTGATTCTTATATTCACGGGTTAATCTAGATTACGTGACGTTGGTGACTTTTGTTTTATTGCTACGACAAGATCAATATTTTTACACCTCTGCACCGAGAAGGGGATGCTCAGGTTGCCTGTTTCTGGGAAGTAAGACTCAGGAATGCCAATGGTGAGTCAAACATCAACTTGGACTCAAAGAGCTAAACTTAAAGGTCAAAGGTCACTGTGACCATCACAGGTTCAATAGTTATTTTAAAATAGAATGATGTCAAATTAAATCCAACAGGTCAAGGGTCAACTTCATTGCCAATTCATAATGTTAAGGAATGTTAAGAAACATTATTGGTTGACAGAAACCAACCAACAATGACATAGCTCTAAACAGTAATTGCTGGTACCTCCTGCCTTCAGAGCTTCTTTAATTCTTCATGGTTCAGATTCAACAGGGAAACAACCCTCAGAAATGTTGGTCCATATTCCGTGGACCCCCTATGAGCAAGCACTTTGGCGATAGTGGGAAGGGAAAACTCCCTTTTTTTTTTTTTTTTTTTTTTTTTTCTAAATGACATCAGAAACAGCAGTATGCGACATTACGTGATGGCAGAGCTTCAGTTCATCCTTTGTCATTTTTTTTTTTTTTTTTTTTTTTTTAATAAATAGGACAGGGGGAATGAATGAGAGAAAGAGGGGGAGAGAAAGAAAGAAAACCAAAGGGGAGAAGAGACGGTGAGAAGGGGGGGGGAAGAGAGAGAAAAAAAAAAAAAGAACTCCTGGGTCACCTGTATGGAGAAAAAAAAAAAACAAACAAACAAAAAAAACAAACAGAGGAGACAGCAAACAACAAAGAGCAACATAATAATAGAGAAAACAAAGCACCATCACAATAAACTAGCTAGTCATAGATATCAATATTTACTAAATAATAAACGATATTGTGCAGCACGCAAGATAGACAGCGCACAGTGTGCTTTGAGGCAGCAGCCAAGAAAGCTTTAGTCCGCGTCTGTGAATACCCATGTGTGCATACCTGTGTGGATCAGCATGCTTGCATTCCAAAGGTTTCTCCATGTAATGATCTGCTAGGGAGTGTGGGGGGGCCACAGCCCCGTCCTCCAGGGTGTGAAGCGGGTATGGAGGAGATCAAAACTCCAGACATCCAGAGGCCCCCAGAACACAAGAGACCATGGAAGGGAAAACTCCCTTTTAACGGGAGGAAACCTCCGGCAGAACCTGGCTCAGGGAGGGACGGCCATCTGCCGGTTGGGGTGATAGAAGAAAGATGTCTCTTCCTGTTTTTACTGGAGTATATTTACAGTGTATGCTTCTTTTATCCATCATGTTGACGTGATAGCATCTCAAAGCTGCTGCAGATTTGTTGGCTTCATCCATGATATGAATCTCCTTTTCTACCACATCCCAAAAGTCCTCTGCAGGACTGAGATCTGTGACTGCGGAGGCTGTCTGAGTAAACTCGTCGTCATGTTCTAGAAACCCGTTTGAGATTATCTGAGCGTTATCCTGCTGGAAGCAGCATCAGGAGACGGTACCCTGTGGTTTTAAAGAGAATGACATGGTCAGCCACAATTTAACTGAGGTGGAGCTTAAGGGATCAGAAAGCATCTGAATGCTGCAGCAGAAGTCGAGACTCAGGCAAAAGCTTTTATTTTTGATGAGCGTGTGTGAATTTAAACTTTGGCTTCCAGTTCAGTTTGAACTTTGTCAGGTTGGTTTTATGTCAACGAACCTAAATTCGTGTTAACAGACAGATGTACCAGGTGAAGCAGGTGTTCCTAATGAAGTGGACAGTGACTGTATAATATATATATGTATAATGACTGTATAATATGTATGTATGCCATCATATATATATGGTGGTCCTTCTTCTGTGGAACCAGCTTCCAGTTTGGATTCAGGAGACAGACACTAACTCTACTTTTAAGATTAGGCTTAAAACTTTCCTTTTTGCTAAAGCATATAGTTAGGGCTGGACCAGGTGACCCTGAATCCTCCCTTAGTTATGCTGCAATAGACATAGGCTGCCGGGGGATTCCCATGATGCATTGAGTTTTTCCTTTCCAGTCACCTTTCTCACTCACTATGTATTAACAGACCTCTCTGCATTGAATCATATCTGTTATTAACCTCTGTCTCTCTTCCACAGCATGTCTTTTATCCTGTCTTCCTTCTCTCACCCCAACCGGTCGCAGCAGATGGCCGCCCCTCCCTGAGCCTGGTTCTGCCGGAGGTTTCTTCCTGTTAAAAGGGAGTTTTTCCTTCCCACTGTCGCCAAAGTGCTTGCTCATAGGGGGTCATATGATTGTTGAGTTTTTCTCTGTATCTATGAAGCACCTTGAGGCGACTTATGTTGTGATTTGGCGCTATATAAATAAAATTGAATTGAAATTGAATATATACACCAGAATGTAACAAAAGTAAAACACAGAGTGTTGATTGAAATACCTGAGCTGCCTGTAATTATTGTCTATAATTAATTTTAATTTGAGTGTCTGTGGGCGTTAATTTTGATTAAATACAGCAGAGCTGGAAATGTACTTTTGTTTTGAAAAAATATTCTTATTTAGATCATTTATGTTAATTCAATTAAAAAATGTTGTATATTAAAAATTAAATACTAAATTAATTCCCGTGGCTCACAACCTCACAGCGCTTCCTTCACACAATGCCTTCACTGACTCGAGCACTGCGGGTGAAATCTAATGGAAGCATCTCTGAGCGAATCGAGGCACAAATTTACTTCCAGTAATGTTCGACTCGCCGCCCGCTGCCGCTGGCTGCTGCTGATGGAGACGGCGGTGATGATGATGATGGTGGTGGTGGTGATGATGATGATGTAGCAGAAGGCCTGCAGTAGTTTATGATCCGTGCAAATGGAATCTGCATATTGTTGCATATGAGTTTGCCTAATGGACGCCTACACACTGAGGTGATGATAATAATAATAGAACATGGAGCGCAGGCTAACTGCTGTAAAACACACACACACAAACACACACACTTGCTCAGTCCTTCTTAAACCACAGAAAAGAGAGAAAGGAGATGAAGAGAGAAAAAGAAAAGAAGTGGACAAAAGAAAGATGACAAAAAGTAGCATTGAAGAAAGAAAAATGGAGCAAAGCAGAGCAAAGAAAATCAGAAGGGATGACTGTAAGCAGATTTCGGATGGGCCGGAATAATCTGGGCTGGACTTTGTAATTACAGAACTTATTGTTTTTAATATTTCTACTTCTCTTTATGACAAGCACGTTCACACCTAAAAATAACTTATAAAAACTGTCCCTGGTATATCACTGTTACAGTGTAGGGTTTACCAATAAGGTTTACCAATAAGGAAAACTAATGCAAGTGTGTGTGAAATCTAGGGATAAACGTGGTGCAAATAAGTGTAAGTTAATGATTACTCACCTTTCTTGCCTGTGTCCTCTTCAAGGTGTTTGGGCAAATGTTTACCTGGGGGTCCAGACACCATTTAAAGGTTCCGGGAGAGACCATTGGTAAAGAGAGTGTGGTGAATCTTTTTGTGCTCGGGTTTCTGGGTTTTTATAATATTGGGTTTTGTGTAACATTAAAGTGTGAAGTATTTATTAATATGTAAATGTGAAAATGTATTTATGTATTTATTTATTCTTATTGATATATTGTATACTGTGGTGGAAGGTTGGGATTTAAGAATTTACCTGAGAGTGGAATAATGGTTTAGTCTGTGACAGCTGAACATATTTAAGGCTGCCAGTTGTCATTAGAGGATGGATTTTTGTGCTGTGAAGAAGCTCGACAAGTTAATTGTTTTAAGGAGAGCCATATAGCAAATAAATACTTTGTTCCACTACACTTGCCTTGGTCTGTCTCACTGTGTTTCCAGCCGCTAAGGGCTGCCCTGTTACAGAGAACTATCTCAACAGGAACATCTTCAAGGAGAAAAGGAACCAGGCGGAAATAATCAGCACTGACACGGTCTGATGTTCTTTGTCGTCACTCTGAAAAAACAAAACAAATACAGAAAAACACAGAAAAAATGTGTCAAAGCTTAAATAAAAAAAAAAGTAAGAAAACCGCAAGAGATGGGCAGAAAAAGGAGAAAGGAAGAGGAATATGGAGGAAAATCATCACGGGAGCAGATGAAGAAGAGCGAGAAACCAAACGTTTGACCCTCTTCAAACCCTCACACACACACTCCAGCACACACATCCTGATTTTGACCTTTGACCTCTCCTCTCTGGCTTGCTGCAGGGTCCAGCTCTCTTGTGTGAGTTGCCTGTTCCAGCAGACAGGTTGGTTTCCATCACGCTCTGTGTTTGGACTCTGGACTCCTGCCAGATGTTGAACCCCAGCAGAGATGCAGATGAAGGAATCTGTCGACTGTGAGGCCCGGCCCACAAAAATCAGACCTTTTGTCCGCTGGGTTTGTACGTCTGTGCTGTCCGATGATACGCACATTACAGTGCATCAGTACTGAGTGTTTTAGTTACATTTGCAGCTGTGTAATATACAGTATGCTCTGTGCTTTGTTATGCTGCAAAACATACAGTAGATTTTAGCAGCTGCGCAGTCTGTTCATATTTTCATAATGTTATTTGTCAATAAAACATATTCAATATGCTTTGAGGTCTTGTCGACCCATAAATTATGCCCCATTTCTGCAAGCAAACAGGAACTGTACTTACAGGGTTATCACTACTTTCATATGTAAGAGTGAAGGAGATGAAGGTCAGCAGGTGAACTTCTAGAAATTAAGAAAAAGTTAAAGTTGGAACAGCTTAAAAAATAAAACCGAAAAACTGCTATGGGGTAATAATAATAAATATTGGACATGTTGACACGTCACTTGATTGTGATTATTACTTCTGCCAAGGAGATTCTCTGTTTGGTAGCGTTAGCGTGTCGTTCTGTCTGCAAACATGACAGCTGGAAAAGTTTTGGGTGGAGTCACGTTGGTGGAGTCCATGAACATTTGGCTTCCATCCGTCAAGGTCGACTTAATATATATTGAATCATACTTTCCAAGCCAATAAATCATGAAGTTCTATATAAAGATTTAAAATATCATGTCACGTTTGACATCTGACCTCTCCTTCAAGGTCAATAGATTGATCTGAAGGTCAAAGTGAAAGAAGAGCGATTTTAAACCATGTTGTTTGTATTGACATATATGATATGTAGGGATGTAGGGAATGATGGATAAATAAATATGATGCTGGGCCTCTGACTTCTTTAAGGCCAAACAAGGTCAAACTTTCATAAAATGTCTTTTATCTTTAAAACTACTGAAAATTCTGCTGCCTTTGTTCGGGAGATGAGACTGGACTATGGGTTATTCACGCCTGCCTTTCTTTCAAAACACATTAGTTTTACTGCACTACAAACTCATTAAAGTATGTTTGAAAAGACCAAGTAAACAAAATGAATATGTAGAAGATAAAATACAGTTGGCATGACACTGAACACTGTCCAGCGACTGAGCTGCCCTGTTGGAGGTTTGTGTTGTCTGAGAGCTTCTTGTTTCCTGTCTGATCAGCTCGTGTTCACTTTAAATCTTGTGGGACAGTTCAGTTTATTACTGTGTTTTCATGCAGCTGCAGCTCATTCACATCTCTGATGTTTCAGAGGTGAAGCTCAGGAGCCAATTTTCCCATGGAATGATGAAAGTCACCCCACAATCAGATGAAATGTAAACTACATAGTAACATGGATCCAAACACGTGGAGTTTCTTGTCATTAAAATCACTGAATAATCCTGTTTTATATCAACATGTGAACCAAATTTAGAGTCGCTGCAATGTTTTTTCTGAGCTGCTGTAGAACTCACTTTATTAATGCTAACAGCTTTTGTTAATTGTTAATTTCCTGCACAGCGGGAATGCTGCTTCATGCTGTTTGTGTTTCTTTTTTCAGACCAAACCTGAAATGAAGTTCTTCCGTTTGTTTTAAATCCTCCATCAACATTTCAACCTGAGCCTTCACCTGCCGATCCAGCTGATCCACGTTTCCCAATCAACCCCATTTCTCGTCACATGCACGCACTGACTCCTTTTACCTCCATGTTTGATATGTATAAATATATATTTTGTTCTTTTTAGCTCTGGAGCAATTTATCTCATCTGCCAGTAAAGAGCCAGCTTTGCTTCTTGGGTCTGCTTTGGGTTTCCATTTCTTTCCAGCACTAACAAACAAGCTTTGATTTAAAATAAAAGCACAACAGAGTGTGAATAAAAAGTCTAAACTGCTGATAAGGGATAAAAGAAGTGGAATATTAAACACCAGTAAAGCAATACATGCCCCATGGGGACATAGAATAAAAGCACGACAAAAGTAATTAAAAATCAGAGTAAAGTGGAGAACTTTCAGTTGGCGATGTGGAGTCAATCTTCTGAGGGTGGACTTGCATGTAGAAAAACAAACTGGAGCAACCCTGGAACCACCAGCAGGCAGCAACATCACTGATGTCGAACTTCAAGGCGTTCGCTGAACATTTGGTGAATTTCAATTATGTTCAGTGTTTTATTTGCGCCACATGATTTGTTTTAGGAATTGTTTGTAATTCAGACAAGAGCACTGGTGGGACTTTCAGCTCAAGAAAGCAAAAGCTGATTTCCTTTAAGATATGAGTAGATTTCTTTTAAAATGAGAGATGTCCTGCTGATTCTCCTTGTGTAAGTAAAGTTGTCTGCACTTGGTAATTTTAGAGCTACTGCTCTTTACACTCCCCGGCTAAAGACACTCAGAGCAGCTGTCTAGTTTCTGCAGTACGACCTGAGTTTATTGGCTAGCTGGTCAGCAGTCCTGCTGCTGTCTGGTGACTGATAATGGGCGGTTTGGAGAAGATGAGGGCTAATACACATATGAAAAAAATATATTATTTTTATTTTCAAGTGGTAGGGAAACTAACAAAAAATCTAAAATGTAAAAATAATAAAAAATCTTTCTTCACATGAGTAGTGAGTGTGTGCCAGCCATCTTTGGCTAATTTAGAAAAAGAAAAAAACAGGACTAGCAGGAGTGTACTGTATATTAAAGGGAGCCACTCAGCATTTGGCTTTTGTGACATTCAACCTTCATTACCTCACTTTAATGCAAAGAACCCATGTTCAGTTATTTTACAACTGCAGGTGTGAAAAAGTTGTGATTAGATCCTGTTGGTCTCTAAACTCTGAGGCACTGTACGCTGTATACATGCAGACACAGACGTCTCTTAATCTAAGAAGATCAAATAATAATTACTGAACTTTCATATACGTTTGGATTGTTCCAATTTCACACATATATTTATCTGATGATACCTGGTCACATCAAAAATGCTGCTTTTTCATACAAAAATGTTTCTCTTCTATTAATAGAAACTGTAGCAGTTCTGTAATATAATGTTTACACGCTTAACATTAAAACTCTGCAGCTGTGTTTTCTGAAGTTTTGCTGTAAAACCGGACTGTAAAAGGGATTACTCAAACACTTTATAACACGACCCATTTATTAGTCCCACGTTTGGGACTAATAAAGGTTATCTTATCTTATGAATAAGGTGCAAGTAGTATTTTACTTAGAGTGTTTCATTTTTTCCAGCAAAAGCCTGACTTGCTGCCTGCACGTAAGCACTTTCCGGGACGGGGGCCGTGTTACCTAAAAAATATAAAATATAAAAAATATTTAACCTAAATAGAAATGAGTTATGGGGCAACATGGTGGTGTGGTGCTGAGCACTGTTTCTTCACAGCAGGAAGGTCCAGGGGTCAAATCCCCCATATGGCGGGGGCTTTTCTGTATGGGTTTTATATGTTCTGCATGGCTTCTTGCCAGGTACTCGGCTTCCTCCCACAGGCCAGCAACATAACACTTAATAATAATGGATTGGATTTATACAGCGCTTTTCAAGGCACTCAAAGCGCTTTACAATGACACTATTCATTCACTCACTGGTAGAGGCAAGCTACGGTTGTAGCCACAGCTGCCCTGGGGCAGACTGACAGAAGCGAGGCTGCCATATCGCGCCCCTCTGGCCTCGGTTAATTAATTGGTGATTTTAAATTGGCAGAATCAGCCCTGTAAAGACTCCGGTCTGGCCCACCGGCCAGTTTTGGAAAACATCAAAGAGGGCATATATTTAGGAATTTTGGACTGGCTTTTGCTGCTGATAGAGAACTTCCCAGTGGCCTTAAATATGACACCAAAGTAACTAAGTAACAGGTAAACAATTAAATCATAGAAAAGCTTGTTTGTTTTTTCCACAATCTGCTTTTGAAATTTTAGTTGATGGCAGTTGCATTTCTGTGAATTAACAAAAACTGTTTTATCATGACAGGACAGTCTGGGAAACTGTGCAACTGTGCATTTTTTTTTACACATTTCCTGTTACTTATTTCTTACATTATTTCCAAAAAGGTTGATTCTGTTCATCTAGATGTAGCGTTTTCTGTAGGAGAAAAGTTTCGTCACTCATCCAGGTGACTTCTTCAGTCTCAGCTGACTGCAGGTTTCCCAAATCTTATAAACAGTACATTTGCATTATGACTGAAACCAGCACCACTGAATGAACAATGGGCTGTGAGATCAGTTTCTTGATCATTAATATGTAAATTGTCTTCTTCTTACAATTTAAGCAAGCGAGTCATGTGAATAGATTTCTTTTATTTGCGACAACAACATTTTTTTTATCATGTACAAAACTTTTTTTTATATAGCACCAAATCAAAACAGCAGTCACCCCAAAGCACTTTGTATTGTAAGGTAAAGACTGCACAATAATACAGAGAAACCTCGACAATCAAGCAACCCCCTGTGAGAAAACACGTGGCAACGGTGTGATGGAAAAACTCCCTTTTAACAGGAAGAAGCCTCCGGCAGAACCAGGTCTGAACCATCTGCCACAGACGGTTGAGGCTGAGGGGAGGACGACACTCAAAGAATAAGAGATTCTGGTCTGCGGACATACTCAAAACTCAGAAGAGCTCTACAATACATTCAGGCCACAGCAGCAGTTTTACTGTTCTTCAGAATCAGACTGCGTGTGACCTTCATGGAGTAAATGTTCACAGAGGACAGACTGCTTTCACATTCAGAGAAAGATGAAATTAAACTTTAGATGTCCCTTTTGGCTGTTTTTTTTCTCACTGTCCAGTTGATGAAGGAGGAGAGCAGGGACAGATGAGACCGCCGTCAAGATGAACACATGGGGGTGGGGGGGTGGGGGGGGGGGGGTAAGAAAATAAATGAGAAGCCGTAATTACCCAGAGGGAAAGGTCAAGACGTTTGGGCGGGTTTTTGTAATTAGCTTTATTTCTACAAGCAGAACAAACAGAGCAGTCTTTTGTGAAATTGTGTTAGAAAGGTTACCCAGACCTTTATAGCTGGTGGATTAGCTATTCACTCGGAGCCCTGAGTGTTGCCTGCCCAGCAAACAGTAAAAAAACCTTCACATCTCCTCTGGACACAGAAAAACAGGCGCTCGGAGGAATTAAATAATACATTTCAGATCAGCCAAAGAAGACGGGAAATGGGAACATTTAGGAGGTGGGATTTTAATTGAAACTAAGTCAAATTACATGATAAATTCTCAGCGAACATAATTAACCTGATGACGTGACTGTAGGGTAAGGAACATTTTCTACTCTATATCGGTATTCCCTTGTTGCCATTGGGGGACATAGCTCACACGTATGCTGTAATTAGATTAAGACTAATTTTACTTATACTTTGAAATGAGATAGAAAATCAAGTGTATTAGTGCCAACTCCATCAATATGAATGATGTCAATGGAAAATTGTATTTAGTAGTCAGTATAATCTTTTAGTGATATAAGTTTGCATATGGTAGAATACTGCATGTAGTTATTTGTATTAGGAAATATTCAACCATGTATACTTAGAGGCATATAATTAATTGTGTGTGATCTCTAACAGGCTGCAGGCTTGGGGTGCATCCCAGGAATGCACCCCCACGTCTGGGAGCATGAGAGCGCATACCTTGTTTTATTGTTTTACGGCAGGATTAACGTAGCTATGTCTGTTTTAGTTTAAGTGCTTCTTTACATATAGATGAACTGCTGGACTTCCTCACCATGTTATCTAGGGTGGGGGAGACTACCCCCTTTCCTGACCAAGGATGTACCTTTTGTGCTCTCATGACCCTTTGATCAGCAGGACACACACACACACACACACACACACACACACACACACACACACACACACACACACACACACACACACACCTACTGAAGTATAAATAAAGATTGGGGCAGTTTCTTAGTGCGAGTCTCAGTCTGGAGGCTGCCCTTGCTAGCAAGAAGTTCTGTGTGTTTCTCTTCTCTGAGTCTTTACTGAAGAAGTGTTTTAGAATATTTTCCCTAACAAATGTCATTATGAATTTCCAGGTTTAAGAGACATTTCATTCACATATTTGCTGAATTCTCATCAGCATGTGGTAAGAAAAACCTGAAACTTGATAATTGAGTCTATTTGCTTTTCTTATTTCACATTTTTGTCTGGAAATAAAACAGAAATTGTTGTGTTTGTGTGCAGATTCATTAATGAATAATTGTCTCGTTCTCTCTGCAGGACAGCTGATAAAAGTCTTTGTTGCTGGTGGTCTGAAAAAAGGGGCAAAAAAAGGAAGTCGTTCTCGTTCTTCGTTAAACGTGACCATACCTCATTGTGAAATAGTATGACATTTAACTAAAAATAAGGTTATTTTAGTAAAAAAGGATATGCAAAAAGATGTAATGTAGAAACTGACTTGGCCAGCTGTGAAGCAGAGGCTGATGCAGAACAGCAAAATGTGATGAAATATTCAAATATGACAGAAGTTCTGAGTTTACTGCTCTGCCTGCAGTCAGATGGTAAAGGGCATGTCAGGATTTAGTTGACAACAGTACAGTCTTAACACTCTCACATATACTCAGTTTTTCTCCTTATTAACGAGCAGAGCCGCTGGCTGCTGTCAGGCCTTCATACACACCGTCACAACCAGGCAGCACGATAATAATTTTTCAACCTGCTGGCATAAGCATTAAAACTCTTGTCTACCCCCCTTCTCTTGTCTATCTATCGTTGCTTCTGCTTTTCTCACACTTTTTTAGATCTCTGGTTCTTATCGGTCCAGAAGCTCCAGCAGTGTCAAACCACAACGGAGCTTCTTATTAAGCTGGCTGGCGGCGGCAGAGCTATCGTGCTCGCTGAGCGGCGAGCGTGTTCAAAGACAGGGAAAAAAGTGCATGCAAAATATATAAATCGTCTGTATTTTCATCGTCACTTACTTCCTTTTTTCTTGCTATGGTACCCGACGATCAGCGATGCTCTTCTGACGGGACGGCCACCCTTCTCGCTGAATCAGGACTTTGCAGTTGAAAAAAGCTTCAATCTTCAGATCTTAAACTTTGAACAAAAGCTGACAGCAGCATGTTCACAGCTGCACTTATCTCCCAGATAGTGAAGTGACAGATTTTTTTTTTTCAGTCCTCACAGAAGAGCTCACTATTTTATTGTCATTTCCTACAAATCTTCTTGGATCAGTTATTTTGACTACGCCATAACAACATAATTAAACTGTGTACCTTTGTTTGTTCTGTAAAATCGCCGTAATAAAAATGTAATTTCTCCCCATCACTATCTTCTCAGAGTTGCAACAAGCTAAGCAGGGTATTCCCGACAACACTGTCCCGTTCCACCTGGGGGATCCCGAGGTATTCCCAAGCCTGATAAGGGCTCTATTCTGGGGTGTCCTCCAAGTCTGGTGTGCCAGGAGACTTTACTAGGATGTCCAGGCTCCAGACCTCTTTTTAATGATTTTTTTATTACAAGTTTGTCCTTCCTGAAACAAATCCAGTGGAAACTGCTTTGTGTTTGTCTTCTGAGATAATCTTCCAACCTTTTGTTCTGTACTGACAAACCCAGTAACAGCACTCCTATAGTTGCTGTGCATTTAGCACACACTTACTTTGTGTTTGGCGTGTAGCTGAGGAAGGAGGCTTTGTGGGCTGTTGTGCTGCTTAGTCTGCTGCATTAAAATGAGTGTTTCAAACTGTTTAATGCCCTGCTGGCGACTGCATTAACTTGGTTTGATTAAAATTTGATTTGATTTGATCTGAGGGAAGCACTACAGCAGTGTTGTCTGAAACTTTAATTTCTGTAACTGATGGAAGATGAAAAAACAGGAACACAAAACACAAAGCAGTAAAAGAAATCCCGAGCTCATGGGATGACAAATGAAAATAAAAAAGAAAAGTACCCTCAGTTAAAAAGTATTTTTTTGTATTCCTAACATGTTTAGTCAGATTTGACTGATTGTTTTCTTTACTGTCTCCTTTTAGTTTTTCTTCTTTTTTTTTTGCCATTTTCATTACATTTTTTTTTTCAATTTCCTGTCATTTTAAAATGCTTTACTCTACCCTCAGCCCGTCAGTCAGTCAGTCCTGTACTCTTTCAGTTCAGGCATACAAAGAAATTCAACTTTAGAGAGAAACATAACCAGATGAGACAGACACAGAGAAAAGAAATTGTATAAATATATATATCACACAATATTTGTGGTCTTATTTACCCCCATTAACTGCATTTAACCCAGTAAAATCCACTTTGTCGTACGTTTGTTGAAATCTCTCAAAGCTGCTTTTATTTTTGAGCTTCCTAATAGTAAAACCAACATAATGCACAAAGCATAATGTCAACCTAAACACCTTAAACACAGAAATGAGCAGCAGATTGTAGTTTATATGGGTTAAATGACCAGATGTTGCAGCTTAAAAAATCATTTAGTGCAAATCCATGTGTAATGAATAAACTAAACCCCGTATCAACCTTCCTCTTTTTAATAGTAGAAATATATAAAATCTACCGAGCCCCTAAACTATTAAAGGGACAGTTTCTGATCAGGAGTTCCACAGTAATTTCACCTTGAAATTATGAATCATTCCCTCAAATTACTAATTTCAAAACTCATTATACTTATCACATTCCTTCAGTTAAAAAACGCATGCCTTCAAATTAGCAAATGATTTCCGGAGAGCTTAATTTGCTCTCCTTCGGCTGTGAAGGACATCAGTTATAATCTTCAGCGGGGACATCAAGGATAAGTGTGTTTAACTGCCAAAGAAGCATCTTCACATGTTCTGAGTCCACGATCAAAGTCAAACTGAATCCAGCTGGTAAGACTTTAGATAGCAGACTGAGAGGGATGATATAATGGTAGTAATGTTTTGAGGCGTCCTCCCTCCTATCTATCCCCCTGAGAGGGGGGATAGATACACTGGAAATTCCCAACATGACTTTAAAACAGCGCCTTAGGTTTTGTATGAATTCTACTTTGTATTTTTAGAATGTAGATATTTCACTTGGGTCAGTTCACAAATGACCAAATATTTAAGTACAACTTACAGTCCCTTTGCATATACAGGAACACAGAAACTGTTCCAGGTGTGCAAGCTGAGTACAGAGAGGAGTGGGCGCCTCTATGAATGTAATTACTGTTAGTGTCCACTTCCCCAGGGAAAAGGATTTTGGTTTTACATTAGTCAGTTATGACCTTTTATTAATCTGACATTGTGATTACAACAAACCTCACTTAGAGCTGCCTCTGCAGCTCATACCGTCAGTGCTGTCATTATTTAAATTGAGTTTACCTGCTGCACATACCTGGAGGACTTAACTCCCACCACTGTGTCAACTTTAGAAAACAAAGAAGAAGTTTAAAACTTGCTGACGTTTCACTTTTAGCTGAGAAAATTTGTTTTCAGGCACTGGAGCGACAGGATAACGAGCCATTTCTGCGTTTTTGATTACTTCTGTCTCACTTAAGACACCAGACAGAAAAGGGTGCGATTACTCAACAAATGATAGCAACAATAACAAAAACAAAGGATCGATCAATGTAAAGGAAATATAGAAGAAATGTACCAATCACCCGTAGCTGTTGACTGCAGGGGGCATGGAGAGACAGCTATGTTGAATAAATATGATTCAGGTTGGTAAAATATGAGTTTTCTGATATTTTGTGCTTACAGTTCTTAATGTTGCTGTTTGTACTGTTAGGATAAACAACATAAAAAAGTCAAAAGGAGAAAACATAGTCAATATAGTGAATCTTTGGTGAGTTATGTTGTGTGGTCACCTCCGGAGCGTTAACAATAAGCAGAATAAGGATTGAGGCTCTGTCACCAAAGCATCAATGACCATTAACCGGTTATTAGGGCGACGCTGTCTTCACTGAAGGCTTTGATGGTAAATATTTGTACTCACGGTTTATCATTCATATAAAGTACTGTGTCTTCTTATAAGTACAAACACTTTGTTACTTTACTGTTTAAATTTTCAGTTATCTGTACTTTACTTGAGGAGATATTTTTCTGACATTTACTATTACTCCCTACACTTTTAAGCAAATATTTGTACTTTCTCCTTCTTAGATCTTGCATTAAACATCAAACCGGCTGCCCTGTTCGTGTATTAATCACCAGAAGACGTCGCATTAAAAAAGATGAAAGAGGCAAAACCGTGTGCCACAGTCAGAGTCACAGTGCAGATGTCTGTACGTTGCAGTTGCGATACTTCAGCCTCTAGCTAGCGCTACTGAAGAGGAGCGAACATAAGGGGGGAGTTACGTATTTTTTAAGTGTCAGGTCATTTCAACTGCAACATTTCTATCAGCTCAACAAACATCAGCAAACACACAAACTGTGTGCAGTTTGTCTCGCAGTGTCTTGCTAGCTATTGAACAAACAGCTGAGACAGATTTGCTTTTTAAAAACATGAAATTATAGATCTGGTTGTTTTTGTTCTTTTGTTTCTTGCAGTTTTACATCTAAAAGTAGATGATCTTTAACATCTGTCCCTGTTTTCATCACACAGGTAGAAAAAAGAATACACATTGGTTTAAGTACGTATGACTCATATGCAGCGACCTGTAGAAGTGAGTGCTGTTTAATGGATTCGCCTCAACAAAACACTCTTGCTCGTTCCAGTAACTCCACGGCAAATTAAACGACGAGGTTTTCAGAAAAACATTAATGCATATTAACTAATCTGTCAGAAGGTGGAGGCAGAAAGTGGCTGAGAGTCTGAAGACGGTCGACTGCTGACGCCTTGATGAATAAGAAACACCTAGCTGTTTTTAATGACAAGCAATTTCTCATTTATTTGTCATTAATTTCTAATCATCTGCTCTTTCTCCTATCGCTCTGCGCTACTATTTTTTTCTTTGGTCTTCAGTGGAGTTTTATTCTTACCCAGCAACAAAGCTAAAAATGAAATGGTACGTGTTGTATACAGCTCCAGCAAATCTTCCTGAAGAGGAAAGATTTGTTAAGTAAATAAGTGAAAAT
Organism: Aulonocara sp. 'chitande type north' Nkhata Bay; assembly: GCF_057382095.1. Taxonomy (NCBI): domain Eukaryota; kingdom Metazoa; phylum Chordata; class Actinopteri; order Cichliformes; family Cichlidae; genus Aulonocara; species Aulonocara sp. 'chitande type north' Nkhata Bay. The sequence continues at coordinate 8,381,217 of NC_141345.1, forward strand.
ATTTACTAAATGCCATCTATAATAAATGCCAGCACGTAGAAAGCCTGAATTTGTTGCCATCGTGAATTTGAGAATAAACAAACAGGCTTGTTCTCACTTTGAGTACACACTCAACTTAGCTTGGCCATTTTGCCCACTGTTTTTGAGTTTCCACATAAATTTATGATGAGACGACTGGTACGGTGAAATAGTCCAAAAAATTAGCTTCTGTCTCACTTCACTTATTACTTTTCCTTGACCTCAGTGGAAAAGGTCATGGGGTCAAGGAAAGATGTGAAAGAGAACTGTGGTGCACACAGCGATAGACTTCTGATCAACAAACACGCTGACGGTGATGTCTGCCATACTGAAATAAAAATGTCCAACATGCACATGAAGGAAATGACACTTATTTATTCCTTTCTGCTGGAAGGATCGTGAAATTCACTCTCTTTGTCTCTTTATGCCAGCTGACCTGAAGTAAGAATTAATCCACGATAATCTTAAAGCCTTCCAATATAAATAATGCAGTCTGAACTATAGCAACCCTTAAATGCATTTTTATCATTTAACATGATGTGGCTTTATAAAGTTTACATAAATTTGTTCTTTATGGAAGGCCATTATTGACCATTATTGGATGCTTTGAGTTTAACAGCCTGTTGCTTTAAATTCAAAACCCATCAGCAGGTTATGAATGAAGTAGAAAACACCACTATAACTAAAACGTATACGATCAGTTTTGTTGATCATTTTTACGAATGTTTGGATGATATGAATCATGGGGTGAAATTATCAAATTTCCTTTCATAACAGATGGTCCAGTATTCTTCTGCCAAAAGGGGGTAATGAAGGAAGCACTGAAGCTCTTTCCCGTAGTATTTGGAGAATACTAAACAGCTCTCATTGTGGCTGCCACTCAGATACTTCCAGGTCACTTCAATCAGTTAGAAACCTTCCAAACAAAATTTCCCAAGAAATAGGGAAAACGCCTAAATGTAGAAAGAACATTTGAGGAGTTTGGGGTTTTTATATATTTATAATTCTCATGAGTTAGCAGGCTGAAATATCAGGTCTGAGCACGGGTGTGTTCATGACACACTGACATCTGAACTAAAAGCCTGTGTTACAACAGTGAAATGTTTAAATTATGAGACATGGATGAAAGCCTTGTAAACAATGTCACCTTTTCTACACATCTCAGAACGAATGCTAATTTGAATCATGACCAAAGCTTCACATAGCCAGGATGCAGATCATCAGTGCAAATGCTGTTAGGAGAGGGCTAATTTTAAATAAAATAATTATAAGAAGAAGCAGAGCATAAAGTGTTTTACGAGCCAGCTGTTCCATGCAGGTGATATGGCCAATGATCAGACAAAACAAAACTGAATGAAAAAGCTGTGCTCCCCCCCTTCAGCATTATTTTTTAATTATTATAATTATAAAATAAAGATAAATGAACTAAGAAGCGTTAGGTCAAGCACACTCACTGTGCCATCAATCCCAATCATACTCAAGTACCTGTGTCATTCCGAAGGATTGTCTTTTTGTTGGTGACCTAAATGTGCAAAAGTTACAAAAACTGACCTAAACACATTGTGATAAATATGTTTCAAGTTTTATTGTCATGTACAGTTCAACAGTTTAGCCTCATTTATCCATGAAATTCTTTGGCTTGTGCTCCTCAGCTTTACATGAGCACATAGAAAGTGTGAAGTTATATTAAGAAGAAACGGAAATAAAAGAAAATAGCAGTAATAATAATGAATGAGAGAAAAAAGACAGAAAAAAGTATTAAATATTTTGAAATTTAGGACAAGCTTAAACAATGTTTAAGCAAAGTTCATTAGTGCGGTTTAAGAAATTACTCCATCACCAGAAAGTAGTGTGTGAGGTCATAAATGACCACATGTGGTTATTTTAGTTAGAAAATACTTAAAGTTCCACCATTTTATTGTAATTCTCTCTTTTTTGCATATAAAACTGGAGGAGTTGTACTTACATCTTATGCCATCAGCTTGCCCTTGGTCACGGTTTCCTTCCACATATAGTTTTGCAAAATCTGCATAAAAAGCGCTTGCAGCAACAAAAACATAATATTCCGAAACACGCTTTGCCGATCCGATCAGCTGTTTGTAACACTACCTACGTCCATCAGCGCAAACTTTCGCATGTCCGCCATTACCTGCCCAAAACCGGAAGTGATGTCATTTTCGGTTTTTTACCATCAGGGCCTCATGAGCCTATACTGGTGTTTTTAAAAGTTATCTTTGACTTTATGACTTTCTGTGTCGTTTCTGGGATGCTTAGGACTCATATTGCACTGCTGGAAATAGTTTATTGTGATGCATATGCTGCTTTTTTGCAAATTTGCAGTATAATATTTATTTTCGTTTTTCCTGCAGTATATAAAAATTGGTGTATTTCAAAAATAAAATTATGAAGACACTCAAAATAAATTTCCTGTGGTAGGAAACTATTTTGTGCAACTTTTTTGTATTTACAATTTTGAGGGATAAGCCTCTTAAATTTCTCTAACTAGAAATATATGTTAAAAAAACAAAAATAATTTTCAATTTTTTTGTAGTTTATTGCACTTTTTTGCAATTTATGTAATTACTATGCACTTAATGCATACACATCATTAAAATCTGGGCTATAATGGTTGTATTGATGTATAGCAACTTGAAATGCTCCCAAAAAATGGCACTACAGCAGGTAAAAATATAATATAAGCTCTGGCGGACTTGGTTCTATGGTAGGTCTTAAAGGCTTAAACCCTTTAATACTGCCAGTGACCTGGAGTGGGTGACAGGTGAACCTATGTTTGGGTTCAATATAACTACAGTCCTAGAAACACTATGGAGATGGAAACAAATGTTTGTCTGTGTTCAGTGCGAGTTCTCCCTCGTTAATCCAATTTCCACTTTCCTGTTGCTAATCAGCTTTACAGAAGAAAACAAGTCTGTTCTTGCCACTCCAGCCTGCAGCTCCTTTGTGTTTGTGGGGGAGTAAGTTGGTATAAAGCCTAAATTGGATTACCCCATGAGGTCATTTTTATAAGGAGATTAATTGATTAATTGAAAAAATAAGTGATAAAAGGATGAAAAGAGTCATTAGTGCTGCTCGGCTCTCGTTATTTTCCTGCTAATGAAACCTTTTTCTATGTTGACTACAACTTATATACAGACAATAAAAAAAGCATAAAAATTTAACTTTATGTGATGAAGATTAGCAATAACCAGTGGAAATAAATAAGTCAACGCCTCTCAGCTGACCCCTTCACAATCACCTGATTTTTTTTGTTCAATACTTAGAAGAAGAGTCTGCATTGGGCAAAAATAACACCTTTCAAATATGACTTGTTTTGAGCAGCTGCTAATCTCACAAGTTGATGTGTCCTTTACTGGAAATATGCCTGAACTTTTCTTCAGAAATGTATATGCATATGTTTTTGTCATGTAGATATCTCCTCTATTTATGAAGTTATTGTGGCTCAAAATGATGGAAGAAATAAGGTGAATTAAGTTCATCCAACAGCTTCAAACCACATCAAGTGAACATTTGGTCAGAATGAGTGGATTACGCTCTAATCTCATTTAACAATATGTCAAACCTAACAGGTAAAAACCAAACAGTCACTGTATTTGGGGAGCAGTATGAACATATTCTCCTCATCTGCTGATTGGCTGGAACTGACTGATCTCTCGTTCAGGGGTGGAACAAAAACTTAAATTCAGTCAGTAACAAATGGCCAATGAACACTGAGCTCAGAGACATGGTGTCATGTCAGGTGCTGTGTGGCAGGCAGGATGATGGACCCAAACGCAGGACTCGAACACAAAAGGTGACTTTAAAGCAGCAGCTTTATTGCTGGGAGAATCTTCCATAAAAAACAACTAACAAAAAAAACAAACTAAAACCCTGAACATCCAAACTAGGAACAAAACACTAGGAAAGCAGAAACATGGACCACGGTGAAACTTGCATGAGGAGGTACGACGCACCAATGAGCAAAGGAAAACACAGGGCGTAAATACACAAGGGAGTAACAAGGGAATGGAAACAGGAGGGAAACACAGCTGAGAATAATTAGACATATTGTGACAAGGGGGCGCAAAACTAGATACACTGACATAGGACATGGGAGCGTCAAAGTAAAACAGGAAACAAGAGACAATCACAAAGACAGACTAGACACTGAGACAGACACGACTGACTGGGGAGACAGAGGGAACAAGGAGACAAGAGTGACTAGACGAGGAACACGGGGAAGGCAAAGTGACAGAACTTAATCCCAGGAACTAAGAATAAACACAAGCAGAAAACCGTGAATGACAATAATCCAAGAATATAAATGAACAAATAAACACAAAACACAGTGACCCAGTACCGCACGGGAATGTTTATAACTAGTAACTACTAACTAGTTTCTGATATGAAATAAAAATGTCTTTCATTACGTGAAAAATGATAAAATATGTTTGTTTTTTTTGCGACATCAACAAAACAGTCAAATTCAAGTGTCACTTGGTTACAGTCAGTTAGCATCTTCTAAAATATCCCAGCTAACATTACAAAATCTGATATAGCTTAAATGAAACAAGGTACATCTATTTTAAGTCAGAGAATTATTATTTATCAATGTATGTCTTTACATTTGTATAAAATATTCATCTGTTGGTTTCATCTTTCTTTCTATGGTCAGCTTCTCCAGCCTTTGATGGCCAGTTGTGCTTCGATCTTCTTCTCATTACTGTTTTCCTTTCCTGCTCATCTGCTTTAGCACCATATATATGGTTACTTTGCGTATCTCAATCTATATTTCAAATAAATGCTCTAACGTCAGCTTGGGTCTGTTCATCTTTTGACCGACTACTTTATAATTCTATTGATCTGCTTTATCCATCAACCAGCTGATTACTCTTTTGCTTAGTGGCTCATTGGATTTGGCTCAGTTAAAAGGACAAACTGATCATTTGCTCTCAATCAAATGATTAATTGAAGTATTGTCCCTTTGTTTGATCATTCTCTTTGTCTCTCTGTGACCAATTTACTTATCTTTTAATTGACTGATGGATCTCGTAGTCAACAGCATATCTTCCCATTAGCTGGTCGATCTGTTACCCTGCTCATTTACCAACCTCTTTATCTGTTTATTCTCCAGTTTCTTTTTTTCTACCCCCAACTGCTCCGTCTGTACACTGACCAAATATTCCAATCAACAAGTTATTGATTGCTTTCTTCTCAATAATAACCTTGTCAGGAAAAAAATACTGCTGTGAGAGTGGGCAAAGATGTTAGCTTCTTTCTTCTAGGGTCTTTTAGGGGATATCAACCCCATGCACAAAGACACGTCCATCTGCAGTAAAGCCGTTACAGCAGCATTACTGTAAGAGCCTGCTCTCGTTTAGAGCTGGATTCACGGAAGCATCCCTGTCCAACAAAAGCTCATCATCATTTCTTCTATGTCCTTTCTTTCTGCTGTTATACTCATTTATATGCAGGAGGGTCCGTGGTGGAGGAAACGCTGTGAAGGGAGAAGGGACGGATGGTGGGAAGGATGATGGATGGATTCGATGGGGAAAAGTTCAGTATCTTCTTAAAAAAATATAAAGAGAAAACAGTTTGAAAGGCTGAAGTTCACCCGCTGTAAAACGGCGGAGAGCGAGAGAAAGAGTTGTTTTCCAGGTGGTGTGAAGCCAGTCTGGCTCTGTGATTGGTCCCCTGAGCCTGTCAATCAAGCCTGTGAAGTCAGGTGTGACCACCCTTCTTGCTTTGTGATTGACAGAAGGTCCTGCCAATTAGAGTCCTAAACACGCACACACAGACAGTCTGTCTTCAGTGTGTCTGCAGCTGAGCCGAGCTGTCTCCTCTCTGGTTGTAAATGTCGCATCCTGGGAGCGCTCCTGGTCACCATGACGCCCTCAACTAACCCGAACACGCTGGTTGCCATGGACACCGTTGGTCTCCCTTTTGCTTCTTATTTCATTACTTTAACAATAAAGTAGAGGCAAAACCTTCTTGTCCTGTTGTACAAACTGATGATGAGAATAAATTAAGAAAGAAAATGATCAAAAAAGCTACAACATGAAACTGTTTATAGTCCAGACGGGGGACTATTACAAGTCACTGCTGTTGAACAGCTCCCTGCTCTTATCACTCCCACCATAAAACGATCAAACCACAAACTGTGAGACCCATGGAGCATTGACTGTAGAGGCCGGACACCTCCACACTGGTTTCTTTATTCTAGTTGCTTTTGTTGTCAAAAAAACAAATGTCTAAAGAGTGAAACTGCGAAGGCGATAAATTAGCATAATGAGTGTCATGGCTAGAGAAGCCAGAACAAGGACCCAAAAGCAGATTCAAACAGATGTGCAGAGTGACGTGAGCACACTTTATTTACAAGACTGTGATATAAATATGAAAGACAAAAACTAGTAAACATGGGCAAGGGACTATATACAAGGACGTGAGCTAAATACTAAGACTGGAACATGAGCTAGGAGCTATATACAAGGACGTGAGTACAATACCAAGGACATTAACATGAGGAGCACAGAAGCTAGAGAGCTAGAGCATGGAACCAAGAGAGGTATTGGACCTGACAAGGGTACAGAGATAAGAGAGCCGGTGGTCAGAGGCATTGTTTGCAGATGGAGACGCGTGACAGGGGAGGCCTGTGGAGGTCCGGGTGAGTATACGAATGAACCAGATGGAGAGCCATCGAGTCAGGCAGGTGAGAGCAGGAATGGAGTCCGTGCAGGAGCTGTGGCTGAGATGTAGAAAGGTAAGACCAACATCCAGATATGTGAGATACTACAAGCTGGTTAGCAGACGATCTGGCGAAGACTAGTTGTGTGCGCTGGTCTTAAATACAGCCGAGTTAATCAGCTCCAGGTGCGGATCCAGGGAGAAATGAAGATGGCTCCACCCAGAGGTGGAGACACGTAGCACTGTGGAAAAACACTGCCACTCACCTGGACCACGACAATGAGATGACCAGCAGTTTGACGACACCTGGTGCAAGTTAGAAGGATGCCATGCACACAAACTGAGATTTAAAATGACATCTGAATCTCCAACAAAATAACAACCCAACAAACATCAAAGAGCTCACTGTCTGGGCACAGGCTAAATGGAAATGAACAGATCAACAGTGTCAAGGTCTCAGATCTTTATGTGTGATAAAAGTAGACCTGACAGAATAAGTAAAAGTAATGAAATGGTGTAAAACATAATGCATCGACAAACTGGGCTAATCAAACACTTGCATGTCTCTAAGGATGAACTATAAACACATAGTTTGGTTATCTTGTTCTTTCAAATGTTTTGTTTTGTTTTATCATGAACCTTCATGAAATACCAAAGACCCGCAGACATGAAAACACTGCTGTTGCTCTTGGATTGTTTCTGTGAATACTAACAGTAAACGTCTCAGTCAAATTTCTGTTAACTGCTTATTTGTGAAGGCAGAAGAAGCAATGAGAGCGGCTATCAGAAAGATCCCCTGCAGTAGAAACGCAACCAGTAAAGTACACTAGTTATTTCAGTTGTTCCCCCGTCAGTGCAGTGCCACTCATTACCGCTCCGTCTCTTTTCTGTGACGTGTCAAATCTCTTTAAACCTGCAGAGACATTTTCCTTAAGAGCTCTGAACCACAATTTACCTTGTCGCAATCTTGAAATAAAAGTGCCTGGAGGCTTTTGTCTTTTCCACTAAATGATAGTGAATAATCACAGGCTTCTGGTTTTCAAAAGAGCCTTCCAATCAGGGCTGACTTCTAATGACGGCAGGTTGACAGGCTGAATGCTGAGCAGCTGTCGAAAATCCAGTTCTGATGAATTAAGCTTCTCTTGGCCCTTTCATGCCTTCTTTTCATGTCGGGTTTATGTCCACATCAGCCCACCTCGTTTAGCTGCAGCTTCTTTGCAGTTCTGATCTGCCTTTAACCATTAACTTTAAAAAGCACATACAGCTGAGATGTGACTGCATTTCAATGACGTTCCTTCACAACTTCCATCTTTTCCATATGTTTTACTATTAAAGATCAAATGCATTAAGGCCCCAACAGCTTATTCGCCTCTTCATCGAAAATGTCTGTGATGCTAAAACTGTACCGAGCGTGACTTTTACATGGCTTCAAAGAAGTTTTTCTTACACTGTAATCTTCTCTGGATTTGCTCAGACGGTGTTACGCAAATACACGGTCCCTTACATCAGCCTTAATTTCCTTTACTTTTAAAGCTAAAGCAAAGACGGGGTACTTAATGAAAAACCTCAAATCAATAATTTGATCTCTTGCAGTATGTGTCAGTGTGTAAAACTATATTTCAAGGCACCAATTTAAATTTGATTAAATGGAAACAGTGTTTTTTAACCAGGCTTTCTGTGGGTGTCATAGAGCCATGATAAGGCTAAAATAACAAAGTAAGGCACACTCATCGATCACTTTATTAGGAACAACACTAACACATCAGTAAGTCAGTGACTGATTTAACAACAAATTGGCTCCACATTGGCATCATCATCATCATGTTTCTTGTAATGCGCCAGTCTGTTTTTTTTTTTAGCACAACCTAAAACAGGTTGACTTTGAGGCCACTGAACTCTGCTGAACTTACCCACACTGTCATCAAATGAGTTTTGGAATGACAGCGCAGGCCCACAGCGTCATCTCAAAGTAGCCATTAGAGATGTTTAACTGGGGGGACATTTTCAAATTATGAGTGATAAAGGTGCTAAAGAAGTACCTTAAAGTTAGGGTTTAGTGTCATTGCATTTTACAGTAACACAGTGAGATTACTGTTACTGCACTAAATCCAGTAACATAGTGTAACAATTATGTTACGCTGTGTTACAGTTACATTGTTACCTCTGTTATGGATGTTCCTCAGTTACTGCACATGGGCAGATGAAAATAACACTTTTTCATGTACACTTGCAGCACAATCAGGTGATTTCAGTGAACAATGACACCTAAACTGTGTCCAGGACAGAAACAACTGCATTAAGCTGCTAACACAACTTTGGCTTTTTGCGAGCATCTGCAAAGACAGCATGTAAACTTGCTGAATCCAGAGTCTTAACTGACCTGATAAACAGGTAACAAAGGCAGTGATGAGCAGTCAGGCCTGCAACATTGTACTCTCCACGTTTTACCTGTGCAAGTGTTTTAACCTGGTTTTGAACTTTGCTTTGTGTTCATACAAAAGCACATAAGTGTGTTCTCATTCTCAGTTTGAGTCTCAGGATCCACATTGTTAGTCCATGATATGGTACAGCCTCGTGTGCCGATGAAAATTCTTACTTTTCTCCAGGCTTTAACTTCTGTTTGCATGCCTCAGACTCGTGTTAGGGTCAGGGTTCTGCAATGCTGGTTCTGACAAAGGCATTGCTTTCGGGTGTTTGCGTCCACAGAAGTACCCCTCAGCTTATCAAGAGATCACAGTTTTCCCCGTTTGTATTTTCATGTGAACATTAACTGAAGCTCCAGACTGTAACTGTAGGATTTCATTGAACTGCTGCCATGATTTCATGTTTTGGGCCTGTAACAAAACCATTAAAAAGAAGCCATGCAGGTTTCCTTAATAAAGCCCCAGACAACACAAAGAATCTCTACTGGATCAAATCACAATAGTGACCATCGAGCTGGTTACCTTGCACAATTGAGTGTGAGTGTGAGCCATCTAGATGCAGATAATGCCAAGAAAATGTTCAGTTGAGACAGCTTTGAAAAGAGCCGTACACATGCCATTTGTCCAAGGACTGATACAGTCTCTTTCAGGGACAAACACAAAAAGACAGAGGTTATGGGAGAGTCTTTCACATTTCAGTGTTTTTTAAAAAGGTGGAGTCTGACATCCTCAATGTTAACATCTCACAATGAAAAACAGAAGGAAATACATACTTACAGCGTTAAGAAAGAAGCACATTTGAACATGAATGCTGCGGGTAAATGCTGTTTCAACCTTTACAGTTCTCTTCAATAATAACTGAATTGTTCAGTTGCATGTCTCCAAATAGCTTGGTGTTTGGGCACTATGATTATTGATTATTTTTGGTATTGATTGTCTTCTGTGTGATCAACATTAATCCTTACGATCCCTATCGAGTAGCTTCTTGAGAGTCCAAAGACTGATGCTATAGCCTCCCCGTATTTAGCTTAAAAAGGTAGATTGGTGTCATTAGCATTGTACTGTATTTAAGGCCTATGAATGAAGTAATAATCCATGGCCTCACTATGAACTTTTCAATATTTCATTCACAAGTGACACCAATTGTGTTTTTCAATAACTCACTTCTCATTTAGACACTTCAAAATACACTTCCTTTTTTTTGGGGGGGGGGGGGGGGGGGCTGCAAAGAAGAAGGATGCTGTTTAGTTCCAGTTATTTACTATATTGATTACATATTAGAAAACTAAAAGGCAAAGCTTGGGTAGTGGGTGCTGAAAAGCATTTGCCGGCTTAACTGATTAAGCTGACTGAGCTCACTGATATTGTGAAGCACAAAGAAGCAGATTTTGTTTGGCAGCAGAAGGATTAAAATGAGATGCTTAAAAAGTATTTAGGTTTGAGTAAGCACTATAAATGATGGTATTTAAGGTCTAAATGAAAGAAAATAAAATAATCAGCGATGGAGCAAACTGCCCAGATCACCTTTCCCTCTGCTGTATAATTACTATCTTCTCCTATCTTCTGACCGTGGATGGCACAGATCAGCTTTAACCACCTACAGAGGTGAGGGAGGCATGATGGAAGACAACTACGAAATAATAAATAAATCAATACAAATAAAAACAACAAGTTTTAATGTGAGTATAGCTTTTAACTGATATAAATAGTACATATTGGCTCATACAGCATATATACTGTGCAGACATCATATGACTTCCTGTGTTTCGGGATATCATTTGATCACCTAATTCATATCAGCCCATCGGTGAGTTTTGGTGAACAACTGTGCCAAGTTTTAGAGAAAATCCCCTAAAGGCCCTGATGAGAATGGAAAGGACAGAGAGCCGGAAAACACAGTGGGTCTGGTCACTCCTGTGCTTGGAACTAAGACATAAAAAGTACCATTAAAATATTTCATAACTCTGGTTTTATTGAAAGGTAGACAATTTTCAAACAGTTCATTATAAAGAACCAGTCACTGTTATTTGCCCCTGGATAATTCAGTACAAGGAATTTAATACTGAAAAGGAGGAATGTGTTTTTACCCACCTGTCCCTGTAATATTACCATGCTGAAATGGGGATGGAGATTATGCTTAAAATGACAATGAACATGACAGACAATGAGGAAACAGGGACATGGTGTACAGTATAATACTGAAATCTTTAACGAGAATGCAGTGTGATACTCATTCTGTGAAATTTACTGTCCATGGTACAATGCTGACAATCAAGGATAGTATAATGCAGTGTGATTGATCAATAGGCGATGCTGTCTCTAAATTCTTCATATTTATTAGCTGAATCTGATAAGTAATAACGTGTGATGTTCATTTTCTGTGGTGGTTGAGTAAGTCATCCTGTATTTTCATGGAGACCCAAGTTTAAGTCACAGTTTTTCACAAATAAGTTTAAAATTCATTATTAATTACAAATATATTGCTTTGTTAGGTCTCGGCATTAAGTTAGATTCAGAAAGATATGGTCTGGGTTCAAATAAAGCAGCTGGCACGTCTCAAAAAATGAATTTATCTGGAGAGCACAGAGACCCACTAGATCCTGTTTTACTTGTTTATTTCTCGATCCTTGATCTACCAGACTGTTGATGTTCTGCCTTTTTCCTGTGTTGAACTCCGGCATGTAAATCCTACTTACTAATGATTTTTATCTCATCCTCTTGTTTACCAGTATAAATGCCATGCCTTTTCATACTTACCTTCCCTAACCCTCTCTCTGGGCTGATAAGCCCACCGTATACCAGAATACTTCATAAACACTGAGAAATGGGACTTGGAGTCATTTCTTCAATGCAGGTCCATGATGGTAGGAGGCAGAAGGAGTCCCTGAGGTTTAGATGCTGAAAGAATAAAGCCATCGTTAGATAAGACCTGCGTTTAAAGGTGGTGCTGCAGAGGAGGCCTAAAAGGCAAAATTACAGAAATGTTATGTTAAAAAAAACTGCTTCAACAGAGTAAACACTGCCTGTTCTTAATATGAGGGATGTTGCCTTACCCTTTGACCTTTGAACCTACTGGCTTTTTGTTACGCAGCTGATAACACCTGATTCTCCTGTCGATCTTTCCCTTCTTTCCCTCTCTCAATGTGAATCTGGGCAGCACTGCTCTCCGGCAGTGAATTATGGTGGTGGATAGAAGGGAGAAGAGAAAAACTGGCTTTGATTCCTCTCTTTTCATGCCCGGCTGCCTGTCACCTACTCTTCTGCTTTAAAGCCATGCACGACAGGAGTCTGGCAACTTTCAACATGAGGTGGGGGGAAATAAAGAGACAAAAAAAATGAAATAAGAGGAGGGAAGATGAGGACACGTGTGCAGCGGATCAAAGCCACCTGGGACGGGGAGATAGAATTTAAGTCAGCCACTAACAAATGATGTACACAGCTAACGTGTGCCAGGAGAAAGAGACGGAGACAAACTCGCAACGAGGGACGAAAACAAACCTGCTATCAGGGATTAGACTGAGGAGCTGAGCCTTTCAACAACTTCCTTTCAGCCCCATATGAAAACACAAAAGAGGAGAAATGGTGTTTAGGATGCTGGGAGTTTGAGCATGAAGAGTCCTGTAACAGATAAGTCGATGGCTTGAACATCTGCTACAGCAACTGTATCCATAATAACACATGCGAATCAAAGCGGTGGCAATGTACAACACACGGAAGGCCTGCGATCACACAGGGTCTCGTTCAAGAGTCTTTCTGAAACTCAAGTAGGAGTTTTGTTCATGTTTCAAAATTAGCTTTTGTTGCATCGGAAAATAAAACATGACCACCGCGTCATGTTAGCAAAAGACCTTCTGTTGTCATCCGTCAGTGTGTGGTTTAACACCATCAAAAGCTCTGAGCAATGGGAGCTTTAGGCTTTGGATTTTGGGGCCAGTTATTTTCTAATATTTACCTGAAACAATGCACTCTCTCTGTGCATGGAAAAACTGAGACATTCAGTTCATGGACACTATCTCTTCTTCTTTTCTGTTTGTCACTGAACAGGATTTTAATCTACAACATCAGCTGCACTAAAAAACAGCATATCAGAAAACCTTGTTGTTTTAACCCACTAGAGCACTTCACTGTGAGATCTTACTTGCCATTGCAGGTGTGTCCAAAAGTAGAGGCTCCCGTCCTGTGGAACCAGCTTCCAGTTTGGGTTCAGGAGACCCTGGTGACCCTGAACCATCCCGCAGATATGCTGCTATAGACTGGGGTTGCTGGGAGACTTCCCAGGATGCACTAAACATTTTTTGTTCACTCCTTTTCTTACATTCCTGTTTGTCATTCATGGACTCTGACTTCTCTTTTCAGTCCTCATTTCCCCTCAATCCTCCCAGACAGTTTTTCCTGTTGGGGTGGCTGTAGGAGGTAGAACAGGTCATCTGTTAATGGGAAGGTTGGTGGTTTGATCCTTTAAACTTCTACTTCTACTACTACTACTACTGCCTGTTACCCCTCCCAGGTTACCCCTCCCTCCCTTGGACCGCCAAAGGTAGATCTCCAGAGATTTCTGTCCTGGGCCATTCTTTCTAGTTGGGCCCAGGTGTAGCCCATCGTTTTGCTTCTGCCTCGAGGTCTCTTCGCCAGGTATTTCTTGAGTGGCCTCTCTTTCGCGTGCCCTGGGGGTTCCACCTGAGAGACTGCTTGGTGATGATGGTTGGTGGTTTGCGTAGAGCATGCCCTACCCAGCACCATCTTCCTGATTTCTTCCTCTACTGGGAGTTGACAGGTTCTTTCCTTCCTTCCGGTTCTGGTCCATGTCAAAGATCCTCGGGCAAGGTACCAACCCCAAGCTGCTCTCCGATGCATTCATCAGAATATAACTTTAAGTAAATGTTAGACAAAAAGGACTTTCATAGAAAAAAGTGCTTGTGTCAGTGTGTGTGAATAGGTCAATGAGGCAAGTTGTGTAAAGCAGTTCGAGTGCGCAGAGGAAAAAAGAGCTATATAAGAACCAGAGTTCTTCCTCCCTGCCATCAACAAGTGCTGCTCAACAGGGATCATTTGAATTTTCTCTCTAATGCTGGAAAATCTTTGAGTTTATCTTTACAATACCATGTATGCTTGAATAACATCCCTAAATGTACGTAACACTTTGTTACAGCTTTTCATACCTGATCAAACATCAGTTTATTATTTCTTTGTACAGGTTGATGGGCACATCTTTGCATGTAATTGAGAGAGTTGCACACATTGCTCCTGCAGCCTTAAACACATGTCCTGGTATTAGTCATCTGAAAAAAAGTGAGACAGATTCGTTTCAGCTCTTTTCAATATGCTTGTGTAATCCATGAGACATTTTATGCTGGTAAAATGTACCTAAAACCTGCTTAAGAATTTCATCTGTGTCAATCCAGTGAAATATCTACAGGATTGTGAGAGCACTGATCCTAAACCATGTCCAGTGATAAAAAGTTGGTTATCAGTCAACAGTAATACATTCAGGACCTGTGTTGAACTTTTGTGTGTTTATTTCACATTTAGTTTTAGTTATTTTAATATATGTGCATTCCATTGGTCCTGCACATGCTCGTCAACAGTCAGTGGAATATTCACAATCGGCTGATGTAACTGGTGGAAAAGCAGTCTGTGAGTCTGGGATCCAGTCCTACGATTTTTGCATACTAATTGTACCCACTATCCACGTTAGTTTGTATTATCTTAGTATGTTTCTGATTCATTAAAGTTGCACCAATAAATCATGTCTGCTAGACCAGTAGAGTTTACATATTATGGTAGGCAGTACGAAAAAAAAAACAATTACATGATTTTTTTTTTGTTTTCTACAAACATACAGTTGAGCTAATGACCCTACGGGAATATTCTAATTAATCATCTTTTTATAAAAACAGATAAAAACAAAAAATAAGTGACCAACATAACACTGTGAAACAACTATTGCTAAAATTAAAATTCATAAGAAAAATATGTAAATTGTAAAATATGTATACATTTTACAGTAGAGTGCATTTTTTAGTGTTAGGATGCTGGGGTCAGAGCACCAGGCTGTGTTTTTGAGTTGAAATCTAACCAACTCTCAACTTTTCAGAGACTTAAAACTGAAAAACAAAATCACACAACTAAGTCAAATGTTTCTTTGTGGGTCTTTATTCTTTTTTTTAAACAATGCATTTCTTAATTAATAATGCAAGAAGAAAGACGAGATTAGAACGTTGTTTTCTAACTTTCTAATCTTTTTTGGCTGAGCGAATAGCTTAGCTCACTCCTGCACCACTAGAAACAGAGTGAACAGGTATCAGCGGAATGTTTATATCACAAAACATTTTTTACATATTTTGTTTTGCTTTTTAGGTGCAATATTTTCAAATAAACAAGTGAACAGGATCCGTGTTTGGGATCATAACATGCAGGCAGACTGTTTTATTAGAGGAAAGAAGAAGAAAGATTAGTTGGCATGCAAACAGCGCTCCAACACAGTTTTCAAGCGGCTCTTTGTCAGCCTGTTAGGCAGAACAGCACATAGGCTAACGCTGTTGTGTCTGAGTGACTTGTAGATTCGAACTAACTCCTGCATCTTTAAAATGTGATTATATTAACCAGAAGTACTGGTCATTGTTGTGCTCAAGCACTTCAGACAGCTCTGGACAGATTTATGGAGAATGCAAATCAGAAGCAGCTAGAGTCTAGGCCAATGCGCACGCATACATACACACACACACACACACACACACACACACACTCTGCCATGTATAATTGCTTTCTTGAGGAGGTGATGCTAGTGAGCAAACAGCATTACGGTGGCGTGACACCGCAGTAACATATTTTGATCATTAAAACTCCCACTGTAGTATTTTGCGTAACACTCGGCCGCAAAGTCGTCTCCTCTGACAGATGCTAATTGAAACTGGCCAATTATGTGCTGAGGAAGGCCGGCAATTTGTAAAGCAGACAGGCGCTGATTTAAGGCGAGTATCAGCCTGCTCTCCACTGAGGCTTTAATGAATATTCACCTCTCAAACAGTCTGAGTGCAGAAGAGCTGCAGTCACAAACTGAACAAGTTTCTGAGGCAACACCCACTCCCACACTGATGGTACAATAATTAAACTATAGATTATAAAGATTATCAGAGAAGGGGAGAGACAGCTTAGCATTAATAATTTTGAAGAACTTTCAAGACAAAATTTAAAAAAAAAAATCAAGGTATGACATAATGTGGAACATATCTAAGACAAACACAGGTCTGTGACTCAAGTTCAATTCAATTCAGTTTTATTTATACTGCGCCAAATCACAGCAACAGTCGCTTCAAGGTGCTTTATATTGTAAGGTAGAACCTACAATAATACATACAGAGAAAAACCCAACGATCATACTCCTGTAATGCTTAATGAGTGAGACTGTCATGGTCCTGGGTCGGTGACCCAGCGCTTTTAGTTATCATTTTCTAGTTTATGATGATGATGATGATTATTATTGTTTGAGTTCTGTGTGTTATATTTGGTCTGCCTTTGAGTCTGTCTCTGTCTATGGTGTCACCCCATCTGTTTGTGAATCTGTCTGTTTAGTTCAATGTCTTGCCTGGTTCCATGTGTCTGAGTTTCCTGTTTTATTGTGAAGGTTTGTGTCATATGTGAGTGTGCTCAGTTACGTTTCCCCTGTCTCGTCAGCTGTGATTTCTCCCAGGTGTGTTCCCCTTCTGTCTCTCATCCCTTGATTTCTGCCGTCTGTGTATTTAAGCCCTGTGTTTCTCTGTGTCAGTGTCGCGTCGTACCCTCAACTAGCTGTGTGTTCTGCTTCTATGTTCCTAGTGTTTGGTCTCCTGCTCCAGTTTAGTGTTTCTTTCCAGTGTTTCAGTCCTTGGTTCCTCTGTTCTGACTTTTGGTTTTCTTTTGGTGAGTTTAGTTGTACGAGGTTTTTCCCAGCAATAAAGCTGCGCCTTAAGTTTCACTTCCGTGTCTGAGTTCTGCATTTTGGGTCCACCACTCCTGCTTGCCTGCCACACAGCGATTCATGACAGAGACATGCCTCTACACTCTGTGCTGTCCTTTTTACTTTTTTCGAAAGTGAAAAGGACATGACCCTCAATGAGCAAACACTTTGGCAACAGCGTGAAGGAAAAACTTCCTTTTAACAGGAAGAAACCTCCGGCAGAACCAGGCTCAGGTAGGGGCGGGGCCATCTGAAAGACCGAATGGGGAGAGAGAAGGACGACAGAATAAAAGACATGCTGTGGAGGAACACATAGTGAGTGAATAAGAAATACTCAATGCATCATGGGAATCCCCCAGCAGCCTACACCTATTACACCATAACTAAGAGAGGATTCAGGGTCACCTGGTCCAGCCCTAACTATATGCTTTATCAAAAAGGAAAGTTTAAAGCCTAATCTTAAAAGTAGAGATAGTGTCTGTCTCCTGAATCCAAACTGGAAGCTGGTTCCACAGAAGAGGGGCCTGAAAACTGATGGCGCTGCCTCCCATTCTACTTTTAAATACTCTAGGAACAACAAGTAAGCCTGCAGTGTGAGAGCGAAGTGCTCTAATGGGGTGATATGGTACTACAAGGAGAAAGAGTTTGGCGCAGTGAGATAAATAGCCGCCTTGAGTCCAGAAGGGCCAGGTACTACAAGGTCATTAAGATAAGATGGAGCATGATTATTTAAGACCTTGTAAGTGAGGAGCAGGATTTCGAATGTGAGTGAGAGTACTACATGGCCTTCTTTGCTGAAAGAGTTTGTGAACATTTGTTAACCTTATTATATTCATTTTTGTTCAAGATTTGTGTGGAAAAGAGAATTTCTTTGAAATTATGGTCAAAAGCAATTTTACTGTTACTGATTTTCACCAACTGCGACCAATAATACTTGCAACTAGTGCTGTGCATGTCCATGAGTGTCATCACAATGTTAATAATACAGCGACGACATGACTTCACAATACCCAAACAGCTACATGAGCCCGGACATGTCTGACAATGAGTCTGTGAAACGCTAGTAGTGTTCCTTCAACATCTCCAACAGAGTACAATGTTCTGAAAAATATGCAAGAAAACAGTTCCTGCTAAAAGCGGAAACATCATAGCCTCAGTAAAAGCACACTGTGATGACACACGGGGAGCTGATACTTGCAGCTCGAGATGTTCAGTTCAATTTAGTATTTCGTATTTTGTACCAAATCACAACAAGGCATAAGATAGGTGACCCAGACTTCAATAAATGATCACAATGTACTCCTCTGGCACTTGCTAGTTGTGCTACGTGTGACAGTGAAAGTAAATAGTGGACGGAAAAGACTGATGTAGTCATGCGGTGGTGAATGACAGCTTTAAGCCTGGGGATAACATTTCTAAAGTTTCAGATCTGGGACACTGTGAGTACAGATTATTTTGTGTTGTTGTAATGTTGTAATTTAAGGTTTAGCTTAGGGTGTGTAGGGCTAAAGCTCTACTGGAAGGTCAATTGTAAATGCACATAAATGCACATAAACATCAGGTGCAGCTTCCGATCAGTGGCTGGATATAAAAACCTGCCAGTGTAGTTTGCAACTAGAAGTGAGAAAGTAAAAACAGAAGATGGAAGCTTAGTGCACGAAGCACACTGTGGTCGGGTAAACTGCAAATGTGCAAAACATGAACATACCCTGTAAATTTAAAGATCTTCATACTTCCTTCTCTTCTCTGTCTTTTTGTTTTTTCTCTCCTTTCTGTACATTTTTCTCCCCTCCATTGTTGACTCAGTTGAAAATTTCCTACCTTTGCTTTCATGCCCTCCTTACACACCTATCTACTCCATTTTCTCTTCCTACTGTGTCCTCGCTGACTCAGCTCTCACAGAAAACAACCTTTTTCCTTTTGCAATTCCCACCATTGCTCTCTAAAACAATTTCCCCCTCTGTATTGTTCCATGAAGCTGGGGCGTCTCTGTTCTTCACTGAAGCTCGGGAACAGATGAGTCATTAGTCTTCCTGTAGGTTTTTGCTGCAGACTGAATTGCGTCTTTGTTCCTATAAATCTAATAAAGAGCCTGATTGCTTTTGCTAATCATCCTGCGTCTTCCTGCTGCTGCTTATTGCTGCCATTAATTTCTGAGATAACTGGCCCTCTGCTGGAGCACAAAGCCACCGATAACAGCAACGCGTGTGGGCGTGTTGGAGGTCTATAAACTAAACAGTGGAGTTCCTAAGTGTTTGGGGGACGGAGAAGATTTTTATAGAAACACACAGAAGGTTAACGTTTTCTCCCTTGTGCAGTCGGGACGGTTCATTGTGTCTCTTTTGGTCATGCTCAGATCAGTTTACAGTCCTCTTATTGTGTTTAGCCTGCCCCCTAGAGATTTATTCTAATGGTATATACTTTGTGGTGTAATTTTAAGTAAAGTGTGGTTGTGCCGCATTAATTTGTCTCGAACCTGATTCTCCAAAGAGCATGTATAAAGAACCTGCACGTTTAAGAAAAAGAAGAAAGACAACGATTGCATTGGTAAATGTTAAACAGCTTCTTTGGGAGTAACAGGAAAACCTTTCAGCATTAAATCTGAGTTCTTGAATTTAGTGCGAGTTCCTCAAACTATCTGAACAGGTTGCTAAATTATGTCTCGATGCTGCCCACTGCTAAAATCTGGTAAAACAGTGGTAGAAAACAAGAAAAATAGCAGCAAAAGCAGCAAGTTTCAAAACAGAAAAAGTAAAAAGAAGTATACTCGATACAGTGAAGCAGTGGGAATGGATTCAGTTGCCTCTATTTTCCTGCTATTTGATATTCAGACACATTCAGAAATGCTCCCTCATTACTGGAGTCTTGTGAATTGAGCGCGGCCTTCAGCGACCGGTCGCTCTGCTTCTCCACCTCGTCCAGCAGCAGGACATTCGGCTTGTCTCTCCATACAACAGCACTTCCTTCCTTCCACTCCACTAATTAGCCGGAGTCACATCGCGAGGAGCTGTCTGTGGCCTTTTATTTTCTTAGGTTTTTCATTCCATCTCTTCTGCGTGACACTCTGTTTTTATTTTCTCCATGTTTTTAATGAGAGGTGTATTTTCCAACCACAAGCAGATTTCTTCAATTCATTCTCTCTCTCTCTCTCTCTTTTTTTTTAATTTGCTGAAGTGGCAGCTGGAAAGTGTGCACACCCTTTAATAACCTGAATCAAAATGTACTGATGCATTCAAGGCCACATGCAGGCCTGTCGCCGGAGAATTGGAACCAGTGAAAAAGACCTCTGCCAAACGTAATTACACTCATGAATGTGTGGCCTAATACATAAGAAATTAGACTGTCCTTTTAGAACTAAGGGTGCATTCAAACATGTTGGAATATAATTGTGCTCCATTAAAAAGCCCATTAATCTTCGGTGTATTGATTTTTCCTTGTGCTAATGGACATTATTGTCTCCCGGCTCTCTAAGTGACACATCAACAAATAAAGGAGGTGGCTCTCAAACAATATTGTTTGAAGCCTAATTGGTCACAGAGAGGGTTCAGCTATTTAGCACAACACATCAAAGACTGTCCTTTAAATCAGATCCTGGTGAAAGTGAGATGAGACCCAGTGGGCTCTCTGTTTGCTGTGCTGAATGATGTGTCATGTAACTCAGCTCACTCAGTTATTCACTCGTTAAAAATGGTCTTACTGGAACTAAGATGCAGAATATTTTAAGTGTCTTATTGATCTGCTTTGCGACTTGCCCCTCCCTGAGTCCTCGGAGAGGAAATTTACATTTTCGATGTATTGTTTTTGTGACAGCTCCCTCCATCTTCGCTTAGCAGTTGGCAGTCAGTTGAGAAATCATACTAGCGATGCTGACAGACGTCAAGACAACAGTACACAACGTGCAAACTCTACCTGAAATCTGGACTTTAAGAATGTGCTGTTGTTTTCTCAAATTAGCAACCAAACTGTTGCTAATTTGTCCAGGCCATGCGCTCATGTAAAGTTCACCTTTTATTAAAAGTAAGGAAGGAGAGAAAAGACACAGGGTATAAAAGAGCAGCAAAGTCAGCACATCTCTCAAAACTTAAAGGAAAGGAAAACACAGAGTACTTTGCAAAAGTCTTGAGCCATCTCTCGTTCCTTTATTGAGTTATTGAAGTTTTTGAAAATGTGCAAAAATAAATGAAAACAGAGCTTAGCATTTGATTTTATTCAGATGTTAAAATTTTATTAAGATGTTAAAACAGTTAAAATTATTACGACCAGATTTAACTGACAAACAGATTTACAAATAAAAATTTTCAGTGACGTATTAAACATTTTTTACCGGACATTAAATGATTAATTATGCTCTCCCTGTTTGTTTTAGTGCTTTAGAAAAACCATCCTTACATAAGAGAACAGTTGACAAGCTCCCACCTTGTTGAAAGGTGTAGATATACTCCTGTCCCATCGAACTCTCAAAGTTTGATGATGTGAGGGTACACCACAATATTGTAACTTAATAATGATTAACATGGTCAAAAGCTTCTGATGCACCAGAAAAGCACATAAACACGTTTTGGCTGTTGTACTTGGAAACAAATTCCTTCAGAAACTAAATTGATTGCCACTAGTTGTCATATGTTCTCAAAGCCCTACCTTTGACTGGGCACCAAAAGACCAGTTGGAGTCATATAGGATGCGATGCATTAACAATCTAGAAAAACATAATGCAAGTAACACTGAGATTCTTCTGTTGGCAAACTTCAGATGTTCAGCTGTTATCCCGTCAGGGCCACGAGCTTTATTCACTGCCAAGTTCTCAAGAGCATTCTCACTTCATCCAGCCCAATAACAACACCCCCATTGTTAGAAAATACAGTAAATAAGCCAAAAACACACTGTGTGCAATTCTAGCTTGAAAATCTGTTTGTTTTGACTCTTTAAGTAGTCTTTGGGAATCATTCTCCAGGCCTCCCGAAGGACATTCAGAGCTCTACTTTGGATGTTTCTGCATTTTGTTGTGTTCACCGTCAGGATGATCCCACACTGCTTTAGTAATGGGTAGGCCAATCCATGACTGATATCTTTTCATACCTCCTGCCATACCTGAGCATGTTCACCCTATTTTATTTCCTTAAAAATGACTTCTTGATAGCCACCTGTCCACTGATAACATTAACAATAATACTTCAGCAAACCCAGCTTCCTATTTCTTAAAGACATGACTTTCAGATACTATTAACCCCGATTCTTTTGTTCCCGTGATAGAACAGAGAAAACCGACTCATAGTGTGTTAAAACATTTATATTTCTTTTTATTCAATCATCTTCCGGAAGAGAGAGACCCTTGCACAGCTCAAACGCCAGTTGCAAGATCTCTAACATTTTTAGCTCAACATGTGTCTTATATGGTGTTATTTCGGTACTTCAGACGTCACACACAGTTTCAAACATTGCTTATATGGAAAGTTCCTCTTTTCTGCGTCTTTATCTATTAATATGCCTGTGCACTAAAACTTCCTGTTTTTTAGTCTGGCTGAGCACTTAGTTTGTGAGTCAAAAGTGGCCTTGCTCTACAAGCCCTCATTATTAAAGTACATAAAACAATCTAATAGGAAAATAAGGATACTAAGGATATTGATTTCATGACAGTTCTCCCCCTTTTTGTGTTTTGTAAGAAACACAACATAATTCCTAATTTATCCCATTAAGTTTACTTCAATTCAATCCAATTCGATTTTATTTATTTAGCGCCAAATCACAACAAAAGTCGCCTCAAGGCTCTTAATAGGTATAGAGAAAAACTCAACAATCATATGACCCCCTGTGAGCAAACACTTTGGCGACAATGGGAAGGAAAAACTCCCTTTTAACAGGAAGAAACCTCCGGCAGAACCAGGCTCAGGGAGGGGCAGCCATCTGCTGCGACTGGTTGGGGTGAGATAACAGAGACTTTGAGGAGAGAAACCTAATATTTAATAATCCACATTTCACTGTTTTACTCTTTGGTTCAGATGTGGATTCTGTATTGTTCTTTCTTTGTGATTGTTTATGTTTAAATTGTTTATTGCTGGCTTTTAGTTTGTTTTGGTCTGTTTAGGAGCTGACACAGTCTCTATGGAGATGGGTTTTTGGCGGGGCAGCATCAGGAGAGAAGCTCCAGAGAGTCGTGTTCCATGTTAAAAGCTAAAATATAACAAAAGAAATTTGCTAAACAAAACAAAACCTTTCAATTTTCATCATCTGTTGTTTTTAGAAGTTAGAACTTTGAAAGACACAGAAAGGCCAGGGGGCTGTTACTCAAGACCACTTATAAAAATATAAGAAAGTCTGTCTCGTCGAAAGCAAAATATAAAGAAATGAGGATCTTACCCAGTATTGTATACTAAAAAGCTAACAACAAAATTGAGATTAGCAGATGGACGTGCGGAATCAAGTAGCTAAGGTAGGGTAACCACAGGGTAGAAAGGAGTGTCTGAATCTGATATGACAAAAGTGTAAGTAGAAATGGAAAAAGGCAGGCAACATCAGTGCATGACTGAATGGACTGTGACAGGTTGGTGGACAAATGAATTTCTGTCCCTGTGGGCTTTGACATTCATCTTCACATCATAATGAAAGAAAGACAGCAAATACAAGCTAGCGCCACAGTAATACATGACAAACACAGCTTCCAACTCTCACTTCCAAGTAATATGCTGAGGATCAGTAATACAGCGACTTCTGATATATGGTATATGTTGTAAAATTTAAAACTCTACTATATGTATCACCTCTACTATATATTCTCCACTCGATAGCACAATCACAATCTAGCTTTTCTGCAAGATCTGTTTCATTTTCTTTTAGCAGTCTTTGTTATTTTCATAAATGAGGTATGAAACATGCATCTTTTGAATTTGTACGGTGACCTATATTTCTAGATTTTAAAAAGATGGCATCAAGAGTTTTGAGAGTATTGGCATATTCATATATCACACATTTAAAGTGGACATGAAACATTTCACATATAAAGGCTAATTTGCACCATGGAGCCCTGCTCTGTCTGTGCAGCTGGATTTAAGATATAAGTGCTTAAAGTTAACACTTTTAAAACATGTTTAGCACCATCTTGTGCCAATTCAGAACGTAATATCATCGGTTTGCTTGGTCGGTTGCGGCTACATTAGTTTATGTTAGCTAACTAGTAACAGAACCAATAACTCAGAGGAGAATCACAATACTGTAACTAAAAATCAGTTTCGAGTGATCACTTTTGTTCTGCCTGTGGCTGCCATAATGAATTTTATGTCAAAAAACCAAAGATATACTGTCCACTTTCACTTTTTGTCTCTTTAGCAATAATTGGCCCCTCATTGTTTTGCTAGCTGTACTGAAACTGGAAAATCCCCTTGTTAGCAGTAATGTGCACTGAGGCGGTTATCCACAAATAGAATAAACCTGGAACAGTGGTGAGCCTTCCAAGCCCACCTACCAAAATTACTCCAAGAGTGCCTGATCTAAGAGATCACAAAGAACCCAGAACAACAAAAACAACAAAACAGGGACTGTGCATGCTTTGCTAAAGAGTAACAAAAATGGTTCAGTCAGAGTGAGGAATGCTCCATAGCTTTAAGGTATCACATAAAAAATAAACCAAGAGGAAAAGCTGTGAAAGTTTGAAATGTGGAAATGTGTTTTTCTTTAGTACCTCTAATACCTCAAATTGTGCAGTGACCACTTAAATATAAGGCAGTGAATTTCTGTACCTTGTGGCTTGTGCACATTAGTGTTGGTGTTGATCTCACGCACTCACTTTCGATTCTCAGAAAGACCCCAGAGATTATTAAATTCCTTCACCTACAGCACACTCCCAGAGTGAGAAATTCACAGTTTTCTTGCTGCTCAGATTGCAGAACTGCAAACTGCCCCTGTGGGAGAATTGCAAGAATTACAATACTGTGCAAAATTTGAGGCACTTACTGTAAGATGTGTAGATTCATATCAGTGACACAGAGTCATTAGGGAGGCATCTGATCATTCCCAGATTTCATTCTGCAGCAGTGACAATGAGCACAAACATGGAGCCAATGCCATAAATTACTACACTCAGACAAAATAAAAAACAATGAGAAGGAATCCTGCAACAGATGGCATTCCCCCCCCCCCCCCCCCCCCCCCCCCGATCTAAGCATCACAGCATCGGTCTGAGATTGCATGAAGAGACTGATGACACAGAAGAGCTGTGATGTCTTCTCCAAGCCGTTTGAAGCCAGCAGAATTATTCCAATTTCTCTCTTAATAACTAATTGACTGTGGTATAAAAATGTCCTCTTGTCCCATGAAAAAGTAATGAGCTTGTAAATTACTTTCAGAATTTCCAAATTCATAGAGAATTCAACTCAGTGGTTAACCTGCAAGTAATTTGGTAATATATGGGTCCAAGCAGAGGTGTGGACTCGAGTCACATGACTTGGACTCGAGTCAGACTCGAGTCATTAATTTTATGACTTTAGACTTGACTTGAAAAAATGTTCTAAGACTTGTGACTTGACTTGGACTTTTACACCAATGACTTGGGACTTGAATTGGACTTGAACCGGTTTACTTGAAAAGACTTGATATTTTACCCCAAATATAAAATTTAACATGCATATTATATAGAGATTGAAAATGTGACGTCATTCACGGGTAGAACCGCAAAGGATTCTGGGAACTCGTGGCAAGCGGTACTAGCGCACGCAGGCTTTCAATTAAAATCAGTTACACAGCGATAAAAAGAAACAAAAATGTCAAGAAGCTGTTGTATTATTAACTGCAATAGCCGGTCGCATGACAGCCACGGGAAGCCGACGGGTAAAGAGATCGGTTGTTATTGGATTACGTCGTTGAAGAGAAATTGTTCGAGCCATGTTTCCGAAGTAACAAAGAGTCGACGGGTGGCCTGGATTGCAGCCATTCAAAGACCAAATATAACGTCCCAGAACACTCCAGCTCACAGGTTAGTCTGCTCCAAGCATTTCCACAAAGGTCAGTCTGCTGTTGTAGTTAATACGTCATTTTTCTTAACATAATTGGTGAGATAGGTTACAAGCAAGTCTGGCGCTGAACAGAAATTGTCGCGCTATGCTCCTTTGTTTATTGTGCATAAATAGTGAATTGTCCTGACACAATATTGCGTTTCGCTTCTGTTATTATGGTACATTGACAAAAACATATACTTTTATTCACAGGGTAAAACAGTTGTTTTGTATCACTAATTGTCCAGTGCGATTACAGCATACAGTGTTATTGTCACTGCTACATTTCTGTGATGCTACCAGAAATTATTTCCACTGCTAATTAATTACCATTGAGCTCAAAGGTCCTATTAATAAACGGTTAACGAATATGTATTTATGACGACGATTTGTGAGACTGGTAAACTTATGATATGTACGATGGTCTTTACTTTCTACACGGTGCATTTCAAGGTCCTGTACCCATCCGTCGGTAAACTGTACCTGGGCTTGTTGCAGTGACCTGAAGTTACTAAACTTCATGAGTGTATGCGCTCACTCCAAGAAGCGTATAATTATAAATATGCATATAAATATGCTACGATGAGATAGCTGACTTCATCTAACTAGCAAATGTTGTCCAGGCTACGTTGGTGATTCAGTTTTTTTTAATATGTATGATATTTTTGTCATGCGATTTTAAAGCCGGTCCTACAACCGCATCCAAGAATAACATGCAGCTTATCTCAGAACTGTCGGTGAAAATTATTCTTGGAGCTAAGTTTAATTGAGCTGCATTTTAAAGAGGTGCAATTTCACAATTTGTGTATATTTTCTAAGTTCACTATTTTGTCATGTGTTGAGAAAAACACAGATTTAAAAATTACATGGTCTAATATTTACATTTAGCATAACTGCAACATGCTTTTTTTCGTTTTTTTTTTTAAAGACTCGAAAGGACTTGAAATTCAAAATTTCAGACTTGTGACTTTACTTGGACTTTTACACCAGTGACTTGAGACTCGACTCTGACTTGCCTGACATTACTTGAGACTTGACTTGAGACTTGAGGATAAAGACTTGAGACTTACTTGAGACTTGCAAAACAATGACTTGGTCCCACCTCTGGGTCCAAGTATATTAACACGGATACATGTGTTACAACATGGACATGATATTTGTGTATATGTTAGAAGTCTTCTTGGTGTGTATGTGTGTGTGTGTGTGTGGGGGGGGGGGCGGGGGTTATGAATATAAAATTAATCATGAAGCTAGCATGTGGCAGGTAAAAGCACAAAACCTGCTTGTCTTCATCTTTTTATAAGTTGGCTGCATATAAACACTGATGAGTCATACCATTAACATATGAGAAAGAGCTGCTGAAGTTGGGTTAAGGAGAGAGGTGTTGATCAGCAAGCGAGCGTAGATGGTCCACTGTTTAATTTATGTGTGAATTGAATGTTCATCTTTTTTTAGTTATATAACACAAATACAGGTGCATTTCTCCTCAGATAAACGTAGGTTTATATATTCTGCAGGCTTCATGCTCAGAAAGAGCGCCAGAGATGAGATGTCTGCTTTGATAGTGAATATATAAAGTATCCAATGAGGACGCAAAAGCATAAATGGGGAGATTCAAAAGTAAAATAAATAAATAAATAAATAATATAAATAGAATAACTGAATTTAATAGACATTAGCTACTGTGGAGCAACATCACGATTATACATTTTGCTGTGAGACTAAGTTGGCAAAGCACATCCTTGCAAGGTTAAATAGCTGGACCACTGTTTAATTTATGTGTTCCTTCTGAATCTAATGCTTGGCAACTAGCCAGTCTCTACTTTCCTTCATTTCTTCTAGTTATATAACAGAAATCCAGGTGCATTTTTCCTCAGATATCCATTTTAATGTATATTCTGCAGTTACAAACAGTCTAGAGTGACTAACAGTAATTTTATGTTGGCACATATCAGATGTTGCCGTGAAGGTCAGCAGGGTTGGTACATTTTTTACCAATTAGCAAATCAGAATGAGTTGAGTTGGGACATTAAACAGGACTCGAATGCAGCATTACTTTGTAGACACAGGTGGGTGTGCGGAGTAAATGTGCGATTATTGACCTCTGTGACCCATTTGTGCCGTTCAGCTATCAAGATTCAAAAACATAATGCAAACTCTCGAACGTAATGTATGCCATGCTTAAATCCAGATACAAAAGTGTTTTATGAAAGCAGCTCTTTACTCTTCACTGCGTGGGAGGCCATATTGGAGAAAATGTACCTGACCCGAGGAAGGAAGTAAAGGGCTGCTGAATGATAAGTTGGGGGAAAAAATACCTATTCCTAAAAAGCTGTGGGAAAAAACAGTGGGTGTTAATGAAAACAAATTTCTCTTTCTTCTTATTCAAATATAGTCGAGGATATATGGATGGGATGGATATATTTTGGACATATTATATTTGCAGTTTACCCATAATAACTTAAACAATAGGAAGCATCTTTTCCTGATATCGTCTTTTCTTAACCGGATTTTGTGCTAATGTGTTTCCCTTCCCTACATCAGTCTGCATTTTTACCCCCTAACATCCCTTTTCCCCCTCTTAAGTGTTTCTTTTCATTTGTCTCCTTACACCTTTTTGTTCCTTTCACATTTTCACCTCCACTCTTACACCTTTTTCTTTTCCCATTTCCTTGAGTTCCCTACCCACTGCTTTTTTAAAACTCATCTCACCTTTTTATAAAGTAACATTAGGGCAAAAAAAACCCATCATCAGCTCCAGCATCCATCTGTTCCTTCTCCCTTTATTCGTCTTTCCTCTTTTTCTTCCCTCTCCATTTCTACCCTTTACAATTTTAGACTTTTTGCTTTGATAGCAGCGTTGCACATTCCTCATTCTGTCACCTATATTCCAGAGGTCATCACCTGGAGCTTTTCCAGTAGTCTTGAAGGAGTTCCCACACGTGCATAACATTTGTTAGCTGCTTACAATCATGCTCATCCCAAACCATCTCAGTTGGGATTTTGTCAGTGACTGCAAAGGTCATGTGATGTTACCATATAAAGGCGGCATGCTTCTTTCGTCTCGATGAAAAACAAAAGGTGGTCCCTGTAACGGAAACTGCATGGGGTGATCGTGGCTCAAGAGTTGGTAGTTTGTCTTGTAATCGGAAGGTCAGGGCAGCTATTGCTACAACTGTAGCTTGCCTCCACCAGTGAGTGAATGAATAGTGGAATTGTAAAGTGCTTTGAGGGTCTCAAAAAGCCCTATATAAATGCAATCCATTATTACTATTTGGACACCTGCAAGTCCGTTCCTTTCAGTCTCTGGGTGTTAGCAGTTTTCTTTTTCTGGGTCTCTCTTAGTTCCATCATGAAGACCTTATTCACACAGCCTCCTGTGTGAGCACTGGTGTGGACTCTCATCTTTTCAGTAATACACAATTAATTCAGAATCAGATGTCTGAGGAGGGTGCACAGTATCCTGCGGGACCAACATCACCCTGCGCGCCACATTTTCCATCTGCTGCCCTCAGGGAGAAGGTACAGGTCTATACAGGCCAGAACATCCAGACTGGCCAACAGCCTGTATCCACAGGCTGTGAGGCTCCTGAACTCTCTGCCCCCCTCTCACGGACAATAACCATATCCAACTTCTTAATAGCAATGAACTGGTCTGCATTGGTGCATCATATCTTTATTCTCTTCCCCCTCCTGCCCCCCCCCCCCCCCTCTTTCTTAAATAGATAACTATCATATCTGATATCATATCTCACAGTACAATAATATTGAATGGGTTGCATTGTTGTATTTTGTCATGTTTCTCAGGTCTTTGTCTGAATTTCTACGAACATTATTGCTAAGGATTGTCTTATTGCATTGGAGTCACACTGGGTTAAATATGTACACTTGGGTTTTAAGGGGTATTTATTATTTTCTTCTTTTTTTTGGGTTGTATGGAAGCCCCAAACGCAATTTCATTGTTCTTGACAATGACAATAAATAAATAAATACCAAAAATACCAAATCAGATCACCATGAAAGTTGCCCAAACCTCTGCTTCTTCCCTAATTTGGTGATTTTTGAAACTATAAGAATCTTTAAGTCTTGTATGTATTCAGGACAAGAGAGAGACATACTTCAGTGCACATTCTTTCACCCTCAACATGACCAAAAGGTTTAAGTGTCAGAGAACTTTAGAGCTCATATTTGAAGATTGGAAGAAGCCAGGAACTCTCACAATGTGAAGATAAATTAGAAATCGGTGCCTAGAATCATTCTGATTCTACAAGTGAATCTGAAGATGTCCCCCTGCTCAACTGCTAACATAGTATGGATGGTATGGGTAGTGAAAAATATGCTGTCAATGGCTGCAACAGGTTTTTCTCGTCATACAACCTGTGACAGTAGTTTCTCAAAACAAAACTCACAAAACTGACACTATGTTAACATATTAATGTGATTGAAGATATTTGCTTACAGTGTGTGGGGAGAGTGAATTAGCTTATAAACAGCTAAACTGATGATGGCATAGAAATAAAAGGGTTATTTTTGTTCTTTATTACCAATTAAAATCAGAGATGATATTAACACAAGCTGTTAATAAATAATGAATACACCTTAACAAAGGTGATCGAGCTGATGTCAGTTTCTTTCTTTGTACATTGGGTCAGAGGTGTGACCAAACCCACCTTCACCACCTCAGTAACATGACTGGCAGCCATCGATCGCTGCCCCACTTAAAAAGTCAAGAGCCAGTTCACATAACTGCTTTCTTAAAGGTGAGGCCTTTGGTCCAATCGGAGGTGAGTGTGTGATCCATCTCATCTCACGTCGCCTTTGGCTCTCCATCACAGCACAGAAACAAGGAGGAAGAACATTTTAAAACATTTCCTGCTCTCTCCAGGCTGTTGCTGTGATGGTTTTCATCAATACCAATCTCTGCTTTCGATCCAGCAAAGTGAAGATGAACATTTTCTTTCCACTTTTTGAACAGCGGCACAAAACCTACCTTTTGTATCAGCTATTTTGTTCAGACTCGGATCATCCTAACGCTGACAATTCCTCATTTCCTAACTTATATCCACACTGCCTCCTTAAACCCTTCTTTTCCTTTTTCTGCCTTTTACTGTCAATTCTTTATTCCTTTTCCAATTTTTCATATTTTACTCACCTTTCATCGTTTCCTTTTCAAAAACAAAACCATGTCCTTACCTTCTTTATGTCCTTAATATTCTGCTTAACTGAAACAGCTGGACATCAAACCACCAACACTGGGACCACTGAACAAACCCGTTCGATACCAACGTGCCAGGCTCTGCTGAAGGCCCTGAACATTCACAGATGCGCTGTGAACCACAGAGCCATATTTCCTCCCTGCTGTGAGAATAATTGAGAGTAAACACAGAACTGAAGTGAACGAGTTGCTTCCTCAGCCTGTTGAACATTTGCATCATTTGAAAAATGACAGGAGGAGGTGAACTGTAATCTTCAGGACAAACTGGACTCCTTTCCAATTTCCACCTCCCCTTCCTTATCCTCCGAGTGTAACATTAGGTTGTGTAGCTGTCTGCTCTGATATATTGTTGCAGTAGCCGATGGTCGGGGCTTCCCCTGACTGATTCTTTATGCCGACCGAACAGCAGCTAATCTTGGCGGGAATGCAGCGGGGCTCCTCATCAGGCAGACAGCAACTGTAAACAGTGCTGATTGATTACCGCCTGGAGTGTATTTCCCCCCACTCCTGCAGGACTCGCAGTGTTGTTGCATGTTGTTTGACTGTCACGCCACACTAATGCTGGTATATCATTAACAATAAGATGGCATGTTTTTTTCTCGAGGATGCAGTCATGAGAGCGGCTCTCTGTCCGAGTCTCTTAAAGCACCCGCTTTTATTCCATTAACAGCTGACACGACGCTGCATCTACTTCAGATTAGTGTGACAAACCCTTCCCTGTGGCCAATCGGGAGCACTGGAAGGCTAATACCAAATGTGGCTTTATTCTGTTTGCCGCTTGAACAATTTGTGATTAGAAGGAGGCGGCGGCAAACAGGGTGGCAGCCACAAGGGGCACTAATACGCTGCCGCTCCTCGAGAAGTTACTGCAGACGGCTGGGTAAAAGTGACACTAATTCATGACCAGCCGCTGCCTTGGAGCACTTATGACTGCACGCCCCCCTCACAGGCTGCTCCTTAATCCTCCCAACATCCCTCCCACTGAGCTGGATTCAGACTCCGATGGCCCATCGGGGGCCACGGATGTGACCGGTGCTCTGATCCCGAAGTGTTTTATCACAAATCTATCAGCTCTCACTTCATACTGCATCAGATTAGATAAGAGCAGATCCACTTTATTTCGGCCTGCAGGGAAATTCATCTTCAGCACGAAAAGCGCAGCGGCAACGAGGACGTGACAGAAAGTCATAAAGCACCCAAACACGGCATAAACACAGCGTGAAATATAAAACTCATCACAGCCAGTCTGTTATGTTCCTGTAAAACATCACAAACATATCAAAGGAGTAACTGATGCTCTCCATACGAGGAAAACACAGATTTTCTCTCACCTAGGTCTTGGCTTTAAAAACTGTAAAAAAGAAGTCAAGTATTTCCTTTCATTTCCTTTTCTTCTTCCTGTTTTCTTTCTTCATTTTACCAGCGCTTCCTTTTACTGTAATCATTTTTCTTTCCCTAGCCCATTTCTTTTCCTCCAGCTTCCTTTCATCCAGTGATTTCATCTTTCATTTCTTTTTGACTGCCTTCATCTTTCTATGCTACCTTTTTGCTCTACATTTCATCTCTCCCTTACCTATCCACTGCACCTTCTTCTTACTTTTCTCCCTCCATTTTCTTGCCTAGTTTTTTAATTTACTTTCGTTTTTTTTTTTTTTTTTGCATTTTTCCTCCACCTTCTTTTTGCATGTCTGTTTTTCTTACATTCCCTCTTTTAATTTTTTAATCCTTCCTACTTCCTTCTTCTTTCCCACCACTTTCATGTGTTATTTAGCTCGGAATGTTTAATCTCATACAAACATAACACATTGTCTATACCAGCTAACCATCAGTGTGCTTTTGTGTGAGGAAAAATGTGTTTTGCAAATATTTCAGACTTTTAGAATCTGAGCTGCTCTAAAGTGGCTGAATCCTTTCGACAGAACTGCACAGCTGACATTCAGTGTCACTTCTGATCCAAATGAGTCTCCTTTGAGCTTCAGAAGGAGAAATTTCATTCAAAAGTATATTATACTTTCATGCCATCTTCCAATTTCCTTTGACAGCTCAACTGTTGACATTTAGTTACAAACTCTGGGTAATTTTCTTTTTATGGGAGTTTTAGTTTTCTTCTTGTGTACCTAAGTTAAATACGACAAACTGAAAACTGACTGTTCCATTTGTTTGGAGTACAACACTGAACAGGTGCTTCAGAGTTATTGGTTTACATGTTGTGAAGAAGAATTGTGTCTATTTTATCTTTGGTGTTTGAGCTGCTGCGTGGGAGAGACGGGAAGCAGCAGGAAAGATTGTTCAGTTGTTGGAGTGATGTGTGTTTTTCGCTGCTTTACGCAGTACGAAAACAGACAGTTCGACACCCGTGTGCGATGATATGATGTGTCTGTCTGTCAGCGAACATGACGAGCCCCTGACAGATGTCAGTAAACACACAAAGACTGGCACTGATGGAGGGAAATATCTTTTAATGCTTCTTATAGCTATTATTATTATTCGCAGAGTAATTATCTATTTTTGTTTTTATCTTTGGTCCATTTCAATATGCTACAGAGCAGCGCTGTTTCAGGGCTGTGATTAGGGATTATACGGCCATATTTTAAGGCTCAAATGACCCCGATTGCATGCAAGAGTGAAAATTAAAAACATAATTTGGTCACACATTAGAGTGACTCTAAATTGGCAGAATGGATTCACTCCTGTTAGTGCCAGCAAATCCGTCATTAACTTCTCTATGTCCTCGCTCTCTCTTATTAGGTAAAAAACATTGATATAGACACTTACTGAGGTTGGCCAGCATCACCTCAGCACCTGCTGTCCTGCATGTTTTCAGTTTAGAAGGAGTGCAAAATGACATTGACTGTCATAGACGAGCGTAAATTAATGTAAACTGAAATATATCATTTTGTTTAACTCATCTATCTATCTATCGATCTATCGATCGATCGATATATATATATATATATATATATATATATATATATATATATATATATGGTGAATTGAGTTTGAAATGAAGTTAAAGCTAGACTGGCTGAACAGGTTTGCTTGAAAGATTTTGTAAAAACCCATAAGAGATGATGGGTGAAGTCAGTAGGGTTCAAATACTGAGAGACAAAGCAAAACATAACAAAATCTTTCCCAGCATTTACAATCACAGCGAGCGACGTTATTTGTGCGCCAGCTGCCTGTACAATAGTAGTAAAAGTCATGCTATATTTTTAGGTGCTGTTCAGAGCTACGTCCCCTACATTTTGCCCACAGAATGGAGGATCGGCCAATCTAAAAAAATGCACAAGGTCTCCTTTGATGTCAGTACTTTGACACACCTGCTGTAGAATTTTATACAAGGAAAAGGGTAAATCCTGAGACATTCACAGAACAGAGAGAAGACCTCCCTTTGTGTTTATTTTTCACGATTTAAAACAACAACAATAAAGGATGCTTGCCCCAGTGCATCAAGGCACTGATAAACTGATATGACTGCGTGTATCTCTGAGATTCTTGCGACAGATCAGCAGTAATGTGGTGGAACGAGAACAGGCTTGAGCATAACGCAGTAATAAACATCTGGACTGAGTCTGCATGTTCTCCCTGTGCCTCCATAGGTTTCCGCCCACACTCCAAAGACATGTCTGTTAGGCTAATTGGTGAAGTAGCTGTGCATGCTAGCGTGTATTGACCCATGGTGGACTGGCGACCTGTTGAGGGTGTACACCGCCTTTGGCCCTATTACAGTTCAGATGGCCTCTAACTCCTCCTGCAAAATCCCGCAGTTAGGAAAAGAGACGGATGGATGGACGAACAAAAAGATACTACCAAACTACTGCTGTTACTTCTTCTTATACAGTTGTGCTACTACTGCTACTTAAACCGCTGATTTTGTGGAGTGCAAGTCTTTGTGTTGCTGTAAAATTAGTTGCAACTCTCGCTGTGTGTTTGTGAAATTGCCTTTGATTACAGAGCTTCATTACATTTCATTACAGAAGCTGATGCTCTCTACAGTACATTAAAAACTCAAGCAGCCTCAACTTTTGAGGATGTGGGGTATTAGCGCTGACTGCCGTCTCCACATCTCCATTCACAAGTTGTTTTTATTGTCTTTATTGTCAATTACAGAGGCACTCTCTGTGTGTTAGTTACAGCTTTATGGCTGCCTTTAAACTCTGTGTTGGTGCAGTCCAATAGGCTGCTCAATGAATTATGGGTGTAATATTGAAGGCATTTTCAGAGTTTCCTTTGGAGAGCAGTTTCAATCATTTCTCAGCTGCTGAGTGTCATCAGATTGAACAGTAAAATCACAGTTACAAAACGCCGGTGTAATGTATGAGAGTTTTCTTCATGTTTACACTCCCCGTGACCCGAGGAGTGTCTGATCGCATCTGTGAGTGTAGAAGTGTTTAACATCTCAAAGTCCATCAGTTAGAGGTTGGAAAGCCACGTGCAGCCTTTGAAAGCAGCCTGACCTGACACAGATATGATGGTGTCTGTTCTGTTTGACGCCCAGTGTGACCATGAAGTGGAACACAGATATCTTTATCTGTGCATGTCTCTTGAATCAGGCTTGCTTGTTGTTCCTAGAGTATTTAAAAGTAGAACGGGAGGAAGAGCCTTCAGTTTTTAGGCGCCTCTTCTATAGAACCAGCTTCCAGTTTGGATTCAGGAGACAGAAACTATCTATGCTTTTAAGATTAGGCTTCAAACTTTCTTTTTGCTAAAGCATAGTTAGGGCAGTCATCAGGTGACCCTGAACCTTATTGCTATGTTGCAATAGGTGTAGGCTGCTGGGAGAGTCCCATAATACACTGGGTGTTTCTTCTTCACTCACTATGTGTTCCTCCACAGTATGTCTTTTATTCTGTCTTCCTTCTCTCTCCCCATTCGGTCTTTCAGTTGGCCGCCCCTCCCTGAGCAGGCACGCTCCATTTTGCGTAACTATTTTTAAATCCCTGTAGAACCGGAACCACGTAAGCTGGCGCAATTATATTTTTTGCATATGAAACGGGAGGAGTTGTACTTAAATCTTATGCCATTAGCTTGTCCTAAGTAGGGATGGGTACGGCACTGGTTCTAACATAAACGGTAGTAACCAGACCGAAGAGCAGCGCACATTTCGGTGCTTTATTTCAGTGCTTCTTTTTTTTTCTTGAGATGTCATACACTTTGGATTCTAGCCAATCATTTTACCTTTCCAAGGATAGTAGGCGGGCCCAGGTACATACGTTCTTTTAGAGCAGAGCTACAGATTAAAAACGCCCAAGACGAAGCGGTCAAAACTATTGCTGTACTTCACAGCAAAAGATACAAACTCAGCAGCCTGCAACAAGTGCTTTAAGGTGATACTGTGCAAAGGAGGTAAAACCTCAATTCTGATGAAACACCTGTCGAAGCATAGCGTTTTTTTAAAAGCCGAGAAATGCACCGAATTTGATAGCTTGCTGCAAGACCGAGCACCGAGCACATCTACTGCCGGTGTGGTGCCTGTTATCGGACCCAGAGCTGGTCCGTGAGTCGTTTGGTACCGGGCCGCGAGAGTAGAGGCTCAGGTGTGAAATGTATGGTTTTCAGGGTTTTTATCGGTTTTCAGCGTTATTTTGTTATTGTTTTTATCGTTAACTCAGTTTTCCTGGGTCTTTCCACATGTGTTATGAATAAATCTTCTTTTTTTTGGTACCGGTACTAGTTTTATTTTGTTGTATTTATCCGCGACACCTTAAAGGCCGGTCCGTGAAAATATTGTCGGGCATAAACCGGTCTGTGGCGCAAAAAAGGTTGGGGACCGCTGAATTATGTTGAGTAGGCTAACCACGTTATTAAATTAAAGCACGTAACGTGAACTAGCAAACACCATCGTAGTTACATGCGGCTGTCTTCTTGTTTGATAGAGTGATACCATACGAACTGGACATGTGTGTGCTTAATAAACTGGCAAATTACAGCAGGATTTTCCTATCCTCGGTCAGAAGGCACAGGTGACTTATATGATGAAAGAGAGGGTCCACAGCAATGATAATTTGGGTTCCTTTAATCCAAAACATCTCCAGAAGTGAATTCGTGTGAGTATATGTATGTGTGGTTCTGTAAAATAACAGAAATTACAATTAGCAAACAATTAAAGTCAACCAAACTGGTCTAAATAATACAGAAAGGGTTGAACAGAAAATCTAATTCGAAAATGACTAAACCCCACCCCCTGGTGGACACAAATGGGCTCCTGCACAGGGATAGACTCCATCTTTACTTTGGGCAGCTCAGTTCCCAAGGGTGGCGCCATTTTGGTCAAATCAGCGTGAATATACAGTGTCTCGTGGCTACACAAACCGCTGGAAAACTCTATAAAAGCATCACACAATGTACATAGGCAAGTGTATGATAAGTTACAACCATAGAACAAACAAATACAAGGCACTTACTTATCATTCACGCACACGCACGACACATGTTCAGTACAACAGCCCAGGGGTCCGTTCTTCGTACCTCGCTTACTACATCCAAGACCAAATCATCGCGCTAACTCTGAGCTTGCTATTCCGGTTCCCCGAACACACCTGTTGTTGACGATTAGTATAGCTGGATGAAGTAATGTGAGATCACTGGGTGGCTTAACAGGGGCTACGCATCGATAGTAGAAACATTGATCGGCAACCCTTTGATTGGTCTGCGAAAATGTCGAAGGAGCGCGCTCAGTATTTTTTGGCAGCAGAGCAAGAACTCTTGATTGAGGGATTTCAGGAGTTTCAGAGTCTAATTAAAACGCAAGGGAACACTGCAAAGGCTGCAAAAGCAAGGAGGGAGGGCTGGCAGAAAGTTTCTGACAAATTAAACTCGTAAGTAATTTAATAATAATAATAATAATAATAATAATAATAATGGATTGGATTTATATAGCGCTTTTCAAGGCACCCAAAGTGCATGACAATACCACTATTCATTCACTCTCACATTCACACACTGGTGGAAGCAGCTACGGTTGTAGCTACAGCTGCCCTGCGGCAGACTGACAGAAGCGAGGCTGCCATATCGCGCCATCGGCCCCTCTGGCCAACACCAGTAGGCGGTAGGGTAAATTTATTATATTATATTACATTATATCATATTATATTATATTACATTATATCCTCTTTCACATTAGAGCCACAACAGGACCCACTAGAACATGGGAACAAGTAAAAGTGAAATATAAGAATATTCTACAGAATGGTAATATTTATCACTTATATTGCTTTTAGTCTCTCGAAAAGAGACCTTGAAATAATCTGTTTGTTTATAACAGCTACCAAGAAAAGGGCAGAGCAAAAAAAGACAGGTGGTGGTCCTGCACCCCCTCGTCAACAAGTTGGTTAAGTAAATAATACCCTCACGGGAAAATCGATATCTCTCTATGAGCACACTGTCGCGCTGAGCTAAAGGATCCCGTCTATCCCGCAATATACGCTGAATTCTGAAAACTCTCCTTATCAATCTTGCACCTTCCGCAATGGGTGGCTCGCGTATACGGACAGGACATGGCTGCGACAGACTTCCCAAATCCACCTTCGCTTTTATAGCCGTGGTCTCTCATCTTGATTACACGAAGTAATTTACTATTACTACTCTAAAATATGAATTACATCTGAAATAATCAAATACATGAAATAGAATGATTAATAGTACATTTCCCTTTTTTTAGGAAATGACCTGTATGTATCTGTATGAAATCAATGAAAGGATCAAGTGCTGCATTATCTTTAGTTACATTGATAATATTTATTTATGGTAAAACAGTGGTAAAATATCGCTGTTGCTTTCGTATAAATGAAGCGGACATACCTGAGTGGCCGCAATCTAATCCTGTTTACATAAAGTAAACCTGCTCCCGAGCAGGTTTACACTTACGGATCTGTTGCTATGACAGCAAGTCCCGGATGAGCTTCGGAGAACCGAACGATCCAAGATCACGCGAAATTGTCAACAATCAAATCCAGCTAACTTACTTAGCGAGGTACGAAGAACAGACCCCAGCTCCACCAGCGCTATCACGGTGAACCAGCGCAAACACAAACAAAGGATGGGAGGAATGTACCATCTTAGCAGTGGTTAAAGGGGGTCCGTGGAACAGTCTATATACACAAATCACAGGGGTTTATACACCATATATGCCCTATAGCTGCAGAAAAGGCAAACATTGTTATCTTTTTACAAAAACAACAGCTAAACATGAGAGGTTTTAGGACAAAGTTTATGTTTTCCATTGTTTAAGCACCGGTTCCAACCAAAGGAGGTATGTTGTATCAACAGAAAAGGCTAACTTGGTTATCATTTTGCAGAAAAAAAGAGACTGATAAAAATAAAAACATAAGAGGTTTTTGGACAAAGTTTGTGTTCTCCATTCTTTAAGCACCGTTTAAGCACTGGCACCGTTTCAAAAGTACCGGTTTGTAGTGATGGTAAATTTGATTCTTTTTACTGAATCGAGTGTTAATGAGTCACTCACCAAAGTGAATCGGATTTTTGAGTCATTTGATTCACTGAGTCAGTTGACCAGAGAGTGCAAAAATTTTACATTTTCACTCAAACTTAATTTGTTTCCCTTTTCATGTAAATCCCACTGCTAAGATGAATGATTAAAAAAAAAAAAAAAACTATTTTATAGAGAGTCAAAGGAGCTTGGAAAGAAAAGCGTCTATTTTTTGTGCAACTTTTTTGTATTTTTTTGTATTTGTACAAAAACACTTTTCAATTTTTTTGTAGTTCATTGCACCTTTTTGCAATTTATCTAGTTATTATGGACTTAATGCATACATATTATTAAAATTTAGGCTATAATGGTTGTATTGATGTATAACAACTTGAAATGCTCCCAAAAATGGCACTACAGCATGTAAAAATATAAAGATTAGCTCTGGTAAACTTGGTTCCATGGGTCTTAAAGGGTTAATAGACCTCTCTGCATTGAATCATACTTATTATTAATCTCTGTCTCTCTTCCACAGCATGTCTTTTATCCTGTTTTCCTTCTCTCACCCCAACCAGTCGCAGCAGATGGCCCCGCCCCTCCCTGACCCTGGTTCTGCCGGAGGTTTCTTCCTGTTAAAAGGGAGTTTTTCCTTCCCACTGTCGCCAAAGTGCTTGCTCATAGGGGGTCATATGACTGTTGGGTTTTTCTCTGTATATATTATTCTAGGGTCTACCTTACAATATAAAGTGCCTTCAGGTAACTGTTGTTGTGATTTGGCGCTGTATGAATAAAATTGAATTGAATGACCACAAACGGTGCCTTATTTAGTACAGCAGTTGGAGTTCTTTGTTGAGAAAATTCTAGCTATTTGATTCACTTTGCAGTTAGCCAGAATTAATCTTAATTGTTCAACCTGCTTTCTTGTATTTGTTAAAAGAGAAATATTTTTGGTACAACTAAAAGGATGAAATACGAAGTTGAAATGATCCATTAAATTTTTACTCAGAAAGAGTCATTCACTCACCTGTTGCTTACAAGATGTGTCTGAGCCGTGGCGTGTGTCACCTCATTGTCAGTGCAGTGAACATGCAGGAGTTGTTGTTTTTTTTGGCTAAACCAACCTCACCATCTGCCCTGAATCTTCATCTACTTTCTCCGGATGAAATTCAAGTTGAAGTGCTGCTGCTTCATCACTGAACCTTATCACGGTGGATTTATTTTTAATTACTGTAAAAGAAACAATTTTCAGATCTTGATCGTGAGACGTTGACTCATTCCTATTGCAAATCACCCATTTTCAGCCTCGACGGCGACACGGTGACAATGAGCGATGACGCTGCACTCGTTAGAAGAGTTTCTGCTTTCAGTCTGCTAGACAAATCAGCAGGGAGGGAGACGGGAAGGAGGTGGTGGAGGAGGTCTTTCTAGATGAATGTCTTCTTTTATCGCCGTGGTCAAACTTAAAGGAGAAAGTGACAGACGGGGCTGGTGGCTGCATTTCCCAGCTTTTCTGTGTAATTAGTACTTCATTTAACAGAAATCAAAGTCTGCAGCTTGACATTTAATTTCCTTCTGAGCACTGCTGTCGTTATCAGCTGGATGGAACAAAGGTGGCGGACATTCTGTGTCCTAATGGCCAGTGTAGAGAATAATTCAGCACTGATTACTATTTTCAAGTTTATTTTCCCCAATGATGTCATCAGTTCTTATTTGAATACATGAAAATGAGCACAAACAAGATATTCTAGAGTTTGGTCAGTTTAAGTGAAATTTAACTTCATTTTATTTTTGTAACAAAATGACTCCCAAACAGATCTATTTTCTTAACGCGTCCCTGGTGATGATGATGATGATGGCTGACAAACACCACGTGTTGTTCAAACAATAAAATTGGTCTATGTTCGACACATATTAGAAAAATATTAGACATATTTTTATGCCTTTCTTTAAGCTTAGTGAAAATACATCTGCTAGCATGTCTCTACCTATAACTTCAGTATAAGTAGTGGACCTATCCTGAAACCAGCCACTGGGAGAGGGTAAAGCTGTTGTGCTATTCATTTGTTTACTATAGAGCAGAGCTTTGTTTTCTTGAGTTACCAAAAGACTTTATCATTCTGCTATTGGACCTTCCTCTTTGCAATTATTTTATTTATTTATTTTGTAAACTTGGACAACTTGGACCTCAATACCACCAAGAGAAAAGAGCTGGTGGTCGACTCCAGAAGGAGGAAGAGCGCATCAGCATCAACAGGGAGTGTGTGGAAAGGGTGTCCAGTTTCAAATTCCTGGGTGTGCACATAGACACAGACATCCAATGGAGCTCAAACACCTCGGCGGTTGAAAAGAAGGCCCAACAGCTGCTGATTGTCTTCTACCATTATTCCATTGAAAGTGTGCTGATATACTGCATCTGTGTATGGTTCTCCAGTTGCAACGGGGCACACAAACAGGCACTTCAGACGGTCATTAATGTGGCCCAAAATATAATTGGACATCGTCTTCCCTCCCTCGAGGACCTGTACAGCACTCGCTGTCTCAAGAGGGCACGCAGCATCCTACGGGATTGCACACACCCAGGACACCGGGTGTTTAAGCTGCTGCTGTCTGGCAGAAGATTCAGGCTGCTGAGCTTGAGGACGATCAGACTCAAGGGAAGCTTTTACAAC
This sequence comes from Aulonocara sp. 'chitande type north' Nkhata Bay, assembly GCF_057382095.1. Taxonomy (NCBI): domain Eukaryota; kingdom Metazoa; phylum Chordata; class Actinopteri; order Cichliformes; family Cichlidae; genus Aulonocara; species Aulonocara sp. 'chitande type north' Nkhata Bay. The sequence continues at coordinate 8,423,568 of NC_141345.1, forward strand.
AGGGCAATAGCCCTAATCAATACTAACAGCTAAGCTAATAATAATAATGTGCAATAAACATTCACTCATTGTTTTATTTATTTATTAAGTCCGTTTTTTTTTTGCTCATACCTTTCGTGCACTTTAATAAAATCCACTTTAAGTTGTTTAGGTGTGCTGACGTGGGACACTTTCCAATTTCGTTGTACTATTGTACAAGGTATGACTGCGCAATGACAATAAAGAGTTATCTTATAGTAAGGGATGGGACAGATGACCCTGAGCTGTCCTTTATCCACGGTACTGTATACAGGTGTCACCTATGAAGCTGGCCTGCAGAAGTAGCACCTGGTTTCTCAGGTGTGTTTTTCATTTCTCGGTTGGTGTGGGAACACCACTACAGAACACGGACAGGTGGTGGCTGGGTAGAAAGAGATCCGAGCACTTCTACACTCTTAACATAGATGTGTTAAATTTTAACACACAGCTCAGGGACAACACATTTTGTCTGCATTTTAAAATGTAAAATATTTTTCATCATCATTTTTTTTTTAAATAATCAATTATTATTATTTTTTTTTTTACATACACTGTGTCAAAAGTCACACAAAATGTGTTAAATGTGCCCAACATATTTTTCGTGTCATTTTTGTAACACGTTCTGTCTAAGCGTGTAGTTGGACCGCAGCTCCCATGGCTCGGCTCGAGTAAGAGCAGACGAGGAGGCAGTGTGGCTGATTCATGACCTCACAAAACAGAAACAAACCACTGAAGATGACCTGGGAAAAATAAAAAGATATTTTCTGCTGCAAAAGTACAAGAAAAAAAATCAGAAAAAATCAGAAACATTCGAGTCTCCATCCAGCTTTAATCGAAGCTGTAGTTCACCTGCAGCAGAACGTCTCTTTGTCTGTCTGTGAAAAGTCTTTTTATCAGCTGCCAGCATTCTGCTTTTACTCTCTGCTGTGAGCCTCAGAGTTATTAGATCAGGGACAAGAGTCCACCAGGGGAGTCTGGACTCAGCTGGAAATGAGCAGAATGACCGAACTGAGGATCGGCTGACGCGCCGTCGCAGTGTGGAGGTTTCGCCACGCTGTGAAACCTGATCTGGTAATTGGAAGGTGGATGAGGGAAAAGGAAGGTTTTGAGATGAAAACTGTATTTATCACATAATCACAAAGGGGAAAAAAATATCATGCCTCTGCAATACTAGTTGTCATACATTTACAGGGCACCTGAACAATGCATATTGAATCAAGAGATTTAATTAGTGTGCTGAGAAAATACATATCAAAACAGAACACAGCAATCATTATATTTAATGATGAGTTTAGCCAATATATCACTCTGTTTTGATCTATCCTGTATATATTTTTACTAGTTTACTGTTACTTTTGATTAATTTCTGTCTTCTCAGACTGACCAGAAACTTATCTGGGATCCACATCTCTCAGTGTGTGGTGGTGCGCTATTTGTACAACTTAAACTAAACTACCTGAAACTACCTGAAGGTTAAGGTTCAGCCCAAAGATAGCATGACTACTAGTATGTTTGGGCGTTTTATTAGCATTAATGTCACATCGTTGATTTTTTTCACTGTGTCCTGATATTGGCATTGACCCACAGAGGTCCAGAAATAGAGGTATGCAAAGTGAACGACAGCATAAAAGACTGAACCTGTGATCTTGAAGGAATTTACCTCTTAGGGAGGGTTTCTTTCTTTTTTTTAAGCAGACAAATGTTAGTTTACATTTAGTGTTTAACATACATCGTCCTGGACATCTCCTTTTCAGGTCATGGAGGGTGTAGAAAATGGGAAGCATTTAGTCAAAACACTAGCATCGAAATTGTCTCTTGGCCACATCATGGCATACATGACTGGAAGCACCATGGTTCTTTGCAGACCAGAAGCACATTGCCATTAAGCCCACAATAAGCTGGTAAACCACTGTTTTATGGAAAGAACAATGATGGCTACCTCAACTCCAATGATGGGGCTCAAACTAGGAAAAACAGGCCCAGACCAAAAGTTTTGGTCATTTTTTTATCAAGTAACCAGTGAAAAAGAAAGAGTTGAAGGATCAGGATGAGGTGAAGGCTTCAGCCCCTTGAGATGACCTCTTACCCCCCTGAGACAACCTCACCCGCTCACCCCCGCTCCTCCCCCCAACCTCCTGCTCTTCAGCTGCCACAGAGGGAATCGAACGTCTTAACGCTCCGATAGGCCCTGCTAAGTCATGCAGGAGGGAGGAGACGAGCTGTCAGAAACTCCCATCATCCTCTCTGGAAATACTTTCCCTAGAGGCTGTTGGCTATCCAGTGGGTGGACAAAATAATGGAAACGCTCACCAGATATCAATCCCTTGGATTTCCTTTTGGCTTTAAATTAATTCAATCGTTTTCTAAAAAAACAAAAACAAACTGAGAAATTGGGAAGAAACCCATTTTGAAGAATTTAAAAGTTTTGACAGTCTCAGTTAAAGTGAAATATTCAGACCCTGAAAGCTAAGACACTGCATACGTAACTGTAGATTCAGGTGGTCTGAGTGACAAAACATATCAAAGTATTGCAGCAAGTTAAATGCAGAAATGCAGGAAGTTAAACATAAGCAGAGATTTAAATAAGGATAAAAAGCACCAGAATGGTAGCTGCAAACAGTTCAGATTGTAAGTAACCAGTACAATAAATAATTAGAACTTTTGGAGTCCAGCAGGACTGAAAGTGCTCTGCAGGTCAGACAGCATGCCAAACAGGAACCCTTAAACCTTCACTAGGTGCTCAATACGCACATGGATCTGAAAATAAATGTTAGTGTTTAAGTAGTTTGTTATTGTTCAATAGGGCCTCCTTTGATTTAACAGTTAGCAAAATGCACGCATGGGCTACCTGCATTTTATGGATTCAATAATTATATGCTGCCTTTGCTTGTCTTACAGTTCACTACATTCTTGATCAAATTTTCATTTTTATCAGGTGCTGTTTTGATTCCTGATCTTTGCACTTTCTTGGCCAGGTCACCTTGAAAAAAAGACATTTTAATCTCAAGGCATTTCCTGGTAATAAAGGCTAAATACATACATACATGCAGAGTGCATAGGTTGGGCAGATCACTGAATCTGCTCAAACAGAATTATTTGTGAAGGGGATCAGAGGAATAACTGCAACAGTCTGTAACATGCTGAAGTGTTTATCTCTGTCTGAGTGCTCAGATTCTCGTTTTATTTTATGGTGGTACACATTTTGTAGTTTTAGCTCCTTAGGTATTTAAGTACAGCAGGATCACTAAAACTACAGAAGCCTGTCAACACAAATAGGTTCAGGCATTTGCAGTCAATATAAAAAAGTCAAACTATAACATGAGGAGGCGATTACATGCATGATTTTTGCCCATAATTTTGAAGGCATGTCATATTTAGCAATCCTATTTATCCATATTGTATATTCTGTATATGTGTATATGTGTATATATGGTGTATTTATGCTTATATCCTTACTCTCATTCCCCTTAATGTATTTGTAACATGCAACTTCTTTTGGTGCTTTGCTACTGGAAACTGAATTTCCCGGAGGAACCCACCCGAGGGATTAATAAAGTTTCATCTAATCTAATCTAATCTAATCTTCAGGAATAGTTCTTCAGGCTTCTTGAAAGACACCCAAAGCTCTTCTTTGGATGCTGGTTGCCTTTTGTTGTGTCCTATTTCAAGATGACATCCTACATTGTTTGAGTGTAGGATCTGGTTTGAACAATCCTGACTGATAATTTTCACTTGTCTGTTTTCCTATCTAGGTATGCTTTTACTGGACTGACCGTGCATTTGGGATCACTGCCATGCTGAAAAAATAAGATGCTGACAATCAGCTGCTTCCAGATGGTACTGAGTGGTGGATCAAAAGTTGATGGTACCTTTCTGCATTCATAATTCTATCAGCTTTTACAAGATCTCAAATACAATGTAGACAGAGACCAGTGTTGGTCAAGTTACTTGAAAAAAGTAATCAGTAACTAATTACTGATTACTCCCCCAAAAAGTAATCCCGTTACTTTACTGATTACTTATTTTCAAAAGTAATTAATTACTTAGTTACTTAGTTACTTTTTAAAAAACACGATTTACAACCTGAATAGGTGATAAAGCGATAGATCTCTCAGCCCAATTCTACTTTTTCTACATAATCCATCATACAAAATGTAATCAAATGGAAAAGTCCCTTTTTAAAACTTGTTTTATTAGTTTTAATCTTTTAACTTTATGCATCAAGCAAAAATGTAATTATATGCAACATTCTCTGACTGGAAGAAATTTGTTTAACATTTAAACCTATTTTCTGCACATTCCAACACATAAATTATTATTTTTTGTGTGTTTACACTCAGTCTTTCAAATAGATGCAAGTAAAACACAGCAGAAAATAAATAAAATCAAAGACTAGCGGTCCTTTTGCTCTATTTTCACCTGTAAAGCAGGAGTAGGGTAGGCGGAGGTTTACCCTGGTGCAGGTGAGCCGCAGCGGTCAGTGGAAGGATACGGCAGTTTCTCTGTGAATTTCCCATTACGTCATAGCGCACTCGGAGCTTGCTTGGAAGTTTAGGGGTTTTTTTTCGCTGTAAAAAGAAGTTTTCTTCCCACGCACAATGGACGCTAATGTTTTTGTCACTTTTTATGGAATCAAACTTAAAGTAAGGTCAGTGCTTCCACACTTTAAACGCTGCATGCTCATACTCTCTTCTGTACTCGATATATGATCCACTGTTGATCTGCACACAGCTGTCGTCACGAACATCGCACTTGCTTATGTCACTGTCATGAGACATTCTCGCAAAAAAAAACACGGTTTTAGTAACGCAGTAACGCAGCGTTCCTACGGGAAAGTAAAGAAAATCTAATTACCGTTTTTGCAATAGTAATCCCTTACTTTACTCGTTACTTGAAAAAAGTAATCGGATTACAGTAACAGTACTGCCCATCTCTGACAGAGACACAACGTCAATTCAGGAAATTTGGGGAGCTCCCGAAAATCTCCAGTAATCATTTTAATACTTGTTCTTAAATCAGATTTGCAGAGAGTAGGACTCGTGTGCAGGTGGAATAGCAAATGATGAACATAGCAGCCTAAATGGCAAAGTCTACAACAAGCTCAAAACAGAAATTTAAAGTTTGCAATGAGGCCAAAAAGAGCAAAGGTTTTTGCTGAGGGATCTTTGGAAGTTTATAAGACATGATACACTCAACAAAAATATAAACGCAACACCTTTGTTACTGCTCCCATTCCCCATGGGATGGACGTAGAGACCTAAAATTCATTCCAGATACACATTATAACCATCCCTCCCAAACAGTGGTCACAAATCAGTCCAAATGTGTGGTAGTGGGCACATCTGCTATATTGAGATAATCCATCCCACCTCACAGGTGTGCCACATCAGGATGCTGATCTGACATCATGAGTAGTGCACAGGTGTACCTCAGACTGCCCACAACAAAAGGCCACCCTGGAATGTGCACTTTTGTCTCACAGCAAAATGCCACAGATGCCACAAGCAATGAAGGAGCGTGCAATTGGCATGCTGACAGCAGGAATGTCAACCAGATCTGTCGCCCGTGCATTGAATGTTCATTTCTCAACCATAAGCCGTCTCCACAGGCGTTTCAGAGAATATGGCAGCACATCCAACCGGCCTCACAACCGCAGACCTCGTGTAACCACACCAGCCCAGGACCTCCACATCCAGCAGGTTCACCTCCAAGATCGTCTGAGACCAGCCACCCAGACAGCTGCTGGAACAATTGGTTTGCACAACCAAACAATTTCTGCACAAACTGTCAGAAACCGTCTCAGGGACGCTCAACTGCATGCCCGTCGTCCTCATCGGGGTCTTGACCTGACTCCAGCTCGTCGCCGTAACAGACTTGTGTGGGCAAATGCTCACATTTGATGGCGTCTGGCATGTTGGAGAGGTGTGCGCTTCACGGATGAATCATGGTTCACATTGTTCAGGGCAGATAGCAGCTGAGAATGTCCCAGTTCTTGCATGGCCAGCATACTCACCGGACATGTCACCCATTGAGCATGTTCGGGATGTGCTTGACCGGCGTATACGACAGCGTGTACCAGTTCCCACGAATATCCAACAACCTCGCACAGCCATTGAAGTGGAGTGGACCAACATTCCACAGGCCACAATTGACAATCCGATAGACTCCATGCGACGATGTGTTGCACTGCATGAGGCAAATGGTGGTCACACCAGATACTGACCGGTTCTGGGTCCCCAGACCCCCAATAGCGCAAAAAACTGCACATTCCAGGGTGGCCTTTTGTTGTGGGCAGTCTGAGGTACACCTGTGCACTACTCATGATGTCAGATCAGCATCCTGATGTGGCACACCTGTGAGGTGGGATGGATTATCTCAATATAGCAGATGTGCCCACTACCACACATTTGGACTGATTTGTGACCACTGTTTGGGAAGGATGGTTATATTGTGTATCTGGAATGAATTTTAGGTCTCTACGTCCATCCCATGGGGAATGGGAGCAGTAACAAAGGTGTTGCGTTTATATTTTTGTTGAGTGTATGTGTGTTTTTAAGCTTATTTTGGAGTTGCAGAAAGTTTCAGCAGTGCAATGATACCAGCCGTGACAGTTACTTGTTGAGCCTTCAGGGTTAAATTGGTGGGTTATCTAATATTCAATTCTATAACTTAGCCTTGTCTCAACACCCAGTGTGAATATGACGGAGAGCTCAAACATAACAAGCAAAACCATTACTTATAAGGGTAAAATAGAACCCTGCATCCTTCATGGTGAAAGACAAAGTGGAGCAAATGAAAGCCAACAGGAGTGTAATGCTGTGTGACTGATACTGGGCTTGCTGTCAGCCTGATTCTACTGGGAGAAGTGGGATGATGACAGATGAATTAACGCGCTGACAGCTGGCGTGGAGGGACGGGTAATTGTTGCTGAGAGATGGCGAGTGTTTTCTGTCTCGCGCCACGTTAGACGAGGCCAATCAATCTGAGCTTTTTTCTGAAAGCGCCAAACACACCAACTCTGGCGTGTGCGACACAAACCGGCTCCGTGTTAGCGGGCGTCACAGAAGTCACGGCTGTTATTCGTGTTATTTAACTGTTGAGGTTGTCACGGGTGAAGCCGGGTGGGTAAGATTTGTTCAGGCAGGTTTTGCCTCTCAGTAGATCACAGCGGAGAGGACAGAAAAGGCACTGACCCAATCGGACATGATTTGCAAATAATTCTCAGCATCTGTCCTCAATGTATATGCCGCAGAGTTGCTGGAAAAAGCCACGAGGCATCATCCAGTACAGCATTCCTCTCCGTGTTTTCTTCACTTTTTCTTTACAGTGGGCACGTTTTTCTCTTTCAGTAGCCATTCCTTCTTCTCGCTCAGTGTTAATGTTTTCCTCCTGTTTTTTCAGGATGCTGTGAACTTGTGTCCCAGTTCACACCCTGGGTTTGGCATATAAAACAATGTTTTATATGTTATTTTATTCACAGGAAAACATTTAAGCTCTCTCAGGAAACTCTCCACTGCTTTCCCTTCCTCTATTTCTGATATTTTTTATTCATTTGGCTAACTAGATATGGGAAGCTGGTGCTGTCCTTTTTGTAAAGGTCAGTGTCCTCTGTGTAACTGGGTAAAGAAGTCATAATAAAATCAGTCTTAGAGATTCAGTTTGCAGTGTTTAAGAAAAGCAAATTCTATAGCAATGGTTTGTCTTATACATACCAGTTGTGCAACACAGAAACATGATCCTAAACATGCAAATGGAAATGCAGCCCAATTTAATCTTATTAGTAAAATCACACTACATAATAAACTCTATAAAAAAACCCACCACGGAGTTGTGTCGTTTCACATTTAATGATGCAACATGTCTCAGTTTTTCCCATTCAATCAGTCTACTGTCTTTACAAAGAAACAGGTCAGCCCCTCCCTCCGGTCGTGGATAATGTCTGTACTGATGATTCAGACCTCTGGCTGAGGATAAATTTAGAGTTCAGACAATCACTTTCCATTTATAACAACTTTCAGCAAAATGTTTCTTGGTGCAAAATACAGTGGAAATGTTTGAAAACTGGTGCCGTCTTTCTCTGCTGTTTTCACGGTGCAAAGCTGTCCAGTTGGCTTTTAACATTTTGGGCTACATTTAACACCCAGTCACAAACACAAGAGGTAAAAGACCTTCAGCATTTGGGGCTATTCAAACATCTTCCAGTTTACTGTTTATAAGATTTGGGGAAACCTTCAGTCAGCTGAGACTAAAGACGTCACTTGGATGAGTGACGAAACGTTTCTCCCACAAAATGCTACGTCCAGATGAACAGAATCAACTTTTGAAGACATTACCATGGTAGTTTTCGTCTCTTTAGATCATGCAAATTTACCACCAGCACTGTGGAGGTGTTGGGAAATAAGGGGTCACATTTCCAAAAGTTGATTCTGTTCATCTGGACGTAGCGTTTTATAATAAAATTATTCCTCAAAAATACAACTTGCCTAATAATTCTGCACTCCCTGTAGTGCCTTATAAGTGTTCAGCTAGTTGTCGCTGACAAAGAACTTGCTGCAGTCACAATGCAAAGCTGTATTTCACTGAATCATTTCCATAACAGACAGCTTGTTAAAATATGTAGGAGCGGTGAGAGATCTAGAATCAAAAGCAGGGTCAGAGTTTCTTGCACCTGCTTAGAAGGTGGATGAGGATAAAGTGTGAAGAGGACAAAACTCTAGAATAGAGAAAACATATAATATAGAGGAATTTTACTGTTTGACGCAAATACAACAAGCTTAAATGTGTCAGTCATTTAAAGGAAAGGAAGCGGCGGGCATTAGTGAAAATGTCCATCTACATGAGTTTGTTTTATGAAAGAGCAAAAGAAAAACTTTACATATTTTAGTCAGTTTCCTAAAATCATGAAAAAGGGTTGAGCTCTTTCAGTACCCTTCTAGTTAGTAAAGTGATCCCAGCGTGCCACCCTCCAAGCTCAAAAAGTAATAAAAGAAAATCATTAAAAAACAGTTTTGGGTGCATCCTGGTTCCTCTGGAGGCGACTGTGAAGCATCGCTGATCTGCAGTCTGATTCTGGTTCCTCCATCTTCATCCATCTGATATGTCTCACTCCCAGTTCACTGTAATCGCTCTGTGGCTTCCATTATGCTTACTCCTCATTAAAATTTTATCAGCCATGGCAAATTGCGAAGATTAGAGAGGGAGGGAGGGAGCTTTCGGGCTCTCCAGCCTGTTTGCAGATTTATTTATTGTTGCGGATCATCCGGGCTTATCTGCTCCCAAAAGCAAAGACAAGTTCCCCTCGGATGGCAAAGGTCATGAAATCTGATCTCCCAGCATACATAATGGCAGAGAAGAGGAGGGAGGTGGAGTGTTTAGTTTGTCTAAAGTGTTCTCGCCCACACGTTAATATTGTAATACTTTAATATCATAAAGTTTTGTTCTGCCCTATTGATTTCTCAGAGATGCATATGAATATTTATGGTATCGAGTGCAGCTTGTAAACTTTGAGTCAGTCAAGTCATGCTTTGGCTAATTATAGGCTGAAGGCAGTGCAGTGGCTGCAGCTAATGAATCACATTCGTCCTGTTTGCTTCCACCTGCCTCTCAGGTTCATTGACGGTTAGCATGAAGTTCGAAAAAAAGATTTTTCTTTGAAGACAGACAACAAATTAGCTGCTGTGTGATGTTGACAGGTGGACAGCAACAAACTCACAGACACATTAAAGCTTTAATGAGAGCCAGAGAAACACACCAAAGAGTGTCAGTGTTAGAGAGAAAGGCCACAAGGCTGTGTGTTATTATATAAAGAAAAACTCCCAGAAGCTTGCAACTGCAAGAAACAGGAGTCAAAACTGATCTTATTTTGGGGTGAAGCATCTATCAATCTATTTATCTGTCTGTTTATAGAATAATGTAAAAAAACACCAAAACTTTGCAATGGCCTTTTTTGCAAGCAAAAAATTGAGAACAGCAGTTTGTTTTCCAGTGGCAAAGTGTAGCAGCTACACTAAAAACTGGCACTCAGAATAGAGATCGACAGACCACGTGACTTGCTCGCATTGCATTGTAGGTACGAGTGGCAGCAGAATCAAAACACCGCATCAAGTGCTAGCATTTCATGCACTGGTAACCATTCATCCTGTGGTTTTAATCCCTACTTGCATTTTATTTGCCCCAAAAACAGTTATGTACAAAACGAAGGAGAAAACAGCAGGTCCATACAAAGAAAGACTTGACGAAAAGGCAAATAAGTGCTCGCAAATAAGTGTCCATCTTCTTTTATAATTGCCTTCTTTCTTGTTTCTTTTTCCTGTTGTATGTTCTACAATAAGAGGGAAAAACTGTAGTATTATCCTCTAGAATGATACTGCTGTATTCATGAAAGACTCCCAATAAGCATGAAGCAATAATTCAGCAATAGTTTAATGTAACTGAAATATATATAATCAAACGTTTATTAATTCAAAAACCTTTTTTTATCACTTTCCTTTAAACATTTGAAATTGCACTTATGAAACAAAATCACATGGACAATTTACATGTGTACGAATAAAAAGTCAGCATTTTGAGCAGAAATGATTTATTTGAGTACACAGGTCAGCTGTTCGAAACAGATTTCACGATCATGTGGTGGATTTGTTTGTAATAATCCAGCTGTCTTCTCGATAAATCTTAATACTACCTGCAATACTGTGAAACACCTGAGGGAGGTAAGATATACCTGATTCAAATCTAGACATTATGAAAATGACAGAAAAAATACCTTTAGTCAAATAAATTAATACTAGAGCTAAAATAATTCAATCAGATTCAGGTTTTCTTCTGGATTACAAAAGATCTTTACTTCTAAAGTTCTTTATCATTCCTGCATTTTTAATCCATAAGTAACTGTAGTGGTTCATGGCATGATGTAGACAACTAAACTGAAAGGAGAAAAAAAAACACTCTAGAAATGCAGGTAAAGTTTTTTAGTCTTTTTTTAGTCTTGGATTGTGTTTAGTTAGAAGACTTTAATTCTGCTTCATGCCAGTCTGTTTTTCAGTTTATCTGATGTGACGCTGATATTTGCTAACACAGGCATTAAATCTGCCAACATTATACAACATACTGTCAGACTTGCTGTGTGAAGCAGACAGTTGGTGCACACACGCAGAATTCACCGGCAGGTGAATCTCTCCTGCTGTTTGCTGAGCTGCCACGTTGCCGCTGATATTAATACAAACTGCTGACCCGAGCTCACTCGCTAAAATATTGGCTTATTATATCAGACATTATTATCTTGGTGTGTCATGTGTCTGTTTCTGGACCTCTCTGACCTCATATGGTCTGCCTGCTAAATGGCTGCAGGGGTCAGAGTGGATGCTCCGGTAATGAATCATTATGGGATGAGCTCAGCGACGGCTGGAGGAAAAGCTCAGCCTCCAGCTCGTCTAGGATCTTTTGTTAGTCAGGAGGCCAAAGTGAAAACACAGCTGTTTACGGCTGGTAAAGGTTGACCTCTGTGACCCCATCGGGAAGAGAAAATCTGTAAATTCTGGCTGGGCGGATGCAACCAGCTGCTCCAACTGTAAGAATGGTTCAAAATAATGTAAAAAATGATTCTCAAGTTATTGTTCCCCAAACTTTTAGAGTCACATTTTGTTAACAATTTTCTCCCGAGAAGGTTTAAAAAAGAAACCTTTCACATTTTTGTCTTGCAGCTTAAATAATTTGTTTTCCTGGACTTTTTAAAAAACGCTTTAGTCAACTGGGGATGAAATGCAGTGATATGTAATAAAATATATCTTTATTATCCTGTGGGAACCAGAATCATTAACAGCAAAGTTCAAAGTGGTGACCTCCTGATCTTTGCTATTGCAAATCCATCTGCCAATATCTTTTCAACTAATTCAGCTAAATCAAACTTCCCAGAGGATAAACGCTTTCATTTCTTTATACTGTGTAAGGAAAAAGAAAATCTATGTTAACACGAGATAAGGTAATCCTGTTATTACACAGACAGGCTAAATAGGATAAAACAAGGTTTCTGATCTTTTCTGCCAGTTAGAGAGTTTTCTAGTTCATATGCTGATTCCAAGCTGAATCACGCATGTTGTAATTAAAATCCTCTGGGACTCATCCATGAGTCACAGGGAAGCACTTATTTGATGTTTTATTAAAACTTCCGTTATGGATTCATATCAGGACAGACTTGGTCTCACTTGCAAGTGACTGGAACTTCAAAAAGACTCTTTAAGATCAGGTATATAGTAGGGCTGCATGATTAATCGTTAGAAAATCGTGATCTCGATTCATACTTATGTGCTATCTCATTTCCAAATGACAACGATTAAAAAGAAAAAAAAAAAAGACGACGATTGTACCGCATTTTGATCCGGGACGTACTCTGCATGAAAACAAGCGCTCACTCTTCCTGCCCAACAAATGACAAGGGCGGAGCCTTATACCACGTGATACAGAAGCTGTGCCGTGTGATGCTAAAATTAGCAGGGAAAAAACAACGGAGAGCACGTCAGGGATGACGAGAAAGTGACAGGAGAAAATCCGTTCCGGTCAACCACCCAAACATCAATAACGGGAACCTTATACAGCGCTTCCCTATACCCGTCGAACTCCTGCAGGCACAAAGAAATTACGGAGGCTATCACTTATCACCTGACCAAAGATATGGCTCCCATCAACACTGTGCAAAACGAGGGATTTAGGAAAATGATCAACACCCTAGACAAACGCTACACAGTGCCGTCCCGCAACTATTTTTCTATTGTTGCACTACCTGCTCTATACACGCAGTGTCGAGCAACGGTGGAGACGGAATTTCAAGCAGTACAACATTTTGCGGCAACGACAAAACGTGAGACATTTGTTGTTTTTATGTTTATTTATTGTTTTTATGTTCAGTCTCAACTGTTACGAAGTTGATGTGCAGTTAATAAGTGCAATAAATATTTATACTGGAAAAGAAAATCGTGAGAGAATCGTGATCTCAATTCTAAGCCAAAAAATCGTGATTCTCATTTTATGCAAAATCGTGCAGCCCTAGTATATAGACCCCTTGCCTTTTATGAAGAGAGAAATCGAATAAATCTAGTGGACTCTGGTAATAAAGGCATACCCTTAAAAAAACAACTTGGAAATAGCTGTAGCACTTGCTACACACAGATCAACTGAAGGCAGCTTATTGCACTCGTACAATTCAACTTCAGCAACTCTGGATCTGACTTACTCAAAGTCCATTTTTTCTTTAATCTTTTTTGGGGTGTTATAGGACTCCCTCTCAGATACACATTGTCTTGTAGTGGTACAGATGTGCAGATTAAAGCCTGAGGTGTGGACAGCTCATCTCTGATTCAGAGGTGAAGCTCCTCGCCATACTGAGACATTGTTTACAGATGGATATCCCTCCGGATCGCTCTCTGTAGATCTGTATCACCAATCAATATTCCCCCTTAAGTCAGTCCGACGTGATCTGAGTGGGCTCCCCCGCCTGTCCGCCATGATGCCTCCCAGACTATGAATCCAATTAAGCGCTGAAAACAAAAACAATATTTTTAACCGTGGAGCTGGAGCGGCTGCATAATTTATGATTGTCCTTTTTTTTCTGTATCTCTTTGAACGGGTCGAATAAAACCAATATCCATTCAATAATGCATGACCTGCGGTTTTGTTAATAGGCTTTGTAGTGGCAGTAATGTACTTTCCTACATGGCTGATGGAGATTATGGCCAGCTCCCTCCGCTTGCCAGTTATCGATCTGCCGTAATGCCCCCGGTGTCCCCTCAGCCCAGAACCTCAACCCCAAAACCACACACACACAAACGGAGTGTGTTTTCAAAATCTACTGTACTGTCAAAATAATTCAGCATTCTGTCTGAGTGGGGTTATTTATTTTTTTCTACATTTGACACAGTGACTCTTTCAGTGCACGTCAATGATGCTATGCTGTATTGTTCAAAGATATTGTATGTTCTATTATAATTCACCAGGTTGGCTCACATCCTCAACCAAGCACTCACTATCTCCCTTATGTAATTCTTTTTTTGTTGGAGCTTCCACAACCACCTCTAACAGTGTAATTACTTCTGTGATTCGAAAAAACTGTAATTAAATTACTTGTTACTAAGAATTTTGTAACAATTTTGTAATTGTTACTAAGAATAGAAGTATTCTAGTACCCAATTGAAGCTGTTGCCTTTATTAACCCTTTAAGACCTACCATAGAACCAAGTCCGCCAGAGCTTATATTATATTTTTTACATGCTGTGGAGCCATTTTTGGGAGCATTTCAAGTTGCTATACATCAATACAACCATTATAGCCCAGATTTTAATAATATGTATTCATTAAGTGCATAGTAATTACATAAATTGCAAAAAAGTGCAATAAACTACAAAAAAATTGAAAATCGTTTTTGATTTTTTAACATATATTTGTAGTTAGAGAAATTTAAGAGGCTTATCCCTCAAAACTGTAAATACAAAAAAATTGCACAAAATAGTTTCCCACCACAGGAAATTTATTTTGAGTGTCTTCATAGTTTTATTTTTGAAATACACCAATTTTTATACACTGCAGGAAAAACAAATTTGCAAATTTGCAAAAAAGCAGCATATGCATCAAAATAAACTATTTCCAGCAGTGCAATATGAGTCCTAAGCATCCCAGAAACGACACAGAAAGTCATAAAGTCAAAGATAACTTTTAAAAAGACCAGTATAGGCCCTGAGGCCCTGATCGCAAAAAAGACTACATTTCCGCGAAAATGACGTCACTTCCGGTTTCGGGCAGGTAATGGCGGAAATGCAAAAGTTCGCGCTGACGTCTATTCCAACGTAGGAAGTGTTATGAACAGCCGATCGGATCGGTAAAGCGTGTTTCTGGAATATTATGTTTTTGTTCCTGCAAGCGGTTTTTATGCAGTTTTTGCAAAGCTTTATGTGGAAGGAAACCGTGACCTAGGACAAGCTGATGGCATAAGATGTAAGTACAACTCCTCCGGTTTCATATGCAAAAAAAATTTTTGCGCTAGCTTACGTGGTTGCAGTGCTACTGGGATTTAAAAATAGTTACGCAAAACAGAGCGTTCCCGCTCCGATCGGCTCTAAAGGGTTAAACAAAACAGTTCTTCTTGTTTCCGATACCTTTCTTCTTCTTTCATTTAAACACTACACTGCAGAGTAGAATCTGCTTAATATTGTGTGGGCCCCCTTTTTGTTGCCGAAACAGACCTGACCCATTGAAACATGGACTCCGTGGATCACACTTGTTTTCCAGTATATCCCACAGATGGTCAATTGGACTGAAATCTGGGGAATCTGGAGGTCAAGTCAACATCTCAAATTGGTTGGTGTGCTCCTCAAACCATTCCTGAACCATTGTGGACTTTCAGCAGGATAATGGACCCAGTCACAAAGCTATGCCTAGGTAGGTGGTACAGGTCAAAGTAACATCCATATGGATGGATGGCAAGAGATAAAGTTTCCCAGCAGAAAATCACTCAAAGAATCGCACTGCACAGCTCACATTCTTCCCATAATACATCCTAGTGCCATCTCTTCCTCAGTTAAGCGACATGCACGCACCCGGCCATTCACATGATGTAAGACATGATTCATCAGACCAGACCACCTTCTTCCATTGCTCTGTGGCCTACATCTGTTGCTTCTTGGACAGGGATCGGCATGGGCTGGTCTGTAGCCCCATAAACAGCAAACTGTGATGCTCTGTGTATTTTGAAACAACTTCCTCCCAACATGCATCAGTGTGTCTTTGCCACTCATCATGTCATTGGTCCTGTCATTGGTTCACCACTGTTCCTTCTTTTCATTTCATTTATGTATTTCACACTTGGTTCAACAGTTTCAACAGTTTTGTTCTTTCATACACACAAACTATGCTTTCTCTCAGTATAACACTGCAACCATGTGTGAAAAGGAGCAGGAAGAAGAAAATATTCTTATTAGACCCTGCCCCCTATCTGCGATCCAACTAATATTGGAAGTGGGCACCATAAACCAAGGAACAAACTAACATTTATCTCCAGGTCCTAACGCAGACCAAACAACAAATTTACAATCAGCAATATACCACTTCACATAATAACAAGGAGGGAAAAAAGTATATAAAATAAAATAAGGCGAGAGAAAGTGGGAGAGAAAAAAAAATCCTTCTTCAATTAACTCCAATTTTGTTCATACTCTTCATATTGAATTATCGTTTTAGACATGTAACACTTTTAAAAACAATATAAATTTGTACAGTTCTTTAGGTTATAATGAAGAGAGTTCCACAGTCGTATACCCCTAACCATTGGACTCATTAATCTTTGTGTAGTCCTAGCTACCTCATGCTTAAAACAAAATTTCCTTCTGCTGTCCTCTCCCCCAGAACACATTAAAAATAAACTTTGTAACTTGAAAGGCAAAGTATTATTTTTAGCCTTAAACATAATTAATAGTGTCCTTAGTTTCACTAAATCTCCTAATTTCAATAGTTTCGATTTTATAAACAATCTATTTGTATGTTCTCTATATTTAACGTTATGAATTATTTGTATCACTTTCTTCTGTAATAGGTTTAGAGGGTTCATGGCATTCACATATGTATTCCCCCAAACTTCCACACAATAACTAAAGTATGAGAAAAATAATGAAAAGTATAAGATGAACATTGACTTGTAGTCTAATAAATCTCTTCATCCCAAATTTTTCCCAATTTTTTCCCAAAATATAAATGTTTTTGACCATCTTCTTTCTAATATACTCAATGTGTGATTTCCACATCAAATTTTCATCTACTATTTCACCCAAAAAGTGAAAAGTCTTTCGATCAATTCTCCATTAATTGACATAATAACTTCTTCCTCCTTTACACGATTGCCAAATATCATGAATTTCATTTTTGTCAGATTCAAAGATAATTTATTTTCATCAAACCATATTTTTAATATCTCATTTTTACAGTTTTTCTCGATTGCTAAAACACATTTCTTGAAACTACGCCTCATATCCTCACAACAGTAAACACAAATCCATAACATCTCACTCAATTTCCCAAACATCCTATTTCCAGGTCAAAATGAAGCTCTACACCCAAAACTATTCACTCCTGCTGAAAAACCAAACTTTGCCCTCAGACATCAAACACAAGCCCTCAAAAACACACACACTACAACAGAGTTTTGCACACTGGTACAATTAATTCAAAACAATAGTTCCAAAACAAATAGGTTGCTTATGGTTCTCCCCTTCAAAACCCTTGTCACATGATAAACACAAAAGACGCAACCAATGTATGTACAGTGGCACATTGTCATTCATGTACTATACAGTACAACACACACCAGAAACATTATCCCACCTCAGCATCTTGTCTTTGGTCTGGGTCAGGCCAGAGAATCTCATCCACATCACAGGCTATATTGGCCCCAGCCAGGCAGCGGGGGTAAAATCCTCTTGCATGCCTGATCCACCCCTGGCATGCATCTACTGATATGTCTAGGCAGGCCTCTTCCATGGCCTGAAGGAGGTGAACACGGACATAAGGTTCTCGGTCATACACTTTCCACCGCCATGCCGAAAATAACTCCTCTATCAGGTTTAGAAAGGGAGAGTATGCAGGCAGAAAGATATTAGAAAACCTTGGGTTATTGGTAAACCAGTCACGAACCAGAGCAGCGCGATGGAAGCTGACGTTATCCCACACAACAACGTAGTGAGGCTGCTCTGGCTGTGCTGGTTCCCTGTAGTCCAGCTGGAACATATGTTGTCTTAAACCATCAAGAAAAGCAAGGAGAAGCATAGTGTTATAGGGTCCTAGTACGGCATGACGGTGGAGTACCCCTCGTTGGCTGATGGCTGCGCACATAGTGACATTCCCCCCACGCTGACCAGGGACATTTACAATAGCCCGATGGCCAATTATGTTCCTCCCTCTTTTCCTTCTTTTGGTCAGGTTAAAACCTGCCTCATCCACAAAGATTATTTCATGGGGAACAGGCCGTCCTTCAATCTCAAAGATTCTCTGCAAAACACATAACACAGTAGAGTCAATCGGTACCCTGAACCACAGTTCAAGAGTGCTGAAATGGCAGCATAAACTGCCATGCTGTGATGGTACACAATACTTTATACAGTATCAAAACTCATACCTGAACATATTCCACACGTTGGTTTTTCACTCTGTCAGAGTTTCGTTCGAAAGGGACTCGGTATGCCTGTTTCATCCGGAATTGATTCTTTCGGAGGATGCGGTCAATTGTGGAGAGGCTGATGGCATTTATGCCTCGAAAAAGATGATCATCCTCAATCACTCTCCTTTGAATCTCTTGCAGGCGGATTACATTATTTGCAATTACCATGTTTACAAGTTCCCTCTCTTGCTCCTCCGACAAAAGCCTTAACCTGCCTCCACCAGGTGGTCGTCTCTGTGTCCTACAAAAATAGAAGCACTCATTACTGTAACTGTCACACATTCATTTTACAGGCAAATAATGGAAACATACTGAAACTCAAGACACATAAGTTCAGTAACTTAAACGTTACTGTACAAAGCAGTCTTACTGCAAGTACACCTACCTGTTTTCCTCCCTGAAGGTTCTGA
Source organism: Aulonocara sp. 'chitande type north' Nkhata Bay (assembly GCF_057382095.1). Classification (NCBI taxonomy): domain Eukaryota; kingdom Metazoa; phylum Chordata; class Actinopteri; order Cichliformes; family Cichlidae; genus Aulonocara; species Aulonocara sp. 'chitande type north' Nkhata Bay. The sequence continues at coordinate 8,442,186 of NC_141345.1, forward strand.
TGATGGAGGCAACAGTGAAGCGACTCAAATTTGGTTGTACTCGTTGCCCAGCCTCCCTCATAGTCATCCCATGGACAAGGACATGGTCAACTAAAGTGGCTCGAATTTCATCCGAGACTGACTGTCTTCTTGCCCTTGCTCTTCCCCTTCCTTGTCGCCGTCGTTCTCCACCTCCACCTCCTTCACCACGTCCTCCTCCTCCTCCACCTCTCCCTCCTCCTCCACCACCTTCCTGTTGTCCTAGACCACCTCCTCCTCCTCTTCCACCACGTCCTCCTCTTTCACCACGTCCTCCTCTTTCACCATGTCCTCTTCCTCCACCACGTCCTCCTCCTCCACCACGTCCTCCTCTTTCACCATGTCCTCTTCCTCCACCACGTCCTCCTCCTCCACCACGTCCTCCTCTTTCACCATGTCCTCTTCCTCCACCACGTCCTCTTCCTCCACCACGTCCTCCTCCTTCACCATGTCCTCTTCCTCCACCACGTCCTCCTCCTTCACCACGTCCTCTTTCTCCACCACGTCCTCTTCCTTTGCATCTCTTTGGATCCATTGTTTCAAACCTGAATGAGCTGACTTTGGCCCTTTTATCTATCCATCGCAGGTTCTGATTGGTGTGTGCTAAATTTTGACTCCTAGTGTTTCCACCTGGTTAATTGTGTGCTAATTGAGCTCAAGCTATGCTGACTTAAGTTAACATTATTGCATGCTAGTGCTTTCTAAATGACTACATGGTGTAAGCACTGTAAAATGTAGGGATTTGTGTGTAGAGTTTTGCAGTAACAGTTCACCAAATTTGAGTCATGTGTCAAAGCAGGCAATAGTGTTTATAGTTCAGGGAAATGGGTGAGCTTTTTGAACAATAGCGTTACGGTTTTGAAATTTTAGTTTAGAGGTCTGGTTATAGTGTTTAGGCAATCGAGAAAAACTGTAATATCTCTGATTTAACATCTCAGAAACCATGATTTCAAACAAATCTTTCAAATTCTCTCCTGAGCAATAAAAAATGTATCATCTGCAAATAAAATCAAATTTTAGCTTTTTGATACATCACAGATCAACATCTACATCACATTGATATATAAATTAAAAGGTTTAGGTCCCAAAATAGCCTGAGGAAATCTAAATTGATTTTCGTGTATTAGTTCGTGTATTAGTTTGGGGGGGGGTTTGATAAAACTATCAAGCACTTTTGAAATCTGTGACAAAAGAGACACTGGCCTATACTTGTTAAAACAATGCTTATCTCCTGATTTATATAAGGGTATCACTTTTGCCACTTTCATTCGATTGGGAAATACTCCTGAGATTAAAAATACAGCAAAGAGGAATAATTATACAATCTAATGTCTTTTTATTTATGACCATGTCTATACCATCGCAGTCAGTAGATGTCTTATTTTTAAAGTTTTCTACAATTGCTACTATTTCTTTTATGGTAATATCAGCTAAGAATATAGAATTAACCACTTTCTCCTTTCCAGACTTCCTCATATTCTGGGTCATCATTTTTTCAAATTAGATTTGCTAAAGTAGGTCCAACATTTACCAAAAAGGAATTAATTTCATTTGCCACTTCGATCTTGTCTTCAACAACTTCCATCCATCCATCCATCCATCCATCCATCTTCTTCCACTTTATCCGGAGCCGGGTCGTGGGGGCAGCAGACTAAGCAGAGAAGCCCAGACCTCCCCCTTGCCAGCCACCTCGTCCAGCTTATCTGGGGGAACACCAAGGCGTTCCCAGGCCAGCCAAGAGATATAATCTCTCCAGCGTGTCCTGGGTCTGCCCCGGGGCCTCCTCCTGGTGGGACATGCCCGGAACACCTCACCCAGGAGGCGCCTAGGAGGGATCCTTGTCAGATGCCCGAACCACCTCAGCTGGCTCCTTTCGATGTGGAGGAGCAGCGGCTCTACTCTGAGCCCCTCCCGGATGGCTGAACTTCTTACCATATCTCTAAGAGAGAGGCCAGCCACCCTTTGGAGGAAGCCCATTTTCCACCACTTGTATCTGCGATCTCGTTCTTTCAGTCACTACCCACAGCTCGTGGTCGTAGATGAGGGTAGGGACGTAGAACGACCGGTAAATTGAGAGCTTCGCTTTCACACTCAGCTCTCTCTTTGCCATAATGAACCGGCGCACCGTCTGCATCACTGCGGCCGCAGCACCAATCCGTCTGTCGATCTCCGGCTCCCTTCTCCGATCACTTGCGAACAAGACCCCAAGATACCTGAACTCCTCCACTTGGGGCAGGAACTCATCCCCGAACCAGAGTGGGCACTCCACCCTTTTCCGGCTGAGAACCATGGCCTCAGATTTGGAGGTGCTGATCCTCATTCCCGCTGCTTCACACTCGGCTGTGAACCGTTCCAGTGCTAGCTGGAGGCCATCACCCGATGAAGCCAACAGAACCACATCATCCGCAAAAAGCAGAGATGAGATTCTGAGGCCACCGAAGTGAAAGCCCTCCGCCACTTGGCTGCGCCTAGAAATCCTGTCCATAAGAATTATGAACAGAATCGGTGACAAAGGGCAGCCCTGGCGGAGCCCATCACCCACCGGGAACGAGTCTGACTTATTGCCGGCAATGTGAACCAAGCTCTTGCAACGGTAGTATAGGGAACGAATGGCTATATGGAAGTATTCCTTCCACCGCCCAACAATTTCTCAGTCAAAGTCAGCAGTGCTCAGCCAGCACTATACACAGTGCAGGTAGAGCACCGCTTTCCCCTCCTGAGATGCCTGACGGTTTGCCAGAATCTCTTTGAGGCAGTTCGAAAGTCTTTTTCCAGGGCTTCTCCAAACTCCTCCCACACCCGAGTTTTTGCTTCAGCCACTGCCCGAGCTGCATTCCGCTTGGCCTGCCGGTACCTATCAGCTGCCTCCGAAGTCCTACAGACTAACCAAGCCTGATAGGACTCCTTCTTCAACCTGGTGGCTCCCTTCACCTATGGTGTCCACCATTTGGTTCGGGGAATAACACCATGACAGGCACCAACCACCTTGCAGCCGCAGCTCAATGCAGCAGCTTTGGCAGTGGAGATGCTGAACATGGTCCATTTGGACTCAATGTCCCCAGTCTCCCTTGGAATGCTGTTGAAGCTCTGCCAGAGGTGTGCGTTGAAGATCTCGCGGACTGGGGCCTCTGCTAGGCATTCGTAGCACACCCTCACTACGCGTTTAGGTGCACCAGGTCTGTCCAGCGTCCTCCCCTGCCACATGATCCAACTCACCAGTGATCAGTTGACACCTCAGCCCCTCTCTTTACCCGAGTGTCCAGCACATATGGTCGCAAGTCTGGGGATACGATTACAAAACCAATCATCGACCTGTGGCTTAGAGTGTCCTGGTGCCACGTGCACTTATGGACACTCTTATGTTCGAACAAGGTGTTCGTTATAGCGAAACTGTGATTTGCACAGAAGACCAATAACAAAACACCGCTCGGGTTCAGATCAGGGAGGCCGTTCTTCCCAATCACGCCCCTCCAGGTCTCGCTGTCGTTACCAACGTGAGCATTGAAGTCTTCCAGGGACTCTAAGAAGGCTGGGTACTCTGAACTGCCACTCGGCGAATAAGCGCAGATGACAGTCAGGACCCATTCCCCGACCCTAAGGCGGCGGGAACAAACCCTCTCATCCACCGGGAAGAACCCCAACATACTGGCAGCAAGCCGAGGGGATATTAAAATACCCACCCCAGCCCGCCGCCTCTCACCAGGGGCAACTCCAGACTGAGACAGAGTCCAGCCCCTCTCCAGGAGACTGGTTCCTGAGCCCAAGGCATGCATAGAGGTGAGCCCGACTATATCTAGCCGGTACCTCTCAACCTCACGCACTAACTCAGGCTCCTTCCCCACCAGAGAGGTGACATTGAATTGTCCCAATTGCCAGTCTTGGTAGCCGGGGATCAGTCGGCCAGGGTCTCCGCTCCTGGCCGCCGTCCGGCACACAATGCACCTGACCTCTACGGCGCCTCCTGCGGGTGGTGGGCCTGCAGGAGGATGGGCCCATGTCCCCTTTTTGGGCTGTGCCCGGCCGGGCCCCATGGACTAAGGCCCGGCCACCAGACGCTCGCCCTCGGGCACCCTCCCCTGGCTCCAGGGCGGGGCACCGGTAACCCTGGCAGGGTAAACTGTTCCCTCAATGTTTTCCTCAAAAGGGTCTCCTGTTTTTGCAACAACTTGATTATTTTTAATAAAATAAAGAGGCAGATCTGAGGGTGTGTTTTTTTTACCCAATACGTCTTTAAAAATATTCCAAATGCCCTTAATATTGTTTTTGTTTTCTTGAAAACGTTTATTATAGTAGTCTTTCTTGGCTTTCCTCAATATTAATACCAACTTATTTTTATAAACTTTATATTTCATTTCCGCGTTCTTAGTTCTGTATATAATCCCTATATAATTTATACTTCTTTTTGCACGCACTTGCAAGACCCTTAGTTAGCCAAGGTTTCAAATTCTTATTCTTTTTCTTATACTTAAATGGTACCAATGGACAATGTTTATCATACAAGGCCAAATAAGTATTTAAAAATGCTCCATATGGAACGTTAACCTCATTAACATAAAGCTCCTTCCAGTCCACTTCCATGAGATCTTGTCTAAACTTGTTAATTGCCTCATTATTTCTTACCCTTCTATGACTCTCAAAACCAACTTCTCCCTATCTTTTCATATTTAAATCAAAAGTAAAAAAGACTGGTAAGTGATCACTTATATTGTTTATGATGAGGCCACTCATAATGTTACTGTCCAAGCTATTAATAAAAATATGATCAATTCGTTTTTCTGATTTATCCGTTATTCTACTGGGCTTAATAATTAAAGGATAAAATCCTTTTCCAAATAATAATTCAAAAAAATCTGATGCAGCCTTATCATTTCTCTCTTTGCAAAGATCAGCATTGTAATCACCACACAAACATAAGGTCTTATTTCCCTTAACCATACAGTCTTCTACTACGTCTGTAAATAACTCAATCTGTGACCCTGGTTTCCTGTATATACAAGTAACAATTATATTACTTCTTCTTTCTATGTCCAATTCCACTGTCACAGACTCCATTAAGTCATCAATAACCACAGACATATATTCAACTGGTTTACATTTCAAATCACTGTTAACAAAAAGTGCCACCCCTCCTGCCTTCTTCTTAGTTCTATTTACAAAGTATAAATCGTACCCATCAATATAGAAATGACAACCCCTAGTCTCATCTAACCATGTTTCAGATAAAGCAATTATTTGGAACTTGCCTCTCAAACTATACAAAAAATCTTTAATCGAAGCAAAACTTCTATAAAGACTTCTGCAATTAAAATGAATTAGTGAAAATGTATTAGCTATTTCAACATTATCCCTGAATTGCTTCTCTGTATAATATTCACATGTGACATTAATTGTATTAAGCACATTCCTTTCAGGGTCAATACCAGCTTCAAAATCATATGGTTTATGATCTGAGTCGTCGAGCATTATGCATAATTATTCTAGGAATATTCTTTGGGCCACTTTTAATAGATACTGACCACCTCAGACTGAGAACACCTCACAAGAGAAGGAGTTTTGGAGGTTCCCTGACCTAGTCGTCCAGCCATCATAATTTGGCTTTTTGTCAATATTGCTCAAATCCTTACGCTTGCCCATTTTTCCTGCTTCTAACATCAACTTTGAGGACAAAATTATGACTTGCTCCCTAACAGGTTCCATGGTAAAGACATAATCATTATGTCAGTGGTCATAATGTCATGACCTGATTGGTGTAAACGTAGCAAAAAGCAAGCATCCAAAAGCTACTTTAAAGAAACATGAAGGAGCAATGTGGTGAGCTTTGCCAGCTGATTGCATGGCTTGGTACACCTGGCTGGTGAGGGAAAGCTGGAGTGTGGACTAAAGCGTGTTGGTCTGGTAACTCAAACAGGCTCTCCTCCACACATTCCTCATTTATAAAGTGCTTTACAAACCCGAGCATTATGGCTAACAGCTGGATTTTCCCTTTTGAGTGCAGCTAGCCAAACAGCAAACAACCAATTATTGCTAAAGAGACAGAGAGTGGGAATTATATTATAATTTCTCAACATAAAACGCATAGTTGCAGCCAGGAGCAGCACAAAACTGGTTTTTAGATTTAGCCACTAGTTAGCTAACATAAACTAATGTTAGCCTCTAGCTGCAACCAACCAACCAACCACATGACACAATGTTTTGTACTGACAGAAGATGGCGCTACATATGTTTCCAAAACTTAAACTGTAAGCACTTATTTCTTAAATCCAGCTTTACAGGCAGGGAGAGCAGTGCTCCATGATGTAAATACGCCTTTATATGTTTAGTGTTTCATGTCCTCTTTAAACAGTATATCGCTCATCACATTTACTAGTATGCATGTGTGTGTGTGTCTGTGTGGCATCATTAACTACTGTTTAATGACACAGTAAACTTGGCTTGTGCTCAATGATTTGTTTAAGCTGATATCTACTGCTGGCAAAAGTTTCCCACCTTGTTTTAGACATTTCTTCAGCTGTGATTGTGGACTGACGTAGGCAGACCAAACAAAAACAATTATTATGACAACCCGATACTGCCAAGATTATAACAGGTTTCTATCATCATATAAATATAAATACTGCAGTGATACTTTTGCCTAACACTGCATGATGGGTGTACTGGCACTGCTTGAACATCATGTGAGTTGAAGAACCAATAATAAGTATTCCAGCGCATTTCATTACATTTGACACTTTGCAATAAACATTTATGGTTAAATATCAGTGTTTATGTGAAGCTTAGTCACATGCCCACTTTTTAGGTTAACTGTCATTTTTAACAGCATATTGTGTGCACATATATTGCTGGTATAGATTCTGATCATGGCACTTTGCAATAAGTTCCCTGGTATGCAAAAACAGTGAAAAATACTTTAAAATACTCTATTTTAAACCAATTTATCGCACACTGCTCATAATTATTGGTTTAATAGTTTTTAATATGTCTACCCAGTACATGAAACAGTGGTCTTTATTTTCTTAGGCTTTTTAATTTCTTTCTCAATGTAATCATGGTGCCTGGTAATATTGATATTTAAATTATTTGTAATTATCTCTATTGCACTTCCTTGCGTTGTACATATTGTTTGAAATTTCTTGTGCCAATAAAGCTGATTGAATCTCACTGAGCTGAAAAGAGCAAGGCAGATAAGAGACGAGGAGATGGTTTGCGTTAGAAGATCGTCTCAGCTAATCCAATAAGTGAAGCCTCTCCTTTCCTTCAATCTGATTATTCCAGTAATTAAGAGAAATTGCTGGAGCGTAGCTTCAATAAGGCTTTACATATTCAGCAGTAGGAGAACAGTTCTGATATGTTCTCCTTCTGGACTCTGATTACAATCCTGCTGACGAATAGAGCTGACTCCTGTCACAGAGAGAGTCGAATGACCGCTGCAGATCAACGGCCGTTTAATGAGCGCAGTTTAATAAGCTTTATTAGGCAAAGAATGGAGGTGTCCTGATCTCAAACTAGTGTTTCTGAACCAGTTATGAACTGCCGTGATCACAGAGAAAGTGGATAAAAAAGCTGACTTCAAGAACTTAAGTGCAACAGCAACAGCAAACACTGTGTTGACCTGAATTGGGGCTCTGTATGAAGTAATTCACAGATCGTGACGTTGTTGTTCATTTTATTTAAATATATAGAACATATGTAGCTGCACACTGCACTGCCTTCCACACATGCATGATTTACTCTTCTGTCTTCTTTTATCATTTGACTGAAATACACCAACTATTAAAATCCCAAACAGAGTTCTGCTATTGTTCAAAACATTTTGAAAACGCCACACATGTCTATTCTTTTGATTCCACCAGCAAATCAGCAAATGTTTCCAAAAATAAGGTAGACAAATGTAATTGCGAGGTAAACAATTTATTAGGTTTCAAGATACTCAGGTCAACATTCCTCTACATCTCTAAGCCACTTCCCGGAAGTCCTGTTCTCATCACTTGCACTTTTCCACATCATCTTGGACATCAGATTTAGCAATCACAAAATCTTCACACTGACCAAGCCTTTGTGCACAGAATCATCCCTGCTAATAAAAAACAGGAGCCCATTTTTTAGTGGAAAAGTCCTGTTCCCAAACCCTAAAGGGTGAGCAGTTTGTCATCCCGTGGTTGGATTTTTACCAAGGAGCTCTACTGTGAAGTCCTGAGGTGACAGGAACCAGCCTGAATTACGGTTCTGGGATTGGTGTAATAGAACACTGGAAACACGGTTTATTTGTCACAACAACACAATTTCTGTTCACCTTTCACCTCGCTCACCAGATTTGTTACTTGGTTCACTTTCCTGAAAATGAAACTCACACCTGTGTGTATCACAGAGGCACAAGTGCAAGGAGATGGAAAATATAATCCATGCTTAAAACTGTCACATATACTTAAAGGAGAAAGCAGACAAATTTGATGGGCTGAATATTGAAGCTTTTTGATTGGCTGAAGCAGAGACATTCTTGTTGTAGGTAACTTTGCATCGGTTAGTTACATTACAGCAAGTTAGTTTTACTTTAAGTCCTCTGATGATTTGATGTTTTCCTTTCCTTTTTTGATATTGTAGATATGGAGGTTGATGTATCATCAGCTCTATTAGTTTATAATACTTATAATATTAGACTATAATACAACTTTATTGTTTGTCATAGAAAAATACATACAGCATTTAAACAGAAAAGAACAGGGTTACACTACTTTACACTAGTAATATAATCTGAAAATAAATTACAAAATTAGATTTATATTGAATATTGATGACATGGCTTTAATATAATAAAGTAAAAACCTGAAAGATTTCGCAGCAACAAATCCAGTCTGCACACAAGCTTTGACACAGCGAGGACTTTCACTTCTGATACTTCACTAGCAAAAGTGCTGAATGCAGGACTCTCCTTTTCGTCACAACTTTAATAGGACATTTTAAAGTTTTTTGATGGAGGGATAGAGGAAGAGGGAGACAAGGAAAGAGTGAAGGAGGAGGGATGTTAGCGATGCAGGTAGTGCAGCGAGGCCAGATGGCAGCAGCGGCAGCGCTCTGCCTCGCTGATTAGCGGCGAGCAGACAAAGACCGTCCATGTTTCACTTGTTCATCACTTAAGTGCAGAACCCAAGGTGGAGGCTGGGAGATTTCCCTCGGGAAAATGTGCCTCCCAAAGATAAGGCCGAGGCCCGGATTGCTCTCCGGGGGTGGCGAGGTACGACGAGGAAGCTGAGGGATCCAAACCTCTGAAGAAAACAAAATGAAAGAGAAAAGAAAAGGCTCTGTGGTGTGGAACGCACACAGCAGCGAGCAGCTCCAAGTTAAACAGTTAAGCTTCAGAGAAAAGTTCAGTTTCCTTTTCCCATTAACTCCAACTCTGGGGAGACAAAAGTCCACTCGCAAGTTTTTGACTGCAAGTAGTTCACTTAGTTTAGAGAGCCTCAGGAGGCCGGCAGGATCATTGGGAGAACAATGGCTTTAATATGCTGCGCTTGGCCTCTGACCTCAGCTGCAGCCAGACACTCGCTGCTCTGTAATTAGGATCGTCTGCTGCTGATTATTACTGCTCAGCTGAATTCAAGGCAGCGTGCAACAGATTCCAGCTGAACTTACAGAGAGGAGAAAAACAGAAGCTGCTGCAGGGCATGAACATGTTTACTCTCCTCTGAATGCCGACAAATGAGGGTAAGATAAAAGTGAGTGATTGTGGAGAGAAGGATCATCCAAAGCTTTTGATTGCTGGGCGACAGGTTTTCCTCACTGATGATTGTCCCATTGTGAAAGCTCTGATTCGCTTTAGAGACAGGGTGGCCAGAGATGAAGGCGGGAGATTATACCAACAAAACACACACATGCACGGATGCACACACGCACACACGCACATACGCACATACGCATGTTTTTCTTTCTGAAGTTGTGAGAGTTGTTGACAAAATGCACTAACTGGCAGCTAACATTCACAGCACCACCGCTGCCAAAAGATCACATATTGAAAGTTTTATTTATCAGGCAGCTAAACCGATGAAATGCAGCATATTGTTGGTGAACATTTTGCCACTTGCAGATACATCCATTAACAAAGTTTTCTCATTATGATGATAAAAACATAATTGAAGCAGCATTTCTTTTCCTCTAAACACATTTGCGGCTGTAAATTAGATGTATTTAAATTTATTGTGTTGGCGACAGGGCTGAAGAATGGAACATCGGTCTTCTTATAACAGGTGAGGAAAAACTCATTTAGGGATAAAATGATTAATATGATTTGTTACCGTTTTAGTCATGTCTCATATCTCTCTCTCTCTCTCTCTCTCTCTCTCTCTCTCTCTCTCCTCCTGTCCCTGCCACTGGATTTCAGGTAGAGGGCAAAAGTCTAAAAAGACTTTTCAGTCTAAAAAGATGTGTTTTAATAAATATGAATCATGAGAAGGAACACAATCATAGAGACAGTCGTCCACATGCATTGTCAGGTAGCTTTCAAAGCGTAATCATTTTACACTGATGTTAAACAGGGTTTAGCAGCTGTTAGAAGCTGCTGATGGTCATCGTGTAGCAAAGGTTGACACTAAAAGGACGGACATTAAAGTTATTAAGGCACACTGAGCAGGACACTCATTGCGGCCTGAACTGCTCTAGCTTTAACATCCCAGGTCTGCTGACACACTACTCTGTTGGAAGCTCAACAGCCCCTGAATAGCAAAGCTATTTTAACACACGCATGCTTAAAAAAATCCTTGCAGATTGTATGCAAGACCTCTATTACTTGAAGTCGGCCAACCACAAAATGAACAAAGTCAGCCATTGTGCAGCAGAAGGCGGAGATGTGAGGCGAGATCACAGCTGAAATTTAAATTAATGGCTTTTCTAATTGAAGCACATGTTTGTCAAAGTGACCGAGTACAGCTGACACGAACTGCATCCGCTCACCTGCCCCGCTCGTGCACCCCACTTCCTTGGATTGGCTGACAGCCACAGCCGGGATGGATTACAGCATACACGATAACAGGAACACATCATTTTAGAACTCCTGCTTCACGTCACTATTCACTGATGCACATTAGCATCAGCAGCAAGTGCTCCACTCTTGCCACTTTCACTTTTACAACAGGAACGTGTTGCATTGTGTAGACTGACCCCCAGCCAGTGATCCAAAAGTATTTGTGTTTTATCAAATATCATGTTTACATCATTCTGACAGACAAGATACTAACACGAGCTGCTTAAACCAGTCAGAATGTGATAGAAGGTAACTGTACTCCTAAACTGTATTCCATACAGCCTAAACAAAAAAAGCAATTAGTTTTTGGTGTATATCTCTTAGAATGTATTTTTAAAAACTTTATCAGTACCCAACATCCCACTTTGGCTCCAACTTTGGGTCACATAGGGGGTAAAATAAGGCCCAACTCTTCCTTCAAAGCTTATTTCTCTTTCTTTTGCTCTTTTCTATGTATTTCAGTCCATTGTTGCTGATATTTGGGGAAAACAATCAGAATGTTAAAAATAAATAACTACATATTCTGGTAGGATAGGGTTAGATGTTAGGATACATGATATTTGGTTAGGGGTACTGTAAATAAGCTGTCAGCGTGGCTGGGTCAGGTAATAAAGTATTTGCAGGCTGTGTGAAACACTTTATGAACAAGGCTTTTGCCTTGAATTTAATAGAGAGCAGGAGCCACTAAATGCTGAAAGAGAAGAAGGAAATCAAACAAACCAAGAAAAAAAAAATTGACAAAGACAGTGTTTTTAGTCCACGGTTGAAACATCAAGTTACTGTATGCTAATCTTCTGGTGTGTATATTTAAAACAGCTCCATTACTCCATGATTTTTATCACAGCTGAGCAGCTAAACCAAAAGACTGCAAATTGGGGACACATTTTTATACAATCTGCATCTAAATTCCATTTTGTTCTCCATAAATTTACACATATTATAATTTAAACTTCTTCATAAATAAGTATCACAACTCAATACAGTCACTGTTTGGCAACACTCCAAGCTATGTGTGTGTGTAACAGAAATAAAGCTTTTTTTCTGCTTAATGGTATTATTGAGTAGGAAGCTGTACATTTTGGGGGAAAATATATTTTATGAGTAAAGGAACGGCTGCTACATTTCTATGAACATTCATTGTTGCCTCTGTGAGGTCTGATCGGGTGGATTTCTGTACTATTGCATCAAAAGTTAAGGAATAAATGTACAGTAAATAGGGTGCAAAGGTGCTTTGGAGGTAAGCTCCAGGTGAGCCCCCTTTATGATACAATACAGAAGGACCAGCCTAAAGAGATAGAGGTTCCTGTAACAGCTGCTAAGTCTCATTATAAAAGTCATGTGAAAACCATGAAATAAATATCCTCGCATGCTGGCTCTGCAGTGCAAAGAATCAGATTCTCAGCGAGGGTTTCCATCCATCCAGGTCGAGTCTGCTGCTTATCCGATTACAAACAGGAAGTGGCCGGCTGAGTGCTCACTTCAGGACAGCGTGAAGGGAGCATCAGTCACTGGCAGCCATTAACCACAGACTTGCTTGTCAGATTTCCCCCTTTAGTGCAATTAGACACACTTTGGGTCCATGTCCATGCAGCTCTGATCTGCAGTAACAGAGGTCAGAATGATGCCTTCAGGCACTTCTGATTTCCTGCCAGTCTGAGGGCGAGACATAATCGCTAAGGCAACCAGCTCATGGGAGGATCAGGGCATTTTTGTCCTGACTGAACAGCAGGGATTCTGTTGGAACCCTCCCTCCCGGCTCTCAGCTGGACTCTGCATCCGATATGATTTATTAGGAAAATCTGCACAGCAGCGGGGTTGTATTGGAATAGTCGTTTCTGCTGGTGCCCCCTCAAGGCAGAGATGTTTCTCGACACATTCCACAAATTCTTAACATCGGTTGGGTGTTCTGCAAGGACACACTGAACAGAGGAGAGTGGGATAAGATGACGCTCTTTTCTTTATTTATGTTGATTTGTAGTTTAAGTTTAAGGTTTAAGGAACAGATTTTGAATCTTTTTTTCATTGCCCATCCTTCCATTTTCTTAACCATCTGTCCAGTGTTGGGTCGCAAGGGCCTGGAACCAAGCCGAGCCCTTCCTGGACAGCTTGCCAGTCTATTTGAAAGACAGACAACCACACACACTGCAGCCAATTAAGAATGAACAATTAATGTACCAATTATATGTTTGGATTGAGATTGGAAGCCACTGGCTTATGGCCATACCACTCTGAGCACGCCCAAACTTGTCTGGTGTCAGAAGCTAAACAGGGTCGACCTGGTTAGTACTTTTATGCGAGGTCATCGGGGGTACCGGATGCTGTAAGCACCTGGCTCAGGAGGTACGGGAGTCCAAAAATTCAAACGTTTTGTCAAAACAAGACACCATCTATCTACTGGACCTGGTGTGCGACCCACAGGGTAGAGATGAGAAATGATAAGAATTTAGCAAATCCGGTTTCTTATTGATTATTGGCTCACCACTATGTCTACGCAGCATATCAAAGACATACATTCATGCAAATTAATTACATGCTTGTGCACATTGGAGTTGTTCCCCATCTTTGTTGTGATCAGTGTTGGGTCATTGCTCAAAACAGTAATTACTGCAAATATCACACAGAACACTCTTCTTATATGTAATGCAGTACGTTACTTAATTACACCCAGGTTAAAGACATTCATTAGACTACTTGGTACGTTACTTTCATGTTAATCTGTAAAATGTTCTGAAACACGATAAAGCGAACGTCATGGTGATTCTACTGTAGAAACATGAACAGGTAGAAACCTGCAGCCTGACTGCTCATCAGTTTGTTCCCTGCTGAAATTCAGCAGCGGCTCACTTTATCATGTTGCTGGTCTGGGGTCAGCATTTACTCAGCTTTAACAACACTCTGGGTTCTTGGCTAGCTTAGCGTTAGCATGCTATCTGTGCAGGTGCTTGCAAAGAGCTAAAGTTGTGTTAGCAGTATAATGCTGCTGTTTCTGTCCTGCAGCAGTCTCCACTTTACCATCGTGCTCTCATCCTTTTATGTAATAAAAATAAAGGTAATGTCCACACTGGAGACTGCGCCACTATTTCTCTCCTCTGAAACACGAACTGAAACCAGCTGAATGTAGCGAGAGTTCAAGAAGAGGGATCGATAAGCAGGAAGACTTACGATCTGGGAACCGGTTCTCTAAAGAACCATCCCTAACACAGGGTATACTGTGCTGGTCATATTATGTACTTGTTATTATGTACGTATTATGTGCTCTTCTGTTATAGCATGCTCTTTTGAACTGCATGGGACTTAGTAAGTTTTTACTGGGCACAGAAGTAGCTTTTCAAACTAAAGCCATCACTTCCACCATCTATTTGTTACTGCAGTCACATGTGAAGATTATATAAATTTAATTGAAGTGTAACAATAGTGTAAAATTAATTCTTTACAAATAGAAAAGTATTTATATTCAAACAAGTATAAAATTACGCATAGGCAGGGTTCACAGATTTTTAAATTCTGTTAACAATTTTCAGTTGCACAAATCACAAATATAATGAAACATTTAGAAAATAATTTCTCATCTTCAGTATAAATGCATCTCAAGCAGCATTTTTTTTATGTTTGTTGCATTGTTAATAGCCACCATTCGGCTCTCTAAAAGGAATCTGAAATCTGAAACTTCATTTAACTTCTCTAATTGAGTCAATCAGATGGATTTATAGAAGTCTTACTTCTGTTATAAAAACACTGCAAATGCAGACATGTAGTTGAATTAGACAGACACTATCTCTACTGTTAAGATTAGGCTTAAAACTTTCCTTTTTGATAAAGCATATAGTTAGGGCTGAATCAGGTGACCCTGAATCCTCTGTTATGCTGCAATAGGTGTAAACTGCTGAGGGATTCCCATGATGCATTGAGTATTTCCTTTTCAGTCACCCTTCTCACTGAACATGTGTTAATAGGCCTCTCTGCTGAATCACACTTGTTTTTAATCTCTGGCTCTCGTGCACAGCATGTCTTTTATCCTGTCTTCCTTCTCTCACCCCAACCAGTCGCAGCAGATGGCCCCGCCCCTCCCTGAGCCTGTTTCTGCCGGAGGTTTCTTCACACAATCACAACAGTTGCCAGCCAAACACAATGTAGCCTCAATAATTACAACAACCCTGCTAACCTAATACCTTCAACAAGAGCTTCAGAAGTCCCAGTGCTCTTTGCTTGTGCATATTCCCTAAGATTAGTTATTGCAGCTTGTCTACCTGCAATAACTTGCCTGAATCTCGTTCTCGCAGTGTCCTGCAAGGAAATAAAACAATGCTGCAGGTTTACATTTTTGCATTACTAGGTGATGATTTTTTTTCTTTCTTTAATAAAACATGCAAGTGTAAAAAAGTCACAAAGCACATGTTTTTAACCCTTTTTAACCATGGGTTTTTTCTTCCTTCTTTTATCATTTTAGCCGGCTTTTTAACGATCCTAGAGAATGTGAAACCTTTGGGTTCGGCATGGCTTCTGAAAATGAGAATTTTACCGTTTCATCTCTCTGCGTCGTCTTTGTCTTTGAGAAATCCAAATAGTTTTGGACCCAGGGGGAACTTGAAATGGAAATTCTCAGTTTACGTGATTTAAATAGAAAACAGTTAGCTAATAATTAGCAGTAATTGTCATTAATTGCTTCATTAATTGGTGCCAGATTGGTTCCACTGGTATTGGCAGTGCTATAATACATGAATTCCAGGTCTTGTTAAAAGCAGTAATAGCAAACACTGAAAATAAAGCTCTCTGTGTGTCCAACTCTGCACCTCTTCAACTCAGCGCCTCTCTCTCTCCCTCCCACTCTCTCTGCCTCTCTCGTCCATGTTCACTTAGCCTCCCATGTAACTGACAGGCTGCAGTCATGGAGGTGAACAGCACGGCAGCCATTTTAATACCATCAACTCCCACTTTCTGCCAATTAGAGCTGCTGGCAGCGTCTGATGATGGAGCTATTAAAAGAGACGTTTGAGGTCTATCTGACAGATGGATTCATGCCTCCTCCGGCTTAATAAATCCCGCCCACTGCTCCACCCACAGCTGACACTCCTCACCTCCACATATAGCAATGAGCCACTGAAACTCAGCAGGAGAAAAAACACCTGAATACTGTGAATGCTATAAACTGCCTGGTGCATATGCAGGTGTTAATGTGCCACACAGACAAGGATAATAAACAGAAACAAAGCAATTTATTGAGCACAGTGAAAATTTAAGAGTCAGATGTGAGATGACGAAGTGGG
The DNA here is from genome assembly GCF_057382095.1 of Aulonocara sp. 'chitande type north' Nkhata Bay. NCBI lineage: Eukaryota > Metazoa > Chordata > Actinopteri > Cichliformes > Cichlidae > Aulonocara > Aulonocara sp. 'chitande type north' Nkhata Bay. The sequence goes on from NC_141345.1 coordinate 8,458,479, forward strand.
AGAAGGAAGGATATCTGGTGTGAGGAATTAGGAGGCTGGCAAGGGTGAACGGTGTGTCCTTGTTTTTACAAATGACACATTCGTACACACGGTGACAGAGTCACAGCTGGTTTAAACCCACTAACCGTGTGATTAAAGACCAACCACAGAAGAAACAAAGCTGGTGATGAAGAGCTAAAGGAGAGGTGATTTGCTGGAGGAGGGGTTAAGAATAGGTCACAGAGGAGGTAGCATGAAGGAGTTGGTGATAAAGATCAGAATCAGAATCAGAATCAGAATACTTTATTGATCCCTGGGGGAAATTATTTTTTGTTACAGTGCTCCATTTTAAACCAACATTAAGACAAGACAGACAATACGCTAACTAAGAATAGTACAATATATACATATATATACATACATACATACATAAGTCACTTATAAATAAATATTTGGAAAAGAAACATGTGTAGCTGTAGCAGCAAACAGTGTGTTAAGTGGATGCGTTGTACAGGGAGATGGCCACAGGCAGGAATGATTTCCTGTGTCGTTCAGTGGTGCTTTTCGGTAATCTCAGTCTCTCACTGAACGAGCTCCTGTGACTGACCAACATGTCATGGAGTGGGTGGGAGGTGTTATCCAACATTGTCTTTATCTTGGACAGCATCCGCCTCTCCGACACCACCTTGAGGGAGTCCAGCTCCATCCCCACAACATTGCTGGCCTTACGGATCAGTTTATTAAGTCTGTTGGCATCTGCGACCCTCAGCCTGCTCCCCCAGCATGCAACAGCATAGAGGATCGCACTGGCCACCACAGACTCATAGAAAATCCTCAGCATTTTCTGGCAGATGTTGAAGGACCTCAGTCGCCTCAAAAAATAGAGACGACTCTGGCCCTTCCTGTAAAGTGCTGTGGTGTTTTTAGCCCAGTCCAGTTTATTGTCAATGTGTACTCCAAGGTATTTATAGTCCTCCACAATGTCAACACAGACCCCCTGGATTGAAACAGGGGTCAAGTGTTTCCTGGTCTTCCTGAAGTCCACGATCAGTTCCTTGGTCTTTGCCACGTTGAGCTGCAGATGATTCTGCTCACACCACGTGACAAAGGAGTCGACCACAGCCCGGTACTCTGTCTCATCATCCCTGCTGATGCATCCAACCACCGCAGAGTCATCAGAAAACTTCTGAAGATGGCATGTCTCTGTGCAGTGGCTGAAGTCTGTGGTGTAGAGGGTGAAGAGGAAGGGGGAGAGGACAGTCCCCTGTGGTGCCCCTGTGTTGCTAATCACCTTGTCAGACACACACTGTGGGAGACGTACATATTGTGGTCTTCCTGTCAGGTAATCAACAATCCAGGACACCAGAGAAGCATCCACCTGCATCGCTGCTAACTTATCACCCAGGAGGGTCGGCCTGATGGTGTTGAAAGCACTGGAAAAGTCAAAAAACATGACCCTCACAGTGCTCGCCGGCTGGTCCAGATGGGTGTAGACACGATTGAGCAGGTAGATGATGGCGTCCTCTGTTCCGAGACTAGGCTGATAAGCGAACTGAAGGGGATCCAGATGTGGTCTTACTATGGGTCGCAGCTGGTCCAGGATGAGCCTTTCCAGGGTCTTCATGATGTGGGAGGTCAGTGCCACGGGCCTGTAATCCTGGGGGCCACTGGGACGAGGCGTCTTTGGTACAGGGACGAGGCATGATGTCTTCCACATCACCGGGACCCTCTGCAGACTCAGACTCAGCATAAACAGTTTATGAAAGACTCCACACAGCTGGGGGGCACAGGTCTTGAGGACAAGGGGACTCACTCCGTCTGGTCCAGCAGACTTGCCTGAGTGAAGTCTCCTCATTTGCATCTCAACCTGGTATTGAGTGAAGGTGCATGGCAAGATGATGGCAGTGGAGAAGGTGACAGGAGTGAGATAAAGCTGTTGGGAAGAGTGTGACGTATGAGGTAAGAGCTGGGTGAGGTCTTTCAGATTTCATCAGACTGAATTAAAAACCATTTTATAGACAACAAAAAGACTCGATATCCAGAAACAAAGACTTTCTGTGCTGGATCTTCTGCTGCCTTTAAAGCTGCTTTTTCCTCTGCAGGAACTTAATGAACCATAAGAGCTTTCTTTGAAGGAAAGTGGTTGGTTCTGCTTGCTTTTCCACAGTTTTTAACAAGCTGAGAATGACTTGATTTGTGAACTGTGCCCTACTGTGATTTAAAAAATTTTTTTAATGCTTACAAAGTCCTGGTTTATGTATTGTGGTCACTCTCCCACATGTATAAATATGAAACGTTCCCTGTTAACGGGATCCAGTCCATCCATCAAAATCTGTTGGGTGTGTGCATAACAACAAGTCCTGCTGGTAAACGTCCCATTTCCCAGCAGCCCATTGCCAGTGGCCGACTGCATCACACCGCCCAGACTACAGGAGCTAACAGAGCAGCTTTTGTGTGGCACAATGTGCCGCTTTGCTTCTTTACTGTCGGCCAGCAGCTTTTTAATTTTTTTTTATAAAGTTTCTTTTTATAACCCAAATTGAAATGTCCATAATGTCCTGGTAAACTGATGTCATTACAAAACTTTGGCTATTCTTGGATGCTTACCAGACCGCTGCACTATGTTGTTGCAGTTGACATATAATACATTTTTCTGAAAAATTCTATATAACGTCTCCTTTGGACCACACAGGTTCACTTCACTGAGAGTAGAAGGAGCTTTATGCTGCCCTCTGAAAGGAATATACGTATTAAAACAAAAAAAAATTTGGAAGTTGACTGATGGAAACTGAGCGTCTTGTGGTAAAATGGTGAAGAATATTTGTGTGGAAATCTTCTAAACTTGTCTCAGAGTGTGACATGAATAAGAACAAAGTGTTATTCATGTCTCATAAACATAAAGTGTGAAAACCTAAATGAGATGATTTGGGTTTATCTGATTCGTGTTAGGTTTAAGTTAGCAATCATCATCAGCGTAGGATTATGATATAGTACTGTATATACTTTTATGAAGTTAGAAGGCAGTGGTACTGTCAGCAAGAACAGCAACATATGTAAGGAAAGCCCAGTCACATTAAAAGTTTCAGCATGCAGATGGATAAACATAATTAGTTATTCATGCGAAACTATGACAGATTTTAGGTTTAACGTATGTTCAGGTGACTGACAGCTCACCATTCACTGTATGGATTCCCCTGCAATAACCTCCACCCATCTGGTTCTCCATGCAGCACAAAACAAACAGACATTTCTGCAAATAGCATCTGACCCACCTACACCAGCAGGTGTAGTTTGTATATCAGCACCAGATGGCTGAAATCAACTATTTTTGACTCGTCCTCTCGAGCTGCAGCTTGTCAGGTGACAGTGGATCCTTGCAGACAGATCTTTGCACAAACTGTTCACCCCACACTATTACCGTCTCTGCTAAGAATGCAGGCAAAAATATAATTGTGTTTAAAATGAACTGCCGTGCATATAGAAAAGTATATAATACAGCCTTAAGCATTACCATTGATTGCGTTTAATCTGCTTTAATCTACAATTGTTCTAAATGTACTTTTACTGCACTACTAATGTATGTTACGGCCTCCGGCCTCAGGTGGCCCCGCCTTCCTCTAGGTAAACCAATGTGTTCCAGGACTTGTGTGTGATTGGTTACTGGGAGACCCGTGCCAACCCTCTCTTATGCAGAATGAAGTGTGCCAGACCACACGGACGATTGGCTGCCCCGGGATCCCATGATGCTCCAAGAGGCAATCAGTGGCTAACCCACCTGTGGCTACAAAAGGCTGGAGGTCCTTCCCTCAGTGGCTGCTGCTTAGGACTGAACATGCAGTTTGCCCTTCGTGCCTCCCTCGTCGATCTTTGTTGAACTTATTCATATTGCTGAACTTTGTCGAACCTTGGTGCATGCTTTAAACTTAGCCTGGTTAGAGTTTTGAGCTGCTAGCTGGCTGTGAGTAGGATTTTGTGAAGCTGGCTTGCCTTAGTTAAAACCCTAGCTTTTATTTTGTGTGCGGCCAGCCTGCCTTAGTTACCCTTTAACTTTTACTCGTGACTGTTCTTTCTTTATGTAATAATTGTCTGCCCAGTGGTCTGTTGCACTGCCCTGTCGGTTTTCTGTTTAAAGTTTGTAATTAAAACCTTTTGCTTTACTCAGTTTTGTGTTGGGGGGCTCGTGTATGTTACTCCCTCCCTGACGCCTAGCAGAGGGGGTCGTAACAATGTACTACTAAAAGTACTTTTTAAATTCACTGGGTCTGTAAAATAAGATCTCTTTTGAATGGGCTCAGTAAATGTACTAAAACCTGTCTGCTTTTGTTTGATTTTAATATTTTGTAATCAAAGTCATGTTACAAGAAAGCAGAACAGGAAAGCTTGATTCTCCCCAATGTTTGAAAGGGTGCACAAAATCTCACCTGTTGTTTTTCAAAAACACTGTCCAGGTGACACATTGTTGGAAGAATGTTTATTTATGGTTATTTTCAGATAAATCAGTTGAGTTTACATGGATGTGCAACGTGTGATCCTGTTTAATAAACCTTATTAATAAAGAAGTAAATGTAAGCACAGGCTTAATTGTATGTAAAGTTAACCTCTCCAAAAAACAAACACATTTTGGGTCACGACCTCTGTCTTCTAAATACATTGAAAGTTGGATGCATCAAAGTTAACATCTGGGAAGAAGTTTCTATACACATCCATGCATCACCTCTGTGGACCATGAAGCTCAGCACTGAATGTTTTGGACATGTGGTTGAGACCAAAATGTTTGTCAGGTGAAAAACTGATTTTCAACATCTCCCTGCTCTAAGTTCCACCATTAGATCAGAGGGGTTCATCCTCTTGGACAAATAAAATGACCAAAAATGACCTCTTCTTCAGTCACTCTTCTCACTCACTATGTGTTAATAGACCTCTCTGCATCGAATCACGCTTGTTATTAATCTCTGGCTCTCTTCCACAGCATGTCTTTTATCCTGTCTTCCTTCTCTCACCCCAACCGGTTGCAGCAGATGGCCGCCCCTCCCTGAGCCTGGTTCTGCTGAAGGTTTCTTCCTGTTAAAAGGGAGTTTTTCCTTCCAACTGTCACCAAAGTGCTTGCTCATAGGGGATCATATGATTGTTGGGTTTTCTCTGTATGTATTATTGCAGAGGCTACCTTACAATATAAAGCACCTTGAGGCAATTATTGTTGTGATTTGGCGCTGTATAAGTGAAACTGAATTGAACTGAAATCAAATAAGGAAATTTTTAGTATGATGATGATTAAACTCATAGTTCATCCATAAATGGGGTGGGGGTGTTATGGAGCCTATCTAAGCACCAATGTGCTGTCCTACTCAGAGTTCAGCAACCTAGCAAATAATGATTTAGCTTATGGTAACACTGGACTTGGTTATTTGACTTTTAGGTTGACCTGCAATATAACACTTGCTAAGTTTTTATAAGACGGAAAAATTGAGAGTCATCCTCGTCATTTTTACACTCAAAGACAAGAAATATTTCTTATATCTAAACACCACATACAGGTTCATCCTTTGAGGATAAAGATTAGCTTGCATTTCTGGGCTTTCTACCTGATTTTCTAAGACACAGATTTTATTTACAGTAAAATTTCATGGAGATCGTTACTTGCTGGACCCGAAGTGCTGGAGATTAATCAGACATTCTCACATTTGCTGCTGAGCCTGAAAATGACCTCCCGCAGTGATGTTGTTGTCTCTGCGTTCCAAAAAGCAGCTCTCTTTACATTTGTTGATGCACTAACTGGAGCTCACCGTGTTGTTACCAAGGTGCCCGTTAGATATTTGTTTTCAATCACATCACTTTCATCCAGCCCATAGTAACCTGCAGCAGCAGACAGTTCTGCTGGGAGACAATAAGCTCTCTGTTCTTTTGATTCTTGGCTCTGTCTGTGGAGAAGAAGCCTTTAATCAGCCTGGTCCAACGGCAAGACTACACATGTCCTCCAATTTCACCACTTTTCATCTACTGCCTTTGAAATGCAGAACTTCCCTAATAGCTTTCACTTGTCACAGGATCAATACATTCCCTGTACATCCTGAGAGAATAACATGCTATTAATTTGTTTGACCGAACAGTTTGTGACAGCACTGTATCTACCTTTTAAAAGCACCGCAACGTGTCATGTATGGCTATGATGTACTGTAAGCCTAAGTGACAGTGAGTGACTGAAAGTGCTCAGAAAAAGGATGAACAGAACTTGAACTTTAAACCTTTCATCTGAGTCCTAGAAATGTCCCCCTCCCTCACGTAATCCACAAGCTCAGAGCGTTAAGTGCAGTAGGATTATTAACACATTGGCGACGTTGGTAGTAGATAAAGCCTGGACCATATGGGCGTTCAGCATTGGCGCTCTGTGATGACTAAAGCTTTCTAGGGCAAAAGCTACAAGGGCGGAAATCTCGGCATATATACGAACTCGACTCATTGTTTGTGTCAAATTCTGCTCAACACTACATCAAATTGAGCATCAGGTTCCTCTTTGCTTCATTTTACTTTCTAATCTGAGAAGAAAAAATGAATGCAGAGGAGATGGACAAGGGGGGGTACTGTTTCAGTAAAACTTTGATGATGTGTTGCGCTTACAGTTTAAAACAATAATTGGAGTGGCTTCTTTTTCTTAATCGCTTTTATCTCTTTCATTTCCCTTCTTGCCTAAAATTGTGACAATTCCATCTGTCACTAACATTTTGCCAAATTGTCTGATCCTTTCTCTTCCTCAAAAACAAACAAACATAAAAGAAGTCGAAAATTAAGCAGTAAGCAGGGATAGACTGTCCAGCTGCCGTTCGCAACGTACGTTCTGATGCATTTTATTTGTTCCTTTTCTTATTTTTTCCTTGTGAATCATTACACTCACACTTGACTGGCCCAGTATATAGAGTTTACTGTACTGTAGAGGTTCCGTTAAAGAGAAACGGAAACAAATACACCCCTCATAGAAACATAGCAAAATGTTCAAAGTTAACAGCATGTTTGTTGGAGAACTTTCTTCAGTCACCTTTTCCAGGGACAGCAGCAGGTGGACCCCAGGAGGGTTTTAGAACTTGCAGCAACCATTCATCAACATGATCATGCAGACGGCTAGAAGCATTTATCGTTTAGAACCTGAAAGCTATTTAAAGGAATTTAAAAAATGAAGACAATCATCCATCCGTCCATCTTCTTCCGCTTATCCGAGCCCAGATGTCCCTCTCCCCAGCTACCTCCTCCAGCTTGTCCGGGGGAACACCAAGGCGTTCCCAGGCCAAATGAGAGATATAATCTCGCCAGCATATCCTGGGTCTGCCCCGGGGCCTCCTCCCGGTGGGACATACTGGGAACACCTCACCCAGGAGGCATCCTTATCAGATGCCCGATCCACCTCAACTGGCTCCTTTCGATGTGGAGGAGCAGCAACTCTACTCTGAGCCCCTCCGCAGATGGCTGAAATTCTCACCCTATCTCTAAGGGAGAGGCCAGCCACCCTTTGGAGGAAGCCCATTCCTGCCACTTGTATCCATGATCTGGGTCTTTCTGTCACTACCCAAAGCTCGCGACCACAGGTGAAGGTAGGGACAAAGATCGACAATCAGTTATTTTGTATTAAATGTTAAAACATTTGTCCATTTATTTTAGTGTTTCACACATTTTTAAAAAAAATCTGGGAATCCAACAACTCCATTGTCCGCTTTAGTCGAGCCTGAATCACTCCACTTGTTTGTAAATGACAGGAGTAAAAAGGAGTTCAGTCACACTAAAAGTTGAGCCGGAAATCTTAATTCATGAGAGATTTTTTAATCTGAAAGAATAAATCAACTTTGATTCATTGCAAGAAGGAACAAAATGAGTACTTGAAGGTATTCATCATCATGTTTTTTCACTCTTAATCTTCCTTGTTGCGGTGTTTTAAGCGAGTGGTGCAGATGAAGGTTAAAAACAGTATCTGCTGGAATGGGGTACTTTCCAGCCCTCGCTAACTGCTAATAGAGGCTGTGCTCACATGCATTTCATCCCCTTGAAGCCAGAAGCTGTCCTTGGTGTGGTATTTAACACACTCCAATAATAGCTTGATGTTTTAGAAGCAAGAACATGATCTTCATGATGCTACTTTTCCAAAATTATGGAATTCTGGGCTAAGTCAGGGAAAATGTAGATGGAATTCTGTCTAAATTCTCTTTATACTTGTTTGTTAATTCATAAATTGTTGGGGTCAGTTGGCTAAGTACATGAAGCTAACTCAGCCTACCTTTCAATACAAACTCAGAACATTGAGCAGGTTTGCAGTTTAGGCCTTCATGACTTTTTTTCCATAATTGTAAACATTACTGCCAAAAAATTTGTTTTAAACACACCAGTATTGAAGAGAGCTAACAGGCTGTGTAATGCTTTAACATATCACACTCTTATTGGACTGAGATCTGAAGACATCACAAGGAAAGCACAATTAACGGGAGTGGGTGCTGTAAATTGAAACCATTTAAATACTTAAATAAAAAGTGTAACACAAACCGAATACATCCCCTTCCTTTTTATTGATTGGTGGCTAAAGTCTAGCTAGCTCCACAAATGGAAACCACACCATCTGCATCAGCTGCCCACAGAGATGTAAGGATACGGCAGCAGCCAGTCTCTTTGATGTGTCCTATTAGCCTGGTTTATACCGCAGTGTGTTAAAAATACACACAAGGGCTGTTTGCTAGTAGTGTACAAAAAACAACAAATGCTTCAAACCTTTTCCACCTCTGCATCATCATTCACAGGTCACAGAAACATTTGTATCTTTATATCTGAACTTTGGCTCATCTTGTACTTCAAACAGAAATGTGTGCATACATTAGACCGGAACTATTTGCAGGTAAAGGCAGCGTTACTGTAAGTGCAGTCTCTCCAGCTTTCTACGTCCTGCTTTAAACTGTTTGGTTGGCTCACCCCATTGACTCACTGTTCCTCACCTTATCCCCTCTCATTAAAGTTAGGAATATTTTCACATTAGTCGTGGGTGGCTGATAAAGTTGCATTGTTTAATGAGAAGTTTTTGTGAGCAGCGTCAGGTTGGTTTGTTTACCAGATCTCAGCTTGTGGGAGGCTGGCATCTGTTTCTCTGTGACTGGAAAGCTCTGAGTGTCAGCTTGTTAACAACATCAACAATGAGTTGGAAAATATTTAATACAGTTAGAGATAAAAGAGGGAAAAATTAAATGTGTCATAAAAATATAACAAAGCAGAATTATAGGACTACATGAGAAAAAAAGTTGAAAAGAGTTTGAAGCCAAAAATAGTGCAAATAGAAAGAGTTGTGCAGGGTAGTGGGTGTTTTTCTCTAAACAGTTTATGCAGCTTAACAGTTATTCCTGACACTGAATAACTGGCCAGGGCCCAACAGCTTTCAGATCAGGTGTAACAAAAAAAGTATATATTGACTCACTTCTGCATACTATACTGTATCTGTGTGTGCACACAGGAATTGTTTTCACCAGCATTTTAAAAATGTGTATAGAGGCCTGGTTCTGCTTCTTTTTTAAAAAAAAATCTAAAATACTGTGGAACTCAACGAGGCCCATTTCAACTCCCACAGTGAGCTCCCAACGGATGCAGAAGTTTGTAATTGAGGCTCATGCAAGCATCACCACTCATTAAAAGTTTCAGTGAATCTTCCTCCGCCATCTTGGTTGGTGTTTACACACTACTGTCAGTTGATGGTGTTACTACAGAGACTCCCTGTTGCCACGGACTCTGTGAGCATCAGCTATACTTATACTTGTACAGCTGCTGTTATTGTGTATATATATATTTATTTATATTTCTTCATACATTCTTATATAGTTCTATACTGTGTATTGTGTATTTTGTTGTAAAGTTATTTTATTTTCAACTTTAATTTATATATTTTATCTTATCCTTTCCCAGTTAAATTTACCCTTCATTCTAATTTGTGTTGTACAGTTATTTCATTTTTAACCTTACTTTTTTTTTTAATATTTTATTCCTTCCTAGTTAAATTTACCCTTTTTAATTTTTCATATTTATTTCCTATCTTATTCATAGCCTTTTCCTTTTTTTTTCTTTAGGTCACGAGCAGTTGTCTAAGCATTCCACTGCATATCGTACTGTGTATGACTGTGTACGTGACAAATAAAATTTGAATTTGAATTTGAGATAATGTTGTTTACATGGTTACTCACTTTCACCTGGATGATACTTGCATCATTGAGAGAATCAAGTTTATTTTTTTTATTTTTGGCTTTTTAAAAAATGTTTCTATTGTCTTTAATACCACCCAACCAATTCTGCTGAGAGATGTTGCTCGGGACTGGTGTCACCATTTCTACTGTCTCCTTGATTGCTAAAGCAGTGATTAGGTGTATTAGAGGAGGCAGGGGGCCGTGCACAAGGAGCTGGTGAAGAGCTGGTGAGGAGTCCAGGAGAAATCCCCTCCTTCTGAATGTCAGCAAGACAAAAAAGATGGTAGTTGACTTCAGGAGGAAAAATAAAACTGTGACTAGGCCATGGCCGAAGAGATGGAAACACTGGATAGCCACAGATATTTGGGTCTTCGCTTAAATGACAGACCATACTGGAGGACCAGCAGCGACTCTGGGTACAAGACTCCGTCACTGTGTGCAGCAAGATGCTGGAGATCTTCTAAAGTCTGTGGTAGCATTTAGATAGAGATGCAGCATCAGTGCCAGAGATACTACTGCAACCATCACTGGTCAGAATCTGGAGGTGTTTGAGTCACTGAAGGGCAGGGGGGAAGTGACCAAACTGCTCTCCATGATGGACAACCTGCTGCACACACACCATGGACCAGCAGAGCTTATTCTCCCCTGCACTGATCCAACCCTGCTGCCATAAAGAATGCTTCACCAGATAATTCCTGCCACTCTCTATAAAACCACAACTGCTCTCCTTTTCCCGACAGGTGAACACATCTGTCAGGACGTGAGTGTCTGCATAAATTCCACCTTCAGTTTTATAGTGTACATATTGCTCAATTTGCACTAATTTTTTGGTATTTGACTATATTTGCTTGCTATGTCACCCACTCACTGACAGGAAGGCTGCAGCCCTGACGCGTCTCAGTCTTTAGTGTGCATTGATTTGTATTGGTTTCCACCAAAGCTCCCTGTCTTGTTAGTGAAGCCTGTAGTATCTTTTCAGTAAACTAACAGATTGGGGAAGTCCCAAAGCAATCCACAGGATCAGGAGCGATTGAGGTTTTTTTTAATGCATGCATCTGTATCAGCTGCATGAAGACGGATCCATTTCTGATCCTTTGTTTATTGTAACCTAATCCACTGTGGCCACTGTGACTGTCAGAAATACTCTCTTGTGGTTTGAATCCAAAGTTTCTGAATCACAGAGCACATAAACACCAGCCAGCAGTTTACCATAACAACCACGCTGACAAGTAGAGCTGCAGTTTTGCATCTCTTATACTTATTTGCTTTTCAAATCTAAAAGCTTCTTTCTACAATCAAAAGATGGAAAACTGAAAAAACAGAAAACAAAACAGAAAATCAGTCCTATGTTGTGAGGGCTTAACCTACAGTCCTGGTAAGAAAAATTACACCCTCTGTCTTTTCCAAGATTTGACATATCAGGACATAGTAAAAAACATGTTTAGCCATTTGGCCTCATAATTGGGCAAATACCTGAGATGAACAACAACACATGGCACATTACACCGTGTCATTATTTAACTGACAAAAGCTACGCCAAGATGCAGAAGGAATGTGTGAAAAACTAAGAACACCCCATGATTAAATAACTCGTAGAACCAGATTTAGCAGCAATAACATAAAGTAATCATTTTCTGTATGACTATCAATCTCTCAAAATTGTGGTGACATTCTGTCCCACTCGTCTTTACAATGTTGCTTCAGTTCAGTGAGGTTTGTGGGTGTTTAAGCACGATTCTATCATAGGACTTCAGTCAGGCTGAGGTCTGATTTGACTTTGAGGCTTTTTACTTACAGCACCCTAATTCTTTTCTCTTTCAGCCATTCTCCTCTAAATTTGGTCCTTGATCTACTCAATGCTTGCAAGGTGCTCAATTCAGCAAATTTTTTTGGTAGTTTTTCTGAGCATTGCACCTACGCCACTGCAGAGTTCAGTCTATTCACACCTACAGGCCAGTTGACATGCTTTCAATGATGAGGACATACACATCCTGCACAGTGAGGAACACTGGTTTGAGCGAGGAAGCCATTTACGTTAAAACGGAAAAGACCATCTCTGAATCGAGGAGGGGGACTAAGGGTACACCTTTCACCATCTTACAATGCTGTGATTGCAGCCATTCTCCAACTCTCTGTAAATGGTACTAATCAGACATGATGAAACAGAGGAAGCAAAACTGAACATAACACACCTGAGACGAGGTACATTCAAGTAAGACAGTGAGTGACATGCATAGTGAGAACCAGACAAAGACACACGAGCTTGACAATAGGACATGGAACACGTAGGCATGAAACGCATGACAGACTGGGGAGACGAGATGGACCACAAGGAGAGAAACACAGGGACACAGTTAAGGGGGACGAAACAGAGACGAGCTCAGGAAATATGGATAAATATGACAGACGGGGGAGGCATGGAATGAACATGGGAACAAAAAAGGGAAATAAGACACAAGGACACACGTGTGCACATAAACACCAAACACACAGAGAGGGACACAGAGGACAAAGACACAAGAGCAAACTAAAGAAAACAGAATAAACTCAAGACTACTAAATGAACCTTAAATTATAATACATAACAGTCAACAAAACACAAGAAAACTAGGTCAAATGACCCAGAACCATGGCACTCGCAGCCCATTGTTACTCAGTGGGCTAGTTTCAGTCATTGTGGAAATGTACTGTTTATAAGGCTGGGTAAACCTGCAGTCAGCGGAGACTGAAGAAGTCACTTGGATGATGATGAAATGTTTCTCCTACATTCAAATGAACAGAATCAACCTGTTAAGAAGTCCTCTACTACTTCCTTTGTGTTCAGCCTCAGATTCAGCTCATTATAAGCCTTTCCTTTGCTGTGCACCTAGCTTTCCAGCACTCCTGTCTACTTTCTTCAACTCCCTGACTATCCCCCACTTTTCTTTTCCGCAAAGCCTATTATTTGAATCCTTCCTTGTACTTCCTCATTCTACCACAAGGTCTCTTTATTTTCTGGATACACCAAATACCTTCTTGAAAGATGTCCTCTCCACTGGAGCTGTATTTTCCCAGTCTTCTGGGAATCTGTCTCTATTTCTCCCTGAACTCAGAGCATCATTCATTTTTCTTTACCTTCCACCATTTAATCTTTCCTTCTGTGTTTACTCACTTCCTCTTCATGATTTCCAAAGTCGTTCTACAGAGTAGGATCTGATGCTGCTAGCTGCTTTCTCCCCTGACACCACCTTGCAGTCTCTTGTCTCTTAGAGGTTACACCTTTTGCAGACAGATGTTGTCCACCTGTGTGCATGTGTCTCCACTCTTGTACATCACCCTATATTCCTCCTTCTTGGTCCCTGCTTTCATCTCCACACTCCTTTTCTCTCACTGCACCCAACCATGCCTTCCCCCATTCTCTTCCTTTATCTTTGGCCACCAGAGACACAGTTTCCACTGGCCCCCTGCTGGCTAACAGCACTGGGAGCATTCGTTGTTATCCTATGCCCCAAGCGATTCAGTATAGACATCTGCGTGTTTGAGATGGCAAAGATTTTTGTCAGAGCCCCCTCCTTACACAACCGTCCCCATTTATCCAGGATTGGGATGGATTAGAAGCTGGCTTGTACTGCAGTGTAAGGGTTTGTGTAAGGGTCTAGAGGTCATATCATACATCATACTATTATTAATTTTAGTGTACACTCAAAACATTCTCATTGCGGTCTATGCCATTTCTTGCTTGTTACTATATTTCTGTTTCTGTGTTTTTTATGCACTTTGATGCATTTGCCTTCCCCACCCCTTCTAAATTCTGGGCCTATATTCTTAGATCAGTGGAGAAGTTTTCTTAATTTGCTTGTGTTTTGTCTATTTGCACATGTTTTCCCAGGCTGCTCTGTGTTGATTTCCCAGGGCTACTGTACAAAACAAATTTGCACTTGTTGGTTCTATCGTTGCAGTCAGAACAAAATCTGCCTGGCAAAATTCTCCACTATGGTGTTTCCAAAAACAGCAAGGAACAAAATGCTTCAGATATTTTTGAATTTTTACTTTTTAAAATTATTCTCTTTTTTTCCACCACTTTGATTGTTTCATTTGGATTATGATGATGGGATGAAGCAGGTGGGGAGGGAAACTATGTTTGAAAAGAAACCAAGATTCTTTTTTGTTGTTGTTGTTGTTGTTGCCTTGTCACAAATCTAAGCAGAAAACTATTTGGCGAACATTAAAACTAATGGCCATCAGGAGAGTTGAATTCAGTCTCTAAAGAGTTGGTGTTTAATTTGAACACCAACACATCCTCCAACTCTGAAGGAAAGGTTGCCTTTTGCTTTACTGGAACCAACAGACTTCCTCCGTTTTGGACTTGAGACAAAATTAGAAGCCAAATAATATTAACTGAATGAGAGGACACCACCTCCTCGCAGTTGTCTGAACAATGGCCTGTGTAAGCCAGGAAGGGTTTATCTGTTTCTGTTTGACCATACCATAGGAAAACAGAGGATCCATCCAATCTAGGCAGCCACTGGTTAGTATCCTGATTCCAAATCTGAGGGCAATAGGAACCCAGTGCAACCATCAGATATGTGAGCCAAGACATAAAAAGTTAAACCAAGTGATCACAGATACAGTGGCTGATTTTATTGGCAAATAATTTTTCTCTTTTCCTATTCACACCAAGACTAATTCATCCACATGCAACCCAAGCATAATGTCAACATAACTTTCACTACAAATGAGCATAAACAAAAAACGTGAAGCTTCTGGGACCAAAAACATATATTCTTCTTCCTGCAGAGTCTGTATATAGAAATGCATATACATATATTTATGGAGATTAAGCTCCACCCAACCTGGTCAGTCTGGCCAATGGCAACATTTGTTTCTTTACCATCTATTGCTCCTTGAGATGGTGCTAAAAACAGAAACAACAAAAGCCTATACTTACTTCAAGCTGAGCGTTTGTGGACTGAGACGTAACGCAGTGCGGGAGCGCTTCTTCATCTCCTTCCTCTCCTGTGATGAATGCTTCTGTTGTGTCTTAGTGTAAGCGCCATCTCAGAAAGCTCTGACCCAGATATTTTAATTGCTTATTCTCACTTATGGTGAGTCTGTATGATAAATAGCAGTTGTTTTTCCTACAGAAAGGACTATTTTTGAGCCCTGAACATCACAGCAGGCTGCTGAATGTACATTCAAGTAGGAAATGCTCTGTAACGAGAAGGCTGTTTTGTGCTGGATTTGTAATGATAACACCTCCCCCTCATTGGTGTTACGAGTCCTCAGTAATGTAATGCTAAACTTTATGAATGTCTGGAACCTGGAAATGCATAAAATGCCCTGATCAGGCAGAATACGATTACAGCCGCAATCTTGTGAAGGAAAAAAAGTAATTGTATTTGACAGATTTGCACTTTAGGTAGTAAGTGGAAAATATGCTTCTAAATATTGTTATGTTTTATCTATTATTGTTCTTTTTATCTATTTGACCTTTATCTCGCCAACTTGCTCAAAATGTCTTGATCTAGGCGGTTCTGTCTGCAAAGGCTTCCTAGTTCGTGCTCTACAAACCTTCGCTGAGCCATTACACACAGAAGCGGGATAAAGAAAACGTTCGAGAAAAATGTTTGACAGCAATTCATAATCACAATTTTCTGAAAACAGCACATTACAGAAAATAAAAATGTGCCCATTTCATTCCGAGAGGCAACTCATGAATATGGTTTTATATAATTCACAGTGACTAATGTCTGTAATTTCGGGGCTTTTGCGGATCATTCTGAGCAGATGGAGCTGCCCACATGAAGGTTACTCTTATTGAGCTCGGTATGAACCCTCAGTGCACGTGGTCCTGAGAGTGATGGGATGCAGTTTGACTTTGAAGACGTGAGAAAACCTGAACACGCTTTCTCATGTGCACTGTGATGGCTGTATTTATAGCCTCCTGTGATAAAATTTAAGGCTCAGTGTTGAGCAGAGACCAACACACAGTGAAGAAGCATCCCTGTCGATCCCACAGCATCAGTGTTACATGTAGATGAAACACTTCAATTTTTCAGCCTGAATCTGCACCGTTTTACTCAGCTGGTGGGTTTTACAGTAGAAACTGTATATCTAGCACTGCCGGCAATTAATTTTTTCATTCAATATATTTCTAACTAGCTTAACTGAGGGAATAACTGAGGGAGAATGCTTCATAAAGCCATGTAATCCCATGGCACAAATGTCCTGGTCAAATTAAAAGAGCACCTGTGGCCACTGAAAGGCTCAGATTTCTTTTAGTGTTATGGAGGTGGACGCGTGTCTGACCTGTAACAGATCTTTCACTCTGAAGTCTCCGTGGAGGTGCACTGTTGCAGGATGACCACAGTAAAAGTTACACAGAGCTCTCAGTTTTGAAGAATTCTTGACATGTAAAAAAAAAGAAACAACATCTTTACGGGACTATCTGTACCAGTTTCTCTCTCCAACCTCTTGCTGTCTCTTTTCTCTCAGGTGGAGTTGTGGGTCACCTGTTCCTGAGCTTCAGCCGTTACACCTGCTTCTCTCTCAGCAGCTAGTAGAATTTAAAGACCGGCTCGTGCTTCCACTCTGCCAGATTGTTGTTGCCTCCTTGGTGTAATTGGCTCCCTCGTGCTTGGAACTAGTTTGTTCTGCGTGCCTCGTTTAACCTGTTTAACTTGCCCATTTCTCGTCTGTCTCCAGGGACTCCTCAGGTGCAGGGATCACTGAGTATTTCTCTGTGCCATTCCAGCATTTTTGTGGATTTAACTAAGTTCGAACCTGCTGCCACACTGACCTGCTTATACAAGCTGGCTGCCAGCCCGCTCTCCATCGCTCTCTTCTACTTCCCCTGGGTACCTTCAGTCAGTAACCCCTCCTCAGCCTGTTCAAAGAGCTGACCAAGTAGAGTCAAACTCAAATCCATCCTTAAACTAAGATTATCCTGAAACACTGAAACAACTCTGACTCTCAAGTTTCTTGTAAATAAATCCTTTAAAACTGCTACAGCTCTCCAGGTGCAGCTTCTAGAGTCCAACAGGACAGTCACGCAGACAGTCCTCTGGAAAAACTGCCAGTAAAGGGACGCAGATTTTCAAATAGTTCACAATTTATAACACAAGAAGGTGGTTTCAGGAACATTGGAAATAAGCAATGGCTACAAAGAAAACTCGACAGGCTTTCTCTGTGTTAGTGATTTCTGTGCAGGCTCACATAAAAAGGGTGTTTGACACATCGCTGGGCTGTTCTGCACAGAACTGACTGATCAAGACCACCTACTTCAGTCAGGCATCATCAGTGGAATGGGTGATCCATAAGAGATCCATAAAGAATGAGTTGTACAAAATGTACAAAATACAACACTAGAGCTGTAGGGTGCTGGAAATTATTGCTCATGAGGCAAGAAAGCAATGCTGGCAGATAATATTTATTATTTTCGATTCACAATATTCCCTCAGTGCACTCTCAGGGCTGCAGTTTAATTATGGATAGCTGAATATTAGAAGTTTGAAACTTGAAACCTTTCTGAAACAAAATAGGCTACTCAGTGCATTCGGGCGTGACACTGCCCACTGCCTGACAGAGGAGATGTGGAAGTCACTTTAGTTTCTGGCCAGTTTAAAGCGAAATTCATTTAGTGATGGAATATTGTAGGTGACAAATACCTAAAAGAATAATTGGCTTTCTAACAGATGCTCTATTAGTCATAATTCAGTCTCATTACGACCAAGCATGAGATATATTTCTATATGTTCACCCACTGGAGACGTACATTTTAACATTTCTGTGCAATGCTTACAGTTTTCATTCCTGTAGCTTGTGCACTGATTCATTTGGAGGCACTAAAGCCACTAAAGCCCCAGAGGCTGCATGTTTACGATGTGCTACATCAGGAGAGAATCAGAAAAGGAACCAGTGAAATATTCCAGCCACTCTTAAACGGAAACTTTGAACAAGCCTGCCCAGGACCACGTCATGGGCTCAATATAAGTTACTATGATTATCTAGCCAGGTACAAGAGGCACTGATAACTGTGCCTTTAAGCTACATTAATCTCATTTGAAGTAAACTCTTTGC
This sequence comes from Aulonocara sp. 'chitande type north' Nkhata Bay, assembly GCF_057382095.1. Taxonomy (NCBI): domain Eukaryota; kingdom Metazoa; phylum Chordata; class Actinopteri; order Cichliformes; family Cichlidae; genus Aulonocara; species Aulonocara sp. 'chitande type north' Nkhata Bay. The sequence goes on from NC_141345.1 coordinate 8,476,709, forward strand.
AGTGACACATTGTGCATTTATTATCAGTATACTATTAGACTTATTAAACAGCACAATACTCAAGTTGTGTGTGTGTGTGTGTGTGTGTGTGTGTGTGTGTGTGTGTGTGTGTGTGTGTGTGTGTGTGTGTGTGTGTGTGTGATCTTTATCTTCTGTATTATCAGAGGGATTTAGTGTGTGTACTAAAACCAGAGCACAGCTCATGACATCAGGTTGACTTCATGTCCTGTCCGAGGTCCTGAAATGAAGACGGTTTAATTAATTTAATATTTTACTGCTCATTTTTTGTAATAAAACTTCATTACAAGCCCAAAAAATCAGGACAAAAACAAAAAGCTCTTTTCAAATCAATTTAAAACATGAATATGAAAAATTGGCTGCTACTCAGATTTCCTGTGATTATTTTCACCTGAAGATGTTCCCAAATCGATGTTTCCAGATATTTTCACATGATGGATCCAAATCTGACTATACATTTTTGCTTTCATTTATTTTGATAAGACCACTGGCTGACATGCAGCAAGACTCAAGACTGCATTAAACAGTGACAGCCCTCTCTCCTAAACGTCCCAAACTCATTCGGACGAACCACTTTTCCAGCTTCATAGCTGCTCTCACTTCCTTCGTCCTTCACTAACTTTTTATTTTCTTTGTTCATTAGCTTCAAACCGGGTCTCGGTATAACTAGAATGTTACGACATGACAGGCCACAAAAAGGTTAATAAAAGTTTAGCATTAAAGCTATAATTCCATTTTTCTTAAGCAATGACCGAGGAAATAAAATAGAATTGTCAAAAAGCACGTTCAAATCTGCATTTGACAGTCCGTGGGTAACTCTGATGCATTGTGTGACTTAGGACAAATGCCGTGTGCTTCCATTTACTCAAACCTGACCAATGAGCTGACTGCTCTTCATCTTTGTCGCGCTTGACTGTTAAGCCGCTCTCATCTGCATTCCTGCATAAAACTCCCCTTCACATCAGAGAAGTACTTAGACCCTCCATCAAAGGATCTGCATTTGACAGATAACTGTAATTCCCTGCACTCTAGACTCTGTTTACTGACCTCACACGAAAGTAGCTTTTCCCTGTGCATTGTGGGAGATTTACATCCCCTCTACTTTAGAGTACTTAGGAATGCACATTTGCAGTGTCATGTGTTTTACTATACAGAAAGTATGTGTGTCTGTGCAGGCAGAGGCCTTCCCAGAAAGAAGGAATCTCACTCCTATGTGGTATGCTAAACTAAAAACATAAAAAGAAAATATGTTTGCTTGATGCTTTCTATCGAGAAAACTTTTGCATATTTATATAATACTTTGTGATATACTTTCTGAAGTGATATTTGAATATGATAAAGACTTAAATCTTTACTGGTTTTCCAAATTTCAAAAGCAAGACAAGGAAAAGTTTGACCCAATCAGTGTGTCAGAGGAAATGTCAAGTCTTCAGCAAAATATTTATAAATCATCCTCCTGCGAGAATGAAAATGTGCAGCAGATTTTTAAAAAAATCTTTCAGAAATACTTTTTTTTTATTAAAGCAGTCCTTTTTAGACACCTTCCTCTCCTATTTTATGAAAGGGTCACAGTTTAAAAGCAGAGCACATCGCAGAGGTCATCATCCTGAAAGAGACACTTCAGATTCTCTGAGTGGTGATCAGCTCATCAGAGCCTTTCAGGAGTTGAAAGACGTTTCTTTTTTCTTCTCCTTCTTCTTTAAGGAGTCTCTTCTTTGCTACCCACACCAGCCTTGGCCGTGAAAACAAACACACGAGCAAAACACTGCCAAAAACCTCTGAGCTGGAGGCTACATCCAACAAGCAGAAGAAAAGCGAATACTGTACAAACGGAGGATGGAAATAATTCATCCGTCTGCCGAGCCAAAGATGTAACATCATATCAAGCACTGCTCCATTTTAACCCTTCAGATAAGAACTGCATTGAGCAGCAGATAGGATTTATTGGACTGTGTACTTTTGTGTATTTGAATTACAATCTTACAGAGATTGACTTATCGATAGACAGAGTTGGAGTTGTTGTTAAGATAAGCTGGAGCTGTAATGATACTCAGGAGCAAAATAGGTTAATGCAGTATGATAAAAGAGGATTGGGATTAAAATAAAACAAAGAACAAACAAATGAAGATTAAAGCATCATCATCTCCGTCATGTTGATGCAGAAATCCTACTGGTTGTGAAGCATCCTCACACTGTCAGTGGCTAAAAAGAGTTTGAGTCATTTTCACTTGGGAACAAATTTGGATTCAGGTCACCAACTGAATTTCAGCAGTCCGTGGCTGATATTCACCTGCTATCAAGTGATTAGTATGTGTTATCGAAAGTCTCTAGAAATACTTTCTAGATTTACTGTCTGGGTCAATCCGGGTTAATCCGTTTCTCCTTCTCTTCCTCCTGAGAGTTTCCCTTTCACAGAGACAAATGTCCAGACTTTATATAAACACATGAAAGTGGCTCTCCAAAGGCTAAAGACAAGCTTGTCTTTTGATATGTTACAGATTTAGAGTCACCATAGTAAATGAAACAACGTCTCTGAGAATGTCAGGTACAGAATTTAATATAATGCATTCCTAATGCCATCAAATACCACGTAATACCTTTTTTGGCCTGTTATGTCGAGGCTTAATTAGTGCCTTAATATCAAATTAAAGACGTGTTTTGGTTGACGTTCATGACCCTAAGCATTGTTGAACCTCTGAGACTGGAAATTTGCCTGCCAATCAGTCCTCGGGAGTAGCAGCATCTGCAAGAACTGCAGCTTTAGCAGAAATATCGGCTGCAGTTCTTGCAGATATGAGCAACAGGAAAAAGAAAGAGTATAAGGAGAAATTTAGGCTGGAAATGTGGTTGTATTTAAATATGCCAAACAAACTCAAAGAAAGTCATGATCTCAAAAAGTACCTCAGGGGAAATTTGAGACTGAAGAGCTAGCTAAGCCCAGACACTGTTCTGTGGTTAATTACACTGCATATTGTATTTTCTCTGGATGTTTTTCCCGGCAACACCCCACCTAACAGATTATTTTCCCCTCTGTAGGTTCTCTCTGGGTTCTCCAGCCTCCTTCCACAGCCCAAAGAAAGGCATGTTAGGTTAATCGGGTCTACAGGGTGCCCTGCCCTTGATATAATAAAACTTCTTCCCCCAGCAGAAAATCTATATCACACTTCTATAAGTGAGAGTTGTTAAGCTGTACCTTACTAAAGCCACTAAATGAAGTGCAAGTTGTTGTCAGGAATGTTCGTATATTAATTTGATGATTTAGAAAATTTATAAACGTTGTTTTGCTTGATTCAAATCTGCTGCTGAGTCTCTTTCACACTCCTGGAAAAAGAGAACACGCAGCTAGGATGCCTGTTCACTCGGTGACATTCATTTCACCTTTATCATCTTTGATCAGGCTGAGAAACAGTAACCTTTAATGTTTAAATGAACACAGTTTAAAATTTCGGAACTCTAACGTGAGGCCGTCAGCAGCACTGAGAGCGGGCTCTGTGATAAAACTAGATAAATCTTTATTGTCATTGTTACAGGAACAATGAAAGACAGTTTAGCATCCCTCTATTAGCAGTATGTAACTGTTTACATTAAAATTACTTTAGAATAAAAGTTGTATACAAGCTATGTATGCTGTTAGGTGCAATATAAAGGAGCAAGTGATCAGTGCAATATAAGGTGCAATGCAATCAGTGGTAGTACACTTTAAGTAAGAGGCAGGACCAGTGGAAGGAATGTTGGTTGCATTATACTATAATAAATACGGTTTATAAATAGAGGTAGGAATGTTATTTACAACTAACGTGAAAATGTCCAAAAAGGTTGAATCAGGGTGGAGGTAAGGCACGTTTGACAGCCTGTGGGTAGAAACTTACTTATGGAATCTGTTTGTCTTTGACCTGATCGAGGAGGGAGGAGGGGAGGAGGGGAGGAAGGAAAAAAGAGTGTCCAGGGTGTGAGGGGAGAGTGCCGGGCCACTGCAACTGCTCGCACCGCCATCTTGCTTATAAACTATGAACTCAAATTAAAATGTTTGTTCCAGAATAACTGAAGAATATGCAGCAGCATTTATTTCGTACTTTTAACAACAGTGCTGGATTTTACTGCTATACTTTTGTGTTTGTTGAGATATAGGCATGCAGACATGATCAGTAATTTTAGAAAATATCACCATTTGATAACATCTCTGGAATAGATGGCACTCATAAGGATCATTTTCTCTGGAAGAAAAGTCATATGATCTGTGAAACCCCCTTTGTGATTGGTCAGATGCTGTGAACACCACCCCTTTAATGTGAACGTGCGGGTAAAATGCTGGGTTAACTTAATGAGTTGATAACCAGATTCCATTGACCATTTATCCTGGTCACTAATGTTGGGATAATGAGTCCAGATAAAGCACATCCTGGGTACACCTAATGAGCTTCGTGGTACAGGGCCCTGCACTGTGAATTTGACACAGTTCAACATATGCAGTACATACGACAGAAAATAAGGAACAGTAGAGCAAGTTCCCTTTTTTGAGCATTGGCCAAGCTTGTTTACAAAAAAACAAACATTCATTCACTGCAAAGCAAGGCGATCATGGTCTTAACTACTGTTTTAGAAATGGTAATAATATTCATTTGACATGGGGTGGACAGTGGTGCTGATCCCAACCACACAACATGTATGCGTTTGACCGTTACTTTGTGTGAAGTGATGTCACAGTTACACTGTCTGCTAGAGGGCACTTGAACATCAAGTCTGTATGTATTAATGTTGGCAGCCCACATTAATATAAATCAGGCTACTTCATGCATGACTGATATTAAATCCATCACAATTCAGATGCCGTGTTTCACTTTGTAGTCAGAAATACTCGTGAGTCTTTCCCCATCTTTTAGAACTTCAAAACCCCAAAACACATGGTGGTCAGTCCAGGCTGGCAGCATGTGAAACAGTGAAATGGTGTTTAAGCAGGGGGCGCTGTGGCCTAGTAACAGGCTGGATGCAAAAAAGAAAACCTGTCAGGGTCTAATTATGTTTTGTGGATAAAACAACGTGATCAAACCACTGAGGAAATCAGTCTGGTTTCTAGCTACAAAATATAAAAATTTCTGGCAGTGTTTGCCCCTAAAACCTAGCTTAAAACAGCACAATAACAATCATCTGTCTGAAGCATATGTGTAACTGATCTGGTACAGCGAGGGCTGTATGTGGGCCATCTACCCAGCTCCACACACATCACTCTATTTACTGCATTTAATCAAACTGGAGCTAAACATAAACAACAAAACCAAGGGTTATTGAGCTGCTGCCATTTGGATGGCTCTCAGGCACTTTTCATTTTCATCTATGCTCTATCCCTCCATCTGCAGCTTTCAATTACACACAGAGAAACACAGGTCTAAAGCAAACATCTGGAGGTAACAAAGCATTTTATTTGACGCAGACTCAGAGTTCCGTCAATGCTGAGGGCTGATTTCAAATAGAGCCTGTACACAAATGTCAGTGACATTTCTTCTGTCATATCAGGTATTTCTAGACTTCTTTTTTAATCGTTTTTAGTTTCAGTTCAGAGCTTTCTGGTGTATTACGTAATTGTGAAAGAATTTCAAACTTAAGACAAACTGTTTAAACTTGTTGAACAGGAAAAATATATTTAGAGACACTCATAGTGTAGAATAGCTAACAACCCTACAAAATTAACATAATGAGAGGTAACGGCCAATGTGATATCATGCTCGGGACATCTTTTTACTATGCACCAGTGTTTTTGCACCATTCTTAAGGAGGTCCAGCTCAAACTTTCATGTAACACTGAGATGTGCCACAGGATGGTGCAGTGAGTCAGTGCAGCCTTGATTCTGCCCTGAACGCGACACTGGAAGAAGACAAAAAAAGTGATGATGATCATTACCTGTCAGCATCTCTCCCAGACTGGAAAGCTCAAAGCCAGTAATGCTAAGGTTTATGAAGTGCTAACAATCTAACATTGCTGTCAGTGTAAGCTTTCTCCTGGAAAAGTTGTTAAACCTGTTGCTGTGAAAGGCTGAGGTGTTTACTACATTACACTGCAACATCCACTCATTTTAACGCTAACTGTGTATTACAGAATAGATGAACATACGTTGGTGGGCGCTTTCTTCTGTGTAAAACATAATGAGTGAAACACACAGTGGAACTTATTTCTCACTTCCAGCATTTAAGGTTATCCCAGCACACATGTGGGCCCAAGTCCCACTGTAAAGTTTAATAATAAGCTAATAATGATTTAAGTGCTTCACAGTTCAAATAAAAGCCACACAATGAAGATAAGTACATATGTTCACACATACAGACACAAAATCAGCCATACGGTAAGAGATTCATTCCAACATTAACACAAATGTGCCAACTCTGGCACTAAATAAAGGTGCAAAGATTAAGGAAATGCTAACCTATAAAATGAGTTTTTAGCAGTCGTTTAAAACAAATAACAGAGTGAGCTGACCTGATCGACTGACGAAGGCCACAATAACCTCTGATGGTTTTAAGATCAGAGCGAGGGACAATCATGAGACCCCGGTTACACATTTGGCCCTGTCATGTGGGGGAGCCCATAGCGTGGACTGACTGTGGGCTGGACTCACAGTTTGGAGCATTGTAGGCGTGCAGGCCCCGCTGGGGCCCCACAGTATGGTGCACATATGTACCCCACATTTCGTGCTGGTACTGTGGCCAGCAGTGGCCTGCCCACTCAAGCCCCAAGAGTGGGCCAGACTGTTACTTATAGTAATGTTTTATTATTTGCAAAAGTTTGAAATATCAGCACAACATTAAAACATTTTTGTGAAGCGTAACTGCATGTTCTTTTTGTTTTGCAGCTCCATTTGCTTCTTTCTGTCTTATTTTTTTTTTTACCTTAGCAGCATCATAGGTTGGGTACAGTCAGAAATGTGTGACAGTAGCCCTGTAGTCATCAACTCATAAAATAGAGCCGGTATGGTAAAACATACTGGAAGCATTAAACAGACTAATCCACGCCTCGATGTATCAAAGTCCGCACACCAGCTGTGTCTTCACACACATCATTGCAACCAATGTCAGATCATACCACCATCCTATTTTGCAGAACTGAGGCACATTCGTTGATAAAAAGAGCAGCACTACTCCTGTTATTTTTCTCACACATGTAAAATGATGCTAAATGATGCAAATAACAGGTGATGCTCTTAAAAGATCAATGTGGAGTAACAATAAACACACTGACAGTGCTATAACATTAAAATATCTAAATAGCAACCTTCAATTAAATACGGTTAATTATAAAAACGACTGAAGGAAGTATAATCACAACTGGGTTTATTTTTTATGTTGCTAGGTTTATGTTGACATAATGAGAAAACATTGCCAAATTATGTATTTGTATATTTCAATTAAATTTAATTTTATTTATACAGTGCCAAATCAGAACAGTCGCCTCAAGGCACTTTATATTGTAAGGTAGACCCTACAATAATACATACAGAGAATAACCCAAAAATCATGTGACGCCATATGAGCAGGCACTTTGGCGACAGTGGGGAGGAATAACTCCCTTTTAACAGGAAGAAACATCTGGTAGAACCAGGCTCAGGAAGGGATGGCCATCAGGCTTGGATCAGCTGACCTGTGCTGCTGCTGTCTGTGGAGTTACACAGCTCAGTTCAATAAGATAGATATAATGGCTGTTTTCCAACCCCTGTATAAAGTCAGTAGAAAGGCAGAATTGTGTTAGTGAATCTAATCAGTATCATCATTTTTAATTCAAACTGATGTTTGCAACTCTCGATGTAACCAAAAACTGACCATGAACCCAGTGTGACATAAGGCTTTACTGTACCTGAAAGTACCTGAAAGTTACACTTAAGTACAGCTAAGAATTCGTACTTTGCCACTTCTGACATCTGCAAGAGGAAACTCCAAAACCTTAACTAGAAAAAAAGGAGTTTATGTTCTTAAATGCTGGATTCACATATTTGATGTTAATTTTGCAAATTTTTACTGTGTGCTAAAGGGTGTGGCTACCTCATGAGTGATTTACTATGCATTTACAGTTTTACAGTGACCCTGCATTCATAGTATTCACTTTCAAATCACTAAGCTGGCAATGGCTGACATGCTCAGGTCTGGGAGTTCACAACCAAGAGGCTACGTTGTAGTAGCTTTCTTTTATTCCAGAATTGTGACTGTAACAGAAAACGTTCTGAGAGTGACTGTACAGGCTATGCTCTGAAACATATTATACATTTTTAATAATAATGGATTGGATTTATATAGGGCTTTTCAAGGCACCCAAAGCGCTTTACAATGCCACTATTCATTCACACACTGGTGGAGGCAAGCTACAGTTGTAGCCACAACCCTGCCCTGGTGTAGACTGACAGAAGCGAGGCTGCCATATCGCACCATCGGCCCCAACACCAGTAGGCGGTAGGATAAAGTGTCTTGCCCAAGGACCCAACGACCAGGACAGAGAGCCCAGGGATCAAACTGGTGACCTTCCAATTATAGATACGCTTCCCAACCCCCTGAGCCACGGTCGCATTGTTGCTCAAATGCAACAAGGAAAACTACTTTTGTGACACGCGGATTTAGAGAAGAAGTGTTGCTCCTTGCAGTGCTGTTAAAAGTATCTGAAAAGAGCCTCATCTGACCCTGTAAGAGTAATCTCCTTCCAAAAATGCATTAATGGACTTAATGATAACAAAAAAAAAAAAGATGAGGCATTACTTTTGGTTTCAAGATTGAAAAGCTGGATGAATTAAATGTCTGAATGTGTGTACCCCTCTCAGGCTGAACACGGTGTATTTGTGCAGTCTGCGGAGCACAGTACATTCCTATTTATATATTAATATCACACACACACTTCTGCCTCTGCCAGCCCCTGAGGGACTGATGGCAGAGTTGCATCATCTCTATTGATTATTACTGTTTGTGATTTAGCGAGGGGCAAAGCGGGCAGACGCAGAGTGCACTGAGGGATGCAGTTGTCATGGGAACGTCGGCGTGCTGCAGGGCAGCATGAAAAACACTGAAGTTCTCAGTCAGGTCTGCCCGTGTGATGCCAGTCAACGCCACGGCCAGGTTTGCTCTTCGAAGGAAGAAACTTTGTTTTTTTTTCCCCTCTCCCTCTCTCTGTTCTCACAGCTTCCCTGTGTACCCAGTTGGACACTGTTTCTATGGAAACGTAGCCGTGAGACTGTACAGGATATGGCTAGAGCTCAGAAGAGGAGAGAGCTGTTTGTTCATTTAGAAAAAGAAGTTGGAATGGATGAAATCCTTCTCTGGCTGGATGCAGACCGTCATTCATTTTGAGCTGAAAGACAAAATCACACAGAGGCTCAACAAAGAATGAGTCCATGAGGGATTAGAGCTCTTCTGAGCTATCTGCTCTCTGCTGAAGGAGAAAAAAATGTATTTCTATAGATTTATTCCAGCAGCGTGCTTTTTACATTTCATTTATAACTTAAAAGGAAACAGAAAATCCATGCTCCAACAAGAATCTCAATGCCTAGTGCAGCTTAATTCCTTAAAGATTAACTGAGTGGGAAAGTGACCTCTTTTGGTTCAGAGTCTGAAGTGTCAGTGCAAACAGTGCAACGAACGTTAAGGTCATCGTGTGTCCAACACTTTTTTTTTTTTTAAGTTACTTCACTTCACAAAGCAACGTCCAAAATGTACATTTGTCTCAACTTTAACCCTTTTTAGGCCTGAGGCCTCTCATTCCATAATAGTAATGTTATTTATCATCAGTCTTTCCTTTTCTGCACAACTTCTTTAAAACTGCACTTTTTTTTAAGTCAGCCTGTCACGGTCCGGGGCAGCGGCCGTGTGGAGAGCGGAAGGAGGACTCAAAACGCAGCACTTATTCAGGTGTGAGGGTGATTTATTGATAATATCCAATATAAAGTGGGGATGGTAAAACAGAACTAAGGATGAACTAACTGGGAGAAACTACACAAAGAAATAGCAAACCTGAGTATGAAGGGAGAACAGCAGGGAGAGCACGCAGGGGATTACACCAGGTATGAACACAGACGACGCGACGAGGAGCAGAGGAAAACACACACTATAAGTACACAAAGAGACACTGGGAAATCACACACAGGTGGGAGACACAGCTGGACCTGATTAACCTGACGAGACAGGGGAACACTAACACCAGGGACCAATAGAGGGAGCACAAACCCAAAACCCAGTATCTAAAATCCCAAAACACAAACCATCCCAAAACAGCCCAAGAATAATAAAGAGAATAACAACAATAAGGAACACAAACACAAAGTCACTGAGTCATGGCCGCAGGACCATGACACAGCCACACTAAAAAAATCATAAATAAATCTCTCCAAGATGCTGACTTTAATTAATGATTGTATATGTAAATTTGTAATTTTTTCATGTGATTTTGTTTCCTAACTACATGTAAGAAGTTGAATTTAATAGGATCTGGTAGATTGGTACCAATCATATTTCCCTTAATGGTTAATTAATTGAACAAATAAATAAACAATGTTGTTGTTGTTTTTAATTGAATGACTATATTTAAATAGCATGACTGCACATAGCATTTACATTTACTCTTTGCTGTGGTATGGATTCAACAAGACTGCCACTGACTTCCACTAGAGTCTTTGCAATCTTGTCCTGTTGTCTTGATGCATTATCACGCTGGAATGAACCATCAGAAGATGATAAAGTGTGTAAACAAAGAGATGCACGTCGACAGCACCAGTCCACTGATGTGTGCCAAGGACACGTCCCCAAACATTCCAACACCAAAAGCAGCCTGGACTGTTTGCACAGGCATGAGGCAGGTTTGTTCCACAGATTCGTGCCAGTGTTGCCAAATTCTGAGCCTGCAGCCTCAGCAAAAATGGAAGCTAAATTTTTCTACTTTTCAGCTGAGCAGTTAAAGAGAGTGCCCACTTCAGGCAGGAGTGCGTCCCTGGGTCTTCGGCCCTTGTAGCCCACATGCCTCAAGGATGGACATCTTCATTTTTAGAACTGCTGTCATTTTACAGCAGTTCCAACTGCTGTAAAATGTCTTGGAGTTCCAACCAGTCGCCTCATCACCTCATCAACAAGGCATCCCTCTCTGTAGCTCAGTTTTATTTTTTTGCACCATTTTGATTTAACTTGTTGAATTATTGTGATGAAAATCCAAGAGCTCATCAGTTTCAGAAATACTCAAACCAGTCCACCAAAAATGCCACAGTCAGGAACATTGAGGGTTCTCAGCTGCATGAATGGCTAACATGGACTTTTATTATATACAGAATAGTCCATGCAGTCTTAAACTGTTTATATTTTTTGTTTGAGGTTTTGTAAAACCGTGCATTATTGTTCATATTGAGCACTGAATAAAATATAAAAAATATATTATTTTCATTTGTATCTTGATTCACCCTAATATTTCCCCCAGCTTGAAATCAAGAAAGTTTTTCTTCTTTTATTTTTCTAATTACGTTTCCTTCTTTGATGTGATTAATATGGAGAAAAATTGCCATGTCTATGTTTTCCAAAAGCGAATGTCATCTCTTAATACTTAATATTTATTCAACTCATATTTCGCGGTGTGGAAGTAATTTCAGATTCACTGTTAATTTCTTTCTCTGAAAGCGTCCTGACTGAACATGTGCAGGAGGGTGTTGTGCTGGTTAAAAGAATATTACAGGTATATTTTTAGTGTTCCTCTCTCTCCACGCTACCCATGCAGAGAGTAAAACCACTGATGAATTCTCACGAGCTCCTGCTGGCTTTTTCTTTCCCCTTTGAAGTCACACACTCCACGAAAACCACTAAACAAAAGCAGCTCAGAGACAAACTGCTGCACTGACACTCCACTGTTTGGGACCAATTAACGGTACATTTTCGATTTATTTATATTTACCGAATATATCATTATTACACGCATAAGGATCCTTGTTTTGCATGAATGTGTCTATAGTGCCTGCAATGCCCCTGCAGAATTTTAAAAGATGTTTTAAAGAATAGCATTTCTGAGATTTCATCTTCATGAGAAACTAATTAGGGGGAAACTGATAACCCTGTTTTCTAACAAATGCACAAATGCCTTTGAACGTTTAAACAATGCTAAATCTGCAGTAAAATGAAATTAGTTTTGTCTCTTTGTGAAGCCGTTATCATAAATAATTGCATATAGAACTAGAACAAAGCATGGGAACATGGGGAAACGAAAGGAACACCTGAAGCCATGTAACTTAAAGTGAGAGGATCAGGTGGCTCTGTTATGTTGTTGCAATTACTGAGATCTCAACCTGGTTAAACACCAACAAGAGATTCTGGAGTGGCGTGTCACCATCAAAACCACAATTTGGGAAATCACTTTCAAAGAATACCGTTTGTCCTTCCAGGGTGAGATAGATGATCCACTGTGGTGACCACTGAAGGGAGCGGCCAATAGAAAAACAGAAGAAGAAGAAGTCGCCCTATAAACAGTGAGGCAGGTGACTCTAATGAACTGAAGTTTATTATGTGAACCATCAAAACACTTTTAAACCGGCTCAGAGGACAACCAATCCAAAAAGACATAGTAACTGGCAGTTTTGGGTAAGTTACTTTAAATTAACTAGTTACTAGGGAAAGTAACTTTGGTTTTACTCAGAATTCTCTTGTTAATGTGTTGCTTCCGTAACTGGATACCCAGCAAGATTGCCAGTCTTCTAGCTTGCTTACTTGCCACAAGTGCACTGTGCCACCTACCAAAAGAAAGGAAAATATAATGTATATATTTCCACGAGAGAAATCCCACGCCTGGACCGCTGTTGACCGCGGCCATGAGTCTAGCCTTGTGCGCTTTTTACATCCAACACAAAAACTGCAGTCGTGGTGCTTTCGATTGTACTCAGAACTCGGATATTCTGCCTTCCGAATAGAAAGATGTAGGTAACACCAGACTGCAGATGAGCTGCATACAGGGATGGACTGGGGGAAAAAAACTGGCCCGGGCATTTTGACTAGAGACCGGCCCACCATTATTGGAAAAATCATAAAGCCTTTGAATGAAAACAAACGCTGTTGTGACAGTGATGTACACTGTTTTGATGGTATATATGCATCAATCTATCAATCGTTTGTTGTAAGATTCAGACATTTTTAAATGAGAATAAGAAAGAAAAGTATTTCTTTGTGCCCCCCTTTCCCCGTTAATGCCCTACATGCCCCCCTGGCAAAACTTTGCTAGACCCGCCTGTTGTATTGCTGATAATGTTTGCACTCCGTGCTTACTGTCCCTTGTGGTCCACCGTAGTGGCAACGGGGAGTGTTTGCTGTCATGAAAGTGGGTGTGTTTTATGTTGAAATGGACGAGCGGCAATAAAGATAATGGTGGCTCACGAAGCAGATTATGAACACGTTATTCATAAGTTTGAGACAGAATATTACATGGTGTCAGAGTAAATCGAACTAAACGCCCACCGACAGAGCGAAATGGATTCGTCGGGAGTTCCTGCACCACGGATGGACTGGGATTCAGCCAATCTTCCCGATGCCTGGCGGAGGTTCGTGCAACATGTGAAGCTAATGTTTAGCGGCCCGCTAAGCGGCAAGCCCGAGGAGACCCAGTGCAGCTATCTTCTTCTGTGGGTAGGAGAAAGAGGCAGGGACATTTATAACACATGGCAGCTGTCTGATGAAGAAGCTAAAAAGCTGACCACATATCTCGACAGGTTTGAACAGTACCTCATGCCGAAAACGAACACCATTTTCGCCAGATACAAGTTTAATGAAAGACTCCAAGGTGAAGGGGAGTCATTTGAACACTTTGTGACCGAGTTAAAGTTACTCGTCAAGCAGTGTGGCTACGTTAACAGTGATGAAATGGTCCGAGACAGGATTGTCTTTGCAACCAGTTTACCACAAGTCAGAGAAAAGCTGCTGAGCCAAGGGTCAGATTTGACTCTAGAAAAAGCCATAGACATTGCACGCTCCTATGAGATCGCACGAGAGCAATTGAAAGCCATGGTTGACCCACACACGAGCCTGCAGGGAGCAGCGCCCGCGCATGCAGTATCCGCTAAGCGCCAGAGTACGCAGCAAAAAGATAGGAGGGCACCTCATTATAATAAGATGGGAAAAGTGTGTGGAAGATGTGCACGAGCACACAGCCAGAAGGAGGAGTGTCCTGCAAAAGGGAAGAGGTGCAAAAAGTGCAATAAAATGAACCACTTTGCCAAAGCATGCCGTTCACAAGCACCACACCAACCCAACCCAGTGTACTCTATTAACCCTGACACTCCAAGCGATGAAGCGGAGCTATTCATAGATTCCATAACAAAGTGCAACGAAGGGGAGGCCGATGAACAGGCTTACGCCGACGTAGAAGTAGGCTCACTGCATCACACCGTGAGTTTTAAGCTTGACACAGGAGCCACTGCTAACGTCATCCCTGCCCGATTGTTTAAGAAGTGTTTTAAGCAGGTTAGCTTGGCACCGCCCACACGCACACTATCTGGCTATGGAGGAGAAAAACTCAACATCAAGGGCACATGCCAGTTGAAGTGCAGGTGGAAAGGCATTCACAAGATGCTGACATTTGACATAGTAGACACTGCAGCACCCCCCATCCTAGGGTTGAGAGCATGCCTGGATCTAAACCTAGTCAAGCTGGTCATGTCAGTACAGATCACAAATGTCATGGAGGAGTTTGCCGATGTGTTCGAGGGCATAGGGAAATTCCCAGGAGAATGCGACTTACACATTGACCCAGACGCCATGCCCGTTGTGTGCCCCCCCCGGAGGATCCCTTTCACACTGCGGGAACGACTGAAACGGGAGTTGGATGACATGGAGAAAAACGGCATAATCATCAAAGTAAAAGAACCCACAGAATGGGTAAACGGACTGGTGGTCGCAGAGAAGCGTACTGGGAAGCTCAGAGTATGCCTCGATCCTCGCGAATTAAACAAAGCCATCAAAAGACCTCATTACCCGCTTCCAACATTGGATGACATCACACCAAAGCTGGCAGGAGCACAGTACTTCAGTGTCATGGATGCTCGCTCAGGCTATTGGGCCATCCAACTAACCACCAAGTCATCGCTCCTCACCACCTTCAACACGACCTTTGGCAGGTACCGTTTTCTGCGCCTTCCTTTTGGGATAATATCAGCACAGGACATTTTCCAAAGGAAAATCGATGAGACGTATGAAGGGCTCAATGGAGTGGCAGCCATCGTGGATGACATCCTCGTGTTTGGCAGGACAAAGGAGGAACACGACGAGAACCTCCGTGCCATGCTTGAGCGCACACGGGAGCGAGGAGTACGTCTCAATCCAGAGAAATGTGTCATAGGCGCCACAGAAGTGAGCTACTTTGGACACAAACTCACCCGGGAGGGCATCCAGCCAGACCCAAAGAAACTGCAGGCCATAAAGGACATGCCACCTCCTGAGAATAAGAATGAGCTTGAGACAATCCTTGGAATGGCGAACTACCTGTCCAGATTCGCACCACGACTATCAGAGGTGAACGCACCGCTGCGTCAGCTGCTCAAACAAGACTCAGAGTTCATCTGGGATCAGACCCACGACAGAGTCTTCCAGCAAATGAAAGATCTCATAACCAGAGAACCAGGCCCCATACTGGCATACTACGACACGACCAAGGAGCTACGGCTACAGGTAGATGCATCAAAGTATGGTTTGGGAGCTGTGTTAATGCAGGACGGACATCCAATAGCATATGCTTCAAAGACACTGACCCTAACAGAAGTCAACTATGCACAGATCGAAAAAGAGCTCTTTGCAGTGCTGTTTGGATGCAAGCGTTTCCACACGTACATATACGGCAGGAGAGTCATCGTAGAGTCGGACCACAAGCCGTTGGAGCACATACTGAAGAAACCAATCTCTGTAGCCCCTGCTCGTCTGCAGCGCATGCTGTTACAGCTGCAGAGATACGACATAGAGATCGTGCACCGGCCCGGAAAAGACATACCTGTGGCCGACACACTGTCCAGGAAACCATTGCCCGACCAAGACAGCACGCTGAGTGAAGGCATGGAGGACCAGATCCACTCGGTGATAAACAGCCTCCCAGTAAGTGACAAAAAACTCTCAGAGATACAGGCTGCAACAGGATGCGACCCGCAGCTCACCCTGCTGAAGCAAACTGTGCAGGATGGCTGGCCCGAGGACAGAAAAAAATGCCCCAAAACCCTTTTGGACTTCTGGACTTTCAGAGATGAAATTTCACACTCCCATGGCATCATCTTCAAAGGTGACAAAATTATAGTGCCAACAGCCCTAAGAAACAACATGCCGGAGAGAATCCACACTGGGCACATGGGGATTGAGAGGAGTAAGCAGAGAGCAAGGGACGCCCTCTTCTGGCCAGGCATGGGCAAGGACATAGCTGCCACGGTGGAAAACTGTTCCATATGTCAGGAGAGGCGCGCGGCGAATCCCAAAGAACCTCTCATCCCACACCAGATCCCTGAGAGGCCATGGCAGGCAGTGGCCTCAGATCTCTTCACATGGCGTGGACGGGACTACTTGGTAGTTGTGGACTACTACAGCCGCTACTTTGAGGTCGAAAGGCTATTCTCTACCACTGCAGGGTCCGTCATCAAAAAGCTCAAGGCCATATTCGACAGACATGGTATACCAGAGACGCTTATCTCAGATAACGGCCCACAATACAGCTCTCGAGAGTTCAAGGATTTTGCAGTCACATGGGACTTTGTCCACACGACCTCAAGTCCTTTGTACCCGCAAAGCAACGGCCTTGCCGAAAGAACAGTCAAGACGGCCAAATCAGTTCTGGATAAAGCTCATGCTCAGGGAGTAGATCCCTACCTGTCCCTATTGGAGCAAAGGAACACGCCAGTCGACAGCTTCAGGTCACCCGCGCAGCTCCTCATGAGTCGACGTCTACGCTCAGTGCTTCCTGTTACCGGATGCCACCTGGTACCTCGCATCATAAGCCCGACGGTTGTGCAAAAAACACGGATGGAAAGACAAGAGCATCAGAGGCGTTACTACAATCGCAGCGCCACACCACTACCGAGGCTGCAGCAGGGGGACCACATTCGCTTTCAGCACGAGTCCGGAGCCTGGAAACCGGCTGTCATCATCCGACCTGCAGAGACTGCCCGCTCTTTCGTGATCCGCACTGGCGAGGGACAGACTATACGGCGTAACCGACGGCACCTGAGAGGCGCCAAGGCGTCACCGGCACCTTCAGCACCAACATCCGATCTGGTAACCCAGCCAGATAGTGCGGCTCAACAACAAGCAGAGCCCCTGTCACTATCTAGAGACACTACAACACCAACCATGGACACTAGCCCTGCACTGACCACCAGATCAGGACGAGTGGTCAAACCGAGGGTTATTCTTGACCTGTGATGTAAAGGGTGTAGGCGGATCGCTGCCCTAACAAAAAACAAAAAGGAAACATGTCAAATGTCCATGTACTAATGAGTGCATATCCCACATCGCATTGTTGTTGTTAGTTTAGGCCGCAGTAATTTTACACATGGCAATGTTGAAAAACTGTTCCTTATCCTCAGGTTCGGGATGTTCTATTTTGAAATGTATACCAGCTGTGTCACTGGTGGGCATCTAAAAAAAAAGGGAGATGTTGTATTGCTGATAATGTTTGCACTCCGTGCTTACTGTCCCTTGTGGTCCACCGTAGTGGCAACGGGGAGTGTTTGCTGTCACGAAAGTGGGTGTGTTTTATGTTGAAATGGACGAGCGGCAATAAAGATAATGGTGGCTCACGAAGCAGATTATGAACACGTTATTCATAAGTTTGAGACAGAATATTACACCGCCCCTGCACAGTTACCAGCTGTCAGCTACACAAAAAAGGATCCTGGTGTTATTTGTCTCTCAGAAACAGTTCATAACTTCCCTTCAACTCATTAATGTCACCTAAAAGGTAAACCTGTTTCTCCATCACCTGTTCAGCTCTGATGATTCAGTAAGGACATCTCCTGGTTTCATCTTCCTATTTCCCTCTCACCAGGATATCCAAACTGATATCATGACCAGCAGCTTTTACAGCTGTAGCTCCAGCAAACATCAGCTGGTACTAGAAAGTAATATTAAATAAATTCTAACAACAGCTGATCAAGCTTAAACGTGCTGCTGTTGTTTAGCGCGACATCCGCTGGTTTCTTCTTTCTGGCACAAAGTGGACGATAAACAAACCAGAGAAAAGCCGATCAGCTGATCATTGATCAGTTTCAGGAGAGGGAGGGGTAGAGAATGAGAGAAGAAGAGGCAACTGTGCAGCAAAGTCACAGAATAAATCCAGCTTTGTGTCTTTTTCATTGTAGCTGAAGTCCGGGACAAACTGTGTTCCTTTTCACCTCAATACGAAACGCGTGATATTTTCTCTGAATACCAGACAATTCCGTTTTTTATGGGGCGGTTGGCAACTCTAATAACTAACCTTACGAACACAATAAAGTTCAACATCAGTAAAATCATAGCACCCACTCTGTCATGCTAGCTAGTATGCAGTATGAAAAAGTCAGCATAACAAAGATAAACTCCAACTAAACTTGCTTTACTTCTTACCTGAAGTTCAGTTCACCTGACACTCCAACTGGTGGCTCCTCCTCCTGCGTCCCCTTTCCCTCATCCACCTGCTGGCCTCCACCACTTGCTAATGTTACTGAATCTGTGGACGCTCCACGATAGCCACCACAAGAAGTAACGGATAACAACCCTATCTAAATCCCAGTAACGATTAATGCGTTCCTGATTTTGGCATAATAACTAGTTACCGTGCTCGTTACCACAATAATAACGTAGTTACTGTAACGTGTTACTTAATAACACGTTCGTCCCAACACTGGTAACTGGTATCCCCAGAATTGTGACTGTCACTGGAAATGTTCTGAGAGTGTAATACACAATGATAAATAAACAGGAATAAAATGCACTTTTGCTTTTTTAATTTACAAGTTCAGAAAGTGATGGATCACTTCAACTGTCTGACAGGAAATAAAATACTGTGACAAATGCTTCAAAAACAAAAGTGAAGAAACTTTTTCTTTCTTTCTGCTACATTGATTTGAAAAAAAAAAAAATAATTGTGTTGGAAGCAGGTAAAATTACCCTTGAAGTGTACGAAATGAACCAAGAAAATCTCTTCTCCGAGTTGTCCCCTTTCTTTTCTTTCCACTCGCTGAGATTCCCACCGAGTCGTTATCTCTGAATGTTTTTATGTGACAAACTAAAAACCTGGGGATAGATCATTGTCTTCTTGGTGTCGGCTAAAAACTTGTGTTTCAAGAAAAGAGGAAGAAAAATGTGAAGGCAGGGAAGAGATTTATAAAGCTCTAGTTAGAGGAAGGATATGTTTAGGTTCAGAGTTTTGCAGGAGGATGCTCTGGGGGCTTTTTCAATGATAAATGGTTCTACAGGGGTGCTGTGTGTAGTTTCAGCGAACAAGAAGTACTGTTTGCTGAATTGCTAAGATGCTTTGTTAATAGCTGTGTGTTTCCCTGAGGGTGAGGGGGGCAGATCTGGGGGTTGAATGGATTTTATGTACGTAGTGGAATGCTGAGTCTGACTGGTATCAACTAGCAGCATCCTCTCTTGAATATGGCAAAATCTTTATTTTCTCTTTTAGGTGAAATTCCAAGGTAAAACCATTACAGCAACAATGATAAAAATAATGAACAAATAATATAACATTAGCTTTATGTTTAAGTAAACAAAGGACTTAATATAATTTGCATAAAACTCAAGCTTATACTGTAATCCTTACACAGGGGGACCACTTAAAGCACTGGGACAGTTTGGAGACCTCCAGACTTCTCTACTGTATATATCTAATACAGAAAAGCATAAAAACCCTCATTGTGTAGGTTAATCTCAGTGATGGAACTGTGTTTTCTTTATTTGTTCATGTGAAATATAAGGCATTAAAGAGAGGATTGTGATGTGATATCATCATATCATTCATGTGAATTTGATGATATGATTACTTTTGAAGATTATATCACAACACAGACATAACACACTGATAAAAATGAGCTCCACTATGACGTTACGTAAATAAATAGATTAAAAAAACAAAAAAAAAAAAACTTTGAGTATATTTAATGTCAAATTTCCAGCAAACTATTTCTGGACAAATAACAAAATTTAAGTTCAAGTTTCTGTCTGGCCCTGCTCCTTTTTGCAGACATGAATGATTTCAATAGATGAATCCATCCCTGCCAACGTCTGTGGTCATGGACACCTGTAGTGCACTTCACATTTTTTGGAAAGAAAACCCTGAAGACTCAATGGATGAATTATGGGATAAAAATAAAGAAATCTGCCTGCTGTTTCTTGTACCACCATTTCTGTGGAGGAAGCAGAAAATCAGAGAATGAGCAGCGATAGCAATTCAGACAAAATAAAATAAAATAAAAACATAAAAAGGAGGGAATAAAAACCCTCAGCTGTGTCAAAAAAAAACTACTTTTTTTGATAGTTGCCAAGCAGCTTTAATGGCAATGAAAGGCGGCAGCTCCTTTTAGCTGATTAGTGTATTAATTGTTTGATAGGTGTGTTTGTCAGCAGCTAATCCCCTGTGTTTATAACAAAGCATGGATCCTAATTAGCGCCGGGTAATCACACAACAACACACTTATTCAATCAATCAAAGACTACAGAAGATATGAAGTAAAGGTGGGCTTAACACTGAAACTGAGAATTAAACACATTACACAGTCCTCTGTTCACCTTTGGAGATATTCTTCCTTTATACATTCTTACTGGATCTTAGTGAATTCTTCATTCTTGCATGCTATGTAGCACCCGACAAATGTAGCTAGTAATCAAATAAGATAAAAAGGAGCGTTGTAGTACTATGGGCTGGGCCCTGGGTTCTTTAATTTAGTGGCTTGCTGTACTAACGTGTAATAATGATGAAGTAATCCTCTTAGGAGACAATGTTTAAGGAAGTGCAAATAATAATAATAATAAAAATAATAATAATAATAACTTTATTTATAAAGCGCTTTCAAACAAAGTGCTGTACAGCTATTTAAAACTAAAAAGATTTTAAAAAAAGATAAAAGCGATACATAGCAATACAGGTAAAAGACACAATACAAGTTAAAAACAGTAAAAATTTAAAAACTAAAAGCCATAGAATTAAGACTTATAAGATAAGGTGAACAAATGTGTCTTCAGCTTAGTTTTAAAAACCTCCACAGAGCATGCCTGCCTAACAGCTTGAGGGAGGTTGTTCCACAGAAACGGGGCACGAAAAGAAAAAGCACGCTCTCCAATTGTCTTTTTTCTGGCTCTAGGAACCTTTAAAAGGCCAGAGTCCTGAGATCGGAGAGCACGGGATGGAACGTAAAGATGTAAAAGGTCGGAGAGGTATGAAGGTGCCAGTCCGTTTAAAGCCTTGTAGGTGAGCAGCAGGACCTTAAAATCTGCTCGAACCTGACAAGGTAGCCAATGCAGAGATCTCAGAACAGGGCTAATGTGCTCAAATTTGCCAGTTCTTGTTAAAATGCGAGCAGCTGCATTTTGCACCATCTGTAGACTTCTAAAACTTTTCTTTGGTAGCCCAGAAAGAAGAGCATTACAATAATCAATACGTGAGGACACAAATGCATGGACAAGAACCTCTGCAGTGTCGCTTGACAAAACTTGTCTGATTCTGGCTATGTTCCTCAAATGATAAAAGGCGGTCTTTGTTATCTCTTTTACATGACTCTCGAAAGAGAGCACCATGTCAAACCACACGCCCAAGTTTTTTACCTTGTCCCTAAAATTTATGACACTGTCATCAATTCTCAAGATGAAATTTTGGGACAAGTGCTGAAATTTGTGTGGCCCAATGACCATCAACTCTGTTTTATCAGTATTTAGGAGCAAGAAATTATCCGATAACCAGCCCTTAATTGCAGATAGACAAGATTCTAGTTTAGAGACTTCAGCACAATTTCCAATGGTTAAAGGAACATAAAGCTGCAGGTCATCAGCGTAACAATGAAAGGTTACATTAAAAGAACGTAAAAGAACACCAAGAGGCAGCAGGTACATAGAAAACAGCAATGGTCCAAGTACAGAGCCCTGAGGGACCCCATGCCTCACTGCACAGGTCTCAGAGAGATCATTTTTAAAACTAACAGTCTGAGACCTCCCAGACAGGTAAGATCTCAGCCACGATAAAACATTTCCTCTAATTCCAATAAAATGTTCAAGCCTATCTAATAAAATGCAGTGATCCACAGTGTCAAACGCAGCACTTAGATCCAGCAGTAATAAAACTGAAGTGCAATCGTTGTCTGCATTTACCAGCAGATCATTTACCACTTTTACTAAAGCTGTTTCTGTGGAGTGATTTGGTCTAAAAGCAGACTGAAATGGTTCAAACAGATTGCTTGTTGACAAATGCTCAGTGAGCTGCTTAAAAACCACTTTTTCAAAGACTTTAGATAAAAAAGACACATGTGAGATAGGTCTATAGTTTGCGACCATATCAACATCCAGTCCAGGCTTTTTCAAGATTGGCACTACCACAGCTGATTTATAACATTCAGGAAAGACTCCGGTCGTCAGTGAAGTATTTAAAAGAAACAGAATGTAGGGTCCTTTATAGCCCAGGCTGGTAGAGGATCCAAAGAACAGGTTGTACATCGAGCTGCTTTTACAACCTTAGTTAATCCATACAGGGAAATAACCTCGAAGTCAGAGAATAGTTTATCAGCACCAACAGGCAAAGCAGCCGAGTAGTCTAATGAAAAGCTTGAGGAGGGAGTAATCTGATTCCTAAGTTTTTCAGCCCTGTCTCTGAAAAACATAAGAAAGTCATGAGCTGTCAAATTAGAACAGCAGAGAGTTGACTTACTCTCTGTAAGTTGGGACACTGTGTTGAATAAGAGTTTTGAGTTATGTTTATGACTCATGATGAGATTTGAGAAATTATTTGCTTTCACTGCCGACATCGCTGATTGAAAAGAAGACAGTGAGTCCTTCCAAGCCTGGAGAAATACTTCTAGTCGGGAAGATCTCCAGTGACGCTCTGCTTTTCTACAATTTCTTCTCAAGTTCAAAAGCTCCTCATTTAGCCAAGGCATAGGGTTCCTTTTTTGACATTTCAACTTCTTTACGGGAGCAACAGAGTCCAGTAGTTCAAGAAATGTATTATTAAGGTTCGCAGTCAAGGTGTCCACACATAACTCCTGGGTAAAAATAGGATCCAACATATCAGGTAGATGTAATTTAACTCCAAGCAATGCTTCGGGGCTAATATAACGAGATGATCTGAGGGGCAATCTTCCCCTCTCAGAAGCTGGAGATTTAGTGATTAAAATAAAATTGCTGAGTGGTCTAAGATAGGTAAAACACAATTTTCAGTCATTGATACATTCAGTTCGTAACCCAAGACAAGGTCTAGGGTGTGGCCCTTACGTGTTGGCCCAGACACAAATTGTGTGAAGTTTAAGGAATCAATTACATTTAGTCATGGTCAGTAATGTTATTGAAGTTTATGTTGGCACCTCCACTTAGTAGAATACAACCTTTAAGCATTTAGTCCTCCTAATTTGTGCTTAAGCCTCACTGAAACAATCCTTCTAGTGAAGCAAACCATCAACACCTGAAGTCAAATCTAAAGAACTCAAACACAACACTTATTAACCAACATAAGGGACTGTAATTAAAGAAAAATAGTTCAAAGGTTATGAAAAATTAGGTTTCAGAATAAACAAAATAAATGTGTAAAATAAATGCCATTGTCAAATTCCCTTACAAACACTTTTAATAATCCCAGATTAAGATCAAAATTTTGCCACATGCAAAAACACTGTGATGACACAGCTACTGTGGCATATAGCGGGAATACAGGGACGTCATGGAGTCCCTGGTGCAGTGAACTGGTGCAGTAGGAGTTGCCTCCACCTTAATACCACTAAAATCAATAAGATGATGGAGGATTTCAAAGGATCCAAGCCCCTCCATCTGCCAGTGTCAGTACAAGGTCAGGACTTTTAGGTGGTGGATTCCTAGAAAAACCTTGGGTTCCTACTGGATGACAAGCTGGACTAGTCCCTGAAGGTAAAGCAATGCCTGTTCTTCCTGTGGAGGGCAAGGTCCTTTGATATGTGTGATGAGAAGCTGCATATATTTTATCATGCTGTTGGGGCCAGTTTCCTCTTTTATGCTGCTATCTGTAGAAGGGATGGGGGTGTGGGAGGTGGTGTGGTGGAAGGCAGCCAAACAAAAAAGCCAGCTCACCGCTTTGCAGGTGACTGGACTAACTTAAAACTGAGGTGCAGAGGGGCACACTGAACAAACTGAATGCAATAATAGACAAGAGCAGAAACCCTGTGTCTATCTATCTTAGTTATCTGTCAGTGTCAGTGCTGCACCAGTTCTGGCCACAGAGAAAAAAAGCCCCTAAAAAGTTGGTATAAGGTAGTTGGTTGTTGGATGTTTGGTGGCATAATAAGAATTAGCTGGGAAGCTATGGATGACTTTCTATTTAGCTTTGTTAGCATTCACTTCTACCATTGCTTTTTCTTGCGGATCAGATAGGGACTAAAAGCCTTTGTCTGGATCAAGGGAAAAGATCATGGTTACGTTAATATACAAATCACCAAATGACTTTTTGTGCATAACTAAGATATGCAAGGAACTTTGAGATAACTGCATTAGTTTACTCTTAGTGCAATATGAAATGGCCTGGAGATTCTATCTCCATACTGCTATAAATATTTAAATACCCCCTTTAAATTAGGGATTATGCTTTGTCATTATGGGTTAGGGTAAAATCTAAAATGCAAACAGTTGCAGTTTTAGTTTGATAGTCTGTTATTTAAATTTAACGCTGCAACAGAAAGTCTATAAACAGTAAAGCAGTCTGAATACTTTGGAAAGTGACTGTATATACATTTGTCTTCCTCTAGTACATAGGTGTCAAACTCTGGCCCGCGGGCCAAACTCTGGCCCGCAGCCTAATTACATTTGGCCCGCAGCCTAATTACATTTGGCCTGCGAAGCCATACCAAATTACTTTTTTTTTTTTTTTTTTTTTTTTTTTCCGCCTGTCCCATTTGGTTCTTTAGCCATCAGAATTGTTGTCTGAAGACCAACAAGGATACCCAATGGATTTACTTTGCCGTATTGGTCCATTTGGTCCATCTTTGTTTTTATTATTTATTATATTTTATTTTCAGATGTTACAGACGGGACAGACATGAGTGAGAGATAGGAAAGGGAGAAAGAAAGAGGAAGGAAAGGAAAAACAGAAGGGGAGAGGGACAGTGAGAAAGGGGGGGAGAAAAAAAATAAAAATCTCCTGGATCACCTGTTGAGAGAAGAATAGAAAACAAGCAAAAAAAGACAAAAAAAAGAAAGAAACAAAGCAACATACTAAACACAACACCATCGCATTAATCTAGCTAAGTGTAAACAGCAGTAAATACTAAATATTCAATGTTGTTGTGCAGCACGCAGGACAGATGTGCTTTGAAGTAGCAGCCAAGAAAGGTGTAATTTGGGTCTACGAGCAGTGAACACCCGTGTGCATACCTGTGTGGATCAGCGCGCTTGTATTCCAAAGGTTTCTCCATGTAACGATCTGCTAGGGAGTGTGGGGGGGCCACAGCCCCGTCCTCCAGGGTGTGAAGCAGGTATGGAGGAGATCAAAACTCCAGACATCCAGAGGCCCCCAGAACACAAGAAACCATGGAAGACCAACAGAGGGGCAGCCGCGCCACTGTTCCAGTAAGAGCTGAGGAGAGTTCCAGATGAGGGTTCACTCAGCAGCCGCGGAGCAGAAGCCAGGGGGAGTTGCAGTGACGCGCCCGTGAGCTCCGCCGGCCGCCAGCTGTGCCTGAGTGACCGAGCCCCAGGCCGAGAGGCCGGGGGCACCCCACCCCCGAAGGGGCCCGAGCGAGCCCCGATAAGCGGCCGCCAAGGAGTGAGCCGGTGTGTACCTGGACGCCCACCCCCAGACACAAAGAACCACCAACGCACCGACACCTGAGGGAGTCCGCCACCGGCAGGGGAAGTGGTGGTAGGTGGAGATAGGCCTCCAAACCTTGGAGGGCCTGAGGTGTCCCCAGAGAGGTGACGTCTGATACCCAGCCTGACATATAGACACAGACATACAGGCACACACAGACACAAACATCCATTCCCCCCCTCATGCTCTCATATGCACTCACTCCACACTCAACCAACGTGGAGACAGACATAAAGAGACGCTGTACACACGATCACACTCCCCAAGCGTACTCTACAAACCGGGTCTAGGTACCCTTGCCCCTGGAGGGGGGAACTGCACCCAGACCCAGGTGGTGTTACCCTTTTCCCTGCAGTGGGGAGAGGCAGACCACCCCGACTCCGTAGCAGCAGGGAGGCCCCACACTCCAGACCGCAGTCGGACGGCCAACTCCACCTAGCCCTCCCGCTCCAGCAGGCCGCAGAGAATGGGGGTGGGAGAAGACTCCAAACCTCCCTCCACCCGCTCATTGTAGT
Source organism: Aulonocara sp. 'chitande type north' Nkhata Bay (assembly GCF_057382095.1). NCBI lineage: Eukaryota > Metazoa > Chordata > Actinopteri > Cichliformes > Cichlidae > Aulonocara > Aulonocara sp. 'chitande type north' Nkhata Bay. The sequence continues at coordinate 8,503,205 of NC_141345.1, forward strand.
GTTGATGCATGTGTGTTCTAAGGTGCAATTAAAACCCAGGAGGGCATGGAGCTACCTGCCAAGGAGCAGCAGGTAAGCGCATAGTCCCTCCTGATAGCCCTCAATGTCTAAGTGTATTTAAAATTGAGAGGTGGGCAACGACGCCAGGGGTGAGGTGTACACCCTGATGGTAATTTGGACTCCGTGATTGTGCCCACCCCCAAGATCCTATATGTATGTGTAATGAGAGTGGGAATAATGTGAATGTCTAAGTTGTGGAATAAAATTGAGGCAGAGGCAGCCAGAAGGGGACAGAGGGGGGGTAGCCTCCTCTGCACCCTGGTGACATACCCCTACTCCAAGGCCCTGCATGTGTGGGTGGTTGTGGTGGAGCGGGAAGAGAGAGGCAGCTGGAGATGGGGAGGGAAGGAAGGGAGGGGCAGGTAACCCCTCCCTGGGGCCAGCTCCCCCGCTGACCCCAGTAGGCACTCCCACACTCCGCGACCCGCCAGGGAAAGGGGGCCCAGGCCCATCCAGACCGGGGCCCAGTGCAGCAGCGCCTCCCGGCCCCACAGAGCCCGGGACAGTCCACCCAACCCAACCACAGAGAAAACTGCACCCACCCCACCATCCACTCATCTTCCAGACTACATAAGACAGTAAACGCCCAGGCTGAGATCTTCCTCCACCTCTCCTGTATCTCCCCCTCCTGCAGAGAGAGTTCCTGAAGAGAGGAAAGCTCCTGCAAGATGTGACCATCTCCCCCACCAGTTGAAGAGCCCCCCAGGTGGTTCGACGCACCGGCGGCACCCTGCTCCAGGGCCGGGCCCCCATGCACCCACCCGCCCACAACCCCGGCAACACACCAACCAGGATCCAAGCCCCCGAGGCCCGGCCCGGGCCCCAGCCCAGAGACGGAGCGCCCCCAGAACCTCACACCCATCCCGGACCCACCCAGGGCCAGCCAGGCTACCAGGTCAGTAACCCACGTCCGTCAGCACAGACCCTCCCCTAGCCCCGCTGCACGCAGCCGCGGGGAAACAGTCACCTGAGAGCCAACAGAGCCCCCAACCGGACATGACCGCTACCCCGGGTTGAGCCCCCCAAGGAAGATGCCTCCGGGGAACCCCCCGACGCCCTACGCCTGTCCCTACCCCCACACCAATCACAACAGTGAAGGTGGGACCAAATTATGACCCTCCACCCCCACTAGGTGATGGAGCTGATAAAAGGAGTCCAGAGCAATTGATCTGATGTGGTGGCAGAGGCTGTATCAAGACTAATGTAATCTAATAGATAATTTCTATATTGGTTAGAATTAAGATTATTTTTATTTTTCCAGTTCATGAGGACTGTTTTCTTGGCTATGCATAGGGCAGTGAAAATCATATGGGCTATATTCTTTTCTGAAGTGACATTATCTAAGCTGCCCAGTAAACACACTAAGGGGGAGGTTGGAATGTTACATTTCAGACACTTTGATAAGTCTTCACATATCTCGCGCCAAAACTTTTGCACTGGTGGACAGAACCAAAGAGCGTGGATGTAATTGTCTGGTGTATTGCCTTGACAGTGTGAGCAGTTGTTGGAAGATGTAAAGCCCATCTTGAACATCCGATGACCTGTATAGTGCACTCTATGTAGTATTTTGTATTTCATTAATTGCAGACTGGGATTTTTAATTAATTTAAAGGTTTTTAAGCAAATCTGAGACCAGAAGTTTTGGTCTAAGCTGACTGATAAATCTGCTTCCCACTTTGCAATAGGAAGGGATATTGATTCATCTAATTTAGAAAGTGTTCTGTATATTTTAGATAATAATTTGGGGGATTTAAGAGTAAGAAAATGTGCCGCACTTAGTGGTGTTTGTAATTCAACTTGACTGAGGTTAAATTTCTTTTTTACTATGGATTTAATTTGTTGATATTCTAAAAATCTTGTCTTGTTGATCCCATATTGTGCAACTAGTCTGTCAAATGGAATAAATTATATTCCCTCTAATATATGTTCTAAGTATTTAATTCCTTTACAACTCCATTCTGGGAAATTAATCATATTATTGTTTTGTAATATGTCAGGGTTATTCCAGATAGGTGTACGTTTGCATGGGATTAATGAAGACTCCGTTATTTTTAGAAACTCCCACCATGCTGTCAGAGAAAAGCTGATGTTGATACTTTTAAAGCATTCATGTCTTTTGATGTTTGAGCTAATAAATGGTAGGTCTGAAATCTCTAGATCCTTGCATAGTGCCTGTTCAACATCTAGCCAGGGCTCAACTAAGAAGGTATGTTTTAACCATTCTGAGATGAACTGAAGCCTGTTGGCTAAGAAGTATTGGTGAAAATTAGGCAGATCTAATCCTCCTCTATCCTTGGTTCTTTGTAGCGTTTTTAAGCTGATACGCGGGGGTTTATCTTTCCAAAGGAATTTGGAAATATATGAATCCAGAGATCTGAACCAATCTTGTGATGGTTTGTTAGGGATCATCAAAAATAAGTAATTTATTTTTGGCAAGATCATCATTTTTATAGTGGCGACCCTTCCCATGAGTGATATGGGTAAAGATTTCCATCTAGTCAGATCACCTTCTACTTTCTTTAGAAGTGGGATGTGGTTTAATTTAGTTAAGTCTGAAAGCTTAGGAGAGACATTAATACCTAAATATTTAATATTTCAAATCAAATCAAATCAAATCAAATCACTTTTATTGTCACATCACATGTGCAGGCACACTGGCACAGCACATGCGAGTGAAATTCTTGTGTGCGAGCCCCACAAGCAACAGAGATGTGCAAACACAACAACACAAACGAGCAAAATACAAGAATGGCCAACCTGAAACTAATAAATATATGTACAATATATAATAGTGTATGCATTTCTGGATGTGTATACTAAATATTTTCCTACGTGTGTGTGTGTGTGTGTGTGTGTGTGTGTGTATACACATTTTTACAAATTAAATAGTAAAAAAAAAAAAAAATAATAATAATAATAATAAAATATATAAAATATACAGAGTTGAATATGTGCAAAACAAGTGGCATTTATATACAGTGTGGAGTGCATAATGTTGAAGTTCCAGTAGTGAAGCTGAGGTGTCTATGACGTGTTCAGCAGTCTGATGGCCTGATGGAAAAAGCTGTCTCTCAGTCTGCTGGTACGGGACCGGATGCTGCAGAACCTCCTTCCTGATGGAAGCAGTCTGAACAGTTTATGGCTGGGGTGACTGGAGTCCTTGATGATCCTCCCCGCTTTCCTCAGGCAGCGCTTCCTGTAGATGTCTTGGAGGGAGGGAAGCTCACCTCCAATTATCCGTTCAGAGCACCGCACTACTCGCTGGAGAGCTTTGCAGTTGTAGGCGGTGCTGTTGCCATACCAGGTGGTGATGCATCCAGTGAGGATGCTCTCAATGGCACAGTGATAGAAGGTCCTGAGGATGCGGGGGCTCATGCCGAATCTTTTCAGTCTCCTGAGAAAGAAGAGGCGCTGCTGCGCCTTCTTCACTGTTTTGTTTGTGTGTACTGACCACGTAAGATCCTCAGCCAGGTGTACGCAAATAACCGGAAGCTGCTCACTCTCTCCACAGCAGCGCCGTTGATGGTGATGGGGGTGTGTACTTCTCTGCACCTCCGGAAGTCCACTATCAACTCCTTTGTCTTTGCGACGTTGAGGGTGAGATGGTTGTCTTGACACCAGTGGGTCAGGGCGCTGACCTCCTCCCTGTAAGCCGTCTCATCACCGTTGGTGATAAGACCCACCACTGTAGTGTCGTCCGCAAACTTCACAATGATGTTGGAGCTGTTAGTGGCTGTGCAGTCGTAGGTGTAGAGTGAGTACAGGAGAGGGCTCAGTACACACCCCTGTGGAGCACCAGTGTTCAGTGTGATGGGGGATGAGGTGATGCTGCCCAGTCTGACCACCTGGCGTCTGTCAGACAGGAAGCTAAGGATCCAGCTGCAGAGGGAGCTGCTCAGTCCTAGATCCTGCAGTTTCCTGTCCAGCTTCGAGGGAACGATGGTATTGAATGCTGAGCTGTAATCTACAAACAGCATCCTCACATACGTGTCTCTCTTCTCCAGGTGTGACAGGGCAGTGTGTAGTGTCAGGGCTATGGCATCATCAGTGGACCTGTTGTGGCGGTATGCAAACTATAGAGGGTCCAGTGAGTCGGGTAGTGCAGAGCAGATGAAGTCCCTGACCAGCTTCTCGAAGCATTTGCTTACGATGGGGGTCAGGGCTACAGGTCGCCAGTCGTTCAATGAGGAGATGGTGGAGGATTTGGGTACAGGGACGATGGTGGCCATTTTGAAGCAGGCTGGGACTACAGACAGAGAGAGGGAAAGGTTGAAGATGTGCGTGAACACTCCAGCCAGCTGAGCCGCGCATGACCTGAGGACGCGGCCGGGAATCCCGTCCGGACCAGTAAAATTTCCGGATTGCAGTGGGGCAGAGGAAGAATTATGGAAGGAGCAGTTAATGGGGAGAACTGTAGATTTTGGCCAGTTAATTGAATAATCTGAAACTCTTGAAAACCAGTTTATTAAAGTAATTACCTCAGAGAGGTTGGTTTGTGTGTTTTGCAGAAAAAGCAACACATCATCCGCATAGAGACTGATTTTATGTTCTATGTTCTTACATTGTATGCCCTTAATTGTTGTAGCCTGTCTAAATGCTGCTGCTAGAGGTTCGATAAAAATTGCAAAAAGTGAAGGGGAGAGTGGTCTGGTGCCCCTCAGGAAATAGAAGCTGGAGGATGTCTGGTCATTTGTTCTGATACGAGCTGTTGGGGAATTGTATAATATTCTTATCCAGTTTATGAAAGAGTTTCCAAAACCAAATTTGTGTAAAGTTGCGAATAAAAATTTCCAGTTAACTCTGTCAAATGCTTTTTCTGCATCTAGAGATAATATTATGGTTTCGATGTTTTTATCGTATGAGTAGTCTATTAAATTAAGTAATCTACGAGTGTTTGTTGAGGAGTGCCGACCTTTTATGAAACCAGTTTGGTCAGGATGAATTAAGAGGGGGGTCATTTTCTCTAATCTCTTTGAGAGAGCTTTGCAGATTATTTTAAGGTCTACATTTAAAAGAGAAATTGGACGATAGCTTGAGGGGAATAAAGGGTCTTTGCCTGGTTTTAGCAGGAGACTAATGTTGGCAGAATTCATATTTGGTGGTAGTCTGCCATTTTCCTCGATTTCCTGCAACATGCCGTGGAATACTGGTGCCAAAATTATCCAGAATTCTTTGTAGAATTCTGCAGGGAAGCCGTCTGGACCTGGAGCCTTATTATTGGGCATACTTATCAGGGCTTCCTGGAGTTCACTTGGCGTCAGTGGCGAATCCAGTTCCATTGCTTGACTATCTAGTAATTTTGGAAGAGTTACGTTGTCAAGAAACAGATCAATTTCATTTTTAGATGGGTTTATTTGTGGTGAGTATAAAGTTTCATAGAAATCCCTAAAAATGTTGTTTATTCTTCCAGGATCATATATTATGTTCCCCGATAAATCTTTAGCAGCACATATAGTTGTTTTTTCTTTATTTATTTTTAGCTGGTTAGCTAGAAATCGACCTGATTTGTTACTGTGTTCAAAATTCTGCAAGCGAAGTCTTTGTATAAGGAATTGTGTTTTTTTATTAATAATTTCATTTAATTCTAGTTTTGTTTTGCATATTTTGTTCAATGTTTCCTGATCTTGGTCGCACGCGTAGGCTTCTTCTAGTGATTTGATGTTTTTTTCTAATTCCTGAATATTTTTGTTTTCTTCTTTCTTTTTGTGTGATGAGAAAGAAATTATTTTACCTCTCATCACAGCTTTCCCTGCTTCCCATAGAACAGAAGCAGATATTCCGGGAGTGTCATTAAAGTCTAAATATGAAGTGCATTCCTTTTTAAAATATTTAATAAAGTCTTCATCTTTAAGTAGTGATATATTAAATCTCCAGTTTTTTCTTGGCGTAGTGTTATTCTTGTGCATTAGTGTTAAAGATACAGGAGCATGATCGCTGACAGCTATAGGATGAATCTCAGTGTCTGAAATGTCACACAGCAGTGAGCTGCTGACCAAAAAATAATCCAGACGAGAGTAAGAGTGATGAACATGCGAGAAAAAAGTATATTCCTTACTGGTGGGGTGAAGAGAGCGCCATGCATCGCAAAGACCAAAGTCGCTCATATACTGTTTGATTATATTTGTGGACTGCCAATTGCGCTGAGTTCCTGTTGTGTTGAGCCTATCCATGTCTTCATTTAGTCCAAGGTTGAGGTCACCGCCAAGAATGAGTGTGCAATCAAGGTGTTCAGAGAGTGCACTAAAAAATCCGTGGAAGAATGAGGGTTCATCAACATTTGGACCGTATATACTTACAATACATAGTTTTTTGTTCAATATTGATAGTTTAATAATTAGAAATCTACCCTCTGGATCTATAACTGTATCGAGTACTGTAAAATTAACATTTTTATGTATTAAAATTGCTACTCCCCGTTGTCTAGAATTATAACAGGCTGCAAACACGTTAGGAAACTCAGGTGTTTTAAGTTCGTTTAAACCTGTGACAGGTCTGTGAGTTTCTTGTAATAAAACAACATCTGCCTGTAGTTTTTTAAGCTGGTTAAATATCTTTAACCTCTTTCCTCTGGAGCCAGCTCCATTTACATTCCATGTGACAAACCTCAGCATGCCCATAATTGTGTGTGTATGTCTAATGAAGTATGCTGGGTGTTTCGTTTAGACAGGTGGAGAGAATGTGGAAACATCCCTTGTTTGTAAATAGAAAGAGAAAAAGAAGTGAGGTGAGAGGCTCCATAAGTCTGACTATGTGTGTGAATATTCACTAATATGAACAAGCGTGGCTTGCTTATGTGTCCTGCAAGTCTGTGCGTGCTGTGAGGCTGTTGTGAATGTGCTGCCGTTGAGCTGATGTGTTTGCGTGATCGTGGTGTGAAAATATGGAGAAATAGAGGGTGTTGTTTGTAGGTGAGTGGGGAAGTAGGTGATCACAGCAGTGAAAGACAAGAGAAAGAAAGAAACCACATGAACTGTGAGCAACAACAACAAAAAAGAAACGAAACGGAAACATTCCAATTAAAGCAATGACGGAGGGTGACGGTGTTATATCTGCTATGACATCATATTGATATTACTAGGTTAAACCCATGTTAAAAGAGAAAGTGTGAATGAATAAGAAAAGAGTGTAGCGGGTTCTTATCTGGAGTGCAGTCAATATAACCACGGTGTGGTGCCGGGGTCGCGGTACAGCTGTCCGTCCACGTAGAGCCGGTCCACGGCGATGACAGCACGGGAGCCTTTCTGGATGAAGCTACGTCGAACTGGGAACAAAACCTTGCGTCGTTCCAGGATCTCTTTGGGGAACTGGTCGTTCACGCTGAAGTCCGTTCCTTTCAGCTCTCTGCCGCGACTCTTCACCTGTTCCTTCTGTTTGAATTGACCGAATTTGGCCACAATAGGCCGTGGTCTCCCGGTCCGCGACCGCACGCCCCCCAAGCGATGTACTCTATCGAAGTTGATGTTCTTTACGGTGTCCTCCGGCAGCTTCAGGTGGATTTTAATGAAGCTTTTCACCGTTGCCTCTGCGTCCTCTCCGGCAGTTTCTGGAATACCAGAAAACACAAGATTATCTCTCATGCTACGGGCTTGTAGATCGATAACGGACTCTTTTATTTTTTTATTTTCAATGTTTAGCTGGGTCACGTTATCGGTGAGAGATTTGACCGACTCCCGTAGTGTGGCATTTTCAGCGGCAAGCGTTTCCACCTGCTGCTGGCTGAATTCCAGGGATTCTCTCAGAGATTTAAATTCCCGGTGTAAAATCTCCACCAGAGACAGCCTCGCATCGAAACTGGACAATCGCTTGTCGATTGACTCCAGGATGTCTGTGATGTCTTTGCCGGCAGGCGATGTTGTACCGGGGGAGTCTGCCGGGCGACATCTCTTCGATGACGGCGTCTCAATTTTGGCCGGGGAAGATGCACTCTGGGCCTTATTCATTACTAAATCTTGAAAACAGCGGTCGATGTAATCTTGGAGAGCGTCTAAACTCTCCCCGTTGTCCTCCAGGGTGTTAGAGATGATAAAACAGATGTTGTTAGTTATATGACAGTTGATTAGTATATTTGGTAATACTGAAGCTTGAAAAACCTTTGTTAAACTCTATGCTACCATTTGCTTTTTCTCCGCCAAAATCTCCGGCGTCTGACGTCACCTACAACATGGGTCGCTTACCTTGTCCGTCACCTTGTCCGCTTACCAAATTACTATTAGAGCTGGCCTACTGGTATTATACAGCTAATATATATATTGTTTAGTATTAAAAAGAACAACAAAATAAACTACCACAGCTATGCAGATGACACACAAATATACATCTCAATGTCACCAGGAGACCGAGGCCCTGTACAGGCTCTTGGTAAATGCATTGAGGAAATTAATGACTGGTTGTGCCACAATTTTCTCCAACTAAACAAAAACAAAACTGAAGTAATAGTCTTTGGCGCCAAAGAAAAATGATTACAGGTCACCAGAGAACTTCAATCCATACATCTAAAAACCACAAACCAGGCGAGAAATTTGGGTGTAGTGATGGATGCAGACCTAAACTTAGAAAAACACATGAAGACAATAACAAAATCAGCTTACTATCACCTCAAGAATATTTCAAGGATAAAAGATCTGATGTCTCAACAGGACCTGGAAAAACTAGTCCATGCATTCATTTTTAGTAGGCTTGATTACTGTAACAGCATCTTTACAGGTCTACCTAAAAAATCAGTCAGACAACTACAGCTCATTCAGAACTCTGCTGCTCGAGTCCTCACTAAGACCAAAAAAGTGGACCACATCAGTCCAGCTCTGAGGTCTTTACATGCTCTTCACATGTTGCCTCCTGTGAGATTCCTGACACCCCTCCCCCACCCATCACCTTCACTCAATACCAGGTTGAGATGCAAATGAGGAGACTTCACTCAGGCAAGTCTGCTGGACCAGACGGAGTGAGTCCCCTTGTCCTCAAGACCTGTGCCCCCCAGCTGTGTGGAGTCTTTCATAAACTGTTTATGCTGAGTCTGAGTCTGCAGAGGGTCCCGGTGATGTGGAAGACATCATGCCTCGTCCCTGTACCAAAGACGCCTCGTCCCAGTGGCCCCCAGGATTACAGGCCCGTGGCACTGACCTCCCACATCATGAAGACCCTGGAAAGGCTCATCCTGGACCAGCTGCGACCCATAGTAAGACCACATCTGGATCCCCTTCAGTTCGCTTATCAGCCTCGTCTCGGAACAGAGGACGCCATCATCTACCTGCTCAATCGTGTCTACACCCATCTGAACCAGCCGGCGAGCACTGTGAGGGTCATGTTTTTTGACTTTTCCAGTGCTTTCAACACCATCAGGCCGACCCTCCTGGGTGATAAGTTAGCAGCGATGCAGGTGGATGCTTCTCTGGTGTCCTGGATTGTTGATTACCTGACAGGAAGACCACAATATGTACGTCTCCCACAGTGTGTGTCTGACAAGGTGATTAGCAACACAGGGGCACCACAGGGGACTGTCCTCTCCCCCTTCCTCTTCACCCTCTACACCACAGACTTCAGCCACTGCACAGAGACCTGCCATCTTCAGAAGTTTTCTGATGACTCTGCGGTGGTTGGATGCATCAGCAGGGATGATGAGACAGAGTACCGGGCTGTGGTCGACTCCTTTGTCACGTGGTGTGAGCAGAATCATCTGCAGCTCAACGTGGCAAAGACCAAGGAACTGATCGTGGACTTCAGGAAGACCAGGAAACACTTGACCCCTGTTTCAATCCAGGGGGTCAGTGTTGACATTGTGGAGGACTATAAATACCTTGGAGTACACATTGACAATAAACTGGACTGGGCTAAAAACACCACAGCACTTTACAGGAAGGGCCAGAGTCGTCTCTATTTTTTGAGGCGACTGAGGTCCTTCAACATCTGCCAGAAAATGCTGAGGATTTTCTATGAGTCTGTGGTGGCCAGTGCGATCCTCTATGCTGTTGCATGCTGGGGGAGCAGGCTGAGGGTCGCAGATGCCAACAGACTCAATAAACTGATCCGTAAGGCCAGCAATGTTGTGGGGATGGAGCTGGACTCCCTCAAGGTGGTGTCGGAGAGGCGGATGCTGTCCAAGATAAAGACAATGTTGGATAACACCTCCCACCCACTCCATGACATGTTGGTCAGTCACAGGAGCTCGTTCAGTGAGAGACTGAGATTACCGAAAAGCACCACTGAACGACACAAGAAATCATTCCTGCCTGTGGCCATCTCCCTGTACAACGCATCCACTTAACACACTGTTTGCTGCTACAGCTACACATGTTTCTTTTCCAAATATTTATTTATAAGTGACTTATGTATGTATGTATGTATGTATATATATGTATATATTGTACTATTCTTAGTTAGCGTATTGTCTGTCTTGTCTTAATGTTGGTTTAAAATGGAGCACTGTAACAAAAAATAATTTCCCCCAGGGATCAATAAAGTATTCTGATTCTGATTCTGATTCTGATTTACACTGGCTGCCTGTCCGTCAGAGGATATACTTTAAAGTTCTGATGCTGGCCTATAAAGCTCTGAATGGTTTAGGACCAAAATACATCAGTGACCTCCTGACCCAGTATGAACCTTCCAGATCCCTCAGGTCATCTGGATCCGGTCTTTTATCAGTTCCCAGAGTCAGAACCAGACACGGAGAAGCTGCATTCAGCTTTTATGCTCCTTATATCTGGAACAAACTCCCAGAAAGCCTCAGATCAGCTGAAACACTCAGTTTATTTAAATCCAGGTTGAAGACTCACCTATTCTCAGCTGCATTTGAATAAAGCACCAAATCCACACTTTTAAGCTTAAATTTCAAAACTTACACTAACTACTGATCTTATCTATTTCTGATTTTATCTGTTTTGATTTTATATACTGTTTTGTTTGTTTGTTAAGCTTAAATTTCAAAACTTACATTAACTACTGATTTTATCTACTGTTCTGATTTTATCTGTTTTGATTTTATATACTGTTTTGTTTGTTTGTTTGTTTGTTAAGTGGGTTTAGAGCTCTGGGTAGCTCCCCAGCTGGGTCTAGACTGGGTCTAGAGAGTATTTTAAATTCAGGGAATTTAAAATAGAAAGTAGCTCGTCCACAGAAGGACTGGTAGCTCCCCTTACGATAAGATAAGATAAGATAAGATAAGATAAGATAACCTTTATTAGTCCCACACGTGGGAAATTTGTTTTGTCACAGCAGGAAGTGGACAGTGCAAAAGTTATGAGGCAAAAATTAGAATACAATAAGAATAAATACAGTACACAACTGTACAGAATAGAATAAAATAAAATACTATATACAGTAGAATAAAATAAAATAAATATACAATAAGATAAAAAATAGAATACAAATACAAATACTATATACAACTGAGTAAAAATACAACGATGACAGAAAGGATTATTGCACTTAGTATTATTGCATATGTATGGATGTGTGTGCTTGATCAGTTAAAGTCTTTATTATGGAGTCTGACAGCAGTGGGGAGGAAAGACCTGCGAAATCTCTCCGTCCCACACCGTGGGTGCCGCAGTCTCCCACTGAAGGAGCTGCTCAGTGCTGTCACAGTCTGCTGCATGGGGTGGGAGATGTTGTCCATCAGGGATGACAGCTTAGCCACCGTTCTCCTGTCACTCACCACCTCCACTGGGTCCAGAGGGCATCCTAGAACAGAGCTGGCCCTTCGGATCACCCTGTTCAGTCTCTTCCTGTCCCCAGCAGAGATGCTGCCGCCCCAGCAGACCACGCCATAAAAGATAGCAGAAGCCACAACAGAGTCATAGAATTTCTTCAGGAGTGGGCCCTCCACCCCAAACGACCTGAGTCTCCACAGCAGGTACAGCCTGCTCTGCCCTTTCCTGTAGAGGGCGTCTGAGTTATGAGTCCAGTCCAGTCTATTGTTCAGATGAACACCAAGGTACCTGTAGCTGTCCACAGCCTCAATGTCCATACCTTGGATGTTCAGTGGTTGCAGTGGAGAATGCTTGTGCCTGCGGAAGTCTACCACCAGTTCCTTGGTTTTACTGGCGTTGATCTGGAGGTAGTTCAGCTGGCACCAGTCCACAAAGTCTTGGGTCAGACCTCTGTACTCCTTGTCGTCCCCATCAGTGATGAGGCCGACTATTGCAGAGTCATCAGAGAACTTCTGCAGGAAGCACTGGGTGGAATTGTGGGAGAAGTCTGCAGTGTAGATGGTGAAGAGGAACGGAGCCAGAACCGTTCCCTGTGGGGCCCCCGTACTGCAGACGACCCTGTCCGACACACAGCCCTGAGTCCTCACATACTGTGGTCGGTCGGTGAGGTAGTCCAAAATCCAGGTAGTGAGGTGATGGTCCACTCCAGAGTTCACCAGCTTGTCCTTTAGAACCGAGGGAAGAATGGTGTTGAAGGCACTGGAGAAATCAAAGAACATGATTCTCACAGTGCTTCCAGCGGTCTCCAGGTGAGCGAGGGAACGATGTAGGAGGTGAATGACGGCATCATCCGCTCCAATGCCAGGCTGGTAGGCAAACTGAAGTGGGTCCAGTGATGAGCTTATTAGGCGCCGAAGCTGAGCCAGGACCAACCGCTCCAGGGTCTTCATCAGGTGGGATGTCAGAGCCACCAGCCTGTAGCTGTTGAGGTCCTTGGGGCGTGAAGTCTTTGGCACTGGTACAACACAGGAGGTTTTCCAGAGCTGTGGGACTCTTCCCAACCTCAGGCTCAGGGTTCAGATAAGGGTTCAGATCGCGCGAACAGGTGTGGGATTAGAGCTCTGGGTAGCTCCCCAACTGGGTCTAGACTGGGTCTAGAGAGTATTTTAAATTCAGGGAATTTAAAATAGAAAGTAGCTCGTCCACAGAAGGACTGGTAGCTCCCCTTACGATAAGGGTTCAGATCGCGCGAACAGGTGTGAAATGTGTGTGTTTAGTTAGTTTGTTTGTTTGCTTGTTTTAATCAATTTTAAATCATGCTTTTTATTTTTATTTGTTTCTAATGTCTCTGTAAAGCACTTTGAATCACCTTGTTGTTGAATTGTGCTATACAAATAAATTTGCCTTGCCTTGCCTAAGCTTTGCTTGTTCCATATTCAGTTTTTCAGCAAAACGTGTTTGAGTCCATAAGAAAAGATTCATTCTTATATCAGGAGGAATAAATATATTTCAATAAATATTAACGTTAGCCCGCAACTTTGTTCCAGTTTTGAATTTTGGCCCACTATGTATTTGAGTTTGACACCCCTGCTCTAGTAGCTCTTTAATACATTCCAAATGTACATTATCTATTCCAGTTGTCAAATGAGTGTTTATGGGTGACAAAAGGTAAACCCACCATGCAGTGTTGATCCAGTCTGTGTCCTTACACTAGCTTCCTCATGGCATAAATTCTTCAACTCTATGAAATCTAAAGGAAAGAAGAATGGCCCTTTTTTCTTTAAAGAAATGTCTTCATCTTAATGATGGTGAAGGAGAGTGCTGTCTAAAATGATCGGCTCAGTTGGATTGGAAAGGCGATCGCAAAGAACTCACATCATTTTCATACTCATTAATCTGTTCAGTGAGCCTTCATGTGTAGTACTGAAGAATCTTGCATTCTGCACTCATTTATTCACCTTTGGCATGAAACAATTTGATAAAGACTTTTCTATAAACCATTTCTTCAGAGCCTGAGATCAAAAATGATTTATCAATCATTTGTCAAGTAACTTATACAAATATTTAGACTTTGAACATTTAAATTTTTGAAAATGTTTATATATAATATTCATCTAAATATTCTTAAATAGTATCATGAAAGAGTTTCATTTAAATTTAATGTAGTTTTGACTTGCAGTGCACATTTTTTCATATCACTTTTATGGCAAAATATCTAGTTATGATAGGGCATTTCTGAAAGTACATGAAAATGATTGTTGTGTGTAATTTTCCAAAGGAAATGAAAACATTTAGATCATGCTTTCTGAGGTTTGCCATGTATTAGTGCCATTAATCTTGCATGAACATTACATCAGCACAATGAAACTTATAATGGAGAATCTGCAGGATTGAAGTTCCTTGTAGTCTAACCAATAATATTTCAGTTTTTGTCTTTCACTGTGTGTACAGAGAGGGTTTTTTTTTTCTGGCCTTGGACTTGACGCAAGTGTTGTCCAGAATGTGAACTCTATATTTTTGCTGCATTATCTTTAACCGTAACATCGTAAAAGCTAGAAATGATCTCCTTATGCCCTCTGACAGTGTCATCTCTGTGCTTGTCCTGCTAGACCTCAGTGCAGCATTCGATACTGTTGACCATAATATTCTATTAGAGCGATTACAGCATGCTGTATTACAGGTACTGCGCTGCAGTGGTTTGTATCATATCTATCTAGTAGACTCCAGTTTGTTCATGTAAACACACTAAGATTAATTATGGATTTCACAGGGTTTAGTGCTAGGACCATTTCTGTTTACATTATACTGTACATGCTACAAATAGATCAAGTCATTTTTTTGTTGTTCAAATCAACGATTTGCTCCATTTTGTGGGCACAGTGAGCTTGTTAATTGTCAAGAATGTATTAAAATAAATTCAGTCTTCGTAATAATGTAACTGTACTACAACTAAATTGTACTACTTTGTGCAAAAAACTAAATTGTGCAATACTAAATTTAGTATTTAGCATTTTTTGTTGTTTTTTGCTAATTTAAATGAAAGAAATGTTGATAGATAAAGTCATAGAAAGTTGATTTTGCTTTTTGGATGTACGCCCAGATTTCCGTAGCTAGATTACTGAACATTTATTGAAATATAAAAATCACGTTTCATCAGATTTGTTTTAAAACAAACAAGCATTAACCATGAACTCCACAATCTATCGCCCCATGCCCAGGGTTCACTATTTCCATCCGTCCCCATCTTGTTCCAATACAATATTTTGTACAAATGGCATAGCCTATATTGACATCATTCCCAAGCTCTTATCCCCCTGCATCATCTCTCCGTGTCTTCCTTCTCCTATGCTACTCAGTCTCTAGTATTTCCAGTGTAGCTGTTGGTCCTTCTTTGTGCTCTGCTCTGCTGACAGTCAGTTCGTCTCGTCCGTTCAGCCTCTGCCAAACCGAGAAATTGAAAATAGGAATCATGCTTGATGTCTTCTGTCACCACAGGATTCTGAGAATTTTGACTTAAATGGACTCCTCCGTTTCCATGACAACAAAAGTAAGTCAGGCACTCACTCATGCTGCCCAGGCTTCAGGGCTTTTCTCATTTTTCTTCTCTCACGTGCATGCCTTACACAAAAAGGTAATCATCTACAGCAGATCTGTGTGGTTCTGTAATATAATTGTGTACTTTCTTAAACAGTAACACTGTATTCTCTGTTACAATAAAAACTGAACACAAACTGAAAATGAATTGATGTTCACAAGTTCTGAGTCTCTTGACCTAAACACAATATTTGCAGAGCAGGATGAGAAGACAAAAACACAACATACAAAAGCACTGAGTCAAACTAAACCCAAAAAGTAGTGAGGTGCCATGAACCTAGAAGCTTTTAATCCTGCCTGGTGTCGCAGCAGCTTGTAGAGAAAACACAGCAGAACAATTCACATCTTTCTTTTTTTTTCTTTCAGCAAAAAGCTGCATGTGTACTCAACTCTTACCATCGTTGTGTAAGCGCCTATTCAGCAGGGTGTCTGGCAACTCAACACTGTGCCTGTCAATCAGGACACCCACCCACTACACTGTCTTCCTGACTGCCTGAGGGGAGATTGCCCTCTGTTGCCTGCTTTCAGGACTGCAAAAGGATGGATGGATGGATGGATGGATGGAAGGATGGATGGATGGATAAAAAGGTGAAGGAGATCTTCTGGGACTGAGGTGAGGCTCTCAAGTTAAACAGAGTGAATGGGACTGACAAACCAACATCCAATATTGCCATGCAATATTGCAGCACACTATAAAAAATGCAGTGTACTGCTACAAAAACTCTCATTAGGTCCAAGGCCAGTATCTGCAGCACTATCTTCTATGGCACCACTAATAGTCCTCAAGCTTCAGTGCCTTCATAAACTTCCAGTCCACCTCTCCATGCTGTAGAAGATCCTACTACCATCTTTATCTATAGATCTTCGAAAACCTTTCCTTGACTTGCTTTTCTTTACCTCTTCCCACTAGACGCCTGTAGTAACTTCTGGAGATATACTTAAAAAGACTGAAGGATGAGCATGTTCATGTTAGAACCAACCAATAAATACACCCATCCTTCCTATCTCACTTTTTTTCCCAATTTCTTTTCCACAACTATCCAGTAAGGGAATACTTCTGAAATGGATTGCACTTACTGTACAAAAGTCTACCTTCACCTTAAGTCTCTCTGTGGTAGAAGTCATCAGGTACTGCTTTAATTTAAAGGAGTGCAGTGCTGTCATTTATCAGTTCCTTCAGGGGTTGCAGTGTAAAAAAGCAGTTTCAATGGAAAATTTAAAGACTGGTTTGATAACACAAGCGTTCAGCATAAGTTCAGTGACTCAGGCTGTTAGTCACTCCAATTTACAGTTCTGATTACTCCTCGTGATGCAGACCAGGACACCTCATATTTTAAAATGTCTTTCTTATCCACGGACCATTTTGGTCTCATAGTTGTGACACTCATTGCTTGAAATTATGGGGGCTTTTTTCACTTAGAATTGTGCAAAGATTTGGGCTTAATGGGTTATCTGACAAAGCTTGTTACAATTTTTACTTCATATTCATCCATTCTCACAATAACACATTTGCACAGCTCTGCAGAGACATTTTCTTTCTTTTTTTCCCTTTTTTGACGAGGTCATGTTTCACCAGCCTGCAGAGTTTCTTACTGTTGAGTCTTTATCTTACAGTGTACAGTGGGTGTGGTGAACTTGTTCTAAAAATCACATCTGCAGTTGAAAAGAAAAAGAAACTTAAATTTGTCCCACTAAAGATTTAAAGTGAAATTTCTCCATTAAATAAGTGACCATCATCAGTTAATTAAACCTTTCTCTTACTTGAGTCTGTCCTCACTAACAGCTTTTAATCTTGTAAAGAGTATTAGAGACTTTCTGTTGAAAAGTGCTGAAATAAACTGAGTTATTATTATTTATCAAGAGTTCCTTGGGGTTAATGTGCTGACCATCAAGCCTGCTTCATATCTAATGATTAGTTTTATGGCGCCTACCAGTGCCCATAAAACCATCGATAATCATAATAATAATAATAATAATAATAATAATAATAATAATAATAATAATAAAGTTAGACTATTAATTGCCAATTAGGAAGGCCTGTGTTTTTTCATATCTAGCAACCAGCAACTCATCGGTTGCTAATTCCCGTACAGCTGCTGAAGCAGCTGTGATGTGTATTTCTTTATATTTCTGTGTCAGACTCCTCTGGGAGAAGGATCTAACATCGTGTACTGTATGTGCTCATCTCACCACAACCACAGTGCTCCGACAGCTTTTTTTAACATCTCAACATTAAAAACAAACAGAGTGACAAGAACTTCTTCATGTCGCTTTTTTCCCTCTTTTTTTCCCTTCTCCTTCCTTGTTTCATTGATGTCGGCTTTTCAAGAGAACAGGAGTAGCACTCAAGAGAGTGTTGTTGCTATTTTCTCTCCCCTCCCTTTCCTCTGTATCAACACAAAGAATGCTTTCAATTTTTAATGCATCAAGCTCAGAGAGAAGTCGACCCAAACAAGAGGGAGATGAGAAGTAATGATGAGCAGCTTTAAACAGATGAGAGGTTTTACATTGCTCAAAATATCCTCTCTGCTTTCAGCTACAAAGAAAAAGTGTGATGCAGTGAGCTATAGGCAAACATGCATTTTATATTGTTTTATTATTATTTTATATGTTATTTACATTTCTTTAATGATCAGCAGTTATAGGATTCAATCCTACAAATATATGTCATTCTGTGGGTTCATGTTGGTAAATTAGTGACAGTGGTCTAAAATGGGTTTCCTTATTTCAGAGGAGTTGATCTTAATGTATAATGAATTTGCTCTCTCAGTAACTCTGTGCAGCCTTTCTTCAGTTGTTGAGAAAACAAAAAAAAACATCCTGTTTCTGACATTTATCATAAATATTCTAAAACAAATTTTCATGCAATGCAGAGATATTTATTAGAAATGAAAACCAGAAATGAAAACAAATTCTGCAGTGATGTCATTTATTCCCATGAGCACTTGCCAGCTTAGAGGAATGACATCTTCATAATAATGAGCATCATCTGTTAAAGTAAGCTATTTAAAAAGATTCACAGTATTCATCTGTCTGCTTTTTCTTCTTCAGGATTACCTGAGAGAAGAAACCAGCACAGGTTTCATGTTATTTCTATCTTAACACACACACGCGCACGCACGCACACACACATTATCACCAAAGATTAGTTATTTATATAGTGCCAAATCACAACAACAGTTGCCTCAAGTCAATTTATATATTTATAAGGTAAAGAGAAACCAGAGAACAACCGTATGGTGACAGAGGGAAGGAAAACCTCCCTTTTAACATGAAAAAACCTCCAGCAGAACCAGGCTCAGGAAGCGGCAGCCATTGGCCGCAAGTCGTTGGGGTGAAAGGAAGAAGACAGGACAACACGTTACTGTAATCCGATTACTATTTTCAAGTAACGAATAAAGTAAGGGAGTACTATTGCAAAAACGGTAATTAGATTACCGTTACTTTCCCGTAGGAACGCTGCGTTACTGCGTTACTAAAACCGTGATTTTTTTGCGAGAATGTCTCATGACAGTGATGTAAGCAAGTGCGACGTTCGTGACAACAGCTGTGTGCAGATCAACAATGGATCATATACTGAGTGCGGGAGAGAGTATGAGCATGCAGCGTTTAAAGCGTGGAAGTATTGATCTGATTCCTTAAAAGTGACAAAAACATTAGTGTCCGTTGTGCGTGGGAAGAAAACTTCTTTTTACAGCAAAAAAAAAGCCCTAAACTTCCAAGCAAGCACCGAGTGCGCTATGACGTAATGGGAAACTCACAGAGAAACTCGCGGATTCTTCCACTGACCGCAGCACACCTGCACCAGGGTAAACCTCCGCCTACCCTACTCCTGTTTTACAGGTGAAAATAGAGCAAAAGGACCGCTAGTCTTTTATTTTATTTATTTTCTGCTGTGTTTTACTTGCATCTATTTGAAAGACTGAGTGTAAACACAAAAAATATATATATTTTATGTGCTGGAATGTGCAGAAAATAGGTTTAAATATTAAACAGATTTCTTCCAGTCAGAGAATGGTGCATATAATTACATTTTTGCTTGATGCATAAAGTTAAAAGATTAAAACTGATAAAACAAGTTAAAAAAAAGAGACTTTTCCATTTGATTACATTTTGTATGATGGATTATGCAGAAAAAGTAGAATTGGGCTGAAAGATCTATCGCTTTATCACCTCTTCAGGTTGTAAATCCTGTTTTTAAAAAGTAACTAAGTAATTAATTACTTTTGAAAATAAGTAATCAGTAAAGTAACGGGATTACTTTTTGGGGGAAGTAATCAGTAATTAGTAACTGATTACTTTTTTCAAGTAACTTGACCAACACTAGACATGACCCCGATACGTCCAGTGATAGTTACACCCAATATACAGGCAGCCCACACACCTGTGTTCTCCATATCTGCCAAGTCCCCCCTACCCTGTCAGACGTTCCCTTGTTTAGTTACTTCCTGTTTTATTTTGATAGTCACTTGTCTTGTGTATGTTTCCTTTGAATAGCTTTTCGTGATTAGATCCAGCTGTGTTTCCTGGTGTTTCCCATCTCCCTAATGGCCTTGTGTGTGTTTATAACCTTTGTCTCCCCTCAGTGCTCTGTCACATTGTGCTGTTTGTTAACCTTATACTTGCCTGTGTATTTTCCCCCTGTTTGGATTTTCTGAATGTTGGTCTTTGTAGGAAACCTGTACACATGTGTACACTTTTTTTTTCTTGAAATTCTTGGCCATTGGAGCTTTGTGGAAAAAAAATTAAGTTTTCCAAACCTGTTCAATCCATTAAATACTACTGTCAAAAATGGTTTCAAAAGCTTAGAATGTTTTTAAAAACTGTATTTCAGGTGGCAAAACATGCATGCATCCTGTAACAGGGCAGCCCTTAGCGGCTGGAAACACAGTGAGATGGACCGAGGCAAGTGTAGTGGAACAAATTATTTATTTGCTATACAGCTCTCCTTACAACAATTAACTTGTCGAGCTTCTTCACAGCACAAAAATCCCCCTCTAATGACAACTGGCAGCCTTAAATATGTTCAGCTGTCACAGACTAAACCATTATTCCACTCTCAGGTAAATTCTTAAATCCCAACCTTCCACCACAGTATACAATATATCAATAAGAATAAATAAATACATAAATACATTTTCACATTTACATATTAATAAATATTTCACACTTTAATGTTACACCAAACCCAATATTATAAAAACCCAGAAACCCAAGCACAACAAGATTCACCACACTCTCTTTACCAATGGACTCTCCCGGAACCTTTAAATGGTGTCTGGACCCCCGGGGAAACATTTGCCCAAGCACCTTTAGAGAGGACACAGGCAAGAAAGGTGAGTAATCATTATCTTACAAACACCTATTTGCACCACTTTTATCCCTAGGTTTCACACACACATCTGCACTAGTTCTCCTCACTGGTAAGCCCCAATCACAACCCCAATCACCACTCTTCTCTCCTGACAGACAACCACCACATTCCTTGACGAGGAACCGCTGTGCAGGATCTGAAACAAGGCTACCAACCGACTTCAAAATCCCCAACAAACAGTCAACAAATATTTAAACTTCTTGTGTGCAAATCCATGCTCAAAGTGCAACGCTAAATAAAGTGCTTGATAAGGTGCTTTTAATAAAGTGAAAGGTGTGCTCCAAAGTGCTATACAGATAATATAAATAAATTTAGTAAGGGAGTCCTCTTCCTTACACATCCTCACGACCACGAACGATTGTGAGGAGTTAAGAAAGCTTTAGGATGGTCCTGCACTCTGCCACATATGAGACACTACAACTATGATGTTGCCACTTAAAACTGCAGTTAAGTAAAATATTTTGTGATCCAGTACTATGCCCTGCCTCGAAATTTGTCCAACTCTAAATGGCTGCAGCTTCAATGAGCTCAGGTACCCATCCATCAGATAAAAAGGAGGAAACCTGCTGGCTTTTGTCCCACAACAAAGACTTGCTGATACCCGTCTTTCAGTGTAAAAGCCTCCTTTTCCCCCACAAGTTCTTTCTTTCTGTGAATCTTCTGAAATCTGCTTGTCCCTGCTCGCTTTGTGAGCATGTCACAGTTTGTGGCAGGTACCAGCCCCCAACTGCCACTTCCTGTCAGCGGACAAGACGAGGACAAAAGGCTGCAGTGCAGCCAGACGAGGAGATGTAGTGGAGTAGAAGTGTTGACCCTGCAGTAAAATAGCTTCGGTTCACCTCGTCTGCTATGGTGGCGAGTAACAGGTCTCAGACTTGACCTCTGCTGAAGAAAGTTACAAAATATAGCCGACACAAGCTGTCGAACAGCGCGGAATGAAGACACAGTAAAAACACTGACTGTCACAGTGGATTTAGACCCTCAATTATGTGTTAACAGAAGGAACCACCTGCTTTAAAAAAAAATCCACTCGCAAGAAAGTTAGTTTAAACAAAACAATGATGTCAATAATATATGCAGAAACAAACAAAACAACCAGCTGTCATGTGAAATATCATCTTTAAACTTGTTTCCAATATGGAAACACTAATTTTTCAAGCACTAATATAATACGCCTTGTTTCTCTTCTCACTGACATGATCTTGTTTTTCTTTTTACTTTAATTAAAGTATGGAGACATATGTGGAGACATGTTGTTTTACAGTGGATGAATACAGTGTCGTCAGGGTCACTGACGAGACAAACTTACAGGTATGTGACAGCCTGTGCTGTATGTAACTGTTTATGTAAGGCTGCCACAGCATGTGTGAAAATACTATCAGCCATATTCATGAAAAAGTTCAAGTTCACCGCATCCACAGAAATGAAGACCTGTCATTGAGAATGATTTTGATTAGCAGGTAAACTTTGTGAAATGTAGAGGAATGTATTTCCTATTTAATAAGACTATAAGTGGTGTAACTATTATAAAAGCATTATTATTGTGACAGGAAACAATCGGCTTAGTAAAGAGAAATAACTGTGTCATTACTTTAAGGCATGGAGAAAAAAAATAAAGAACTGACTATACTCACAGAAACTTACAGTGTGATGAAATTGACTCTCGGGAGAAAAGGAAGACAGTTATTTCCTCTGCTAACAGGAAGAAGCTTATTAAAGTTACAACCTCAGAAATCAACAATTAACAGCACCTCAGATTAATGTCCACATCGCTGCTTCCCAGAGTTCAAGCACCAGACATATCTGAGCATCAACTGTCAGGAGGAGACTGTGTGAATCAGGCCAGAACTGATGCAAAAATACTGAGGGAAACAAAGATGAAGAAGAGAACTGCTGGCACCAAGATACACAATGAAAGGATGTTACGGAAATCTCAACTTTTGACTGCCAAGTTCAATATCTGAGATTTGCATGCGCATGTGTGAAGCTGGTGAAACTGTTGGATATCTAACAGTTCAGGGTGGTTTGAGCAGGAAGCATAGTGCATCAGATCTGGCCTCCACTATCACTGACCTAATTCCACCTGACATGGTTTGAGATGAGTCAGAGAGTAAAGTGAATCTCAAACTACCAATAAGAGCAGTATGTGTAATATATGCATGTGGGCACCCACCTCTCAAATCTGGCTGAGAGAACGAAAAGCAAAGCTGTTATCAAAACAGAATAAAAGATCTTCATATGCTTTTATCTCACGTTATCCCAGCATCCTCCTCTGTCACACCAACGCTCTGCGTGTCGTCCTCCTCTACATCCATGAATCTTCTCTGAGGTCTTCCTCTTGTCCTCCTGCCTGGCAGCTCCATCTTCATCACCGTTTGTCCATTATATCCACTCTCTCTCCTCTGAACATATCCAAACTTTCTCAGGCGTGCCTCTCTAACTTTGAGCTGTCTCTCTCATTTCTAAGGCTGTCCATCCTGCTCACTTCCAATGAAGAACTTAACATTCACATGTCTGCCACCTCCAGCCCAACATCCTGTGTTTTTGTTAGTGCCAACATCTCCAAAGCATACATCATAGCAGGTCTCACTACCATTCTTCCTTGTGTTATTTTACAGAGATGAGACAAGTTATTGTAAATGATGTAAAACTAAAGATGACACAAGAATTCATCTGACTGACTTGAGAGCATGCAGCAGTTACTTTACATAACATTCCAGCTTTTATCAGTTTTGCTTGTTATGTGCTAAGATTGTGTTTGTTATGTGCTTTGTACAGCAAAATTATGTGAATTCAGTACTGACAATCATATCCAGGCTCTGTGATGCCTTCAAAAGACATTATTTTCATTCAAATCTAACACTTATTAGAAAGAACAAGCACTAACAGGAGTTACTTTTTAACAGATTTTCTCTGCTGCATTAATTTAAATTTGGTCTTTGTGATTGTTTGCACATTCATCTTGCAGAAGCACTTTGATGTAGATTCAGCAGATTATTTTTTGTCTCTGCAAAAAAAAAGGGAAAAAGAAAAAAAAAGATAACTGCTGTCAGTTCTGAGCTTAAAAAAACATTGTTTCCTTACTTGTGCATTTTGTTACATAAGTTAGTGTATTTTGCAAAAGTTACTTCGAAGGAGCCAGACTTTTTTTAAAGGTTTTCTTTGGACACTGGCTGCTTTCACATTCATTTTCAGTCCAGTCTTTGTACCTGGCCATTTTCAGATGAATACCTTTTGTTGGTTAAACCATTTAATGCTGACGTAGAGGTATGACAAAAATTGTCTCAGAGGAGGGGTGGCCATCAAGAAATCATTCTTAAGGAAGGGAAACAGGGAGAAAAGGCGGAGGTATGGAGAAAATCAGAAGCAACAGGTCTGATGAAGCGGTGAATCCAAATGTGAAAGTTCTGATGAAGATGGTTGTCAATATGTATGCAGGAGGTCAGGAGAGGGGTACAACACTGAGTGTCTACAGCCATCTGTAAAACATATTTGAGGTTCTGTCCTGGCTTGGAGTTCTCAGTCAGTGGTGCTGGGGATCTTGTTAACATTGATGGCGGCATTGATGTGGAAAAGTACCATTAGATTTTGATCCACCATGTCTACCTACCATCTGGAAAGCATCTACCGTATTTTCCGGACTACAAAGCGCACCCGAATATTAGCCGCACAAGCTAAAATCAGGGGAAAATCCTGTTTTGTACATACATTAGCCGCACCTGACTAAAAGCCGCAGGTGTTTCAATGTTGTCATATCATATGTAAGAGAATAAGCACAAAGCGAATTGTCAGGAAAGAGATGGCTGTTTCGAGACACATCACTTTTATTAATATTTTGAAAAACAAGTTATTATCCCTCTTTCTTTCTTCCCTCTTTCTTTCTCCCCTTCTTTCCCCCAGTCAAGTCTGTCCCGTATTCAGTAAGTGAAAACAAAATAAACAATAAAAGGTGAATCAAATGGACCATTACGGCAAGGCTGGGATGGTCAATTTGGTAAAGTAAATCCGTTGGGCATCTTTCTTTGCCTTTAGACAATTCTGATGGCAAAAGAGCCAAATGGGACAGGCCAAAAAAAAAAAAGAAAAAAGAAAAAAAAGAAAAAAGTTATGGGTACATATTTGCATAACTTTTTAGGTATATGTACAAGTACTGGTAATTACAAGTACGAAACATGTACTGTGCTTCATAAATGAGTAACAAATGTAGTACATAACAGTAACCTTCAGCACACCAGAAAAATAAATTCTGCCTACCTTTTAGGCTCAGGTGCAGTGACACGGCTTTAACAAGAAGAAAAGTCAGTCATTCACCACCATCTTTCTCTTCTTCCTGCGCACTAAAACCACCGAAGTCCTCTTCTCCAGTGTCGGAAACGAACAGGCTCAGGATGGCTTCATCATCTACTCTCCGCTTCTTTCCTTCGTTGTCACTTTCAAAACCAAAGAAATCCTCGTTGTCAGTGTCAGAGTTGAACACCCTCAGAAGGGCCGTGGCGGTGTCCTCCTCTCCATTATGCAGCAGTCCAGCCCTTCGAAATCCGTTGGTGATCGTGGATGTTTTCACACTTTTCCACGCTGTCAGAATCCACTGGTGGAGTTGGGCATAACTTGCTTTTCGCAAGTTTATCGCCGCTCATCATGCACGCCTCCCACTGAACGTGTAGCGCTACTTTGAAGTTTGTTTTTCGCACTAGTTCGTACGGCACTACGTTGCCTGGCGGACGGACATGTGACCAACATGCCACTCTTGAACCCCGATACTGTGTGTCTGATCACATGCCCTTCCGCCAGGCAACGTAGTGGCGTACAACAGTGGAACAAACAAAACAAATCCTCTTACAATATCACAAAAATCATGGACAATCCATAGAAAAGCCGCACCTGACTAAAAGCCGCAGGGTTCAAAGCTTGTGCAAAAAGTAGCGGCTTATAGCCCAACAATTACGGTAATTGCCAGCGCCTTCATTTATTTTGTATGACAATGAAACCTGTGTAATCAAATCATACCAAAAGTAAATATCTGTCTTATTACCAGACCCAAACATGGACATAGTTTAAAATCAGATACTCGCCTCACTGCCTCTCAGAGAAAGTTTGAACAGAGACACTCACCACTCTTTTTAAAACCTCACACCATCAGCCAGCAAACATGGCAAACTTTATTAAAATGATACTTGCAAATTGCAGCTACAAAGAATGGTAGCAAATATATGACTGAATAAAAACCACTCAGGTGAACAGTAAAAGAAGTAAATCCAGTTTACAGAGGGATAAAACTGCCAAATGCAACAAGAATGAAAGACATAAAAGGGAAGCGGATAAAGAGCTGTTTGTACTAAAGTCTTTTAGGTGGTAATTTAACAGGCAGGCTGATGTTTTATTTCTCAGGAGAAGAGTATCTTCTCTCCATCAAATTTACAGAGAGCCCAGGGAGGATGGGATTGCTCAGCTCAGCTGAAACCTATTGACTGTTTGCGTGTTGGAGTGGACTGATGACCACCCGCCTGCGGATTAGTACAGTGAAACAACACAAGTCTGAAAGAATTTAAAACTATGGTGCATCTGATTTAAACTGGGATTTCGTTTAGCTTAGGCTCCATTCACACACTAAAAACAAGTTGTGACCACTTGGCAACCATCAGTGTGCATATTCTAAGACTGTGATTGGTTGTTGGCAAATGCAAGGTGAAACTGATCACAGAGATGCATATGGGGGCACACCAAAAACCTCTTTGTAATTGTTTTGTTGCTTCCAGATTGTTGCCGGTACTCTGCAGACATTTGCAAAGTATTCAGAAAAATGACAATGGATCTATGGAGGGAATGGCACAAACTGGTCTGTGGATCTTTAATCAAGTGAAATAGAGTCAAATATAAAATGTAAGTGTGATTAGTCAGTATGGAGTGATTGAGGCTGTTCTGAGCTTGATTAATGATGATTATATAGTATTTAACAACTCATTATTATTGTAATCATTTTCCATTTGGGCTAAGTTACATTTTCTCTTGGAGTTAATTAGTCTACCTACACTCAGTGCTCCAGACCACTCCAGTCACAAACATATTTTCTATGTGTGTTTAGGATAAGCACTGGGATCAACACACAACTGCTGGTTTTGGTGGGTAAAAGTTGAACACTGTATAACACAATTAGTGGTTAAAAATGAGATGTTTGCTGCAGTAAAACTGCATGAAATTAAAATTTTTTATGTTACTACATTTGCACTTAAGATATAACAATGTAAATTATTTATGGACAGTTACCATGAAGAAGAAACACAGAGTTTATGTCCACACTCCATCAGATAAGGTCCAATAGTTGAGTTTTAGGTCAGGCAATGGTTTTAATCCAATGTAAATGCAAGATTTGCCTTTCAAGTTAGTATTTTGTTCATTAAACCAAACCCTGACACTTTCCACTCCGCAACAATTTGCTGCCAGTGCACAAATATAATACTAAAATAGCCGAGTCACTTCAAGCAGTTATTGTGCTGCAGGAGCTGATATCAGCCTCTCAGTAGACTGCATATAAAAGTTGGGCATGGGAAAGTGCATTCAGGGTGAAAGCGCAAAAACGATAATAAAGGTGGACTTATTTTACAGTATACCTATGCTGTCTGAGTGTGCAGCACTTTCTCACTGGTGGTGCCTTGAAAACATCAGCATGGTGATAGCTAAATGGCTCACCTTGAGATTTCAGAGTAGGATCTTACTTCTTGCAGCATCCATCATAAGAATGCAGTCTAAAATTAAAAAATTAACATTTTCTTACTTGCTGATAGGCGGTCACCTGATGATAGAAGTTGTAATCTTGTCTCAGCAAAGTCTTCTGCTTCACAGCAAAGAGTAATCTCTGAGCACCAAACAGCATCAAAATAATGTCACTGTATGTTGACATCAGCACATCACTGATTATCAATTAAAATCTCACAGTGCCACAAATCAAATGGTCTAATTTTTAGGATACCAGCAACTGTTCCTGTGGAGAAACCAACAATGAAAAAGTGAGTTACCTTTTCTATAGATTCTTGTTAGATCAGTATATGCAAACTATTCCCACTTTGGGTTTAATAGACAAAATGCTTTCGAGAACACACAGATGCGAAATGTGTGACATTTATAACTCTGAGCAGAAAAGTTGGAGCAGTTTCATGATATTATAACTGCTGGCCTAGCGCTGTCCTTAAGGAAGAACAAACAAAAGTCCTTCAAACAACTTCTGAAAAACATATACAGTCTCACAATGACACACACAACAGCTGGCTATACAGTGCAGAAACTGAGTGCTGCTGTGTTGTATAGTTTGCATTGGCTTGCATGATCAAATCCAAGTGTGTCACATTGTGGTTTCACTCCTCCAGCTTTTCTCTGCACACTTTTCCCTCCGGACCCAAATGGGTCACTGAAGAGAGGCTCAAAGCGAAAGCCCAACCGAAATATTTGAAAGTATTTCCTCTAAAAGGAAAGAGTCTGGATGCATTGGGGGATAGTGGGGGGAAAAATAGAAAGATTCACTCTAGCTTTTTGTCATCGTTTCAGCCCTTCATATTTTTGTGAGCCTGACCCTTTGGGAGCGTTGCCGACGGCGCTGGACAGAGCTGCCCGGACAACAAAAGAGGAGTCTTTACTTTTCATCCGTGCTGGCCTTGCTCTCCCGGGGGTTAAGATGACCATCGATCGGCCAACCTGATAAACACAAAGAGCTGCTGGTGGAAGCGCTCACAAAGCAGTCCAGCTCTGTCTGTCAATTATCCAGAGTCTACTAAAACCCTCTCTGTCTGTGTCTCTGCTCTCCACTACATCTCATGTGCTCTGAATGCACCACGCGCCCATGCATTACACCGCTCGTTCTGCAGAAATATGGTCACATGGGGCTTCTGAAGAATATTCAGAGACTGTGTTGTTTATTCTGTCATTAAAAGATATCTTTAAATTTTGTGCATTAGGGCTGAAAGAGCTTTTTAGCTCTAGGTTTAGAAGATTTTCCCTCTTGCATTTCTGCCACCCACTCCTCTCTAGGGAATCACTGCTCCCATGTCCTCTAGACCCACCGCAATCCCCCAACCACCTCCTCCTCCTCCAGGTCTGGATACCTCCTCCCTTTTCAGCAGAGATCACATGTTTGCAAATGGGCCCCATGGCTGGAGAGCTTGGCGGTTGGAGGACTCCCCGGTGGATCCGCCAATTAGCCCCAGCCCCCGGCCTCAGAGAAGTGGAGCGAGGCCGGCAGTGGAGAGAGC
The DNA here is from genome assembly GCF_057382095.1 of Aulonocara sp. 'chitande type north' Nkhata Bay. Taxonomy (NCBI): domain Eukaryota; kingdom Metazoa; phylum Chordata; class Actinopteri; order Cichliformes; family Cichlidae; genus Aulonocara; species Aulonocara sp. 'chitande type north' Nkhata Bay. Next base: position 8,532,121 of record NC_141345.1, read on the forward strand.
TCCACAACGTCCCCAGAGTTTCCTTTTAACGGGTGACCGCCAAAGATGGGTCGAGGAGAGGCGAGGAGACGAGAGGGGGAGCGGGGCGGGGGTGGTGTGGTGTGGGTGGAGTAAGGGCTGCAGAGGGTGTGACGGTGAGGATAATGGATGACCTTTTTGTCTGTTTTGCCGCTAAGGATTTTGAATCAATTGCAGCTTCTGTCGCCCCGTCAGGCACTATAGCTTCAACTTGTGGGAAAGAGACAAGCGGCCAAGTGTGGAGATAGTTGAAGAAGGCTCATTAGGGCACCAGTTTCTGAAAATGGCTCCTTTCCTTCATTTTTCCAGCATGGGTTAATTGAAACGTGTGTAAAGCTCAGTTTTTCTACTCCTCACAGAGAGCCGACTCCACCAAACACTGAAGCATTGATTATTGATTATAATATTGATTATTATGTCGATGGCCACAGGAAACCAGACAGTTTGAGATACACACATATATATTTGTGTCAGATACAGAATGGACCCAAAAGACAGATTCAACACCAGAGATGGGCAGTAACCCACTGCGTTACTAAACTATTGTTTGTGAGTGTCTCATGACAATGACGTAAGCGCATGCAACATTCATGGCAGCAACAGACGTTTGTAGATAAACAATGGATAATATAGAGAGCGGGAGAGAGTACAACCATGCAGCGATTAAAGCATGGAAGTATTGACATTAGTTTGATTCCGTAAAAAGTGACAAAAACGTTAGCGTCCACTGTACACTCTGCGTGGGAGGAAAACTTCTTCCTACAGCAAAAAATTTAACTTCAAATTTGAGCAAGCACCTAGCACGGTGCCACGGGAATGTGAAATTCACAGAGAAACCCCCGGATCCACATGACCACTGCGTCACCGGGCAAACCTCCACCTGCCCCACTTGCTGTGTTTTACTTGCATCTATTGGAAAGAGTGAGTGTAAACAAAACATTATTTTATTTTATATGCTGTGGAATATGTAGAAAATAGGTTTAAATGTTAAACAATTTCTTCAAGTCAAAGACAGTTGCATATTGCATATAATTAAATTTTAGCTTAATGCAATGTGCAAAAAATTAAAAGATTAGAACTAATAAAACAATTTTTCAGAAGAGGCTTTCCATTTGATTGAATTGGGCTGAAAGGTCTATTGCTTTATTACATATTCAGCTTGTGTATCATGTTTTTAAAAAGTAACTAAGAAACTAAGTAACTAATTACTTTCAAAAATAAGTAAGCAGTAAAGTAATGGGATTACTGTTTTGGAGAAAAAATCAGTAATTAGTAACTATTTCCTTTTTCAAGTAACTTGACCAACACTGTTCAACACAGACACTTGAGATACGCGAAACAACTTTATTTACAGTGACTATATGCAATGGTGTGTGAAACACTATGATAGTGAGCAGGGGCAGGAACTATATACAGGGGCGAGAGCAAAAATACTAAAGCTATGCGCAGTAACAAAACCTAGTGAGCGTGAGCTATGACGTGAGCAAAATACTATTACTATGAATACAGAAATGATGCTATATACATGAGCATGAGCTAAATACTGTGACCATGGTGACACTGACAACTAATAGATAGAGATAAACACTGTGAGGTAACTGTTTTGGGACAGAATAAAGAATTTGGCAAAGAAATGAAGGGGCGAGAGCCGGTGATCCGAGACATTGTCTGTGGGTGGAGGTACGCAGACAATGTGTACCTCCACCCTCCACGAGAAGAGTAGATGAGGTCGTGAAGGTCCAGGTGAGTATGAGAATGATCCAATCCAAATGTTTTCTGTGGTGAGGCACGCAGGTGAGAGAGAGAGAATCTAGTCTGTACCCGAGATGCAGGTGTGATGGCGGCAGATGAGACAGATGAGATAGCTGTAGGCAGTTGGAGAGAATGTTCTGTGGATTCAACCAGAGAAATCAAGGCAAGTACAAACACAGAGGAGGAGACATGAAACACAGTCAAAAAATACTGCCACTCTCCCAAACCATGACACTTTGATACTGTTTCCATGTACGCTTGCATGTTTCAAACACTTGCTGGAGTTGTTTCCCATTTTCCGAACAAAACAAAGAAATGAGAACTGGCTCAAGACTTTTTGGCCATTCGCTTTTTAAATAGAACACAAACCGGCATTACTTCCATCGCTTTAGTTTGAGTTTTTTCATGTTTATTCAGATGTGATTCTCGATAAGATAACAGACATAAAAGATGGCTGCATAGTGGTACTTCACCCACTGAGCAGTGAAGTGTTGTGAAGCCTTGGGCAGCTTTTTAAAACTAGACATCAAAAACACAGCTTGGGTCGAACAAGGGAAAACACACACTCATTAGGTAACTCGTCGACCACAATTGCCAATGAACATTTAAACCTAAGAGCATTTTTGACTCCAATGCTCGCAAAATTACCTTCATGTTGGATTCAAAGATACTTTAAAGGAGAATCTTCGACCATAAACGATTCAGGAAAAGGAGCTCAGGACTGCAGGTTGATTGGCTTCTCTCTTCCCTTTCTCCAGATCTCCAGAGTGGTCAAGCCTGATTTTACAGGAACACGTTTTTCATACTTTCACTGTTACACATGGAAGCTGTCCAAAACAAAACAGGCCTATTACTGAGCCACTGAGGGACAGTTGGAGGCTAAGGATGGATGGTTAAGTGGTACTCTCTGAGTTTCCACATGCTTTAAGGCTTCAGACTGAACCAATGATCTTCTTGAGCCTTGAGCATCCTTGACCTTATAAAATGTCTGATTTAGTACAATGTACACTAAACATGTTTATGCTCTGTCACACCGAGTGGACTTTTCTCCAGTCAGAATGTATAAAATAAAACAGGAGAAAGATTTTCTGATAAAAAAGGAAATATTATCTTCAGCTCCACATTCAAAACCGTGCAGCCTGCCAGGACCGTGCTGAGCTTCCCGTGCGGATGCCACAGTTTACACTAGACACACACGGAAGTCAAGGAGGACACTATTTACCCACTCATTCCTGCTTGTTAGGTCAACAGTTTCCTTTGAGCTTTTTCAGGAAAAGCAGAGCAGGACCAAATTAACAAGAGCACACACATTCGAGTCTCGAATCCAGCGCACAGATAGCAGACTGAGTTCAGACAAATTTTAGACAGCAAAGCACAGATGTAAAGTTTGCCTAAAACTCCTTATGAGGAGGACAATGCAGCAGCAGAATTAAAGAAAAAAGAAAAAAGTTGGAAAGCTGAGATTAGCCGAGGCTGCAGAAAGACAGAGAGGCAAAGCGAACAGCTGGCTGGGACAGATACTGCTGTTTCAGACCTCTCCCCACCCCCAGTGCGTAAACAAACTGGCAGTCTGTTTGATTTATGGAGTGCGTCGCTGACCGGATGGCCATTATTGCGACTGAAAGAAGCAGGACTGAGAATGGTCGTCATCAGTGAAACGTGTCCACGCTGCAGCCTTTCACAGGTCTAGCAGACTTTGTCTTGCGCTCTTTGTCAGCTTGGCATCTCCAAACAGTTTTCTGATTCAGCGGCTGACAGTCGAGCTGCGCGCGACCACTCGGACGCGCTGTAAATCATCAACGGTGAACACAGAGAAGCCGTTTGGCTCCGGGAGATGTGTCTTTGTGTCTCCTCAGTGTAGACTTTGGCGAGTGATTAATCATTACACTCTTCAGTGTTGGGAGGTAATTTATGGCTTCAATTCATAGCCTTTATCATTATGCGGGAGTGTTTGGTTGAGGGGAAACGCAGCTTGAGAGCTCAGACTGGGGAAAACAACGCATGTTCATTGTAATGCCCGAGCTGAACTGTCACACTTTACTTTTATTAATCCAACATCAATGTGTTTCACATTCACATAAGTCCCCTGGGTGTTAATGAAGGTCATTCCGCTCCATATAAGCCCCAAGGGTCACTAATGGCTTCTAAGTGAGCTACAAGTGGGGCCTTGCAGCAAGCACAGCTATATTTTACTGAAAATGGCACACAAAGAGGAAAAGGGCAAAATCACCTTTTTCGGGGCATTTTTAGTATTCACATAATAAGATCACCGAGGAAACGGGTGCAGAAAGTAGCAGATAAAGAACCAAATCACACCGACACCTATCACCCTAATCGTATTATAGTCATAATGGAAATGAATGAGAAAGTTTGCATGTAAGAAAACCAAATTAAAAAAGGAAGCAATATTTTCAGGACTGTTAGCGTCCACATATTGCTGCGTCCCATTTCGAGTTTCACATTGTTTCTAATCTCATTAACTGGTAGACATCCACCGTGCTGACAGCCATCGCAGTGATAAAATACAATGGCGCCAGCAAAACCTCAGATCCACGCTGGGTCCAGAGTGACTCACACAGGTCCATAAAGAAGCTCACTGAATTCACATTGATGATTAAACAGGTCAGCAGTGGGAATAAATCCTTTGGCATATTAAAGGACAATTTGGTTTCTGTTGTGGAAGCTGTAAAATGCTCCAAAGTCCAATCTGGCCAAAGCATATGTGAGCTGTAAAAAGTGGCTACGGCTGACATGTTTATTTGTTGATACGCCGACTGAAGTGCTCCAAAGGCCAGCAGAGTCAGGAGTCTCTGCTAACAGGCCACAGGAGGGGGGAGAAGAACCCGGTGTTCAGATGATTGATGCATCGGCATATCTCATCATGTCTGGGTACAAGAGATGATAGAGCTGCCGGCGAGATGAGAGGCTTTTAGCCACTGGATGGGTCAAACAGCCCTATCGTCATGGTAAAAGGCCAGCGTAAATCTCTGAGCCGCCGCTGCTGCCCTGCCAGCTGATCAATACTGATCTAAAAGTGATGAATGTGAGCTCGATGGACTTCTGCTTCTCAGATGGGTGTTTTTGGTAACAACGGGGAGGACTGGGCGATAAAAAAGAAGCTCTGAAATGGTACGTGTCACTGACCGGTGATGTCCATGTATTTATATCATTATAAATTAGATTAAACATAAACTCTGGAGATGTTGTGTTTAATAATGTCCTGTGTTTGTTTATTTTGTTCTGATGCTGTTGTCACCCAGTGTGTGAGGCACAGACAGTTTTCTGGAGAAAACATGACAGTAAAAAGGCAGAAACACCAGAAAGTTCAGTCTCACATTAATTAGACTGTTACAGAAGTGCATACGCTCTGTTTTCACTAAATGTTCACTAAATGAAAACTTATGCAATTAATGATTTTTTTCAGCATTACACTCACTGGCCTTGGTTTGTTTTCTGTGAAGAACATATAAAAGAATACATTTCCCCCCCACTCACCAACACACACACACACACACACACACTGAAATTACCTTTATGTGTTTTTATTAAAGCGTGGAAACTACGTGCTGTCCTCCTGTCACCTGCTCTTTGTCTCTGTGTGTGTACCCTTTAGTCTTGTGGGTATTGTCATATACTCCTTCTCAGCTTCAAATTATGGAGAATTACAGATGTGAAAAAATGGTGAAACTGAAGGGCCGTGGTGTAACAAGAGCAAACGTGAATTGTGATTCACATGCAAGAAATCAAGTTATCCATTGAACTTTTCAGCCCTGAAGAAAACCCAGAAAATCATCCTGAATTTCTGTATCTAAATTCCATCTTATCACATCTGCAAAGTATTTTTATGTATTAAATTATAATGGCTGTGTTATTTGTAAGGACCTGATAACACGTTGCAACCAACAGACATGTGGATACTGGCTGACTAAAAAAACATTTTAAAAAAGCACAAGAAAGTAAAATGCAGATTCATTTAGTCTGGTAAATTTCACCAGCAGGATCATCATCCTGGAAATGAGGTTTCATCTCGTAAGTGGGACCATTATGCTTCATCTTATTTTTTGGATCCTGAGCTTTCATTTTCACCTCCTGTTTGGTGTTTCAATTTCAGTTTTTCAGGATTATCCAACCATAGTAATCCAAACTGGAAAAATATATAGGTTTAAAAACTAATTTAGGAATCTAATACAGCCATGTGGCCTGAAGAATCTAAGACGAGACGTACCAAACCGGTCTCATGTGTGACACGAATTGTGGCATTTTTCTCACGATAGTCTCACTATAGCACAAACTTTCAACAGAAAATGCTTTAAAAGAAACAGTGCTTTAAAAGAATTAGCAAGTGTTGTATTTTACCCCAAAGCTATCATGTTTAAGCTTAACCAAGCAATCGATTTTAAATTAATGAAATATTTAAAGAATACCATTAGGGGAATGTCATGGGCTGTGTGAGCAGTATATGATTCGCTCCATCACCAAAACCCCAAAAACCACCAAACGTGTCATTTTATTTCTTTTAAAAGTGGAACATTTGTGAAAATAGCCACAGATGAGTACACACGATAAAAATGTTGGGAATTTAAAAACATGACTTAATAGATTAGAGTTTGTGACTGTTTCAGGAGCTGCTGTGAGACTGTACTGGACACACAGAACAGGAAATGCATAACATGAAATTGACCAGGAATGGGGAAAGTGCACAGAAAAGAAGATGGAAAAGAGCTCAGTGAAATGAAAATAGCATCCAAAGTTCAAAAACCTAATAAGGCCCTAGGCCATGGAATTTTATGAGGTTTAGTAGTATGCTCACAGTTTTGACAAAGATAGATCCTTTTACAATTTTGGAAGCTTCTACTTCTACATTTCCTCACATGCCATCTGTTATATGATTGCTTACTTAATGAGGCGCGAAGGTAGGAAAGCAAGAACATGCAACATGTCGATGCTCATGTGACAGATATAATCTGGCAGAAAATATGTTCCTTTTGAAATGTAATTAAGAGTGATGTTTAGTCAGACTACATAAGCCATGACCATAATAGAGGAATCTCATAACAGGTTCAAATGTGCAGATTGAAGTGCAGGTGTGATTCATGGGTTCCCTGTTTCAACGTCTGTTGTCAAGATCTATTCTCTAACAGAATATCACGTTGTTCCAAAACCCATAAGTATTTTACGAGCTGAGAACTGCTGACTGTGGAGACTGCAGTTTATTATTTGGATAATTTTCATTGTTACTTTTAAAACCTCTCGGTGAAGTAGCACTGCAGCTTCCCTTCAAACGCCCAAATCAATCACATCGCTCTGAAAAAAGAACATTTTCTATCCACAGTGCGGTCGTACTTCAGCTGGGTCCTTTTGCTTTTACAGTGGTTTCCTCTAACTGCAGACTTTAACAGGAGTGACTCTTAAAGCCTGACTGTTTGAGGTTTTCCTTTGAGCCAGAGTGAAGGTCTTGCCAGCCACACCACAGTAATGACAATTTTGAATGTCAAGCAAGTATTTGTTTGCTTTTTGGCACGAGAATGGGACGAGGTACGTGTGGGGAGGGAAATATTTGTTTTTCCTCTTTTTTCATTCGAGGGGTCAATCTGATTCAAAAAGTAACTAAAATTGTTCAAATTTGACAATTTGTCTGCTCTCCTCTCGTCTTTTGGTAAAATAGACGTTTTACTAATTAAACAAATTTTACCATCACATTAAATTTTTATTATTTTAGTTTATCTTTGTAATGTAATTGTAATATTTACGTCATACACGTAAATGTACGTGTATGACCTTTTTTGCACACTGTAAAAACTATTGTTCCACCTTGATTTGGGACATTTGAACAACTGTTTAACTCCTGTTTAACTCCTCCCTGGAGGGGAGAGGGAGGGGAAACAGGAGGACAAAGGAGGGGGGAACAACTAAGCTGTAGTGCCTCTTCACCTCACTGTGCAATACCTTTTGTGCAATACTTTTGTAAATAGTCAACGGTGCAATAGACTCAATACTTGAAATGTGCAATTCACTTGTATTTTTATTTTTTATTCCTATTTATTCTATTTATCCCCTTTGTATATTTTATTTATATTGTCTCTGTATTTATATATGTGTGTGTGTGTGTGTGTGTGTGTGTGTGTGTGTGTGTGTGTGTGTGTGTGTGTGTGTATATATATATATATATATATATATATATATATATATATATATATATATATATAATATTCTGTAACTCTGTAACTTCTGTCGGTGCTGTGCTTTTTTTGGAAATCGAATTTCCCAGAGGAACCCACCCGAGGGATTAATAAAGTTCTATCTAATCTAATCTAATCTAATCTAAAGTTTTGTATTCAGTTAATGTGTTATGAGGGAGGAAGATGATGGTGGAATAAATGTGAAAATAGACACGACATCAAAATACAGCATACCAGGATATAATCGAGAGGCAGAGGAAGTAAACACAGCTCTCTGTGTAACAGAGACCCTCAGAGTCACACTGATGAATGCAGGTGTCATGCTAAATGTCAGTATGAGTTTGAGGGTGTAGTATCTGCTCCCGCCACCTAAGGTCCTCAGTAGTAGGAGTGCCAAGGATCATACCTTTGTGTAGCCAGTCGACTGAACAGGCCATCCAAGTTGTTTTCCTTTGGTGATTCCCCACCTGCTGGTTTCTTGATGGTTTTGGTTGCCGGGGAAAGTCTTCTATGGGGCGACCGTGGCTCAGGGGGTTGGGAATCGCATCTGTAACCGGAAGGTCGCCGGTTTGATCCCTGGGCTCTCTGTCCTGGTCGTTGTGTCCTTGGGCAAGACACTTTACCCTACTTGCCTACTGGTGTTGGCCAGAGGGGCCGATGGCGCAATATGGCAGCCTCGCTTCTGTCAGTCTGCCCCAGGGCAGCTGTGGCTACAACTGTAGCTTGCTTCCACCAGTGTGTGAGAGTGAATGAATAGTGGTATTGTAAAGCGCTTTGGGTGCCTTGAAAAGCGCTATATAAATCCAATCTATTATTATTATTCTGCTGCAGCCTTGCTCTGCTGTCACTTCAGATATAAATGAAAACAGAAAACTAAACAGCGGTGATATTTGTAGGGTTACTGAAGTTGGGCTAGCTGGTATATAATGATGTACTACATGGTAGCTAGCTACACAGCTATGTCAGCATAACATAAACACAGTTAAGCTGGAGGATGAACGCTAACTTTTATCCACTCGATAAAAGTTATCGTGAGGGTCCCCGATAGTTAGGAACAAATGCAGTCACATGGCAGGATGCTGTAAACCAGGGGTGTCAAACTCAAATACACAGTGGGCCAAAATTCAAAACTGGAAAAAAGTCACGGGCTAACATTAATATTTATTGAAATATATTTATTCCTCCAGATATAAGAATGAATCTTTTCTTATGGACTCAAACACGTTTTGCTGAAAAACTGAATATGGAACAAGCAAAGCTTAATACTAAACAATACATATATTAGCTGTATAATACCAGTAGGCCAGCTCTAATAGTAATTTGGTATGGCTTCGCGGGCCAAATGTAATTAGGCTGCGGGCCAGAGTTTGACACCTATGCTGTAAACAGACCAAACTTCAGTCAGGAGAAGAACTGAGATAATCCATCCACAATATAAGGTTAGTCATTAACAGTTTTGGGGAGTAACGGAATACATGTGCCGCCGTTACGTATTTAAAATACAAAATATGAGTAACTGTATTCCGTTACAGGTACCGTTTAAAAAGGTGGTATTTAGAATACAGTTACTTTGTTGAAATAAATGGATTACACGGCGGTACTTTCCTGTTTCATATTGTGGCGGGTCAGGACTGTCTTGTTTGACAGCTATGTTCTGTTGTTCCAGGCGGCAGCATTGCGGTTGCCATGGTTACAGGGTGACGCTCTCGCTCTGCGTGTTTCCTGGGTGAGAGAGCACCTTTTTGTTGTTGTTGTTGTGCTAAGCTGAATGCTGACAGAATGCTACTGCTCTAAAGAATGTAGCATCATGGGCAGTGTAGTCCGTGCTGCAGGGAGAATGGACTGCCATACTCGTTATGTGTATGTGAGCGCGAGGTGGGAGAAAAAGGAGAGTCGAAAAGTACGAGTTGTCATCGAGCAAAAACGGGAGCTGGAAGTATGTAAATATAATAATAACCACTGCAGCCAAGAAGAGAGCCTGACGAGCCCAGTTGTAAGTAAGCTATTAAAACTCGACTGTACGCTTTGTTCGTGTTTTCCTCCAAAACAATAAGTTCAGTTGGAGCAGCCTTTCAACGCCTCTGTCTGTCTTCCGTTACGTTACTCAATACGTTATAGAATACATTTTAGGGCATGTATTCTGTATTGGAATACATTTTAAAAGTAACCATCCCAACACTGGTCATTAACATACTGCTCGTCGTAAGGTTTTAAAAACTGAGCTTTAAAATTAATAATGGTAATAAAACCGAGAGAGGCTGACAATGATAACTGACTGTTTTTAGGGGCCTGTTCAGATTAAACAGAACAAGATACAAAGCATTAAAACATGTTAAAAACACAACAGCCTTAATAAACGCAGAGTATTTTGGACCCAGAAGCAGGGTCCACACGTCATCACTTAAAGAGCAGATAGTTCTTGGAAGGAGTGAATGCTCTAAGATCAAAATGCTCTTCTCACTTCACAGCTGGACTATCAAACCTAGCATGAAGCTTAACGATGGCAAACATGGGGGCAGTAGCCAGAACATTAATCTTTGAGTCATCCTAAGCAACAGACAACCTATGGGATTCTTCTCTGGGCAGGGCAGTGGGATATTCAAATTCCCAGATACATTGAGTCTTTTTTAATTTAGGAAACCTTGGGCCTTTCCTGCCGTATCACTCTGACAAATGTATAAAAGAGAGTTTGCAAAAAAATGAAACATTTTCTCTAACATTTTCTATTCTTATGTTTATTTTCTCAATGGAGTCTGGGTTAGACAGGTCAAACGCAAAATTTTTATTTCAAAGTTCTGTAGCATAGAAGTTTAAAATGGCTGTCTCTCCCTCCTCAGGCCTTTTCCTGACGGTTGACGCCTGTTGTTTGTTTGTGCTCTGAGGTGATGCTGGAGCTCGCTCTGTTATCTGCAGTGACTCACCTCCAGCTCTGACAGCGAAGCTCCTCTCCACAGTTTGCTGTGTTAGGGCAAATGCAGACTTCTCTGCCACTCAAGTGTTTGTGTGGAGAGTTGGCCGGCTCCTTGTCGGAACTCTCAGCATCCTTGGTGAAGCGGAGGTGGGCGGACTGTGTCGCTGCGTGCAGTTTCAGCTAAGCGTTTCATCTTTTCATCCAGCTTGTGTTTTTTTTTTTCCTTTTTCCTTCTCAGTTCCTTGGATAGTTCTGGCATCGAGAGTGAAACAGCACTGGCAGATAAAGAAAGAGTGAGAGTGTGACACAGAGTGAAAGGGTTTGTGTGAGCGAGCCTCTAATGAATACAACTTCTGTTTCAGAGAAAACAGCCTTGTTTTCTGCAGAGATCCAAGATTTGCATGTAAATATGTTGGCGAGTGGAGAGAGCATTAAATATGACACATACTGTAGAAAGATCTACACACACACACACACACACACACACACACACACACATTTTTTCCTTTCACAAAACCACTCTCCTTCCTGATATTAGATGTTAAGATATTGAGCTCATGACACGTTGTCTAAAATACATTGTTGTATTGATGCGTTGTGCCCTAAAAACAGACACCTAACCTGTATTCACTGGGTCATGAAGTACTACTAACTTCTACAAATATGGATATTTTTACACTTTCATTTTTCATCTGTTACGCCACCACAGAGCAGCCTGTCAGCTTTAATTCAGTGGGTTTGACAAGAGCATTAACTGTTGAGGAATTACTACCGTACAGTCCCCCATTTTCAGTGGCTCAAAATTAATTGGATAAAGTAACATAATTTTAAATGCTTGAGCTCTAGAACCCATGGACGTCACTAAATGTTGCGTTGTTTTAGCTTTTCTTAGAAAAAAAAGCACTCACTTTCAGACTACCTCAATTTAGTGCTTTATTCTCTCCTTTAAAAAACTTACCTTAAGAGTTAAAGTCCTAACTTTCCATCAAAAGCAGAATGAAATCATGGTTTATATGTAAAACGACCACAGTTAAGCCCACTGTACTGTTGCACCCAATGTGACCCAGTGTCCTATATTGAGAGTCACAGCCAGCTAAACTCTCTCTTGCATCACTTCCTCCAAGGAACAGGCACGTGTTGTATTTGGACAGGATTTAATGCAAAAAAGTGTGAAACTGAAATGATACAGAATACAGAAATGTCACATAAACATTAGCTTAGGTTGAACTTAAGTGGACATATAAAACACATCAAATGTTTCCAAATCGCTTTAATAATGTCATATACCCTGTCTGAAAGGTAAACACAACTAAGAAACTTGCTCATATTGCCACTTAAAGGGATTTAACGGAGTGGATGGCTTTGGATCGGAAGAAACACACCATGTCTTGCTTCACTCATGAGCAAACACTTCCTATCACACTTCTTTTAGTGACTAATTGGCTCAACATAGCAAACTGTGCAAACCTGCGCCCCCTATGGGCCTGGAGAAATAACATACAAACAGTTCCGGTACACCCACGTTTTAATGAGTTAGATCGACAGATTTAGAGCTGCAAGGACAGACGTTTCAGTGCAACTCTTTAATCTTTTCTCTCATTTTAATCTTGTTCTTGTAAACAGTATTCTCATGAAACACAAAACAATGTGAGGATGTAACTGTCATGGTCCTGGGCCATGTTGGCCCAGTATTCTTAGTTTTTGTGTATTTTGTATTTTGTTCCCTATTTATGCCTTGGTTCCTAGGTTATTTAGTTAAGATGTTCCTTATTTGGTTACCTCCTGTGTGCCCCTGTGTATCTGTGAGCCCTCGTCTCTCCTTGTGTTTTATTCCATGTTTTCCCCATTTATGTCTGTGTTCTCCCCATGCTCCGTGTACTTCCTGTTTTACTTTGACAGTCTCTCGTCAGTATGCGTCATGTTGTGTTCACTCCTGCCCTGTCTCGTTATGGTTATCTGTGTCAGCTGTGTTCCCCGTGTGTTCCCACTTCCCTCGTTAACCCTCTGTGTATTTCTGTCTGCGTTTCCATCAGTTCGGTGTTGCGTTCTCCCTCATGACTGTGTGCCCCTCTGTGTGTTTCCTCGTAAGGCCGTTCCTTAGTACTTCCCAGTTTAGTTTCATGTTACTTTGTATCGCTGTTATCTTTTGTCATCTTTTGTCAGCAATAAAGCTGTATTTTGAGTTCAGTCCTGTTTTCCCGTGAGTTTGCGTTTGGGTCCTATTTCTAGTGATGGGCAGATGAAGCTTCATGAAGCACTGAAGCTTTTCATCCAATTGGTTCACCCCAGCACAAAGCTTCTTGAAGCTTCATTTGCTCTAGTAGGACACCTACTGGATGTAAAAATATTAGTTGGCATGAATTTGAAGAGTGTGGCCGTTTGCACACAGCCTGTAAATGTCAACAACAAAAGGAGTGTGTAAAACATGTATATTGTTGTGATGGCAGTATACTGTGTATATTTATACTGGCAGTATGGAAAATGATTATTTGGAAATGCTTAAAATGGAAATGATCATTTACTGTGAGGTGAGGTGTGGTTGGGGTGTGGACAGTGGTTGTGCTCTTTAACGTTGAGGTATGGACAGCTACACACTGAGGCGTCAGTCCTGCCCATATTTTATTCAGTAAAAACTAAATATTCACTGCTTTTATAACCTTTAGTGGGGAGAACATAGCTAGGATTTAATGATTTAACAAATCTTTTGAATCCTTTGTCCTCCACAATGCTAAATGGCTGGGAGTCCTCAATCACCATGCTAACCAGGGCCCGTATCCCTAAAGATTCTGAGAATCCTCTCAGAGAGCTCCTAACTTAACCTAAAAATTCCTTGCCAGGAGTTTTAGCTTAGAAGTGATTCCAGAACATTTTCAGTGAACTCTGAGCAAGGAATGGATGGAAAATCCTATCTTAGTGAGGAGGTGTGGTTGACCCCGTTGCTAGGTATGAGTCATCATTTCAAAAGCCGTGATTGGTTGATCCTACAAGTTTGATGGAAATGAGCTTTTGGTGATAATGAGCAAAGGATGTACCCTCAAATCAATAAACATATTGTATACTCTAATCTTATGCTGACTGTAATTGTAAATAATATTTCACATTCAAGAAAATATCTGGAAAATGAATAGTAAGCTGTAGGGGTTATAGCCATTAGAATCTAAAATATGTGAAAACTTAAACTCATTACACCCTGTTCAAATAATGATTCGTGTCTTATTTGCTCATAAATATCCTAGCTGGCATATTTTGTACTTTCACTCCCATATGGACCCCGTTGAAAACAAGATGGCCTATCTCAAGAGGCTGTCCTTAATGAAGTAGAAATCACAACGTTACAAGTCCAGTGTGGTCTTAACGAGGGTAACATGGCTCAGCTTTTAGCAATGTCTGTGATTGCAGACCCAAGTCATCACTGCTGCATTGTTGCATTTTCCCGGTTGCCAAATACCTCGGGGTTGTGATTACTTTCGTCTCCGGTGTAATAGCGTTGTGGCGTCGAGTTGGTGAAGTAATTGCATCTCTAAGGAGATCCACCACAAACATGATTCCTGCACGATCCAATCTGTAGCATCTCAATAATTCCCTGTCATCCAGTGTTTGCAGGACATCTCTCCTGCCTCTTCTGTTGGCCATTTTGTGCAGCTGCTTAGGGGAACTCCTAAGCCACTAAAAGTCCTCTTCCCTGCTCTTTGCAGATCTCGCCTTAGGAGCCCTTTTAAGCGCTAGGAATCTTGAGGAATAGCTTTTATATTAACTGGGATTGTCGTGTCACTTTTAGGGGAAATTCTAAGAAAACGTCATGACTCTGAGAATTTTCTTAGAATTTGGCCGCTAGGAGCCACTTTTTGCACAAAGATTCTTTAGGGATACGGACCCAGGTCTTCATCTATTTGAGATTGTTCTCCTGAGGAAAGACAATAAAGACAAAGCCCGTTATGTCTGTGTTCTCCCCGTGCTCTCTCTCCTCCTGTCTGAACCTCCGTGTACTTCCTGTTTTACTTTGACAGTCTCTCGTCAGTATGCGTCATGTTGTGTTCACCCCTGTCTCATTATGGTTATCTGTGTCAGCTGTGTTCCCCGTGTGTTCCCACTTCCCTCGTTAACCCTCTGTGTATTTCTGTCTGCGTCTCCATCAGTTCGGTGTTGTGTTCCCCCTCATGACTGTGTGCCCCTCCATGTGTTTCCTCGTAAGTCCGTTCCTTAGTACTTTCCAGTTTAGTTTCATGTTACTTTGTATCGCTGTCATCTTTTGTCAGCAATAAAGCTGTATTTTGAGTTCAGTCCTGTTTTCCCATGAGTTTGCGTTTGGGTCCTATTTCCTGCCTGCCACACAGCCAGTTCATGACAGTAACAACTTCACAGCCATCAGATTTAACAATAATTTATCTTTGCTTTTAAAAATTCAGATGTGTCTTTCATACCCAGGAACCTCAGGATCACAGTGTAACAGCTAATAATAATGGTAAGGATTAAAATAATGCTAAGTAAGACTGAAGACTGCGCTTTTAGTTTTAGTTCTCACTTAGCATAAATTTAAATTTGTAATTAGAAATTTCAGGGAAAAATCTGGTCCTGACACCAGCATAATCAACGACGCACCAGAGGAAAGACGGAGAACTGGGGTTAAAAATCAGTACAAACACACACCCAACTAAAGACTGCTTCTGCCGCTTGAGGAAGCTACAACAACCCAGCGAATAGTGGATTAATGAACAGGTTTATTGAGGAAATGATGAGCAGGTGGTGACCTTTTTATCAGCCACTGGCTGCTCTTCCTTCTTATACCTGAGAGAAGGTAGAAGAGAAGAAGATAGAGGAGAGGAGGGCACTGGAAAGTCACAACACTGAATACTTTACAAAAATACAAAATGATGCAACAGTCAGTGGGGGAAAAAAAAGTGTGTGTGTGTGTGTGTGTGTGTCCCCTCCAAGGATTCAGACTGTCTTGACTTGCAATATTTTAGTGGTCTTAAGCAATAGTATTCCAGGCTTTTCTCACACGCACACACAGAGCACTGAGGATGAGTCTTCTTCATCTTGATTACTCTCTACTATTTTTCTAGGTCTTCAAAAGCAGAGAGGTCGTTTGGGTTTGAGCGGAGGAACACTTGAGGTGAAAATAGCTTTGCTTCTTACTCTGCATTCATCCAGCAAAGAGTCATACATGAGGATTAGATCCATTGCAAAAAATATCACCTGCACCATTTCTTTGCTCATTTTCTTTTTTTCGTTCTTTTTTATTTCATGATAATAGTCCTGATCAGTTTCAAGCGCTGACAGAGTAATGGCAGCTTTTGGATGTCAGTTTGAATCACAGGCCACATTTCCTGTTGCGATGAAACTGTTGTTCACACTGCTGTGAATCTGCACTTCACTTTGGAGAAAAATCTGTTGCAATCTGAAAGATTTGGTCTTCATATTCATAATATTCAAACCAGCTTTGAACATTACATTACTGCTCCCAAACAAATTGGCATGAGATCTGGCAGATGTTCCGTCATCACAAACACTAACTTTATTTAAACCCATGAAATTACACTGAAAAGTTCCTATTTCTCTTGTGACTTTCACCGAGTGCGATCACTGATATTTCTTTTATGCCCTCCCAAAGTAAGAGGCGCTAAAGCGATTCTTCATGTCTGCACAAGGTGTTCTTTCAGAAGATTTATCAGATATTCTGTGAGAGTGTTTCTGAGGTCAGCAACGATCAGCTGTAAGGCAGGTGAGGCAGTGCATGTACATAAAAAAATCACATTATTTTTGTTTCTTTATTATTATTTTTTCCAACCCTCTTTGTGCTTCTGATGCTGAGACATACACAAACGAAGCTCCACCCTGAAGTGTTGTTTATTCTGATCGGCTGTCCACAGACAGCTGTGATGTGAAAAAATCCAGGAACGTGCTTCGAAAAGTCAAAAACTTGATTTATATTTGGCTGATCTCCCATTCAAGGTCATCTTCTTGTGAACCTCTGTATTGCTTTTAGAGAGTCTGTTATTTTTAGGTCACATTGAAATCATTAGTATTGGTCACGGCCCTTTGTGCCGGTGCCTCTGTGGTGTGTGCTGGATCTTCTCCAGGGCTTCAAAAGACAGATGCTTCAACATATTTTCACAAAGTCAACACAATTGCAGGAAGGTAAATCTGGCATGCAAAGATTGAGTTGGCGTGGCCATAAACTCTGCGTTTTCGTGCCAGAACATGATGTCACTCTGGCATGCACCGAAGTTCAAGTCATTTCTGCTCAATGTTCTCCCTCAGATGCTTCAGGATGTTACAATAGAAATCTACTTTGACAGTCTCACCCTGGGAGACCAATTTATGGTGCACAACCTCGTAAATGTCAAAAAAAAAATGATGAGCATGCTCCCGGTGTTGCTGCTTACCTGACGTGCTGCCTTCAGGCTTGGAAACGGTGAACTCTTCAACAAAAAACTGCTGCATAGTCATAGCTGGAGACCCAGCTCTCATCAGCAGTGATAATCCTCCACTCAAAATTTGGGTCAGTTTGAAACAGAAGTTGATGTTTGCTCCCTGCACAAAGTTCGGGGATAGCAGTGGGATTGCTGAGCACACAGTTTAGGTGCCAGAACCAGGGTTGAAGAGAAGAATCTAGAATAGCAGCAGCACTGGACGCTTTCTAGATGTTCCTGAGTGGATGAATGCAAGATCAGCCAAATCTTAATCAGATAAGGTTTTTGACTTATATGAACAATTGCTGAAACTTTACTTTACAGAATCAGAATCAGAATGGGGTTTATTGCCAAATGTTGAGCAGGTTTACAACATTAGGAAATTGCTGCGGTGCTTCAGTGCAAACATGCTGTCATAAATAGCACTTAAATAGACATGGAAAAAAATAAAAGTAGGGATAAGAATTAAAAGTGCTACGTGGAAACACTTGGAAAGTGCTACTTTACACTTTGTATTTTTAAAGTGATATTCTTGATGCTGGGTAATCTTAAGAATGTGTTTTAGCCTTAGTTGTGGGATATCTTAACACATATTACACATTTTATTTGGCTTAACCAAACTCCTTTTCGCTGTAGTCACACATTCCCTGTTGCTTTCTGATATTTGAGTGCTTTAGTGTAATACAGAGAATTATAGCGCCTTCCTGAATGAGTTTTACTGCATATTTATGTGGGAGTAGATATTTTTATTATTAGTCCTTTATTTATCAGGTAAAAAATCTCATTGAGATTAAAAATCTCATTTATAATCTCATCAATAATGCTGCTTACTCAGACCCATGAGCATAGAGCTCGTGTAATTTCAGACAAACATTTTATAGATCTTTGTTGAAGCCATCGCAGCTACTGACAAAAACGAGTACAGCGAGCTACATTGTTAACAAACATAAGCATGTCTGCAAACCTCCACAGTTACATAATTACGGCTGGTCTGCAGGGCCAACGCATAGCTCTGGGGATTTAAAACCTCAAGGTCTAATTCTCATAAACAAGGCATTGAGTTTGTCTCAGGAACATTGTTGGAAAAAAAAAAACGTGTTCAGAAAGTAAGCTTGCTCTAAAATGAGGCCCCTGAGGTCACCTGATTAGTCAGCTATCAACCAGCAGCCAGGAGAGCTCCAGAATCAGCACCACGGACAGCACCGTGCTGGGAACGTGCAGCAAGTAAAAAGACGACACGCACCCATCAAATGCTTTCTATTATCATTTGCAGTGTTTCTGTTTAGATGATGGATTTTGATGGTAATTTTTATTTTTGTACTCATGCTTAACATCAGCAGTAACAGGAAGCAGTCTCCTGCAAACACTCGCCAGTGCTTGATGATTTTCTCCAGAGATCTGAGGTTACGGACTGGTCTGTTGAAGCCTTAGCATCCACTCTGAGTCCACTTTAGGTGCAGCATTTTTCAAATGAACATAGCAGGAGGATATATATACAGCCAATAGGACAGACAATCTGAGCAGGTGCCTTCATTTTCATCTGACTTCTGCCATGAAATTGTATGTTATTATTATTTTTTGTTTGTTTGTAGTTTTTCTTTCAGCAACTGCAGGCATTTGGGAAAAACTGCTTTAAGTCCATCCACAGAAATGTTTGTTACCTTCTCCTCATCCTAACTGAGTCCGACTAGCTCCACTACAGCCTCCAATAATATCTTACTACAGTATTGAAATAGTGATCACTGCATGTAAGCAGAGGTGACAGTGCTATGGAGACTCTCGGGGACCGGCAGACTGTCGCCTCTCTGATGGTTGTGAGCTTTTGCTGTATAACGCTGTGTCCTTTAGCAGGAAGCAGCAGCTCTGTTCTGTTTGTCTGTCGCCCACACTCGCCTCGCTCACTCTGTTCAGCAGGTTTCCTGCTCGCTAATCAGGTAGAGAAGCTTCCTGCCGGGAAAATAAGAGCCTACTCTGCCCCGGGAAAACAATTCAGCCATCATACCGCCATTACAGGGGATGGCCACAGTCCTAATTTATGTCCCAGTGTGCCGCTTGTTGTTGTTTTTTTTGTTTTTTTCATACAGAAGGAGAATTTCCGAGCAGTGCAAGCCCTTAATAGTCTCTCGTGCCTCTGACACAACAAACAAATGAGGACAGCAAATCTTTGCTGCCAAGCAGATTTACTTTTATCTGCGGTATCACCTCACTCCCCAACCACTCATAAGATTAGAGGGAGCAAGCTGCAATATTGGATTTGTTTTGTGGGCTCTGACGATGCTGTCCTGCTTCCTTTCACTCACAATAAATCTGGAAGGTTTTTTTTGCCTTCTGCTTTAATCCTCTCCACCCTCCTCTCTTGCCTCCTTGCTGACAGGGTTAAAGTAATAAACTGAAAGTAAAGGATAGTGTTAAGGTTTTTCCACTTTCATTTCTAAGCAAACATGTGAGTGGATAAAACAAATTCCCTGCCATGCTTTTGGTAAAATGGGGGCTGAGGAAAGGCCTTCTCCTGGTTAAGGCTGACATGGTAAACATTAAAGCAAGGAGTTGCTTATTTACTCTTCCAGCAGCAACATTTTCATTCATTTGGAGTCATGTTTGTGTTCACCTGGTGAATATGAATCCAATGTTCCCTCTCGTTCATTAGGTCTGCCTTTGGTTTCCACCCCCTGAGGGAAATACTTTGGTTTTTGGCAGCTAAATGCTCCAAGAGTTTCTAGCTGTGTCGGTTGGGTGCTGAGCGGGGAGTGTACAAGTAGTGTGGACTTTTGGATGTTCCCACACGAACAAACAGTTTCCTGCTGCTAACAATGAAGGTAAAAGAACAGCCAGAGTAATTTTGTGGGCTGCAAAAGCTAAACAACAATCTCAATTCAATAAAGCAAACTTTCAAATTCTTCATAATATGAAAATCTCCAGAAAATCAGCCTTGTTAACAATAACTACATTCAATATTTCAATATCAGCAACCGATGGAATGAATGCATTGTTAGAAAAAGTGCTGCTCATGCTGACGTCTGTTGGCTGAGTGTTGGAGAGCTTCCATCATAATTAATCGTACACATTTGGTTATCAGCACGCGGCTGCTACTTACAATCTTAAAACATGAACAATGACACATATGTAATATTTAGTTTGTCTGAAGTTGTATTTGCCTAATTTTAAAGTAAGAGCTATATTTTTATTATGTTTCGATACATGAAACATTACTACAACGGGACTGGCTGCTGTTCAATGTCAAATATGGTCGAACAGTTAATTATGGGACTGAACAAAGGCAAAACAAGCCAGTCACCATTCATAATGTTTGTTTGACATTCATAAAGCTTATCAAATAGCTGATAATGCAGACTGTGGCTTCGTGCTTCCGTCACTGCTACCATCACATGCACACACATACACACACACTGTTTTGGGATGAAACAAAAAGGGGTGTGGGCGTGTATGTCCCCTGCCTGGAAATGAAGCCATTTCAAAGGTCCGTAATCTTTTTATGTTTCAGTCATCCTGATTTCGTCCATCGGATCGATCCAAAGTTGCTTTTCCTGAGGCCTTATCATGGAAGCCAGAGGGGGAGACCCAATCTAATTCTGTGCTCCAGCAATATTCCACAAAGCAATATAACCAGACTGCGATCATATCACATCCAAAGAGGAAGAGCAATATTTTTCCATCATTCTTCTCTTCTTTTTCTCTTCCAAGCTTTCACCACTGCTGGCCCTTTTTGTCTCTCCCAAGGCTTCCCTCTCTTATTGGATAGAATAAAAGGACTTCAGTCAAGTGCTTACGCTCAGTTTCACCACGAGGTCGGTGGCTTATCTAAAAGCATCCTGTGGGGGAAATAGTTCCTCCACACCATCTGTCATATAATTTGATTAATTAGCCGTTGGTACTACTGGTGCCCCCCGCAGTGGGACTGAGGGTCGGCACTCATCCATCCCTCCATCCCTCCGTCTGTCACACACAATATCTTGGATGCTGCTGATCAGATTCTGATGAAACTTCATAAAAGGATATTTGTCACTGCCCCAGGTCCTGGGCGGGGTGCGCGGATATTAAATATTTTAACCTATAATTATTTTTATTATCATTATCTTATTAAAATGTATCTCTTTATGGCATATGGACCTCCAACAAGTTTTTCAATTTATTGGATAATTTACTGGCCACAAAAAACTTTTGAGAGGGGACACCTGGTTTTTAAACGTCAACTTTCTGGTTGAACTCAAACTGAGTCTCAAAAAGACATTTTAATTTACTTATTTTAAAGAAAAAAAAAATAGATAAAATGGTGGTTTATGCTTTGGGCCAGTACAGTTTGGTCTTATGGTTCTTATGGTGTGATTAAACAGTTCATGCAAAACTGACATCATGTGGGCAAATTTTTGGTGTGGTGATTAACTCTGTTGCCTCACAGCAAGAAGATCGATTCGTCCACCTGGCCGGGGCCTTTCTGAGCGTAAGTTCTCTCTGGCTTCCCCTCCAACAGTCCAAAGAGATGCAGTTAGTGGGGTTAGGTCAGGGGTGGGCAATCTCAGTCCACGAGGGCCGGTGTCCCTGCAGGTTTTAGATCTCACCTTGGGTCAACACACCTGAATCACATGATTAGTTCGTTACCAGGCCTCTGGAGAACTTCAGGACATGTTGAGGAGCTACTTGTAACGCGTTACTGTAATCCGATTACTTTTTTCGAGTAACGAGTAAAGTAAGGGATTACTATTGCAAAAACGGTAATTAGATTACCGTTACTTTCCCGTAGGAACGCTGCGTTACTGCGTTACTAAAACCGTGATTTTTTTGCGAGAATGTCTCATGACAGTGACGTAAGCAAGTGCGACGTTTGTGACAACAGCTGTGTGCAGATCAACAGTGGATCATATATCGAGTACTGGACAAGGCCCGACAGCATCTCTACCACCTCAGACGCTTGAGAGACTTCCAACTGCCCTCCAAGGTGCTCAGGAACTTTTACTCGTGCACCATAGAGAGCATCCTGGCGGGAAACATCTTAACCTGGTTCGGGAACAGCACCATGCAGGACAGACGAGCTCTACAGAGGGTTGTGCGGTCAGCTGAGCGCACCATCCGCTCCGAGCTCCCTGACCTGCACTCAATCTACAGCAGGCGGTGCTGGACCAAGGCCAGGAAGATCGTGAAGGACCTCAGCCATCCCAACAACAGACTGTTCTCTCTGTTGAGGTCAGGAAAGCGATTCCGCTCCCTGAAGACCAACACAGAGAGACTGAGGAGGAGCTTCTTCCCGCAGGCGATACGGTCTCTCAATCACACCACCACACAGTACTGACCCACACATATGGTTCTTACACACACACTGGACTTTCTGGACTTTGGTTTTGCACAACACTGGTCACTATATTCTTCATTTCCGGTTAATACTTGTACAGCTGCTGTTATTGTGTATATATTTATTTATATTTATATTTCTTCATACATTCTTATATAGTTCTATATTGTGTATTGTGTATTTTGTTGTACAGTTATTTTATTTTCAACTTTAATTTATATATTTATCTTTATCTTATTCTTCCCAGTTAAATTTACCCTTCATTCTAATTTGTGTTGTACAGTTATTTCATTTTTAACCTTAATTTATATTTTATTCCTTCCTAGTTAAATTTACCCTTTTTAATTTTTCATATTTATTTCCTATCTTATTCATAGCCTTTTCCTTTTTGTTCTCTTTAGGTCACGAGCAGTTGTCCAAGCATTTCAGTACATATCGTACTGTGTATGACTGTGTACGTGACAAATAAAATTTGAATTTGAATTTGAGAGAGTATGAGCGTGCAGCGTTTAAAGTGTGGAAGTACTGACCTTACTTTGAGTTTGATTCCATAAAAAGTGACAAAAACATTAGCGTCCGTTGTGCGTGGGAAGAAAACGTCTTTTTACAACGAAAACAAACCCCTAAGCTTCCATACAAGCTCCGAGTGCGCAACGACGTAATGGGAAACTAACAGAGAAACTGCTGTATCCTTCCACTGACCGCTGCGGCACACCTGCACCAGTGCAAACCTCCACCTACTCTACTCCTGCTTTACAGGTGAAAATAGAGCAAAAGGACCGCTAGTCTTTGATGTTATTTATTTTCTGCTGTGTTTTACTTGCATCTATTTGAAAGATTGAGTGTAAACACACAAAAAAAAATATATGTGCTGGAATGTGCAGAAAATAGGTTTAAATATTAAACAAATTTCTTCCAGTCAGTGAATGTTGCATATAATTACATTTTTGCTTGATGCATAAAGTTAAAAGATTAAAACTAATAAAACAAGTTTTAAAAAGGGACTTTTCCATTTGATTACATTTTGTATGATGGATTATGTAGAAAAACTAGAATTGGGCTGAAAGATCTATCGCTTTATCACCTATTCAGGTTGTAAATCGTGTTTTTTAAAAAGTAACTGAGTAACTAAGTAATTAATTACTTTTGAAAATAAGTAATCAGTAAAGTAACGGGATTACTTTTTTGGGGAAGTAATCAGTAATTAGTTACTGATTACTTTTTTCAAGTAACTTGACCAACACTGGTTGTGATATAGGTGACTAGAATGTGAGGCTTTTTTTAAAGCTAGGTAACACAAACATTTTTTCACAGCACACGTCTCTGTGTGGGTACAGTAACGTGCCTGGAGAAATAGTTGCATGGAAATATAATTTACTGAGAAACTTAGAGCAGCTTATAAAAAGAAATAAAAGTTAGTGGAAGAATCCAACAGAACAAGAACTTTCCAGATTTAAAGCACAGATGCTCAACAAGAGAATCAGCTGGAGCATTAGGGAGTCGCTGAATTGTTTATGCAGGACAATGTGTGCCATGTTTTCATTTGTGTTTGTGTATTTGTATTTGGAGCCGTACAGTTGGCACAGAATATGTTGGATCGGCGTATCCCTTCAGGAGAAAACACACACTCTCAGATCCGGGTACAGTCTCGTGACATCAAAGCTTCACCTGCTCAGAAACAACAGGTTGATCGCTCGGATGCACCTGCAGGAGAGCGCTGTCCTCGCTTTGTGTCCTGAACATAATTTCAGCTGATTGCAACATTCTTTTCTTATTAATGTGTCTTTTATTTTGGCGGATGAACACTCATCCCACCTCCTTTCTCATAGGAGAGGGTTGGCGCTCTCAATGCCAGTGGCTGTGAAAAACAGCACATTTTTCATTAACAGGATTACCGTCCAACAATAAAAATACAGACAAGTGTGTGTGTGTGTGTGTGTGTATGTGTGTGTGTGTTACCCATGCTGCCAGTGAATTTAATCACTAACCAATCCCTTTTTTTCCCTTTTCCATCGCCAAGACGTGAAAGCCAATCAGCCTACTCCAATATGTGCAACATCTCCGTGCCAGAACTGATTGAGACTCTCAACAAGCGAAGGCTCAGAGGAGGAATGTTCTGGCAGCCTGCAGGGTGAGGGCGTTCGTTTTGTTTCCTCCTTTAACTAATTCAGCATCTTTTTCTCCAAAAGCACTTGAAACAATGGACCACAATGAAATGACTCACCTTCTGAGCTAAATATTCATGCCCACAGTTTTCACCTGTTAAGTAAAATGGCACTGAAATTACTTTATTCTGTTTTCCTGTAAAACAGTGAATTGTGTCTCTGTTTCTTCTTGCCAGCTATGTCTCTGTCAGAGTTTTTCTACCAAGTCCAATAAAAAAGCCTTAAAGCTCTGATATTTGATTTTTAACATCACCCTGTGAAAATGATCTCTCCTTTAAAAAAATAAATAAATACTGCAGGCTTTTGTTTTAAGCAAAATCCAGAGGTGCTGTTTGCTGCCCTTTAAAGCCATGTCTACACTCAAGGTGTAGCATTAGCAGTGCATTAGGTGCAGCTCCGGTCTCTTTCTGCACAAGAAGCTTTCGGGTGTAACGCTGAGCTGTAGAAGATCTGCAACTGAAAGTGCTCACAAACCAACGCACAAGACTCCAGGTGATCTGGGTCACGTTTACAGGTGTGCAGTGTGGAAGCTCGATTTATTAAAATAGAACAGGGCATCTTTTTCTTCAGATGTGTCAGACAAATGACTGAAAAACAACTGAAATACAGATCAAAGTGCTAAGTCAAATAGCAGTTCTTCTCTCACAATACAAATGCACTGAACTGTACAGACTGTCTTGGGCATAAATTCCCCAAAATTAATTTTGGTGGGAAAAAGCTACACGGTCATTAAAAGCAAAGGCGTTTATCGTCTGTGAAGGAGGAACAACATGAATATTTTCAGCTGTCCATGAAAGTGAGAGCTCCACAACCATGAAACTCAAGCAGCCAACATTAAATTAAACTTGTGCCTTTTCTGCTCTGACACGTGGAAGTGTCATGGGAATCAGTCTAAAGGTTGCATTTCCTGCCATGTTGCACTCTGAATCAACAAGTCAGACTGACAGAAAGACTTTTTGGACCTTCGCTTCTCTGTCAATGGTGATAAAAACATGCGAGTGTGACAGAAAGTCAGAGGATTATTATTATTAGGCAGAATGAAATCCAGCAGGACTGCTAAACTGAGTCCTGATCTGAAGGGCAAACTGTAATTAAAACGTGAAATGCGCCAGTGTAATTTGTTATGGAAAAGCCTCTGAGGGCAGATTATGAGGAGTTTCAAATGACACACAGAAGCGTTTCGCTCTCTTATGACCAAAAAAACTCTCTTAAATACAGAACAAGTGCAAACGCAGCAGATGCATGTGTTTTAGAGCAGCACTTTATCCTCGTAACACTGGTGTGAATTCATCACTCTGTGGCCTCCAAAGTAAAACTCTCACTCTTTCATTCTTGAACAAATGAATAAATGAAAAACGCAGCCACGGTGCGTTTAAATCCACACTTCAACAGTCACAGAACAATCCAATTATTTGTCTGTTTGATTGACGGATTCATTTTGCACAACCCGTGCTTGAATCTGCCCGCAGGATGGCAGTTTTCTGACCGTGCTGCTTTTTATTTTAGTTTGGACAGATGTGTCACAGATGGATATGCTGTTGTCTGATTGATTTTTTTTCCTGATTTTCCTTTATTAGATGACAAAGCAAAAGCAGAGTAACAGGTATGACACGCAGCAAAGATGCCCATTTGATCTATGCAGCAGTTGTTAGTGTTCCCTCCTTACTGCAGCCATATTATCTGCGGGATTCATATTAACATCACTTTAATGAAGAGGCTAAAACAGTTCCTTCGTCACAAAACAGTCTGTGTGTTTGTAACTGACATCAAAGCTACAGTAACTTACGCTAACAGTTAGATCACCATAGTAACATATTCTGAACCACAGAGGGTATAAAGGATGGGTCAAGCTTCCGGGTCTGAAAAATGAAGCCAGCGTCGAAGTAGCTTTGGCAGCTGTGGTTGTGTTAGTCCGTGGCACTCTGCTCAGGCCTCAGTTATACTCTCCTGCTGAGTTCATTGTCGGCCTAAATGGTACGGAAAATTGGTCCTTCTAAGTTTCAAAAAGGAAGATTATCCCGAACATTCAGCTGCACTTCTTCAGTATGCAATATTTGTATGTACAGTGGGGCAAAAAAGTATTTAGTCAGCCACCGATTGTGCAAGTTCCCCCACCTAAAATGATGACAGAGGTCAGTAATTTGCACCAGAGGTACACTTCAACTGTGAGAGACAGAATGTGAAAAAAAAATCCATGAATCCACATGGTAGGATTTGTAAAGAATTTATTCGTAAATCAGGGTGGAAAATAAGTATTTGGTCAATAACAAAAATACAACTCAATACTTTGTAACATAACCTTTGTTGGCAATAACAGAGGTCAACCGTTTACTATAGGTCTTTACCAGGTTTGCACACACAGTAGCTGGTATTTTGGCCCATTCCTCCATGCAGATCTTCTCGAGAGCAGTGATGTTTTGGGGCTGTCGCCGAGCAACACAGACTTTCAACTCCCGCCACAGATTTTCTATGGGGTTGAGGTCTGGAGACTGGCTAGGCCACTCCAGGACTTTCAAATGCTTCTTACGGAGCCACTCCTTTGTTGCCCGGGCGGTGTGTTTTGGATCATTGTCATGTTGGAAGACCCAGCCTCGTTTCATCTTCAAAGTTCTCACTGATGGAAGGAGGTTTTGGCTCGAAATCTCATGATATATGGCCCCATTCATTCTGTCCTTAACACGGATCAGTCGTCCTGTCCCCTTGGCAGAAAAACAGCCCCATAGCATGATGTTTCCACCCCCATGCTTCGCAGTAGGTGTGG
This sequence comes from Aulonocara sp. 'chitande type north' Nkhata Bay, assembly GCF_057382095.1. Classification (NCBI taxonomy): domain Eukaryota; kingdom Metazoa; phylum Chordata; class Actinopteri; order Cichliformes; family Cichlidae; genus Aulonocara; species Aulonocara sp. 'chitande type north' Nkhata Bay. Next base: position 8,559,625 of record NC_141345.1, read on the forward strand.
TGTTCTTGGGATGCAACTCAGTATTCTTCTTCCTCCAAACACGACGAGTTGAGTTTATACCAAAAAGTTCTACTTTGGTTTCATCTGACCACATGACATTCCCCCAATCCTCTGCTGTATCATCCATGTGCTCTCTGGCAAACTTCAGACGGGCCTGGGCATGCACTGGCTTCAGCAGCGGAACACGTCTGGCACTGCGGGATTTGATTCCCTGCCGTTGTAGTGTGTTACTGATGGTGACCTTTGTTACTTTGGTCCCAGCTCTCTGCAGGTCATTCACCAGGTCCCCCCGTGTGGTTCTGGGATCTTTGCTCACCGTTCTCATGATCATTTTGACCCTACAGGATGAGATCTTGCGTGGAGCCCCAGATCGAGGGAGATTATCAGTGGTCTTGTATGTCTTCCATTTTCTGATGATTGCTCCCACAGTTGATTTTTTCACACCAAGCTGCTTGCCTATTGTAGATTCACTCTTCCCAGTCTGGTGCAGGTCTACAATACTTTTCCTGGTGTCCTTCGAAAGCTCTTTGGCCTTGGCCATGGCGGAGTTTGGAGTCTGACTGTTTGAGGCTGTGGACAGGTGTCTTTTATACAGATGATGAGTTCAAACAGGTGCCATTCATACAGGTAACGAGTGGGGGACAGAAAAGCTTCTTACAGAAGACGTTACAGGTCTGTGAGAGCCAGAGATTTTCCTTGTTTGAGGTGACCAAATACTTATTTTCCACCCTGATTTACGAATAAATTCTTTACAAATCCTACCATGTGGATTCATGGATTTTTTTTTCACATTCTGTCTCTCACAGTTGAAGTGTACCTCTGGTGCAAATTACTGACCTCTGTCATCATTTTAAGTGGGGGAACTTGCACAATCGGTGGCTGACTAAATACTTTTTTGCCCCACTGTATGAAGTTTAAATCACAGCTCAAGTATATATTAACCTAGGAGATAACATGATAAATGGCTCTGTATAAAAGGAGAATGCCATTGATGAATTAGCTTTGTGATTTGCATTAAAATGCATAATTGTGCACATTTTTGGGGGGATTTCTTTAAAAAGTGAAACATCTTTACATCCAGGGAGGATTTGGTTCATGAATGGCCCCTCATTGCCATACCTGTGAATGTAGAAACATACAACTAGGCAGCAGGTGTTGGTGTTACCATGACAATCATACTACGTGTTAGAGAAATCAAGAAGATACGTTTATTGAAATGTTTGTTGTAACGCACGTGTGCTTTGCTTAGGAGGTTGAACTTGTATTCTTCACCAAACCTTATGAAAATGTATGCTGGTTCTCCATGGAAACCTGGCCTAAAAGGTCTCATAAAGCTGCCTCTTATTCACAAACCTTCCAACTCGACATGGAAACACTGCCCTGCAGCATGAAATAATAAACCATCTTAAACTTTAAATGAGAGCCAGTGAAGTGGTGCAGTTTCTAACCTCTTTCTTAAAAAATACTTATTCATGAAGATTGTTTCGTGTTGTTTCTCTGTGTGCGCATTTAGATCAGTCATGTCTTGTAAATGAGACATTGAGTCTCAATGCGATTGCCTATATAAATAAAGGTGAACAACGTACAAAAACTTCTAAATTGTTTTGTTGCACCAGTTAAAAGAAAAGCAAACAGTCCTGGTTGTCCACTAAAATAATCAGTGTTATGGTAAGAACGTCTGAGCTAAGTAAAGGTACAACAGTTCATCACTGCTTTAAGACCTGAAGGTCAGTCTGACTCTCACAATGACACTCCCAGCAGAGGAAGAGCAGAGAAGGGGAGAACTTACCAGAAATCACCATTTAGAAACATGTGAGATTCACGGCTACATCGGTCCTAAAAATAAAATCATACTGCAAACATTATACTAACAACCACACTGCATTTATTACAATCCCTGTCAAGCTGCTGTGAATCTTTTATCATTGTGTTTGTGTAGCTTCACAAAGATGTTTCCAAGCTAAATTCCTGGACATAAAATTTCAAGCAGCTGAATGTGAATAATGAGGCAAACAAGAGAGACTGTGAAATAAACTTGTGTGACATTCTTCAACACTAAATTATTCTTCTCAGCTTCCAGCCATTTTTTTTTGTCACTCTGACAACATCCTTTGAACTCATCTTTCTCCAGGTTGCATCAGCAAGATGTGAAGCAGATAAATGAATAATTTTTGTTAGAATTGTCAAAAACTGTCGCAGCCTTCATCTGATGGGTGCTGAGACCTCTCTGTGTGTGAGTGTGCCTCAGATTATTATTTTTTTTCTTCTATATGCAGACTCAATAAGAAAATCATCCTTGAAGTGAATCCCGCTGAAGCAAAAAGCCACTCAACTTTAGAAAGAAGATTTATTTACGAGCTTAAATCTTCGTGTTTACAGACGTCTTGGTGTCGATCGCATTAGACTAGATTAAAGCTAACTCAGGTTCCACTTCACCCTATTTCTGATGCAACTGCCAGGCCAATTTACCGCGTTTCAGAAGCATTTTTAGTCGCAGAGCCTTCTGTTTTCGAAAATGCAATTTAAAAGGCATCTTCATGAAACATCTCTGTATCTTACTTAGGAAGCTAAAATACAAGTAAATTCAATCTTTTGCAAGATAAATGATCCCGTCAAGCATTATAATATCCAAAATTTGCTTCATGCTGACTGGTATTTATTTTTCCAAGTAAAATATTTAATATAGTTTTCAGTTCACTGCCAGCAAACAAATCTAAAATCAGACGGTATGGTTATCAATCAGCCTAATGCCCAAAATATGTTTGAAGAAGACACTGATCCTCTGCCTTTATTCCATCACTTGCACCATTTTTACATGGACAAAAATAACAGGGACATTGCATCAGAAACAGAATCCAGTGTAAAATCTTTACCAAATCAGACATGCGGATCATAAAGATTGAGTTTTCCGTACCGGATCGGTCGGGGCCCGGGTTAACAACGACCGCCTCTGGTGCTGTTGGCCAATGAGGTGCTGGTGGAAACAGTGCTGCTGTTGACAGGCATGAGAGTAGAGACCTTAAGTGTAGTTGTAGATGTAGTGAAGGAGGACTTCTGGCGGTTGGTGTGACCAAAGATGATGCTGGGATAGGGTAAGAAAGAGGCAGATGATTCACTGTGGCTATCTTCAAAAGAACCATTCAAGAAAAGAAAAAGAAGAAAACCTACGCGAACCAATCAGTATGACTTTCCCATCTTTTGCCAATAAGTGGAAAATGTTAAAGATCCACGTAATCATTTTGGGAAATGATCAAATGTAGCTTGTGTGCACTAGAAAAGTAAAAATCTGTAGTTTGTGCTACTGGGTTTGTGTGCAAGCATAGCTTTTGTGGTACCTGCATGTACGATTTCCCTCATGAAGCACAGACAGGGACTGAAAACTCAGTATCAACACAGTCGTTTTGGAGATGGGATGAAAGCAGACTGTTTCAGTAGCATTTAAATATGAAAGTTAAAGTTGCATGGGCCCTACTTTAAGATTTAAAGAAGCAGAAGAACAGTAAGAGATTCAGTTCATGAGCTTAGGAAACATCTTGTGAGAACATCTGAGAATGAAATGAGAAGATCAGTGCCACTGTCAGCCACACACAGGCCTGATACTCAAGACGTTTAAAACTACACAATTTTCCAAATTACTAATAACTAGTAGTACATCGTATTTGTAAAATCAATACACCTGTGTGTGGGTCAGAACATCAATTTATGGTTTTAGTTGGAGTTGCAGTGACTCATCACAGTGAGCTTGTCTGGTTTATCAAGGTCAGGAATGCACACAGATCCAAACCTCTTCTAATCAGGCTTGTCTGGTAGCCCTGACAATATGCTGAACACTGCACAGAAGAGAGGGTGGATACAAGTTTCATATATATATATATATATATTATAATGTTCATTTTTATTCTACTTTTTTTTTTCTACTCAGTGGTCTACATGAACACACACGAGCCACATCCATTATCGAAAATCTCAAAATTGAGCCAAATTAAAAACCAGAAACTTTCTGTTTCCAATCGAACTACACGGAGTGCAGAATTATTAGGCAAGTTGTATTTTTGAGGAATAATTTTACTATTGAACAACAACCATGTTTTCAATGAACCCAAAAAACTCATTAATATCAAAGCTGAATGTTTTTGGAAGTATTTTTAGTCTGTTTTTAGTTTTAGCTATTTTAGGGGGATATCTGTGTGTGCAGGTGACTATTACTGTGCATAATTATTAGGCAACTTAACAAAAAACAAATATATACCCATTTCGATTATTTATTTTTACCAGTGAAATCAATATAACATCTCCACATTCACAAATATACATTTCTGACATTCAAAAACAAAACAAAAACAAATCAGCGACCAATATAGCCACCTTTCTTTGCAAGGACACTCAAAAGCCTGCCATCCATGGATTCTGTCAGTGTTTTTGATCTGTTCACCATCGACATTGCGTGCAGCAGCAACCACAGCCTCCCAGACACTGTTCAGAGAGGTGTACTGTTTTCCCTCCTTGTAAATCTCACATTTGATGATGGACCACAGGTTCTCAATGGGGTTCAGATCAGGTGAACAAGGTGGTCATGTCATTAGTTTTTCTTCTTTTATACCCTTTCTTGCCAGCCACGCTGTGGAGTACGCGTGTGATGGAGCATTGTCCTGCATGAAAATCATGTTTTTCTTGAAGGATGCAGACTTCTTCCTGTACCACTGCTTGAAGAAGGTGTCTTCCAGAAACTGGCAGTAGGACTGGGAGTTGAGCTTGACTCCATCCTCAACCCGAAAAGGCCCCACAAGCTCATCTTTGATGATACCAGCCCAAACCAGTACTCCACCTCCACCTTGCTGGCGTCTGAGTCGGACTGGAGCTCTCTGCCCTTTACCAATCCAGCCACGGGCCCATCCATCTGGCCCATCAAGACTCACTCTCATGTCATCAGTCCATAAAACCTTAGAAAAACCAGTCTTGAGATATTTCTTGGCCCAGTCTTGACGTTTCAGCTTGTGTGTCTTGTTCAGTGGTGGTCGTCTTTCAGCCTTTCTTACCTTGGCCATGTCTCTGAGTATTGCACACCTTGTGCTTTTGGGCACTCCAGTGATGTTGCAGCTCTGAAATATGGCCAAACTGGTGGCAAGTGGCATCTTGGCAGCTGCACGCTTGACTTTTCTCAGTTCATGGGCAGTTATTTTGCGCCTTGGTTTTTCCACACGCTTCTTGCGACCCCGTTGACTATTTTGAATGAAACGCTTGATTGTTCAATGATCACGCTTCAGAAGCTTTGCAATTTTGAGACTGCTGCATCCCTCTGCAAGATATCTCACCATTTTTGACTTTTCTGAGCCTGTCAAGTCCTTCTTTTGACCCATTTTGCCAAAGGAAAGGACGTTGCCTAATAATTATGCACACCTGATATAGGGTGTTGATGTCATTAGACCACACCCCTTCTCATTACAGAGATGCACATCACCTAATATGCTTAATTGGTAGTAGGCTTTCGAGCCTATACAGCTTGGAGTAAGACAACATGCATGAAGAGGATGATGTGGACAAAATACTCATTTGCCTAATAATTCTGCACTCCCTGTACAATTACAATCATGCATGTGGAGCTAAGTAATAGATTAATTAATTTCTGTTGAATTTAGCAGCGTGCAGTTTCTGCTGTGGCTAGTGATGGGCAGATGAAGCCTCATGAAGCACTGAAGCTTTTCATCCAATTGGTTCACCCCAACGCGAAGCTTCTTGAAGCTTCATTTGCTCTAGCAGGACACCTACTGGACGTAAAAATATTAGTTGGCATGAATTTGAAGAGTGTGGCATTTTGCACACAGCCTGTAAATGTCAACAACAAAAGGAGTGTGTAAAACATCTATATTGTAGTGATGGCAGTATACTGTGTATATTTATGCTGGCAGTATGGAAAATGATTATTTGCGGCAAAGTTCGAACCGCTTCCTGAACCAGTCACGTGGTACAGCCGGGCAGCGAGGCTTCGGACGTCATCATTTTCAGCTCCTCCCATAAATGAAGCAAGCCTCGATACGCGCTTCGCGGAAACGCCCCCTCCATTACTCGACACACGCTTCGAAGCCTCGATACAGAACGTCACATCACTAGCTGTGGCATAATTCAGATAATGGTTACACTTTCACTGAGATAAATGAATGTAGGTAATGCATGCTGGCTCTCCATGGGCTGTTTTGTACTCTTGAAACAAACTTCATGGAAGCTTCCTGTTTGTCACCTGAATGGCACACAACCACTGTGGAGCATTTCCACTCAGTCAGGGCTGTTAGGCTTTTCAGCAGCGGCGGCTGCAGAGATGTTTTATTCATCCCAGGTCATCGCTGTCGCCCTGACGGCATCCTGGCCGTAGCATTCTGACAGGGATGAAGCTGGGAATGGCTAGATGTCTCATTTCCCGACTCACCCTGATAAGGTTTGGTAAAAAGGTTTAAATGGCAGTGACAGGTGTCGGCCTCCAGACTTCACTTTACATCACTCTCCTGTTAATTTTTCCCCCGTTATCTCTCTCTTTCTATTTGTCGCTCTGTCTCTATTTCATTCCCGCTCCCTCTTCCTCTCGGTCTCGTCTGCCTTTCATTTAGAGAGGTGTTGTTTTTTATTCCCCTCTCTGATTGTCGTGGCTCGAGGCGATGTTGTTGTTCTGGCGGTTGTCATCATTCAGCAGAAAAAAATATATATTCTCAGCTGTTTTATTTCTTTTCTTCATCTTGCCACAGTATTCCTTGCACGCTTAAAGGATTAGATTATTTTGGTGTGACATCCACCGCTCTCTCTTCTTTTCTTTTTACAAAATGCTCTCTGGAGGAGGAGCCGTAAATCTGTGTTTTTCAGTCAACACTTGTACACTGTTTTCTTCAGATGCTCTTTGAAAATGTATGACAATATTGACACTGACAGAGGGAGTATCTTAACTCCACCGCCACTAAAAATCTGGAGGAGGATCAAGTAATGAATTGTGTTACTTAAGGCATCAGATGCTCCTGTAGACTGCCAAATCAAACCAACAGTTTGTAAATTGATTTCCAGTCTTACAGCAACCATTTGCCTCTGTTTATCTCCAAAGCAGGCTTTCATTTCTGCATTTGATAGTCCTCCAATGTTGGAGAAGCAAATTACTTACAAGTCACAAGTTCTTGCTTTTGAATATGAGTTTTATGTTGATTTTTGTTGTTTGCTTTCGATCATTTGCTCGGCGTAGACACACAAACAAGGCTCAGTTGGGTTTAGGGAGAGACTGTGGGCATGCCTGAAATGTGCCAATTCACAACATTTGTCACATTAAAAAGCAAAAAACCATGGCAATGATTTAAGTTTAATATTAAAGAGTTCCTTTTCAATTATCATCGGTGACAAGTTGGGATGAGCAGTTTCACTATTCCCGAATCCATTTTAAGTTTAGGTGGAGTCGTGAGGTGGTGTTTCTCTGGATCTCCTCATCAGCTGGAGGACTTAGTGGCTGCCAGATTCTTTACACCAACCTTGGTGGTGATAAGATTTATGTTGTATTCGAGTTACCTGCCTCTCCATCTGCCTTTTCTGCTACAAGTTCTCCCAGAAATTCTAGTTTCCGACTTACTTGCATTCCCGAGGAGCTCCTCTCAAACTTTCATCCAACCTCACCTGCTCACCCACGCTCCACTGCTCCAAAGCCTTGCCTCTTTGGATTCCTGCCTGTCTTTCTATAAGCCTCAAACCAGAAGATTCATCTGTAATATTGGAGGCCAGCAATAACTCACTTTCACCTCTCCAACAGAGCCTCCAGTTGTGTACTATGGCCAGTTCCCTCTTTCGAGTCACTCACCAGCTGCCAGATAATTTCTGTTCCTTGTTAAATTAATCTTTTAAAACTGCAGGCAGTCTGTTTTTTGAGGCTAACCCTTTTCAATCAGGAAACAAAGGAAAACTTGCGGGAGACACGTAAGAGCCAAAAAACATACCAACAAAGTGAACCAGTGGGATAAGTTGTGTTTAGTTATCAGAATGGCATTCAAGTGGCAATAAAAAGGTCAGAGGGGATGTGTTTGTTTCCAGCTCTTTACATGTAGACCTTAAATTTAACCACAAAATATTAACACTGTGCAGTGTAGCAATTAAATGATAACATACATGTACATTTAAATGTCCAACAAATGCCCCAATAGGGAGATCTACATGGTGGCAAAGAAAAACTGTTGGTTGACTTGGTGACACAAGGCTGTGCACTGGATTTGGCAATGATGCTATGAATCCATGGAGTCAACCAGTGCAGTCTGCTGGTGCTGGTGGTGTAATGGTGTCAGGAAAGTTTTCTTGGCACTCTTTGGGCCCCTCAGTTTAAATACCACAGTCTGTCTGAGTATTGCTGCGGAACATGTGCACGGCCAAAACGACATAATGGCCAAAGTTGACCGTCTTCTACTCCCACCATGACCGCCATAGCACCATGTCACAAAGAAACTCATTTCATGAATATGACAATGAGTTCAGTTGATTTCAGCTGCCTCCCCAGTCACTAGATCTGGATCCAGCAGAGCACATTTGGGATGTGGTAGAGCAGGAGATTGGTGGTGTTAATATGCAGCAAACAAATTTGCAGAAATTATGACATGCAATCATGTCAACATGAAGCTTCAACAAATGGGCCCCTCAAGGACAAATATGGGATACAAATTTCCTCCGCTTGGTGCTGGATAACCTGTGAGTGTTATATCTCAAGCAAATGGAAATAAATGAAGCAAACACATCATTGAGGTTTTAAACCAAACAGTTGCACTGATTATCTTTATCGGTGTGATAGACTGCCAACCTGTCCAGGATGTACACTGGATTATGTTCCAGCAACCCAATGATGCTGAAAGGGTGAAATAGTTAAGGAAGTGAATGGATGCATGAATAGATTGTATATAAAATTAGCCGGTAACAAAGCTAGAGTATTCTTTGTAAATACCATTATATTCTGGAAGAAATAAGAAAGTAGCACTACTGCAATATAAAAAAATAGTCCATCATTGTAATTATATATCCAATATTGCAATATTGACCCATGCACCAAGATACCACTACACCACTGTTGCACACGGTAGCCCGGTGGCTCCGGCAGTAGGAACACGGAGTAGCTTTAATTTCCCTCGTGGTGTCAGCTCTGCGTCCTCAGACTGTTAGTCATCAGGAAACAAACTCCCATCATCACTTGGAGGATTAAAAAGCCGATCCAGATTCAATATTGCTTATTTAATCTACATTCTCAGCGTATATGAGGAGGTGGATGAAAAGGAAATATAAGTGTTTGCTTTTGGTGCTTTGACCCATTTCATTTGTATCTGCAGAAATATTAATAACACAACATGGATATGGAAAAGGGCTTTAACAGCAAATTGATCAGTATGAGGGGAGGCAGCTGCTGTTTGCGAATCCAAAACCAACATTTCTCTCTAATGAGTAATAACTGTTCGAATCAAAAGGTCGGAAAAAACATCCAGGTTTTAACAGCAGAAAATATCAACTGCAGAGTTATTCAGTGTGAGATGGATGCACTGCGAAAACATGTCAGCATCTTAATTTAACTCCGGTTTTAATTCAGAGCTCGGAATAAAACCGAATGTGTTTGAATATACAGTGACCTTTTCAGAATAGTCAGGAATTTATAAGTCTGCCTTCAAGTGTTTGTATTTTGATGCATGACATTAATACTGCAGATAACTCCATTAGCAAGTGAATCGCAAGCAACTGAAGCCATGATTTGAAACGACTGCTGTTTCAGTGGCCATTGTTGTAAATTTTGTTTACTGTTTTTAAATCTCTTGAATGTATAAATACTAAAAAATCAGCCATTTTTCTAACTTTATGTTAATTTTGTTAGCAGATTTTGATTTAGCTGTAGCTTTTTTACTAAAATATCATTTCGTTTTAGTCATAATTTACAGCCAAGTCTATATATATTTGGACACTGACACAAATTTGATTTTTTTACCTGTTTATTGAAACATATTTCAATTATAGTTACAGTGGGGCAAAAAAGTATTTAGTCAGCCACCGATTGTGCAAGTTCCCCCACCTAAAATGATGACAGAGGTCAATAATTTGCACCAGAGGTACACTTCAACTGTGAGAGACAGAATGTGAAAAAAAAAATCCATGAATCCACATGGTAGGATTTGTAAAGAATTTATTCGTAAATCAGGGTGGAAAATAAGTATTTGGTCAATAACAAAAATACAACTCAGTACTTTGTAACATAACCTTTGTTGGCAATAACAGAGGTCAAACGTTTACTATAGGTCTTTACCAGGTTTGCACACACAGTAGCTGGTATTTTGGCCCATTCCTCCATGCAGATCTTCTCGAGAGCAGTGATGTTTTGGGGCTGTCGCCGAGCAACACAGACTTTCAACTCCCGCCACAGATTTTCTATGGGGTTGAGGTCTGGAGACTGGCTAGGCCACTCCAGGACTTTCAAATGCTTCTTACGGAGCCACTCCTTTGTTGCCCGGGCGGTGTGTTTTGGATCATTGTCATGTTGGAAGACCCAGCCTCGTTTCATCTTCAAAGTTCTCACTGATGGAAGGAGGTTTTGGCTCGAAATCTCATGATATATGGCCCCATTCATTCTGTCCTTAACACGGATCAGTCGTCCTGTCCCCTTGGCAGAAAAACAGCCCCATAGCATCATGTTTCCACCCCCATGCTTCACAGTAGGTGTGGTGTTCTTGGGATGCAACTCAGTATTCTTCTTCCTCCAAACACGACGAGTTGAGTTTATACCAAAAAGTTCTACTTTGGTTTCATCTGACCACATGACATTCCCCCAATCCTCTGCTGTATCATCCATGTGCTCTCTGGCAAACTTCAGACGGGCCTGGGCATGCACTGGCTTCAGCAGCGGAACACGTCTGGCACTGCGGGATTTGATTCCCTGCCGTTGTAGTGTGTTACTGATGGTGACCTTTGTTACTTTGGTCCCAGCTCTCTGCAGGTCATTCACCAGGTCCCCCCGTGCGGCTCTGGGATCTTTGCTCACCGTTCTCATGATCATTTTGACCCCACGGGATGAGATCTTGCGTGGAGCCCCAGATCGAGGGAGATTATCAGTGGTCTTGTATGTCTTCCATTTTCTGATGATTGCTCCCACAGTTGATTTTTTCACACCAAGCTGCTTGCCTATTGTAGATTCACTCTTCCCAGTCTGGTGCAGGTCTACAATACTTTTCCTGGTGTCCTTCGAAAGCTCTTTGGTCTTGGCCATGGCGGAGTTTGGAGTCTGACTGTTTGAGGCTGTGGACAGGTGTCTTTTATACAGATGATGGGTTCAAACAGGTGCCATTCTTACAGGTAACAAGTGGGGGACAGAAAAGCTTCTTACAGAAGACGTTACAGGTCTGTGAGAGCCAGAGATTTTCCTTGTCTGAGGTGACCAAATACTTATTTTCCACCCTAATTTACGAATAAATTCTTTACAAATCCTACCATGTGAATTCATGGATTTTTTTTTCACATTCTGTCTCTCACAGTTGAAGTGTACCTCTGGTGCAAATTACTGACCTCTGTCATCATTTTAAGTGGGGGAACTTGCACAATCGGTGGCTGACTAAATACTTTTTTGCCCCACTGTATATAGCTAACATGGACATAATGTGTATACTCTCAGCTTTCATTTGAGGATATCCACAGTCAAACTGGATGAAGGGTTTAGGAGTTTCAGCTCCTTAACATGTGCATCCCTCTTTTTAAAGAGACAAAAGTAACTGGACATCTGACTCAAAGGTTATTTCATGGGCGGGTGTGGGCAGTTCCTTCATTATGTCATTATCAGTTAAGCTGATTAAAGGTCTGGAGTTGATTTGAGGTGTGGTGCTTGCATTTGGAAGGTGCTGCTGTGAGCAGACAACATGTGGTCAAAGGAGCTCTGCATGCCATCATTAAGCTGTGTAAACAGAAAAGAAACCCACCCAAGAAAATCAGAGTGACAAAATCGACAGTTTGGTACATCCTGAGAAAGAAGAAAAGAACTGGTGAACTCAGCAACGCAAAAAGACCTGGACATCCACAGAAAACGACAGTGGTGGATGATTGCAGAATCATTTCCATGGCGAAGAGAAACTGCTTCACAACAGACAACCAAGTGAACAACACTCTCCAGGAGGAAGACGTATCGATTTATCCAAGTTGAACATAAAGAGAAGACTACATGAAAGTAAATGCAGAGAGTTCACTGCATGTGCAAGTCACTCAGAAGCCTCAAGAATAGAAAGGATAGATTGGAATTTGCTAAAAACATCTAAAACAATCAGCACAGATCTGGATAAATATTCTTTGGACAGATGAAACTAAAATCAACCTCTATAAGAGTGATGGCAAGAAAAAAGTATGGAGAAGCAGTGGATCAGCTCATGACTCAAAGCATACCACATCATTTGTAAAACATGGCGGAGGCAGTGTGATGGCTTGGGCGTGCATGGCTGCCAGTGGCACTGGGACACTAGTGTTTACTGATGATGGGACGCAGGACAGAAGCTGAATGAATTCTGAGGTTTTTCAAATCCAGCTGAATGCAGTCAAATTGATTGGGCAGCATTTCATAACACAGATGGACAATAACCCAAAACACACAGCCAAAGCAAACCATGAGTTTATTAAAGCAAAGAAGTGGATTACTCTTGAATGACCAAGTCAGTCACCTGATCTTAACCCAACTGAGCATTCCACTTGTTGAAGACTAAACTTCGGACAGAAAGGCCCACAAACAAAAAGTACCTGAAAGCCGCTGCAGTAAAGGCCTAGCAGAGCATTAAAAAGGAGGAAACCCAGCATCCAATGATGTCCATGAGGTCAGTACTTTAGGCTGTCATTGCCAGCAGAGGGTTTTCAACCAAGTATTAGAAATTAACATTTTATTTTCACTTATTCCAACTATTTTTGAGTCCCCGAAATTACGGGATTGTGTCAAACAATGTTTCAGTTCCTCACATTTTTATGAAATCTGTTTGTTCAAACCCATGCATTAACCCTTTAAAACTGGTCGGAGTGGGCACGCTCTATTTTGCGTAACTATTTTTAAATCTCTGAAGAACTGGAACCACGTAAGGTAGCGCAATAATTTTTTTTGAAACCGGAGGAGTTATATTTACATGTTATGCCATCAGCTTGTCCTAGGTCACGGTTTCCTTCCACATAAAGCTTTGCAAAAATTGCATAAAAAGCGCTTGCAGCAAAAAAAACATCATATTCCAGAAACACGCTTTGCCGATCCAATCAGCTATTCATAACACTTCCTACGTTGGAATAGATGTCAGCGCAAACTATCGTATGTCCGTCATTACCTGGCCGAAACCGGAAGTGACGTCATTTTCGCAGAAAATGTAGTTTTCTACCTTTAGGGCCTTAAAAGCCTATACTGGTGTTTTTAAAAGCCATGTTTGACTTTATGCTTTTCTGTATAGTCTGTATAGTATACTCAAATTGCACTGCTAGAAATAGTTTATTGTGATGTACATGCAGGGTTTTTTTTTGCAAATTTGCATTTTAATATTTATTTTTGTTTTCCCTGCAGTGTATATAAAAATTGGTGTATCTCAAAAATAAAACTATGAAGACACTCAAAATAAATTTCCTGTTGTTGGAAACTATTTTGTGCAACTTTTTTGTATTTACAATTTTGAGGCATAAACCTCTGAAATTTCCCTAACTAGAAATATGTGTAAAAAAAAAAAAATGATTTTCAATTTTTATTGTAGTTTAGTGCACTTTTTTGCAATTTATGTAGTTTCTTTGGACTTGCAAAAACAATGCATACATATTATTAAAATTTGGGCTATAATGGTTGTATTGATATATAGCAGGGGTGTCCAAACTTTTTTCACTGAGGGCCACATACATAAAAATATAGGAGCGGCTGGGCCACTTACTGGAAATTAGGTATATAACCTTAACTTTACTGTATTAAAGTTAGAAAAATCACTTAAAAGTGGTCGAATATAATTAAAGACAAAACTGCCTTCATCACAGCTTTCCATAAATGGATCTTTATCGATTTATTCAGAAAAAGCTTTGGTAGCTCATTCTCAGAACAGCAGCCTCAGATGTATTCTTAGACAGAAGATTAACAGTACAGAGAAAAAACAATAAAGGGGAAAATGGGACGGGTACATTTCAAGTTTGTTATTTAAGTTATTAGGCTTAGCAACACACCTATTAACATTCGTTTGAAACGATTATCAACATTAACAGACTGAACTGGACTTAATAACAGGAGTCCATATAATTTTAGTGAATTATTCTGGTGAGTATCAGCTGCACAGGGTATGTAAATCGGGCCATCCAGCTGCGGTGCTGATCGCACGCCACTCGTGGCAAAAATCCAGACAAATGTCACTTGATCAAGGAGCAGATCTGCATCAGATGAGATCAGCTGACTACGTGTGCGTGCACTGTGCATATAAGAAAGTGGTGCGCAAAAGCAGGGTAGTGACATAATTGATGTGCATTATATTATTTGAATGATATTTGAAGTGTACCTGCACGTGCATGCTTATTAACACACACTGTTGAATATATTTTTTACTCACCTAAAGCGCTCGTGCTCTCGTCCACTCCCCGCAAAAAAATTAGCAGCTGTGTGGTGTCTGTGGCATCGGTGCTCTCATCGCATGCGATGTGGTAAAAATCAAACGCACAGCTTTATCAGACAGTTGCAGTTTAATGTTGGCTGATGAGTCTTCAATGCGTTGTACAACTGTATTTCTAGACATGCTGACGTTGTTGAAGTCCTGCACTTTTTCTGGGCACATTATTTCGCTGACTTTAACGAGGCCGTGTTTTATGAGGTCTCCATTTGAAAAAGGCTTGCCATGTCTTGCGATGAGTTGGGCGACCTCATAGCTGGCTATTGTAGCCTTTACCTGGACAATTTGAGCACGAAAAAAATACTGTTGCTGACCCTGCAGCATAGCTACCATTTGCTTTAATTTCTGCTCTCGCTCAGCACCAGTGTAAGATGCATAGGCCTGATGTTTGGTTTCATAATGATGTGGTACATTATACTCTTTCATAATTGCCACAGTTTCAGTGCAGATCAAGCAGATACATTTCCCCTTGAATTCTTTGAAGAAATATTCACTCTCCCACCGTGTCTGAAATTTTCTGCACTCACTTTCTACCTTTCGCTTCTTTGGTTCTGCCATGTTTAGAATCAGAATCAGAATCAGAATCAGAATACTTTATTGATCCCTGGGGGAAATTATTTTTTGTTACAGTGCTCCATTTTAAACCAACATTAAGACAAGACAGACAATACGCTAACTAAGAATAGTACAATATATACATATATATACATACATACATACATAAGTCACTTATAAATAAATATTTGGAAAAGAAACATGTGTAGTTGTAGCAGCAAACAGTGTGTTAAGTGGATGCGTTGTACAGGGAGATGGCCACAGGCAGGAATGATTTCCTGTGTCGTTCAGTGGTGCTTTTCGGTAATCTCAGTCTCTCACTGAACGAGCTCCTGTGACTGACCAACATGTCATGGAGTGGGTGGGAGGTGTTATCCAACATTGTCTTTATCTTGGACAGCATCCGCCTCTCCGACACCACCTTGAGGGAGTCCAGCTCCATCCCCACAACATTGCTGGCCTTACGGATCAGTTTATTAAGTCTGTTGGCATCTGCGACCCTCAGCCTGCTCCCCCAGCATGCAACAGCATAGAGGATCGCACTGGCCACCACAGACTCATAGAAAATCCTCAGCATTTTCTGGCAGATGTTGAAGGACCTCAGTCGCCTCAAAAAATAGAGACGACTCTGGCCCTTCCTGTAAAGTGCTGTGGTGTTTTTAGCCCAGTCCAGTTTATTGTCAATGTGTACTCCAAGGTATTTATAGTCCTCCACAATGTCAACACTGACCCCCTGGATTGAAACAGGGGTCAAGTGTTTCCTGGTCTTCCTGAAGTCCACGATCAGTTCCTTGGTCTTTGCCACGTTGAGCTGCAGATGATTCTGCTCACACCACGTGACAAAGGAGTCGACCACAGCCCGGTACTCTGTCTCATCATCCCTGCTGATGCATCCAACCACCGCAGAGTCATCAGAAAACTTCTGAAGATGGCAGGTCTCTGTGCAGTGGCTGAAGTCTGTGGTGTAGAGGGTGAAGAGGAAGGGGGAGAGGACAGTCCCCTGTGGTGCCCCTGTGTTGCTAATCACCTTGTCAGACACACACTGTGGGAGACGTACATATTGTGGTCTTCCTGTCAGGTAATCAACAATCCAGGACACCAGAGAAGCATCCACCTGCATCGCTGCTAACTTATCACCCAGGAGGGTCGGCCTGATGGTGTTGAAAGCACTGGAAAAGTCAAAAAACATGACCCTCACAGTGCTCGCCGGCTGGTCCAGATGGGTGTAGACACGATTGAGCAGGTAGATGATGGCGTCCTCTGTTCCGAGACGAGGCTGATAAGCGAACTGAAGGGGATCCAGATGTGGTCTTACTATGGGTCGCAGCTGGTCCAGGATGAGCCTTTCCAGGGTCTTCATGATGTGGGAGGTCAGTGCCACGGGCCTGTAATCCTGGGGGCCACTGGGACGAGGCGTCTTTGGTACAGGGACGAGGCATGATGTCTTCCACATCACCGGGACCCTCTGCAGACTCAGACTCAGCATAAACAGTTTATGAAAGACTCCACACAGCTGGGGGGCACAGGCCTTGAGGACAAGGGGACTCACTCCGTCTGGTCCAGCAGACTTGCCTGAGTGAAGTCTCCTCATTTGCATCTCAACCTGGTATTGAGTGAAGGTGATGGGTGGGGGAGGGGTGTCAGGAATCTCACAGGAGGCAACATGTGAAGAGAGAGGCTGGCACAGTGGTGTGGCTCTGGATTCCAGGCTGACTGCAGGTGAGGTTGTGGGGGTGGGAGCAGACACTGTGGTGTCGAATCTATTGAAAAACAGATTCAACTCGTCGGCTCTATTCTCACCTCCCTCAGCTCCCCTGCTGTTGGTTGGCCTGAATCCAGTGATGGTCTTCATGCCCCTCCACACCTCTCTCATGCTGTTCTGCTGGAGTTTCCACTCCAGCTTCCTCCTGTAATTGTCCTTAGCCTCTCTGATCTTGTCCTTTAGTAACACCTGGACCTTCCTCACCTCCTCTTTGTTGCCCCCTCTGAAAGCCCTCTTCTTGTTGTTGAGGAGGGCTTTGATGTCCTTAGTCACCCACGGCTTGTTATTTGGGTAACAATGAACAGTCTGAGCTGGAACAATGGAGTCGGTGCAGAAAGTTATGTAGTCTGTGATACACTCAGTAAGCCCATTGATGTCCTCGGCGTGAGGCTCACAGAGTGTTTCCCAGTCGGTCACCTCGAAACAGCCCTGTAGTTCCGCTATTGCCTCCTCTGACCACCTCCTAACAGTCCTGGTGGTCACAGGTTCCCTCCTCACAATTGGCACATAGCGGGGGGTGAGGTGAATCAGGTTATGATCTGACCTACCAAGTGGGGGGAGGGAGGAGGAGCTGTATGCATCCTTGACGTTAGCATACAGTAAGTCTAAAGTTTTCTCTCCCCTGGTGGGACAGTCCACATATTGTTTGAATGTTGGTAGTGTATTGTCCAGTGATACATGGTTGAAGTCACCCGAGATCACAATAAAGGCACTCGGGTGCTGAGTCTGTAGCCGAGCTATGGCAGAGTGGATAGTGTCACATGCAGCTGTGGGGTTAGCAGAGGGGGGAACATAAACAGCCACCAAGATGACGTGAGAGAATTCCCTGGGTAAATAATACGGCCTGAGTCCAACAGCACACAGTTCAGTGTCCGGGCAACAAATCCTTTCTTTGATTGTTATGTTGGCAGGGTTACACCACCGGTTGTTAACTAAAACAGCAAGCCCACCTCCTTTACGCTTACCGCTAGCGATGCTGTCCCTGTCCGCCCGAACAGTGTGGAAGCCTTCCACGGAAGCATTCTCATCGGGAATGACCTGGTGCAGCCATGATTCGGTGAAACACATCAGGCTACACTCTCGGTATTCCCTCTGACTCCGTACCAGTGCTGAGAGCTCGTCGATTTTACTTGCCAACGATCGCACATTTCCCATCACGATAGACGGCAGACACGGTTTAAACCTCCTCCTCGCTTCGAGCCTCCGCTGTCTCACCG
The DNA here is from genome assembly GCF_057382095.1 of Aulonocara sp. 'chitande type north' Nkhata Bay. Classification (NCBI taxonomy): domain Eukaryota; kingdom Metazoa; phylum Chordata; class Actinopteri; order Cichliformes; family Cichlidae; genus Aulonocara; species Aulonocara sp. 'chitande type north' Nkhata Bay. The sequence goes on from NC_141345.1 coordinate 8,577,774, forward strand.
TCACCTTTTTTCTTCTCTTCTGTCCTTGACCTCTGCATCCCCGATGTGTTTTCCTCCAAATTTCAGCTGGTACTTCTGCGGGCACTTCTGCGGGCCTGGCCAGCGAGCCGGCCGGCATCAGGGCGATCAGCTGATCTCTGGAGTAAACAGTCCGTGCGTGTAGGAGATGTGCCGCGGTCCCGTTCCATGATAAAAGTAACAGTTCCACGGCCACCAGAAGAACAAAAACTCTCTCAATCCACATGATTGAGTAAGAGATAGAAAACGGAGGAAAATACAAGTCAGAAAAAAAAAAGAATACGTAAGAAAAAAGAGCTAAACTAAGAGAAAAGCAGGAGCGACTGTAACAGGCTGCACGCTGGTTGGCGCATGCGCACTAGGAAAAGTAACTTGGGGGTAAATTTCTTCTGTGATTGTCCTTTTTGGTGGAGCAACTGCCTCGATCAACAGCAGCTCCCCCTGGTGTTAAAACTAAGAAGTACAATATACTCAAGCAAAAGTTGAGTATATTGAATAGAATTAAAATTAACTGTAGTAATGTACAGAACCAAAATTAGAAATAAGTTGGCTCTGTCCAAATATTTATGGACCTAATTTTATCTATCTAAATGATTTTAGTTTTAGTGGACTTAATATCATAAGATTATCATAGACTATGTCGAAAGTTGATTCGGTGACCAAAATATGAAGTGTAAAAGTTGTGAAATTTTTACTGGTGAGAGTTGCTCTGCACAGAGCATCTTATTTTCCTTCATATCAAAGACGAAAAGTGTCCACGTGTCTGCTCTTCTCTTCTTTCCAAGAACATTTATTTAGTTTTGTCATAAAAAAAATGTATTGGTCAAGGGCATAGTGCCATGAAATGTATTTTATATCCTGGCACCAGAAATGCCAGTGAATTAGCAAATAACAATATCAAACTATTAAAATGATATTCTGATGAGATGATACCACAGTGGGTAAAGTGTTGTCTGTAAAGAAACAGCATCATTGTGATAAACTGGTGACCTGTCCAATGTGTGTCTGGCCTCACACATGGCTGTAAATTCAACAGATGTTAAGGTCTTCATAAATTAAAGATAATCAGGTTTGCAGCTATAAAATAGCCAAATTCCAAATTCAAATCTCATAATACTTTATCACGAACTCATGATGTTTTCATGACTTAAGCTTTTGGTCTCTTACAGTTTTACCCTTGAGATTATTTCACAAGAGTATCCTATCCAAGAAATACAGGAAAATCACAAGTTACATTAATTAGTAGAACATACACACATGCACATCCAGCTTGGTATACCTGTTAAGTAAAGGCAATGAAAATTAAACACAATTTGTGTAAATTAGAATGGCAACTTCAACATGTTCTTCTATCTTCAGCTAACAATGCACTAATGTTTCTTCAGCACATCATGCACAGCATTAAAGAACACACTGCTCTAGCTGGTTTAGGATTACGTATGCCGCGTTTGCCTCCCAGAAGGTAACTGCTAGATCAAATGGGAGTTACGTCCTTGCTCGAGGTGGATATGTTGTGCAGTGAGACGTGTTTATGGACTTAAACATCCAGAGGCAAAAGTGCTCTGCATGGAGCAGCTAAGAGAGCGAGTGTGTCAGGAGGTCAGGCAATGGTGGTTTTAACAATCTATCAAATCTATAAAAATGGCAGATGTGTTAGGAAGCGTTGGCCCCAGGGGCTCCGGTGAAACCGTTTCATACACTCAATATTGTATCTTTACATTTACTTAGCTGAAGTTGGAAACACACATATTGACATTTGCTAGATCCACTTATTAATCAGTGCATCATATCTGCAGATGAAACTCCAGCATTTTCTCTTTTATGCTTCAACACAAACAGTTTTGATCATTTTTAATGTCTGAAACATCTATAAATAGCTGACTTGTTTGACTTGACTAACTTTTGATTACATTTGTTTTATTTGCATCCTCAGCTCTGTTTTTTCTTTATTGGTAAGTATAAGTATGACATTTTCTGCAGCCCTTCACTGGACAATTTTCAACCATCAAAGTTATCTTGGCTAGAACTTGCTGCTGTGACTGCTGTATCAAATGCAACTTTTATTTTAAACATCTCAACAAGTTGTGTTTTTGGTGGAAATTCATTTAGTACACTCATTTTTTTTCCATGTTTGCCCTCAGTGTAGAAATCCCGTCTGTGTAATCAAGTTTGTTTTCCCGTAGGCTCTCAACTTCTTTCACACAACGAGGCAACTTGTCAGCTCTCACGCCAACTGTTGGAGTGTCCTAATAAGTGAGAATAAAGGAAACAAAAGGCAGAGGAAGTGTGAAACCTTGTGTGCCGTGTGTCTCTTATAGAGCGCAGACCCTTATTGTTTTAACCTTAACCGCTGGAGTCCTTTGACAGGTGGCTGGTATATATAGTCACAATGTGAGAAGAACTTGGCTTAGAGTAAACCTTCAAAGAGTCTTTGAAGTTAAATGTGAATCATCAGACGGCAGGAAGAGAAGCCGCCTTGCTCAACCAAAGGTTCTCTGTGTGATTGCTGTGGCAGCTCTTAAAGGGCAACAGCCATCTACATCAAGTGTGTGTGTGCGTGTTTCTGCCTTTGTGTGTGTGCATGTGTGTGTGTGCTTATTTCTCTTGGGTGTTCATTATAGTGTGTAGACAGCGAAGGAACAAGATAACATGCTGACAGACAAAAACGCTCAATTTGATTCTACTTCAACAAAGTGGGTCAATTTGAAGACTGGGTTTTATTTGCAATAATCAATAAGTTGATTGTGTCATTAGTGAGCTCTCATGCCCACCTCTGCAGGCTAACACTCATGTGGTTGTGTGTTACTGGGTAAAGCTACATTCTGATCTTTTTGAGCTTACTCGCTATGTAAATAATTACTTTGATTTTGCATTTAATACATTAAGCTTTCTTATGAAGTCCAAATGACTTTAGTCCTGATTTAATCTTGGAGCAGCAGTGCACACAAAGGCTGTGAAACTGCTCTGGCAACATATTCTTTGTTGATATTTTTTGTTGATATTGGTCGGAGACACACAGTAGACTTTATAGTTCACTCCAGTTAAATAATCACAATGATTACAAGAGCATTCACAGCTTTTATACTTCAAGCTCGGGTCTACTAGAGGCCTGGGAGCTTTAGGGTCCAGCACAGTATCTTAGCTGTTGCTAGGATGTTGCTCCTGGGATCTGCTGGAGCCACTCGCCTAGCTTAGGAGTCACTACACCTAGTGCTTTGATTACCACTGGGACCACTGTTACTTACACCCTCCACTTCCTGTCGAGCTCCTCTCTGAGCCCCTGGTAATTCTTGTGTTGTTGTTTTTTTTGTCTTTTTCTTTGTCCGTCTGTATCTGGAAGTCCTGCAGCATCTTTGCTTAGTCATTCTCCACTACACTAGGGGGCATCTCCCATTTTGACCTTGGAACTTCCAGGCCATATTGGCACAGATGTTTCTGTACACTATGCCAGCCACTTGGTTATGGTGTTCCATGTATGCCCTGCCTGCTACCATCTTGCACCCTGCTGTTATGTGCTGGATTGTCTCAGAGGCATCTTTGCACAGCCTGCACCTGGGGTCTTGCCTGCCTTGCCTCTATGGATCTTGTGCTTAGAGCTTGTTCCTGTGCCTCCGTGCTGTCTTTCAGTCCAGCTTTGTTCAGCCACTGGTAGGATTTCTGGATGTCAGCCACTTCCTCTATCTGCTGGTGGTACATACAGTGCAGGGGCCTATCCTTCCATGATTTTTCCTCCTCTTTCTTGGGTTTCTGCTGCCTGAGGTATTCACTTAGCACGTGGTCGGTTGGGGCCATCTTCCTGATGTACACGTGGATGTTTGTTGTGTCATCCTGGACTGTGGTACTGACACTCACTAGTCCCTGGGCTCCTTCCTTCTGCTTAGTGTATAGCCTCTGGGTGCTGAACTTGGGGTGAAACCCTCCATGCATTGTCACGAGCTTCCTGGTCTTGATGGTAAATGGTAAATGGACTGATTCTTATATAGCACTTTTCTACTCTCCCGGAGTACTCAAAGCGCTCTATACAGCACACCAGATTCACCCAGTCTCTCCCATTCTCACAAGCACTAACTCTATACTGCGTGCTTTCTAACTACACTCACACACATTCATACTCTGCTCTACCTCCTGAGCTACAGCCACCCCTAATGTCAGTGGCTTCTATCTCCTCCAGGCAGTAGGTGTTGATAGCCCAGATCTTGTTCTTACTGTTCAGTTGACTCCTTAGGACTCCTGTTAGATCCACTGAGCATTGCTGTTAAGGGTTGCGTCTTTCTCCCATATGCTCTTCCAGTATCAGTCCATCTCCAGCCATGGTGTTGCTGTTTTCATATTTGGTTATTGCCACTGAGAGTACACCTTGTATGGTTCAATGGAGTACAGCTGGTTTATTCACCTGCATTTTATCTCTCTGGTGTACCTCTTCAAGAGGCTTTCCAAGGCTGCAAGTCTTTGCTTCGCAGTTTCCAAGGCCTGAGGTATGGGCAGCTTGCTGTATTTCTTATGCACCCCTTTCTTCATCGCACCTTTCTGCAGCTCCGGTAGTTCCATGCTACCTTGATCTTGGTCTCTAGTCTTCTTCTCCATGGAGAGTACTGTTCCTTGTGGTTGATCACTGCTGTTGTGGTGTAGATCAGCTGGTTGTTATATATGTTTAATTTTTTAAAAATATAATTATAATATATTTCATAATAACTATTTTCTCATTTTAAAAACGTCCACGCTTCTTTATAACATGGCTTCAGGTCATGCTGATTAATACAAAGTTGCTCCAGTGGCTCAAAATTTTACTGAGACACGTCATGTTATTTGTCCCGTTATGATGTCACCTGTCTGTGTTTCAGACAGGATCCATGAACAGTGATGATTAAAAAATATAATAATGGTGTAAGAAAACACAAAAATATGTCATTAATTTATGTTTTGTTGCATTTTGTACATTTTTTTTGTTCACCATTCATCATTATTAGAAAATATAGGTTTTTGCTTGAACACATGAATTTTGTTTTTCATGTGCTGGAGTGATGGAAGATGGAAGCACACCGTGGCAGCGAAAGAAGTAGAAATGTGACATTAAATAAAGGGAAGCTCACTGAATTTATAAGCAGAGGGGAATGCAAACATCTCCCGTTCTTTTAAGAGGGATCAACATTCTCTGACATTCTGTTCTGACCTTTGACCTCTCCCTCAGGGTAAGGCTGGGAACTTTCTGTCGACCTCTGCTGTTGATTTGTTTGTTTGCTGTCATCAGTTGTATCCCTCATGTAATGACCTGCCTGTGTGTTGTTATGAATCGCCCCGAGTGCTGATCAAGGTCTGCGGGTCAGCAGGGAGCTGAGAGCTGCAAACTCACCCTTTCTGTTGGTCTCTCTGCGTGGAGCGCGCCCCCCCCCCCCCAAATCACCAGGACAGGATCAGAGCATAAATGCCTTACAAGCAGTAGCGCTGTTGCTGAGGTCACCATCAGCAAGTTTGCATTCTGCTTACACCAGATTAACAGGACTAATCAGTAAACTTCACCCTGTGCAGCAGTGGCAGCCCGTGAGCCATTTTTGGAGCTCTGCAGCGCTCCAGCTGGGTCTGTTGGTTTATGTAACCGACACCTGCCAATAACGATATGTACACCATGGAGATAAATAACACTTCATTCTAATTGGCTGAAGGCTATAGAATGTATTAGATTCCCTAATGACAGGACTCCAAGGAGTTTTTAAATAGATCCATGTATTGATGGTGACCTTCTAACCTCTGATGATAGACATTAGATCGTTTCGATAGTAGTTTGTTTTTTCCAGGATATGTGAGTACGTCATGGAAAGTTTCCCGTTAAAATTCTAGACACTCCGGTAACAACATTTCCTTTAGCCCCAAACTTTCTCTATTTCCACCTGCTGTTAAAACCCAAACAATATGTTTGTTCCTTTTGTGTTTGAGATGACCAAGTATCCCACTTTATGTGATACTGTACATTAGTTTTATCTTGTGTTCCTTGTCCCACATGTTGAGGTAGTGTCCCACTTTTTGGTGGAAGGTAAAGTGCGAGCCAACATTATTTGTTTGAAAGCTGTACAGTAACTACGTGGATGCATTTCAAGTGGAACTCCAGTCTGAAATAAGACTTAACCACAATTTTAGTTGTTAATGAGACAAAAGAGGGAATAGATGACTCTAAGTAGACTCTGCAAAAAATTCATCGTTAGCCTCCTTTGATGCTTATTTCTTTTCCTCAGCAGAAAGATGGAGAAGTCTTAGGTTAGATTATTGAAGTTTCATTCTGCCTCTTAGCTTTTATTTTGTTGGGATCTGGTCACCATAAGTTGTATTTAAGAACGTTAACTGAAGCATTGTTTTCACACAAGAGCATCTGGATAATCGGATCCGAATGCTCTCCAAAACTCCAAAAGGGAGCAGCCCTTTTACACAAGTAGCAGACAGCAGGAGATGTCAGTTGTGTTCTCGCTACTGGAAATATCCTGGTTTAAGTAAACATGACGTATAACCAGGAGTTACTTTAAATATTAACTGGAATTATGTGTTGTCCTAAAATTTTAGACCAAGGATGAGACAGTATAAACAAACAGATACTTTGCTTTGCTGGTGTGAGATCAGCAGCTTTAAATAAGAAGTAGTGGGAGCAGGACAGAGATATGAAATGATGCTGCTTACTTATATTTAATCCCTTCTGACTCTTTTCTTTCTCAGTAAAACCACTCCTCAAGTTTCAATGACAGCAGACAACTTGGCAGTATAACCTTTTCACTTTTCATCAGTTAATTGTGAAATTATTCCAAATTTTGACTGAAAATCAAGGATGGATCCTCCGTGCTGTCACAGATGACACTGAGGTGGAGGTATTTGGTTTGAGCCTTTAAACAGATCTTCTCAGTGCACCTGCACACAGTTAATCAAGTACTTGAAATAATCAAACAACTGATGTGAATTTTATTTTGTTGCACTCAATTTTTTAAAACTGAATATCATTTTGTCATTGATTTTTCCAATGTAGAGTGTTCTGTAAGTCGATATCGTTCACCTCTTATCGGCTGTTCATGAGTTAGGGGCAAGTTAATTCCTGCAGCTCATTATGAAGTATATATTATGTGCAGTCTGGTGCACCAACTGTCCTTTTTTTCTCAGTTTATTTACAGCCAGTCTCATTCTGAGCATCATTATTATTATTGGAAGTTAATAACTGGTGTCAACTTATTATATGAAGCGTTGCTTCATTTTAAGTTCCAATTAGCACTCTACCTGACAGTGTTTGAGTTAATGACACAGTGTTCATTAAAAGAGTGGTTAATGGTGCTTGTCAAGTATTAAATATCTTGGAAAAAGGATGCGTGCTGCAGATCACAGCGGAGAACTAATAAAAAACAGATTGTCGAGGTCAACCGGACGTCAGGGAGAAACTCCGCCCTCTGAAATTAGCTCACGACCTTTAAAAGTATGCTAAATTAGCCAAGCTGTCCAGTTCATAAAGCCTTGAGGTAAGCATGGTAAGATGTACTGTCCTGCCATTAGGGGAGAGGCATAGGGGGAGGGTGGAGCTTTATTTAGCAGGTGCACTTTATTTCCCGTCATTAAATCCCCCTCAGAACAGGAACAGCTGATGCTGCGGAAAGAGAAGGAGACCCAAATAAGCTCAATCAACAGAAATGATAATATTTCATATCCTGGTGTGTGTGTGGATGTGTTTTTGTCTCGCGTTCCCCAGACAGGAGCCCATTTTTCAGCCCCTTCACTCGTCACCCACAGCGACCTCCACAGGGTCACCCAGACTGTCTGAGAGAGGGTGGCAGGCTTTGCCTTTGGAAAACCAGGGCGCCCCCCCCGTCTGTCTGACCGAGTGACTGGAGCGCCGGATCCCAGACAACGAGCTCAGGGGCTGTGACTGTGATGCTGCTGCTGCGGAGAGAAAGAGGGAAGGGACCCCTCTTCTGTTCTTCCTGCTGCTGGATACTTATCTGAGCAGTTAGAAAAGGAAAAGACAGGAAAGAAAAGTCAGACGATGCAAGTTGAGAGTGAGAGAAAGGAGCAAAAAAAACAAGAGGAGAGCAAGGTGTGGGGGAAAGGATGGAGGAAGTTAGAAAGAAATCAAGGTGGAAACGATGTAACGGGGAAAGAAAGGAGGAAATGGTAAAATATGATGAAGAAAAGAAGATGAGGAGGAGAATAATCTAGTTGCAGGGACAGAGCTGATGAATAATAACTGATATGATGATAATGGAAATAGCTGCTGGTTTAAACTTTAAGGTAATTATTTAATTTGTTTGTATCGCCTGGAGTTTTCTATCTTAATTACTTCACACATATGAAATAAGCAATGAAATTTTTCATATTATACTCTGTGAAATGAAAACTGAGACGGAATTCTGCAAGCAAATGAAGGTAGGACCTGTAAGAGCTGATATTCAAATTCTGAGGTAAAAATTCCTAACAACTAGAACAGAAGAGTAAAGCCAGGGATTTGGGGCGCCTTGGGCAGTTTCCTGTAATGTCGTTTTATTTTTGACGGCCAGTGTTTCACAACCGTCACTCATTTGTCACTTCATGTCAGCTTTTTCACTGTCTCGGTCTGGGATACAGCCCCGTGGCACCGAGTCTGTTAATGTCCACATGCAAAATAAAACAAGAATACATTTTACATTCATACAGCTCAGCGTGGAGCAGGTAACTCTGCGAGGGAGCGAAGTCAGAGTGCAGGACGGCCCGTTACATTTTCATTTGACAGTCTGGCGGTTTTAACCCACACTCTGACATGACAGGAAGCTAGAGTTTGGGATCAGCAGCGGTGATGGCGACACAAAAGCTAACAAACAGCAGATCACCGGGAAATAATGTGTAATCAGTATGTGTTGCAGTAGACTCATGGTTTAATACGTCTCAGGTCGTCTTTTCTTTGGTTGGTTGAAAGTAATAGAAAAACATTACACAGAAATGATCACCCAAACTTTTAAAGTGCAGCAGTTAACTTTGTGCGTCAGCTTTTACAAGCTGCATTCACTCCAGCTGTGGGCACAGTTGTCCCAACAGTTCAGGTGCAATAGCTCCTCACTTGAACTTATCGCTCATCACTCAATGCTCCTGTGTATTCACCTTTTGACTTCAGCGTAATGACGACTTTTCTACAACCTCAGCAGCTTGAGCACAGCGTTATCGGGCATCACAGAAACTCTGGCCAAAGAAGAGACTGGGAACGAGACTTTCTCCTCAGTGGTGGAACGTAACTAACTTGTATCCCATTACGTTTTACTGACAGCAGTAACTGAATTTACATTTGAAACATGTCACGTTTCTCAGCCTTGCTGAATGTAGCCATCTGGTAACTCCCAGTTTTGGTCTGATGCCACGCTTTCTATATGCTTCAACCTAAATTTTGTTCTCACTGAAGAATGAGATGAATAACTCTTAATAATCCCATTTGTCCTCAAAAGTCCTGTTTCATGGCATTTCATTTACAGGGGAAATGATACATACACAGCAGCTATCTGTGTTCATATAGAGCAACTGTCTCCACATATTTTCTTTTAATATCACACTATGCATCTTTGTCTATTTTATTAATCACACTGTTATGAGTCATAATTTGATGCTTTGCTTTCAGAAACTGTGCGGCACTAAAGCACCTTCAGACTCAACTGAAAATCGAATTGACTCAATCGTAATAGTACTGGGAGTTAGATACAACTGTAATAAGTGAGGCATAATAAGTAAGTTCCTGTGCTCAAAACCTTAATACAAACAGATATTTTTAATAATTTATTTTCCACATTTTTTCTATCCAGTATAAATTTAAGGTGAACTCAGCTATTATTAGCCAACTTTTTGCTAAGCTAGGCTAAACATAGCCTGGGTCTTGCTCAATATTGGATACACAAAGAAGAAACTGGTGTCCATCTAACATAAAAGGATTTCCACTTTGGTCTATAGCGTTGCTAATTTTTCTCAGCTTTGTCGCCCACGTCAATTCAGCTCAGTGTGTTTCATTTTCACTCATAAGCAGCAGCTCATTAAAAAAGTTCAGTTGAGCTGTTGACTCTCTAATAGGCCTCCTGCAGCTCCTTAAACGTAGCATTTGCTAACAACACAGAGCCCTCTTGTCAGCGTTTCATTCATCTTCCTCTGAACCTAATTTTTCCTTTAGAGCTCACCTTGGAGAATTCCCAAAACATTATTCGCTTTTGTTCGTCAGATCACCAAGCTTGCTTTTCTGTTTTCTTCTCTTTCTATGATTGAATTATGTTTGGCAAAGTACTAGAGGCAAAAGAAATTTTCACTCGTATCTGTACATGAGAGCACACAAAAGCAGTCATTGTTGGTAGCCTAATGGGAATGTTAAGTAGAAGCAGACAGAGCCGTCTTTTATCTTGGGTATTTACAACTCTGTCACAACCAGCAGGAATTTGGAAGCTGAGGGGAAATTAAAAAAAAAAAAATCACCTTTTTTTTTTTTTTTTTTTTTTATCCCTGCCCGGATGCACCAGCTTTCATCTCTTAGTGCTCTTAACTGAACGGCCTGCTGTTTGTGCAGGGAGAAATGGAATCAAAGCCGGTGATTACAACGGAATATTTGCAGAGGTTTGGGGAAAGGAGGAAAAAAAACATAAAACGAAAAAAAAAATGGAGAAGAAAGTTAAATTTACCATCTCCAAAAAGTTGTTGACTCTGTGTTCACTGCAGGAGCTGTGGCCTCCAGCAGCTCCCTTTCATTACCATGCAAAATAATCCTCTCTTTGTTCAGAGAAACAGAATTGCTGCTTTAAAAAAAGAAAGAGAAAAAGAAAACATCGTCTTACATTATTTTGCTCTTTCAGCATCTGTAAGAGGCCTTGAGCAGTAGCGTTATTCTCTGTGCCTCTTTGCAAAAAGGACGTCTCTCTGTGTTCTGTCTGATATCTATCCGTGCACTGCCTGCAGCAGGAATTATTCTTTACCACTCGTTTTTTGGCCTACGAGCTTCAGGACCTTGTGCCTCTTTACCCTGAGCTTTCGTGGGGGTTTTTAGAACATGATACAGTAGCTTACTGCAGTAGGTCGAGTCCAGTTCAGTATGTGGGCTGCCTGTGTCGCCCAGTTCCTCCGGATAACATGGAATTACATGGTTAAGTCATTCAGCCGGCATGAAGGGGGGAGAACCTGAGGGGAGTTTTAAGTAAAAGTCAACGGGTAGCATGGAGCTTTAATGGAGGCCAGTGGAGGTCGAGGGGGAGGAAACAGAGTGGAAGGTCAAAGATTTTCCGAGTCAAGTTGAGCCGTCTGCGTGAGGTTAACTTAGAAAGGAAAAAGGCTGTAAATGTGAAGAGGAGGAAGACGGGAAGCACGGCACCCCCACCGATGAGAGCGCTCTTGCCCCCCTTGATGCTAATCCTCTGAAAGCTGTTTTCTAGCGAGGATTAGTGCCAGTGAGAACAAGGCTTAGAGCTCTCCGCAGAGTCGAGATGAGAAATCAAATACAGGTGCTTGTCTGGGGCTGAGCCCGATGACTTTTCTGTGTGCAATATCATACAGAGGGGATAGCTTTCGCCGCACCAGCTGGTATTACATCCTTCAGGTGATATTGTTGGAATTCAGGCCAATGCTGACTCGTGCAGAACAGAGAAAAGAATCCTCTGAAGCTCAGTGGATCCTCTAACCTAGAAAGCTCAGCCTCCCCCCTTTGCACAAAGTCAGGTTGCTCTGTTTTTAGGCTACAGAGAGAGGTTATTATCAGTACAAAACAAATAAACGGCTTTTGTGTTATCATGAATCATATCCACAATTAATTAATAATAAATTATTAATAACTTATCAAACGCTACTTCAACTGTCCAGACTTTTACGGTTAATCTTATCCACAAATGAAATAAGAAAAGGCTTAAACTGTAACAATGCTTCGGTTCATCAAGTAATGACTTTAATAGGTTGCACTTTTGTATTTGCATCAGGTATGAGGATAAAGCTTTGAAGTGTGTCCATGCTTATAGGTAAAATGTTTCCTTTATCAGGTATTTGTTTGTCTGTGTTGTTGTTTGGACTGTGTTAAAGCTCTGAGTTGAACGTGTTGTACAGATGCTGGTTATAAAAAGCTGCAGTCACGGTTTAAAGTTAGTGGTAAATATTAGAAAGTACACATGTTTCTGTGCCTGCTCTGTGATGTAAAAATACAAACTATTAGAGTGTAGTGTACAGCACTACATTGAGGCCACTAAAACATATAAATGTTTCACACTTTTTAACAGAGGGTTGTTATTATGAGCTTATAGTAGGGCTGATGTGTTGAATGGCATTCACTTGTGCAGCTCAACCTAATAAGACACTGAGTAGACTCTGTCACTAAACTATCACTTTTTATGTTGACAAAAAACTGGATATATAAGATTATGCATCACCTGCTGTTGAGTGATTTGGACAAAGAGTTTCTAGTCCACAAAGGCAAAAGCCAAAATAAAGTCAATATAATGCTGGATTGTGACATTAATGGAAATTTAATAATTGTTTCTGTTTTTTAATCCACTCTTTTCCAGCAGTGTAGCAGAGTTTTTGGTACTTAAACTCTAATTAACTCTAATTAAGTTTTGTACACAAAAAACTAAACATGGAATGGAATGGAAGCATGCAAAACATGAGCACGAACCTGAGAAAAACCCCCCAAGACATTAACCACCAAGAGCTCCAGGACCATGACGCAAGGTAAACTGACAACCTGACAATAAACACAGGGAGACAGAGGGCTTAAATACACAGAAGGGTAACGAGGGAAGTGGAAACACCTGGGGAAACACAGCTGACACAAATGAACCTGACGCTGCAGGGGAAGCAAAACTAAACACACTGAACATCGAAACATAAGACTTTCAAAATAAAACAGGACACATAGAGAGACCTAGACATAACAGCACAATCTTGACAATAGCACGTGGAACACGCAGACGTGAAATATATCACAGATTGGGGGAACGGAAAGCAACACAAGGAGAGGAACATGGGAACACATAAGGGTGACGAAGCATAACTAAAAGTTATACATCGAGGACAAGACAGACTTAAACAGGAAACAGCAAAATGATGCATAAACCGGAGGCCATGAATGACAATATTAACTAGACTAAACCCTAACTAATAATCACACTGGAACTGAACATTATCCACAACACGTCATAAGAAATCAAAAATACAAATAAATGAAAATGCCGGGTCATAAAGCCAGTGCCCTGACATAAACAATTAGCATGTCTATCTATGTGTGTTTGTGCATGTGTGTAACAGGACAATATGTCCATTTCTCCATCCATATTCTTTGCTTTTATGTGATGGCAAGTAAGGGTGATATTCCAGACGTGCTTTTTCCACTGCAGGATCTTCTGCTTCCACCTGGGGATCCACACCAGCTGAGAGGAAACAGCATCTCCACCCAGCTATCCCCGCATGACCTCCTGGGGGAAGCACTCAGGAAGCCTTCTGGTAAGATAGCTAAGTTTGTTCCTTAGACTCACAGCTTCACTCCACTCCACTCTGAGCACACTGTCTCTCAGACGGAGCCCAGCATCCATATGGAGGATTCTCATTTTGGCCACTTGAACGCATGAGCTCACTCTCTAGGTCACCACCCAGAGCTCATGCTAGAACATGTGGAGCTACACATATCACAGAGGACTGGTTCAGCCACTGTATTAATTCTAAAAAGAAAATCACTTCATGTACCGTAAATTGTTTGGGTAATGATGGATATTTAAACTACGATTACAGACAAATCTCAACAGAGGTGCTGACCATGCTAATAATGTTTCTGGAACAAGATGCATTTATACACAGAAATGAGTAAAAGTTAGCTTTTTAGTTACCTGCAAAATGCTGTGAAAGAAAAGTCTTCAGAGTGAATATAGTGATGGAAAGAATAATATTTAGCAGAACCTCTGGACTACCATTAGAGTAATTGGTGTACCTGAGTTTCAGCTCGCAGTGAAGCAGCAGTAGCTAATGAGCGTTCTCTGCCTTCTCTGTGATGATGTTTAATTTTAAACCTGATGTTGCAGAACATGCACACAGCATGTTGTACATTATATAAAAATAAGAGCGCTCTCAGCCCGTCCTTGTTCAGGGGATTATTTTCTGTTAGGAGCTCATGTTTATTTTTTTCAGGCAGCCAGCTGGTGCAATGTGTGTGTGTGTGTTGTGTCCCCCTGGGTCGGTGGCTTGGCACTTATAATGCATGGCTGTGCTCACCTGTTCCACACGGGAGACACATCGCCTCCGTCGCTGAGGCCGCAAGACAGATGAGGAGGAGAAACAGCAGCATCGGCGCTCGTGGAGGTGACCCAGCTCTGCGCACCGCCATGACATGTAGCAGAATGTCGGGCAGGAGGAATGGCAATAGGAAAGTCAGTGGTTCAAGGTGCCTTTAAGCAAGGCACTGAACCCATAGCAGCTCTAAATGCACAGCAGGAGACTCTTGCTATGACCCACTTCCTCACCTTAATCTAAAACTCTCTGCCAGCCTTATGTAATGAGGGTGACAGTGCACTCTTTAGTGATGGAGTTAGTATGCAGGAAATTAATGTGCTTTGGTCACACTATTCCAGATTTCAACCTGGAAAACTTTTATTTGGTTTAAAAAAATGTTTTTAGGAACTCGCATGTGCCTTTTTTTGTGGGATGTTTGTAGACCTGCATGGTGGAGTCAGCTAAATATTTCATTGTGTGAAAACAGTGTTGGGTTGGAGCAGAAAACCAGATTTTTATCACTTGTCTTTTTTCCTCTCACAGAAAGTGTGGTGCGAAAAAAAAGAACGATATTTATACACAAGAGATCAATAAAGTCTTAAAAAACTGAATTTTAAGAAATGAGCTGAGGAGCGGATGATGAGCAATCAGGAGGGATCAGCTTCAAAATATTTCTACTATTTTAGATACCTTTCTGTAAGCTTAAAAACCGTATGAGCACTGTACAATAAAAAGACTGACTGACTAATGACAATTATAGCCTAATTACCAACCTGTACACTGGGAAGAACTCATTTATAGGCCATTTATAGTTAAATATCTGCCTCCAGCATGAAAAGTATTCTATTTCTGTAGCTGTAGGCATGATGTGCTTCCAGTAGTTTCGTATGACGAACTTCTGAAATCATCAAACAGTTTTCTTTACTTCCAAAGTGACAAATTATTATACCTTTAAAGAGAAACTTTAGACAGGGATAATTTGCTTGGACACTCGATGCTAGGCTGGTGACTCATTAGTTGCAGAGACTGTTTCCGCTGTCACCCGTTTTGTCATGTTGAACACACTGAAACAAACAGCAGGTTATGTAACCTGTTGGCTTATCAGTGCTGAGAGCATCAGATAAAGTTGGGAGTGTTTGTTAGGGTGAGCAACAAGGAATCACCCTGTTCAGGTGCTGTCCAGGAAAATAAAGACAAGCCACTTAGCTGCCACTGAGCTGTTTAATTAGAAGCCCTGCTGCCCATTAATGAGGACACTAACGAGGAGCGCCGCCCACTGCTTGATAATGAGTGGCGAGCTCATTACTGAGTGGGTGATGGCTGGACGTGACAAGGCTGACGCTGCAGGCTGTCTGCAGGGGGCGAAGATCAGCAGACATGGAGAAGCTGTGATTGGCAGTCCACAGCAGGGGGCGTGGCCACCAGGTCTCAGCTAATTGCAAAGTTAAGAAACAGTGGGAGTCGGTGTGTTGTGGCACTTTTAATTTTATCGAACAAGGTGCTATTGATTAAGGCTTGTTTATTTGCAGACACGGAGGCCTGCTGCATTTCCTATAGAAAGGTTATCAGGTATTGATGAGCGAGCTTATGGGCTCTGGTCTTTGGTTTCACTCTGCTCTGCAGCAGCAAAGGAAAAGAGGTGACAGAAATGGAAACAAATACTTAAGAAATGTGCTTGCAAACACTTCAGATTTAAGAATAACTTAATAAGAGGTTAGGGAAACTGCCACCCAGCTCCTTTTGGTGACCTCAGTGTTTTTGCATTTTCCTTTATTTTCCCTCAGTGTTTTGCCTTTAACTGCTTTTTACTTTTGTCTGAACTCAGTGGGTAAGTTTAGACACCAAAAATCACTTGGTTATGCTACCACAGTTAGGAACAGAGGATCCATATGCCATGGGTTGGTAGAAGAGACTCATCATAGTATTGTCTAAAGCCAGCGTGGTAAGGCACAGATGCCAAAGTACGCCTTGCATATAGAACACTGATGTTTTGTCAGACCTACTGGTGTCTCACAGACAAATACAAAGTGTTGATGGCCTGAATAACAACAGCCTGAGAGAAAGTCGGGTTCCAAACACCAAAACATACATGACACAAAAGTGTGGCCATTGGATCTAATGTCACTTTGGCAGTAGCCGCCTTTTACGAGGATGACTACAGCAGGTGTTTTAGAGACAGTGTCTCCAGTTTTAAGGTTTCCTACAAGTTAGAAAAAGGTTTTCGTAGAAATATTTGTTTTTTCTACAGTTGCTGAAAACATGCAAAATGTGCTTTATAGTGATTTTCCTTAATGATTTTTTTTCCTATTTTAGTAACTGACAAAGATCCATGTCTGCAGCATTTTAGGAATAAAGGAATTCAGGTTTGCTTTTCAGCCAAAGCACTGCTGCTGGGATGAATGTGCATCACTCCTTCTCCACTTCATTTCAAGGACTTTAAATCTCAAGGCAAGTTAGAAACAGGAGAGCTAAAAAGAAAAAGGAGAATAGAATGTCTTTGACTGTCAGGCAGTGTTGGCCGTTTATCCAGCACACCAGCGGGCACAAAGCCGTGAATAAGGGAAGGAGGGAAAAAAGAAACGGATCCCATTTCATCTCCGCAGGAACATGACGGAGGAATAAAAGCAATACTAAAGTTCAATGGGCCCTGCAGAGTTTCTTCCACATGCAATTTGTCACAAGCAGCGAGGTCCATCCACTGGAAGGGGCCAGTCTTGGAACTCCACTACTGCTACTGCCACAGTATCTATTACAATGCTGTATTATTAGAGGAACCACTACAACCTGCGCAGATGTACAGGTGTCAGTTTGTGTGGTTTGTCACACTTTTGGGCACTACATCTTGTAATAGTTAAAAACAACTGCTACACTAACTTGGGGCTGAGGCAGCAACAGTGCCAGTGCCACCATTCAGACTCGAACCTTTGTCTTGCTAATGTCACGTCAGTGCACATCACAATGTGCACTGCCTACTGGTGTTGGCCAGAGGGGCCGATGGCGCGATATGGCAGCCTCGCTTCTGTCAGTCTGCCCCAGGGCAGCTGTGGCTACAACCGTAGCTTGCCTCCACCAGTGTGTGAATGTGAGAGTGAATGAATAGTGGCATTGTAAAGCGCTTTGGGTGCCTTGAAAAGCGCTATATAAATCCAATCCATTATTATTATTATTAATGTTGGATAGTTCTATACAGCTTATACAATGAACAGGAATATGTATATATGTATGTATGGACATGAAACCATAACCGGAAAACTCCATGCTGCTAGGCAACAGCACTAAGATGAAGAAATGTTAAGACTAGCATTAAATCAGTGGATGTAAAGTACATTCTAAAGAACCTTCAGTTCAGTTCAGTTTCCTTTATACATCTCCAGAGCAGCGGTCGCCTTAAATATTATAAGGTACCTTACAATATAGAGCACCTTAAACTTGAAAAAACAACATGAGCCCCCACATTTTCATTAGAGATCTCTGTATCAGAAAAGCCACCTGGTCATGTTAGATGCTCTGATTCACACTGTCTGCATGCTGGTTTATATCACTCCACATTTCACTGAATATACACACCTCATAGAGCCACAGTAGCCACACTAATGGGAATTAGAATAGATAAATCATGACATGCATTATGTCAGAGCCTAAGGAATCCTCTAGAATGACAAAAGCAAAGCCATGCATCTGAACACAACATCAGAAGTGTTCCACTGCTCTTTGTCATTGATTTTCTAAGTCTCTAAAACTCTAACGAGCACCATTATTTCAGGTTAGTCCCTCATCTGGGTTTAGATGATGGTGGTGGGGAGCACGCATCAGTCCAAACGTTTCCATTTATCTCCCACCACAGCTATTTTCTCATAACGTTAGAGATCCCCATACAGGAATAGCTGCCTGCTGATGCAAGTCACACTTATATACAATCTTTGCACACCGTGACAACTCCCTGTTCCCTCAGATCTGCACGCTGAGAACACTCATAGAAACATTCACTGCATTAATGTCCGTGTTAAAATAAGCTCGATATAGCTTTTAAAGCAGTAAAATTGTGACTTAATGTTGTTGTCACTGACAAATCTTGCAGTTAATGGTTTTGGTTAACATAATCTAATCAGATTTTGCTTTAATTTTATCAAATCAAAGCAAATGGTTATTGCTAGCTTAGCAGAACAGACAAACAACAAACACACGATAAACAGCTGGGCAACATTATAACATGAACACCATATGGAGGTATTCTGTGACTTGCCACTCGCTGGTGCACAATATCGATCTACAACTTAACATCATCGGACTCTGGTTCAGAGTTTTTTCAGTTTTTTCATTTGTTGCCATATCAACATGAATGGAATTAGTTTTGGTACGCTGTGCAACAACAAACACAACCATCTGCATACTGTATTCAACATAATATCAATAAACTCAGATAACAGACAGATGTGATGATGTGCCCACAGAAGTCACACTATTAGAATTAACAAACAATAACACACAAAAGTGCAACCATATGGCCCACGCCCTTAAGGCATCAGATTAAAGTGTATGAACTTGTTTATCAGTATGTCCAGACATTTGGATGCTGATTGGCTCAGAGTAGGAAATGCTGTTGATGTGAGATGTTTTCTCGTAAACACTGCAGTCTTTTGTTGTGAGGGAGATAACGGAATAGAGGGTTTGCTTGCTCTTCATACTGGATGTGGCAGCACAATAGTTCAGAAACACTGGTGCGTTTACAGCCAGTTGTGCAGATGACTCCATCCAGCAGCTTTTTTTTGGCCTGTAGAACTGCAATGCAGTTAGCTAAATACAATTATTTCTGTTATTGTGCTGTAGACATAAACTGCTTCACCTGTGTCCTAAAAAATAGTTTTCAATTAGGAAGGATAATATGAAAGTCCTTAGAACTTTGAAAGGTCTACTTTCTCCCCAACATGCTTATTAGTATCACTGTCTGATGACAATTTACACCAATCAACCAGAGAGGAGACCTTTCCCTAAAACCCATCATTACAGGAGATCAGTTGCATGGCTTTAGTATCCCAGACAAATAAAGTTGTTTTTACTGTGTCAGAGCATTGTATATAGCCAATTGTAAAAAGCACGTACAGGAGTGGTGAGCAGATATGTCACTGGGGGATCAAGGAGTCTGAAGACCTGCTGATAAGACTGCTCTGTGTTTTGCACAGTGACAACTTTAAAACTCAAAGATATACAGAGAAACCTCACTGACTGATCTGATGTCAGTGCCTCAATGCTTCTGAGTTTTAACTTTATATTTACTTTAGTTTTGCCTTAAAGTTGTTAAACCTCTTATGAAGTTGAATGCTGTCCTTGATTCAAATTTTATTGTTTTACTGTAATATTGGATGTCGTTGAGGCATGGCTTTATTTAATTAAATCACGACTTAAGCCCCAAAGGCACTGCACATCAACAGTGTGTTATTAATTAATCCGAGATTAAATCTCTGCTCAGGTTGAAACCAACTCCATGTACCAAGGAGAATGATAAAGGTTCAATTTGTCTCACTCCAACAGGTGCAAGGAAGCTAAAAAAAAAAAAAAAAAAAAAAAAAAAGGGTGATTTATATGTTAGTCAAGCTGGGTTTCTGCATTCCCACTCTGTCTGAAGAATCTAATCGGGCTCCAAACTCTGTGGCCAAAGCAAAGAACACGTTTTAAGTTTGGTCCGCTGATATCAGTGGTGGAAAAGTGCTCTTTTTGTTGCTTGCATTTTTAAGCATACCAAAGAAAAAGAAAACAGCTGCTGGTGGCTTTGTTATATCCATGTTTAATTGATGTTAGTCAGGTGTGGACACAGATGCACTTAAAGTGCACTTAAAGCATTTAAAGTGCTTTATAATACAAGCCTCATTCACCCATTCACACAAGCTTTCTATCTAACATTCACATGCATTCAGACTCTAATGAACACATGGAAAGAAATTCAAGGTTTAGTATCTTGCCCAAAGATATCTTGGCATGCTGACTGAAGCAGCTGGGATCCTACAACCAACCGTTTGATTAGTAGGGCTCTATCTCCTCGGCGTGGCTGTGGTAGAGCTACCCCCAAAAGATGTAAAGTGTACTCATTCCAGTTACAGGTAATGAGTACATATGAATAAGCCCCAGAATATCTGAACCCCTCTGCCATCAGCTCTTCTCCAACCTAGGATGCACACTCCACCCTCATATCCCTCATTTAAGCCACTTCACACTCGATGGAGGTCAGGGCTTGATAAACCCAAAAGAACCGCATCATCTGCAGAAAGCATTCAGAAAAACCTGACAGCCTCCAGGATGCCTAGACCCAGCCTTCCTGTGGACCTGTCATCAGCAGAAGGTGCTGTAGGGCTCTGGTGCAATAGATCACACAGCAGTTAAAGGCGGGGGTCTTGGTGGTTGAAATGGGTTTTCATGAAGCTACTTTCTAAATATGATCTATATGACCCATTTGAAATGTAAATAGAGTGAGCTAAAGACGTTAATTAAGAATAGATATATTCCAGACTACAGGGAGTGCAGAATTATTAGGCAAATGAGTATTTTGTCCACATCATCCTCTTCATGCATGTTGTCTTACTCCAAGCTGTATAGGCTCGAAAGCCTACTACCAATTAAGCATATTAAGTGATGTGCATCTCTGTAATGAGAAGGGGTGTGGTCTAATGACATCAACACCCTATAGGGCTTTGGAGCGTGATGTCACAGGGGTGGGCGTGGAAAGGAGTTTGGCCCGAGCCGCCATTTTGGGGGTCTAAGTAAGGAGCGAAAGCATAGCCATGGTTCGTACTTGCTGTGTGGTCGGCTGCAATGTTCGATCTTACGACCTTATACTAGTGTTTCCTGCACTTAATCCAACACTACTGTGTTCTATTTAAATCCATGTCTCTAAAAACCCAGCAAACTGTAAATCACATCTAAACAAGGGGTTAGTTTATAGGTTTTTTGTTTGTTTTGTTTTGTTTTTTATAAGGTGCAACTGTCACACAGTGGAAATTTGTGTTTTTATGTTTTATCAATCTGTGTATTGGTACATAGTGTTGATTATATTTGCATGATTTTATTGTGATATTTACATTGCATGTTTGTTTATTGATATTTATATTGTATGGTTTTATCCTCATATTTATATTATGTGTGTTAATGTTGTACCATGTTCCTTTAATCCGCTGTGGACTAAACAGACAATTGTAGGCACCTGTGAGGTGGGGGCGTTCCCCAAGGTGGCCTATCAGCCGCCAGGTTGACCTGTTAAAAGGGATAGTGAGCGCAGAGACAAGAAAAAGAAGCGACGCACGAAAGGTGAGCAGGAGAAAAAGGAACGCGTGCAAGTCCGCATGTGTGTTGAAGGAACTGCTGCATGACTGTGGGGTGCCGCGAGTCGTTCGGCGATCCAGTCCCAACGGCAGGAACAGCAACAGTGGGTGGCGATGGCCGCAATTCACAACAGGGCAGGGATTCCCCTCTGCCTGCATCTGACGGTGAGACGAGGGAGGACGTGTTCAGGTGTGGAGTGGGGCGGGACTGTGCGGAGACATGTTGTCAGGAGGAGACAGGTCTGCAATAGGAGCCTCCTCCCTGGTCTGCTGCTGGCGAGTTTTACCATACCGGAAGAGAAGTTCCTCTCCTGTCTCTTTCAGATAATGATAAAAGATTATGGGACTGTGGAAGGGTAATTTTAGCATATGGAAAACATTTCTTTAGCCTTGTTTTAATAGTGTATAGTTATTTCTGCCGGCAGGGTTTTTAGCGGGTTGCAAACACTATTTTTATTGTATAGCTGGGATTTTACTACACTACACACAGTGGCATGTCTAGAAAATTTTTGTTGGGGGGGCCAGGTAGGGGCACAGATTTGGAGAAGGGTGGCAGATTTAATTGGCAGATAATGTTTAAAAAAAAAATTCTACCAACCCTTAACCATAATTCAATAATCCTATAAACCTAATAACCAAATGCACTTTTAACTCTTATTAGAATGAGATTTTAACCACTACGGTGCAAAGTTTTTAGATACTGCGTTGATAAAGTACAAGAGATACAATCAGTGCTTTGTCAGTGTTTACTCAGCATTCAAGGACAGCAATATTTGCATAGTATTTTTACTGACATATAGTGCACATATGTTTTGGGCAAAAACATTTTTGAATATTAAAATACAAACATTTGTAACAAACAATTGACAAATTAGCCAATGCCAATGCAAAACTTTATCTGCCTGTTTAAAAAAAGAAGATAATCTTCTCACAAACTGGTGTTTGATTTTGAAACAGGAAAAAAGTGGGGAAACAACTGAAAAGACTAACATTTGAATGAAACCTGAAAGCAAGTAAATACTTTCTATGCTGCCTTATCGTAAACTTTGGTAATATTGATAAAGAACAACACTGGCTGATGATAAAATACAGTCAGCTGGCATGGTGACACTGCCAGTATTAACCTGCAGGGCTGGACTGGGACAAAAAAATTGGGCATTTTTACTACAGACCGACCCACCAGGTAGTAAAGCCATAAAGACTTTGACTGAAAACAAACCCTGTTGTGACAGTGATGTACAGTCTTGTTGGTATATGTATGATTTCTATACATTTTACGTCAGATAAAAACTTTGGTTGTAAGATTTAGATAATTATTTAATAAAAACTAGGTATTTTAAATGAGAATAAGAAAGAAAAGTATTTCTTTGTGCCCACCTTTCCCTGTTAATGCCCTACCTGGCCCCCTGGCAAAACTTTGCTAGACCCGCCCCTGCACAGTTACCAGCTGTCAGCTACATAAAAAAGGATCCTGGTGTTATTTGTCTCTCAGAAACAGTTCATAACTTCCCTTCAACTCATTCATGTCACCTAAAAGGTAAACCTGTTTCTCCATCACCTGTTCAGCTCTGATGGTTCAGTAAGGACATCTCCTGGTTTCATCTTCATGTTTCCCTCTCACCACATATCCAAACCGACATCATGACCAGCAGCTTTACAGCTGTGGCTCCAGCAAACATCAGCTGATACTAGAAATTAATATTAAATACATTCTAACAACAGCTGATCAAGCTTAAACGTGCTGCTGTTGTTTAGCGCAATATCTGCTGGTTTCCTCTTTCTGGCGCAAAGTGGGCGATAAACAAGAGAGAAAAGCCGATCAGCTGATCATTGATCAGTTTCATGATTGAAGTAGCAACAGGAGAGGGAGGGGGAGAGAATGAGAGAAGAGGCAGCTGTGCAGCATAAAGACAGAATAAATCCAGCTTTGTGTCTTTTTTCCATTCTAGCTAAAGTCCGGGACAAACGGCGTCTCTTCTCAGCTCAATACGAAATGTGTAATATTTTCTCTGAATGAGGGACCATTCCATTTTTTTAAGGAGCCGTTGGCAACTCTACTAACCTTGTGAATAAAATAAAGTTCACTATCAGTAACATCATAGCACCCACCCAGCTGTACTGTATAAAAACTCCGTCAAACTGGCTAGAACGCAGTATGAGTTATTGCAACTGACAGTAAAAAGTCAGCAACATGAAAATAAACTCCACCTAAACTTGGTTTATATCTGACCCAGATAGACTGCAGGTCATAACTTCTTACCTGAAGTTCAGTTCACCTGACACTCGGACTGGTGGCTGCTTCGGGTCTCTCCTCCTGCCTCCCCTTCCCTCATCCACATGTTGCCTCTGTGGAAGCCCCGTCATAGCCACCACCAAACAACGGAGTTATTTCTACACATCGACCTGCATCTGGCCAATCCACCACCTCTCATTGTTCATGCCATTACAAAAGAAACAAAAAACAAGTCACTGGGGATATGCCCGGTATGCCCGATGGCCAGTCCAGCTATGTTAACCTGCAACCAAATCTGCAGCTCCATACAGCAATGTTACGACTTAGATTACATCTTATAACTCGTAACTCTTATGTTAGCTGCCCTCAGTAGCATACTGTCTGAAATATTCCACAGCTGCAATAATTCTTTAAGTGTTTTTTCCTTGGTATTCTAATTTCACCGAAGTTTACTAAACTCAACAAACTTGATATTACTTACCGGGACATTTATTCTGTCCTCATTTTCTTTCACCGAAAAATTGTTTCCTGCAGTGCTGTCTTTCGCGCTTGGCTCTCCTACCTTTGCTAACGTGATGCGCATAGCGCAGAAGCGATGCTGCATTCACTTACACTCGGATATCTGAGCGTCACCGTGAAAACATAATCGGACATTTGATATTTGATTGAATTTTATTGTTTTGCCTTTGGGGTGGCACCTGGGGTGGCCAGTCTGGTTTGGGGGGTGGCCTGTGCCCCCCCAGGCCACCCCGCTGGACACGCCATTGACTACACAACCACCAAACTAAGTTTGTAGTCTCACCTGCTAATATTATTTTATTATAGCACAATATTCAGCTAGGTTACTACTTTGACTTTCTTACTTTGAGCACATTTCTGAGCCCATACATTATCAAACTTTTACAGGGAGTGCAGAATTATTAGGCAAGTTGTATTTTTGAGGAATAATTTTATTATTGAACGACAACCATGTTCTCAATGAACCCAAAAAACTCATTATTATCAAAGCTGAATGTTTTTGGAAGTATTTTTAGTTTGTTTTTAGTTTTAGCTATTTTAGGGGGATATCTGTGTGTGCAGGTGACTATTACTGTGCATAATTATTAGGCAACTTAACAAAAAACAAATATATACCCATTTCAATTATTTATTTTTACCAGTGAAACCAATATAACATCTCCACATTCACAAATATACATTTCTGACATTCAAAAACAAAACAAAAACAAATCAGCGACCAATATAGCCACTTTTCTTTGCAAGGACACTCAAAAGCCTGCCATCCATGGATTCTGTCAGTGTTTTGATCTGTTCACCATCAACATTGCGTGCAGCAGCAACCACAGCCTCCCAGACACTGTTCAGAGAGGTGTACTGTTTTCCCTCCTTGTAAATCTCACATTTGATGATGGACCACAGGTTCTCAATGGGGTTCAGATCAGGTGAACAAGGTGGCCATGTCATTAGTTTTTCTTCTTTTATACCCTTTCTTGCCAGCCATGCTGTGGAGTACTTGGACACGTGTGATGGAGCATTGTCCTGCATGAAAATCATGTTTTTCTTGAAGGATGCAGACTTCTTCCTCTACCACTGCTTGAAGAAGGTGTCTTCCAGAAACTGGCAGTAGGACTGGGAGTTGAGCTTGACTCCATCCTCAACCCGAAAAGGCCCCACAAGCTCATCTTTGATGATACCAGCCCAAACCAGTACTCCACCTCCACCTTGCTGGCGTCTGAGTTGGACTGGAGCTCTCTGCCCTTTACCAATCCAGCCACGGGCCCATCCATCTGGCCCATCAAGACTCACTCTCATGTCATCAGTCCATAAAACCTTAGAAAAACCAGTCTTGAGATATTTCTTGGCCCAGTCTTGACGTTTCAGCTTGTGTGTCTTGTTCAGTGGTGGTCGTCTTTCAGCCTTTCTTACCTTGGCCATGTCTCTGAGTATTGCACACCTTGTGCTTTTGGGCACTCCAGTGATGTTGCAGCTCTGAAATATGGCCAAACTGGAGGCAAGTGGCATCTTGGCAGCTGCACGCTTGACTTTTCTCAGTTCATGGGCAGTTATTTTGCACCTTGGTTTTTCCACACGCTTCTTGCGACCCCGTTGACTATTTTGAATGAAACGCTTGATTGTTCAATGACCATGCTTCAGAAGCTTTGCAATTTTGAGACTGCTGCATCCCTCTGCAAGATATCTCACTATTTTTGACTTTTCTGAGCCTGTCAAGTCCTTCTTTTGACCCATTTTACCAAAGGAAAGGACGTTGCCTAATAATTACACTCACCAGGAGCATGTATCCCCAACTTCAAAACCTTAAGGTGTCACGAGGGTCTCACGCTCTGAGGAATGCTTCATATAGGACCGGGTGCTTCCAAAAACAATAGATGGGGGGCCAATAAGTCTAAGGGGCCTAAGGGTCCGCTGTCCGGCGACCCACCAGGCTTGTCCGGATGCAGGCGGTGAAACTCCCGGAGCATGGGCACGTCCAGAACGGCCGCCCGAGGGACCCAGGAGCGCTCCTCCACGCCATAGCCCTCCCAGTCAACCAGGTACTGACAGCCACGTCCCCGGCGCCGAGAGTCCATAATGCGAGAGATGGAGTAAGCCGGCAACCCATCCACGAGCCGGGCGGGAGGAGGGGGCCTGGAAGGAGGGCACAGAGGACTGGACCGGACAGGTTTGAGTTGTGAAACATGGAAAACGTCATGAATCCTCATATTCAGTGTGTGAATGTGTGTGTGAATGGGTGGATGACTGGATATGTAAAGCGCTTTGGGGTCCTTAGGGACTAGTAAAGCGCTATATAAATACAGGCCATTTACCATTTACCATATTGCGAGGAAGTTTCAACTTCACAGAAACTGGGTTGACCAAGGCGGAGATTTCAAAAGGGCCAATGAAGGTGGGTGTAAGTTTCTTAGATTCAGTCCTGACCGGAACAAAGCGGGTAGAGAGCCATACCTTCTGGCCGACAGAGTACTCGGGTGCTGGAGTCCGGTGCCGGTCTGCGATGCGTTTGTTGTTCTCCTTCGTGCGTAGCAGGGCCGCTCGAGTTGCCCGCCAAACTCTGCGGCACCTGCGCAGATGAGCCTGGACGGAAGGTACAGAGTGCTCACCTTCCACAGCAGGAAAAAGAGGGGGCTGATATCCCAAGGAGGCTTCGAATGGAGACCAGCCGGTGGCAGAGGCAGTCAAGCTGTTATGGGCGTACTCGATCCACGGCAACTCCTCACTCCAGATGGTTTGATTGGTGGAGGCGACACAGCGCAGGGCGGTCTCCAGTTCTTGGTTGGCCCGCTCGGACTGGCCGTTGCTCTGAGGATGATAACCCGAGGATAGACTGACCTTTGCGCCCAGGGAGTTGCAGAACTCTTTCCAGACCCGAGAAGTGAATTGAGGCCCTCTGTCGGACACTATATCTTCCGGGATCCCATGCAGGCGGAAGACGTGAGTGGCGAGCAGGCGTGCGGTCTCTAGAGCTGTGGGAAGCTTAGGCAGAGCAATGAAGTGAGCCGCTTTAGAGAAACGATCGATTATGGTGAGAACGACAGTGTTACCTGCTGATGGAGGTAGTCCGGTGATGAAGTCCAGTGCTATGTGAGACCAGGGCCTGGAAGGAGTGGATAACGGATGTAGCTGACCCGCCGGGGAACGGTTCGATGGTTTGTTTCGGGCACAGACCGTACAAGCAGTGACGTAATCCCGAGTGTCTTGGGTGAGCGAGGGCCACCAGAAGCACCGCTGGAGAAACTTAATGGTGCGATGTATCCCTGGGTGGCATGAGAACCGGGCCGTGTGAGCCCATTGTAAAACCTGGGATCTGACAGAGCGCGGAACATAGAGTCGGTGGGCGGGCCCCCCTCCCGGATCCGGTTCGGCTACCTGAGCCGCCCGGACGGCCGCCTCGATCTCCCAGGTGATGGCCCCGATAGTACAGGTTGCTGGCAGGATGGAATCCGGATCCGCCTTTTCATCAGCAGCGGAGAACTGACGGGAGAGAGCGTCCGGCTTGACGTTTCGGGAACCGGGTCTGTAGGTGATGGAGAAGTGGAAACGGGTGAAAAACAGGGCCCATCTGGCCTGTCGAGCGTTAAGACGTTTCGCCGTTTGAAGGTAGGCCAGGTTTTTGTGATCGGTCCAGACCACGAAGGGTTGAGTGGTTCCCTCCAGCCAATGCCGCCATTCTTCCAGGGCGAGCTTAATCGCCAAGAGCTCCCGATCGCCCACGTCGTAGTTACGTTCTGCAGGGGTGAGACGACGGGAAAAATGGGCACAAGGATGCATCTTACCCTCCCTCTGTTGGGAAAGGACGGCCCCCACCCCTGAGTCGGATGCATCGACCTCCACCACGAACTGAAGAGTGGTGTCAGGTTGGACCAGGATGGGCGCTGAAGCAAACCGTTTCTTGAGCTCCTGAAAGGCTGATTGGGCAGCGTCACTCCACTGAAAAGCAAGCTTGGGAGAGGTTAACTGGGTTAATGGTAAGGCAATCCTGCTGAAGTCCCGTATGAATCTCCTGTAGAAGTTAGCGAAGCCAAGGAAGCGTTGCAACTGGCGACGATTGTTTGGTTCGGGCCAGTTCACTACGGCCTTGACTTTCACAGGGTCGGGTCGGAGATCTCCACGCTCGATTATGTACCCTAGGAAGGCAACTGAGGGCACATGAAACTCACATTTCTCGCTTTTGACGAACAGCCGGTTCTCCAGAAGGCGTTGCAGTACCAGCCGGACCTGGGTCTCGTGTTCAGCCTGGGAGGAAGAGAAGATCAGAATGTCGTCTAGGTAGACAAACACAAATCGGTTAATAAAGTCCCTTAGAACATCATTGACCAGAGCCTGGAATACTGCAGGTGCGTTAGTGAGGCCGAATGGCATTACCAGATACTCGAAATGTCCAAGGTGGGTATTGAACGCCGTCTTCCATTCATCGCCATCCCGAATCCGAACCAGGTGGTAAGCGTTTCTCAAGTCCAGCTTGCTGAATATGACGGCTCCCTGGAGAAGTTCGAAAGCAGAGGTGAGCAGGGGCAGTGGATATTTATTCTTGACCGTAATGTTATTGAGTCCCTGAAAGTCAATACAGGGTCGGAGGGTCTTATCCTTCTTTTCCACAAAGAAGAAACCTGCTGCGACGGGTGAGGAGGAGGCACGGATGATGCCGGCAGCGAGGGATTCAGTTATATATTTCTCCATGGCCTCCCGCTCCGGCAGCGAGAGGCTATAGAGGCGGCTGGTCGGCAAGGGAGCTCCTGGCAGCAGGTCTATGGCGCAGTCATAGGGCCGATGGGGTGGCAGCAACTGGGCTCGGTCTTTCCGAAACACCTCAGCGAGATCGTGGTAAACAGACGGCACATCTGCTAGGTCGGAAGACCGCGGTGGCTCTGGGCCGGTGACCGATTTGTTAGGAGGAACAGCAGCCTTAAGGCAAGTCATATGACACTCCTCCCCCCAGCCCGTGATGCCTCCCTTCTGCCAATTAATCGTGGGGTTGTGTTGCTGGAGCCAGGGATGACCGAGAACTAACGGCGTCTGAGTGGAGTGAAAAACAAAAAAGCTAATCTCCTCCGAATGATTACCAGACAGTGTGAGGGTGAGCGGCTTAGTGATGTGTGTGATGTCGGGGAGGCGCTGCCCTGATAAAGCCGTGACGCGTAAGGCGTGGGGTAGTGACTCCACAGTCACACAGAGTTGTTTTGCTAGTTCAGAGTCAATGAAATTTTGTTCTGCTCCTGAATCAATAAGCACAGAAAGTGAATGACACTCGGAGTGGACCAAAAGCTTAGCCGGCAGGGCTAAACGTGGAGGAGATTTATCCTGATTCAAACCGCCCACCAGTACTCCTACCATCACTGGCGGGCACGGCCTTTTGCTTGCGACGGACAGGAGGCAATCATGTGTCCCTTATTACCACAATACAGACACTCACCGGCCGTGATGCGTTGCTGACGTTCTGCAGCAGTTAGGTGAGAGCTGCCGATTTGCATGGGCTGTACCTCTCCGTCGACGCCCCCTGATGTCCGGGAGGACCGGTAATCGGCCGAAGCCTCCGCCCCTCGTGGCCCTGCGGCTTCCTGGGAACTAGAGTTCCGTGCTTGCCGACAAGCTCGTAGCCGCTCATCCACCTTAATACATAACGACATCAATTCGTCAAAAGCAGTGGGTAGGTCCCGCATAATCAGTTCATCTTTCAAATCTTCCCGGATGTTATTTAACAAGGTGCTCCTGAGCGCATCCGGTCCCCAGCCGGTTTCTTCTGCCAAAATCCAAAAGTCAATTGAATAGTCTGCCATACTCCGCTTACCTTGCTTAAAGTTAAGGAGGCGGAGCGCCGCAGCCTCGACTCTAGAGCCCTGATTAAACACAGTTTTAAAGTTAATCACAAACCTCTCAAAAGAGATCTCCGGGTTGGAGTTTAACACGACCTGGGCCCATTTCAAAGCCCGGTCACGAAGCATCTGTACCAAAAAAGCAATCTTTGCCCCGTCATTGTTATGAAAACGCCGCTGTTCGCGGAAAATCAATGAACACTGGGCCAGAAAGCCAGGGCACTTCTCTGTCTCCCCCGAAAAGGGCTCAGGCGAAGGCAGGGGACCGTCAGAGGATGGGGTGACTGCCGATGAGTGACCTGCCGTAGCCGCCGCGAGTGTCTCCTGCGGGGCAGGGTGAGCCGGCTGGGGAGTCCCTGGCTGTACTCCTCCTGGCGTAGTCAAACCGGAAACAGCTTGAGTTAATGCGGCGATCTCACCTCGCAGCTGATGCAGCATTTGTTCGTGGCGAGTCAGCGCCGCTTCTTGGGCAGCCAGTGCCTGACCGATGGTATTCTGATCTGCTGAGTCCATGTTGTGGCTGGATCGTTCTGTCAGGTTTCGTAGATCGGACTCACGCGCAGATCACTAGTGTCTTCAAAAGGTGCATTTATTTACAGTGTTCCTCTACAGTGGAATTCATATATACATATAATGGTGTCAAGGAAAAGGGGCCGGGGTTCCAGGGTCCAGGAGCGAAAAAGGCAGGAGTCCAGGAAGGGAAGGTTTTTATTCAGCCCTCACATATCTCCTCTCCTTTCCTCTATCTCTCTTGCTTCCATTCAGTCGCCAGGCACAGGGAAAGAACAGGTCCAGAGGCGATCTATACACAGGCAGAGAAAACCATTAGTTTCCTGGTTCAGACAGGCTCACAAACTGACTTAACAAAATACAGGATGACTGACGCTGATGGCTCAACGATCCAGCGACGAGTAGAGCAGACTCGCCCTCTTAAGAAGGGTTCCAATCTCTTCTGATCAGCAACAGATGTGCTGATCACCTCCAGGTGTGTAGGCCAGGAGCAGGAGCCCATACTGAGCTCCGCCCCGGCAGGAGAAAGAGAGAAAGGAAGAGGGCGAGAGAGAAAGGAAAACAAAAACAAATCACCTGACAGCTGTCAGCTGTCGAGGAGCGGAGACCATGACAGAATTGCTTTTAATCAGAATCAGAATCAGAATCAGAATACTTTATTGATCCCTGGGGGAAATTATTTTTTGTTACAGTGCTCCATTTTAAACCAACATTAAGACAAGACAGACAATACACTAACTAAGAATAGTACAATATATACATATATATACATACATACATACATAAGTCACTCATAAATAAATAGTTGGAAAAGAAACATGTGTAGTTGTAGCAGCAAACAGTGTGTTAAGTGGATGCGTTGTACAGGGAGATGGCCACAGGCAGGAATGATTTCCTGTGTCGTTCAGTGGTGCTTTTCGGTAATCTCAGTCTCTCACTGAACGAGCTCCTGTGACTGACCAGCATGTCATGGAGTGGGTGGGAGGTGTTATCCAACATTGTCTTTATCTTGGACAGCATCCGCCTCTCCGACACCACCTTGAGGGAGTCCAGCTCCATCCCCACAACATTGCTGGCCTTACGGATTAGTTTATTAAGTCTGTTGGCATCTGCGACCCTCAGCCTGCTCCCCCAGCATGCAACAGCATAGAGGATCGCACTGGCCACAACAGACTCATAGAAAATCCTCAGCATTTTCTGGCAGATGTTGAAGGACCTCAGTCGCCTCAAAAAATAGAGACAACTCTGGCCCTTCCTGTAAAGTGCTGTGGTGTTTTTAGCCCAGTCCAGTTTATTGTCAATGTGTACTCCAAGGTATTTATAGTCCTCCTAAGAACACATATGTCTGCATAAGTGAATGTTGAGATTCACCAAAGTGATAAAAATAGTTTAATTAAAAACCCTATGGTTTGATTAAATTAAAATCCAGTTAAAAACACATGAACTCATATAACCTCTGTGACGCCCTGTGTTTCCACACATGAACTCGCGTACCCTCAACACACCTGAACGCGCATGCGCACACGCACACGCACAAAACTGGTCAAACAGGTTGTCAAACCGGTTTGGTTGGCCGCCATATTGGACTAATGCCCCCGTATTACTACTCTTCATAAATATCTTAAATCAAGCTTTCAATTACCTTTTTTAAACAGAATCGTGACACTTTATGATTAAGTTCTAAATAAACAGACATTCAACTATGCATTAAACACAGCCAAATGGACCAAAACTGGGCCTCAATAACAGGAGGAATCACTTCATCAGACAGCAACAGATAAATATGATGCTGGTGGATCCACATGGCCACAGCCCTCCCTCTTGCTTTCTGCTCTCTTCATCCTCTCCATGTCTCTCTTTTCCTATCTATAGCCCAAGTGCTGATTAACTCCCCATGAGGCTGAAGGCTTGAACACCACAGTGGCCTTCGAATTAAAGAACCCTCTTCCTGTGCAATCAGCAGCCCCTTCCTTCTCCTCACAAGTGATGTTGAGCTTCCTCGCAAGTCCAAGAAAATAAACTCCATTTTTCAGCCTCTTTTCCTCAAAGGTTTGTCTGAGTAGTGAGTAAGCAGTCCAAGTGTCGGAGCTTGGAGGAAAGACGCCAGACCCCTGCAGAGTCGACAGGAACCTGAATTTTCAGTGAGTCTTCACAGCTTTCTGAGCACGTGGTGAGTTGTGAAGATGTGGTGGCGTTCGGATCGCTGCAGCAGATCTCAGCCAGGGAGGTCATCAAAGTTCAGCTGTCAATTAGTGTCTGTTAACGCTATGTTGCCCCTGTAGGGGGACTTGTTTTCAGTTCCTAATTGTTCATCCACAATAAACACATAAAACCATGAAAGCAGTAGCACTTTGTAAAGCCTCTGTGACGCTTTAAGAAAGGTAGTAAAATTTGCCAATCGTCTGTCAAATGAGACTGAAGTCTGCATGCCCTTTGTGAGAATGATGATAAAAAGATCTATGTAATTACGAGAAGAAAGTCTTCTTGGTTCCCAAAAGCAAACATTTGGATATGATTTTCTTTTTTATTTAAGGTTAAGTGTTTCCTGAGGCTTCCTTGAGGTTTAGATTTTTTTATTGATGTGGAAATATTTCTTTTATTTTCCTTTATGTTGCAGTCAACCCAGTTCTGACTGACTCATATGCTCAGCTAATAAAATGCAAGCGCAGAGAGTCAGCATGCACTCACCTCACAGATTGTTTAACTCAATCTGAGCTTTCATCCTGAACCCGAGGTCACAGAAATTTTTGTTCCATTTATTGTCTGTGGGGACCTTTAACCTGTGACCTCATTACTGCTGCTGTTGTTGATGTTGACCTCAAAGGATCACACAGTTGGTCCCAGTGCTGCAGGAGGAACAAAGCCAGAAAAAAAAGATTTTATTGAACCACACACTACACACACATACACATACAGAAGCTTGTGCGAGGCCCGTGGCATTTAATTACTAATTCTCACAGTGTTTATTGTATTAAGTTATACATTAGCATATAAAGCAAATAAAAATTGAACTTTACACAAAAACGTTGCATTTTGTTTTGCCCGTGCACCAAGGCTGACATGTTTCCACATTTATTCCAAGTAGACTTTTGTTATTTGGCTCATTAATTGATTTTACACAGTTTTTGTGTAGTTTTTTGTTGTTTTGTTTGTTTTTGGGGGGGATTTATGTAAAAAATCCAAAAAAATTTTATGACAAATTTATCTCTGTGAACTTCTCCTTACATACTAGGACATGTACAGTGGGGGACATAATTATCTGATCCCCTGCTGAATTTGCAGGTTTGCTCGCTTACAAAGAAACAAACTGTCTCTAATTTATATGGTATTTTTGTCTTATGGAAAGCGACAGAACTGTGTGTTTGTTAGCAGTCTGAATGGCCCAGGGGAAGAAGTTGTTAGTCAGTCTGGAGGTGTGGGACCTGACTTACCTGAAGTGTCATCCAGAGGGCAGCGGGTGGGCACGATGCAAGGGGTCACCTGTGATGGCTCTTGTTTTCCTGAGACAGTAGGATCTGGTGATGACCTCCAGGGGGGTCAGAGGGCAGCCAGATTTTTTAGGCAATGGTAATTACCCTCCGCACAGCCTTCCTGTTCTCAGTTGTATCTCCTGAGTACCAAACACCAGGCAGGAGGAGAGCATGCTCTCCACTGAAGAGCGGTAGAAGGCCAGAAGCAGCTTATGGTCCAGGTTTTTCTTCCTCAGGACACAGAGGAAGTGCAGCCGCTGCTGGGCCTTCTTTTCCAGGGCGATGGTGTTGTGGGTCCAGGTGAGGTTGGCAGAGATGTTGGTGCCCAGAAACCTGAAGGTGGAGATAGATTCCACCTGTTCACCATTTCTAATGTGAGATATATCACTGAGTGAGAAAAAGTCTTTGATCCCTAAGGAAAACATGTCTTACTAACTTGGTGGAGAAACCCTTGTTGGCAAGCACAGTGGTAAGACATTTCTTGTAGTTTGTCACCAGATTTGCTCCAGTTCCCGCTGCAGATTTTCTACACAGTTGAGGTCTGGAGATTGGCTAGGCCACTCAGTGACATAATGTGCTTCTTTATTGCCTTGGTGCTATGTTTTGGGTCATTGCCATGCTGAACGGCCATCCCAACCCATCTTTAGTGTTCTGGCTGATGTAAAGAGGTTCTTGTCCAAGATTTACAGTACATTGTTCTGTCCAGTGGCCTCTCATTCTGGTGCTTGATTATGGGGATAATATTCTTTGGGACATACTCAGCATACTTGAGCTTGATTTTTGCTTCATATAACAGGTGATGGTGATTTTATATTTCTTCCACTTCCGACTAACCACACCAAGACGTGTCACCTACTCCCTAAGCTTCTTGCTGATGGTTTTGGTGCCCATTCCAGACTTGGAGGCCTACAGTCTTGTCTTTTATTCTTTTGACAGCTCTTTGTTTGAGCCTATGGTGGTAGAAAGGTTGGAAGAAATTGTGGACAGATGTACTTTATACACATCACAAGATGAGATCAAGAGCATCCATAATCTGTGTGCCTGATGGGCATACTGCCAATCTGTAAGAGTCAGAGTTCTGGATTCTGGCTGAGTTGTAGGGAATCAATTACATGTTTCACTCAGTGCCATGCAAATCAGTTTAAAGCTTCTTGTGTTTTTCTGGATCTTTGGTCCCTTAAAGTTAAAGTACCATAAGAAGTACCATAAGCAGTGGATCAAATAATTATTTCTCCCACTGTTTGGTTTGTTTGAAATGCAGCCATACCACATTTAGCTTGTCATGGGGTCTGTTTGGTGTTTTTTGGCTGTTCAGTGAACATGACCTAATCTCAGCATGGCTGAGAGAAGTACTTATTATTTTCTGCATGGCTGAGAGATATGCATTACTTTAAGTGTTATTTTATCCTAAAAAAATGGTTTACTGTTTTATTATTATTTGGATCTAATTTATTCGGTTGCATGGTGGTGTTAAACAGCTAAATATATGGTACTCACATTTTCCATCTCCTCTAGAACACAAGGATTTTCTTGGAAATTGTTAAAAGCTCAGACATATAAGATCTGTAGCTTTTATGAATCTTGGAGGACACAGGAGGATGTTTTTCAGCTAGAAGGTCAATTCGTCTGGATATTAGAAAAAAAAGTATTCCTCCACTTAGTAGAATTTTTCCAGACAGCTGGTTTTCACATGAGGTGAAAGTTTAAATTTCTGTTTTGAGTGAAAGTAGTGGACGCTGGAGTAACAGAAAGATTGTTTCTGTTTGACGGCACACTTGAAATTCCATTCAGCTGCACTTTACTGGAAATATTTCTGTGAAGGTTCTCAGTCCAGGTCCATTTCACCATAGATGCCCTCCAGATCAAGATCAGCCAGACCCAGCAGGAACTGGAAATCCTTCTACCCTCTCCAATCTTAGAAGAGGTTTACAAGTTTGTGGACAAGGCTCAGCGTGCCCAACACTCTAAAGGAAAAGAAAGACAACGCAGGAAATTTCACACCTTGCTGTCAAAAACACACACTCCTCATCCTGAACCTACACAACCCAGAGAAGAAAACACACCTGATGCCAGTCAGGAGAAATGGGTTAAGAACTTTTCAGACAGGATTCTCACTGAACCTGAAAAGAGAGTATTAGCCAAAGGACTCAATTTTGCCATTTCTCCACAATAGTTGCCCATAGTGGACCTCATCACAGCCACAGAATCTGCCATACGGATTAATAAATTATCACAGACAGAAGCAGAGCAAATCAGGATGAAAGTCTCAGCCACGCTCTCCAGTGCCAAAGTCCCTCCATCCAACCTCACAATACAGGAAAAGAAGGCCGTCGCTTCCCTGAGCAATGACCACAACATCACTGTTTTACCAGCTGATAAGGGAAGATGCACTGTGGTCCTAAACACTACAGATTACCATACAAAGATCACTACTCTCCTCAGTGACAACAATACCTACGAAGCCCTAAAGCGAGACCCCACAAGCAGTTACAAAAAGAAAGTTATAGCTTGCCTTCAAGACTTTGAAAAGGGCAAAATTATTGACCGCCTTACATATCACCGCCTTTACCCAGGGGATGCCATACCCTGCATCTATGGACTTCCTAAGATCCACAAGGAAGCTGTCCCACTCAGACCCATAGTCAGTAGCATAAACTCAGCCACTTACAACATTGCTAAACCCCTTGCTACCATCCTTGCGCCTCTCGTGGAGAACACCCCACACCACATCAAGAACTCCACCGACTTCACCGACAAGGTCCAGAAACTTACCCTGGATCCAGATGAAACCATGGTGTCCTTTGATGTAGTCTCTCTTTTCACTTGCATACCCACCACGGAGGCCGTGGAGACTGTCAGAAAACGACTACAAGAAGACAGCTCCTTGGAGGACAGGACCAACTTCACACCCGATCAGATCTGCACACTGTTAGACCTCTGCCTCACCACTACATATTTTAAGTACAACGAAGGCTTTTACAGACAAAAACATGGCTGTGCCATGGGCTCCCCCGTGTCACCTATTGTAGCCAACCTTTACATGGAGGAAGTGGAAAGGAAGGCTCTTGGCTCTTTCAAAGGAAGAGTACCCAGCCACTGGTACAGATATGTGGACGACACCTGGGTCAAAATCAAGACACAAGAAGTGGAATCCTTCACTGTGCACATTAACACTGTGGATAAAAACATCAAGTTCACCAGGGAAGACACAAAGGACGACTGTTTGCCTTTCCTGGACGGCGCCGTGCACGTTGAAGAGAACAGCAAACTCAACATCGAAGTTTACCGGAAGCCCACACACACGGACCAGTACCTCCTCTTTGACTCCCATCACCCTTTGGAACACAAACTTGGAGTAATTAGGACCCTACACCACCGGGCAGAACATGTTCCCTCTAAGCCTGAAGGAAAAAAGAAGGAACACACACATGTAAAGGAAGCACTCAAAACGTGCGGCTATCCTAAATGGGCGTTCTTAAAGTCAGCAAAGAGGCACAGAAAAGAAGACCAGACACCAGCGAGGGAGGATAAGAAGGACAGACGCAACAACATTGTCATCCCCTATGTAGCCGGTGTATCAGAGAAACTCAGGAGAGTTTTCTCCAAGCATGACATCCCAGTGTATTTCAGACCCAGCAACACGCTCAGACAGAAACTGGTTCACCCGAAAGACAAAACGCCAAAACACAAACTTAACAATGTGGTGTATGCTGTACAGTGCAGCGAGGAATGCTCAGACCTCTACATTGGAGAGACCAAACAGCCACTTCACAAGCGCATGGCACAACACAGAAGAGCCACCTCCACAGGACAAGACTCAGCAGTCCATCTGCATCTTAAGGATAAAGGACACTCTTTCGAGGATGCCAATGTTCACATTTTGGACAGAGAGGACAGATGGTTTGAAAGAGGAGTGAAAGAAGCCATCTATGTCCACTGTGAGCGACCATCTTTGAACAGAGGCAGGGGGTTTACGACACCAACTCTCTGCCATCTATAATCCAGTTTTGAGATCCTTTCCCAGACGCCTTAACGCCCACTCACATCCTGGGCCATCTGACCTCAGGAATTCGCATGATAAGGTGGGGCCAGGTTTCACAATGAGCTCACCCGAAACTCTGGCTGATTGGGACCCACGCCCAGTTTCACACCTTGGCTCAGGTGATTAGAGGATCATCAGGGGGTCCTTTTGTCCCTCTGTGGGGGGTTACTCCCACTAGGTTTATATCTGGGACTCTCCACCATTTGACCTTAGAACTGAAGAAGCTTCTCGGATGAGAGGTGAAACGTCTTCAAGCAACTTAAAGAAGTCCAGACGCTTTTCTTTGCAAGCTCCTTTGACTTTACTGGAAATATTGCAAAAAAAAAAAGAAATAAAAAAAAAATGTCAAAAGCAAACTAGTCAGTGTAGAATTGCACTTAGTAACATGGGCAGACCCTTTATTCCTAAGCAGCAGCAGATCCACCATTGTGAGAGTTTTCGGCCAGTTAGAGGAGGTTTCACATGTGTTTGATGCTTCAGCTTTGGGTGCCGACATCTGCGTGTTTCTGCTACTTTCAGCTTTTGACACGGTTGCAACATTTCTGCGCCGATCATGTCTCGAGACACTGCGCATGGGTGGAAATGCGCTTTAACCTTGCTGCCCACTTGTTTAACCACCCACTCCCCAAAACTCCTCATCCTCAGTTGGATTAGCGGCCTAGCAAGCAGGTGCCGTTGAGTTTACCAGACCTTTGGCCTCTGCTTAGAGCTCTGTAAGCTGTGTGTGGGTTTAGCACAGCAACACTAACCCGTCCCTTACCCTCTTTTTTTTTTTTTTTTCCAGTGTCCTTCTTCGCTCACAGTTTGGCTTCCCCCAGTGGTTTGTAGTGCACGAGTGAGTGGCGAGAAAGAGGGAGACCCTGAGGTTGTGCCAGTCTGAAGGTGGAATGCGTTTGATTATACGATCTAATCCTCGCTGTAACATGCCTGCCGGCCAGGCGTGTGTGGGCGGCTGGTAATGGTGGTGGTAGATGGAAGGGGCGGAGGGGTTGTTGTTGTTGTTGGATGTTGCTCTCACACATCCCTCTGACACAGGTAGGCGATTCATCCCCGGCTGGAAGAGCTTCGGGCCAGAGTGGCAAGCGTGATTCACATCAATCCAAATTCACCTTCTTTATTTCCCCCACAAACCTTTTTCTTTTCAAGCACCACTTCTTCCTCTCTGGAACGCAGTTCTGCTTGGCACTAAACACCACAGCTCTCTGTGTGAATATGCATGTTTGTGTGTGTGTGTGTGAGTGTGGTTTAATCCCCTGCAACCCAAAGACCTTTCTTTCTTTCTTTTTTTTTTTTTCTTTTTTCTTTTTTGAAAAAAAGTGGATTTCAGTCGAGGAAGAGAGCCGAGCCTTTTTGTCTGTTGTTTTTTTATCCAGAGCTTGTGATGTCGGCCGCCCACGACCGCGGAGGATTCGGTCCAATCTGTGTTTACAACATAGACAGTGCTGACTTTTTGCTCTCTTCCAATTTTTCAATTATATGTCCTCTGGCGAATAGCAATTACAATTCACTTGATGGAATATGAGCATCTTACACCCCCACCCCACCCCCACCCCCAACCCCACCCCCCTTGTGTGTGCTGTGCTGTTGTGACGTGGATAAAAACACTTGTTATCTATAATATGACTACAATGTTCATGCCTCCCGATGGGGCTAACTAAACAGAAGCTTATCTATAACTCTGACACCACAATCCATCTCTGCCACGGACAGACGCTGTGCGTTAAACTGATGCAGAATGCACAGCTTTCTCGGGCCTCCCCACATGCTCAAATAAGCGTCGTTCTCAATTACTTTACATTGGATGTCCGATTTGTCTTACTGTCAAATTGAATTGCAACGGATGGTAAACTGATTGGAGTATATTGGATGGTGAGGCGAGTGACAGGCCGGCCCATTTACCGCACTGTGTATATTTTCTTTTGACACCTTATAACAAATGTTTATTTTGACAATTTATTCTGATTTAACTCGTCAAATTGTGGGTGTTCAGATCTAAATCATTTTAGTTCCTCAGTTACTTTAGATAGCCCAGCCCAAAGCTTGTTTTCAACACAGACCAAACCAGAGCTAATCTTACATCCAGGCTGATACTCGCTGTCCTTCAACGAGAATATCACCAAAGCAACTAGCTGTGCTCCTCCAGCTTATTGAATTTAATGCAAATATAGAGGAAGCAGTTTTTGCAGGTGCATTTCTATTTCTCATTGAACGTTATATTCCTTCTCAGAATTTTTGCTTCACTTTGTTCGCTTAATTGAAATTAATTGAGATTAAAATCTGGCGTGTTAATGATCAACGACATGAAACAACATTTTAAATTTCCCATAAAAACAACTTTTATTTATTTATTTCAGGTTACTACAATAATTTGGAACTTTTTAAATAAATTGTTACAAACAATACACAATAAAATGACATTTAATATAAAGTGTTATTTTCTCATTAGTTTTGCATCTAAAATCATTTTCAGTTTTAGATCTGAGTGGAGGTGATCCAGGATTGCTAATGTGATTACTGGAAGAACTCACCGACGCTGGAGGTGGGTGGTGTAGGAGAGGACTGCATCAATATGACTGATAACTAACTAGTAACTGAAAAAGGAACAGATTTAAAATCATAGGAACAAATTAAATGGTAATGACAAAATCTGAATTTCTTTTTAGAGGAAGGCCTTCAGTCACACTAACCCAGTTTGTTTAGATTTGATGTAGCGCTAAAACGGGGCCTAAAACTAATCAGACCAGCACTGGCCTTGTGAAAGGAAACTAAACCTTGTGCCATATTAATGTAATAATACAACAATATTGACAGAGACTCAAACTGTATTTAAGCCTAACTTCTAATTCTAGTAAATTGCCTCAGTTGTGTTATGTAGAACACAAGCTGAATAAATCGATCAATCAATAAATAAATGAGTAGTGCAAAAACTAATCGGCGTGGCCTCATATTTTCAAGTTACATTTGAATAACACACATTAAGCATACTTCAGTTTGCTTCACAAGACATTTCATAATATAACAAAAAGAGCAATTCTATCTTTTTCCATCTCCACGCTGAGATATTAGAAATGTTGAATTTGAAGTTATCTGCCACTTTTAAAAAGTGACTTCCTGTGTACTCAGTTCTCTCCAGATGTGACCACAACATTGAATGTGTTCCACAATGTTGTTTAGGATTGTTATACTGTGAGCATTGTGCTCTATTCTATTCAAATTCCTTTTTTAGGTTTTTAAATTTGTTATTTTGCCCCAGTGATGAATATAACAGCAGGATTGCCTTTAATGTGTAAGTGTTACATTTATTGTTGTTACATTATTGTTACATTTATTTACATTGAAGTCAATGTAAAAAATGGTGGGCAATAATAATTGATAAGACATTTGAGAATGACCCTGTCAATGTATGGAGTAAAAGTTAAAGGCTGCCAGTAAAACAAATACCCCAAAATATTTGCGTACGGGTACCTGAAAATTCCAATTAAGTACAGTATTTGTACGGATACTGCCCACAACTGCACAAGCACCATTCAGTAAGACGTATTGCATGCAAAAACACTGTCAAAGTTGAAATTACAAACAGTGTGTCTGTTTTCTAAATAATGAACTTTATATCTGAAGCAGAGCTCACAGGTCATGAGAATTTGAATGCAAGAAAAACTTTGATCTTGGAGAGTGGACACCTTTTGTCAAGAGAAAAATCAGTTTTTGTCCTGGTCAAACTGCAGCAGGAAGATCCACATTCAGATATTTATACTGTGAGCCCAAAGCTGCCACGCAAATGAAAAACCTTAGCTGATTGTAATAGAGGAGGTGGCGGCAGTCACCTGTTCACAGGCCGACTGGAGAGCTTCAGCAGCGACTGTCAGTGGCTGACAGAGAGCAGAAAGACACTTAAGATAATTGGCTCCCATCCCTCCCGCCGTCACCTGCGGTAAGGAATTAAAATAAGAAATGGGGGGAAATGATTCTAAGCTCTCACAGGTCGGCGCTG
The DNA here is from genome assembly GCF_057382095.1 of Aulonocara sp. 'chitande type north' Nkhata Bay. NCBI lineage: Eukaryota > Metazoa > Chordata > Actinopteri > Cichliformes > Cichlidae > Aulonocara > Aulonocara sp. 'chitande type north' Nkhata Bay. The sequence goes on from NC_141345.1 coordinate 8,619,873, forward strand.
AATCATAAATCAGCCGTCACTCATCGCTGGCGGAGAGCAGCTCAGATGAATCATCTTCTCTCACCTTTCCTTTTCTCTTTTTTAAAGCCCAGCCATCTCAGTCATTAGCTCTCCTGGCCTTATGAGAGGTGTGAAAGTGTGTGTTTGCGTGTGTGTGTGTGTGTGTGTGTGTGTGTGTGTGTGAGTGAGTGAGTGAGTGAGAGAGAGAAAGAAAGAACACATGCCAGGATGATCCTTAACTGTAATAAATGTCAGATGACAACTCAGCTAGCCAGACTGTGTGAACGCTGCCAACCCGGTCAGAGCAGTGAACAGCCGGGGGACAAACGACATCCACGCTCATGTGTAAAGTGGGAATGGGGGTTTGCGTGGAGGGTGTCTCTCCTGATGGATGATATGCTCCTGGCGTATCTGAGGAGGTGACGGGAGGGCAAAGGAGAAGATAATGACATGTACAGTATGTCTGGAGACTGATCTCATGGAGAAATCCCCCTGTTAGCCCTGTTTGGTGACTTTGATGTCATGTCAAAATATTCAAGTCAGAAATCTTTTCTGGAAGACAAAATCACAGAGATCAAAACCACAGGGGCCTTTAAAAAAGAAGCACACACATATATACAGTATGTAGTCACCGATAAGGTGCACAGCTGAGGTGTTCAGCTGTGCAGTCAAGAGTCTAAAGTCTTAAACCTCATACTTTAAGACCTGTTCTTTATTTCTCAATGTAATAATTTGGCAACTTAGAATGTACCACTTAGCAGGGTGAGAACCTGGGGGAGCTAACGAGGTGGACTGAGTCATGGCTGAAGTGTGGTGGCACTGAGGAGAGTGGACAGAGAGGGGTTAGAATGTTTCAAAAAGGATCTCTTAGGTGACTGTGGCTTTTAATTGAGGGAGTGGCTTACATTGCAGGTGGATTTAGAGTTGCTCTGAGGGAACAAGGTGTATCTCTGGGTGAGCTGGGCAGAGTGGAATGGCTGACCTGGGTTCTGAGAGATCCAGTGAGCAAAAGGTGGCAGGAGGGCAGGCAGGTGTAAAGCTGGAAGCTTCCCAAGAGATGGCATGTGAAGAGCTGAGAGTATGGATTGGAGTCCAAGAAATGGGCAAGGCCTGAGGGCTAAGCCGTGACGTGATCCAAAGAGTGAAGTTAGTTGATGAGACTATGTCAATGCTGGTCTTAAATATCTGAGACTGATTGCTTCAGACCAGCTCCAGGTGGGTTGCACAGGTGAGGGAATGATAGCCCCACCCAGGGGTTGATACAGGTGAATAATGAGTAATAATAATAATAATAATAATAATAATAATAATAATAAGGTGAGTAATCGAATACATGTACCGGCGTTACGTATTTAAAATACAAAATATGAGTAACTGTATTCCATTACCGGTATTCAGAATACAGTTACTTTGTTGAAATAAATGGATTACACAGCGGTCTTTTCCTGTTTCATATGTTAGGCTATGCCATCTATTTTTGGTAATTCCACACCGGTGGAAACCCAAACAAAACACGCATCAAGAGGCTCTAATGCCTGTGTCCTAATCTCGCGGCCCATGTCACCCCCTACTTGTGGCCTGCATAATGACGTTAAATTTTAATTTTTTTAATTACGAGCCCGCCAGAGGTCTCTTTACAACGGTTCGGAGCTGCAAACCTGTTTTCTATACGAGATCGATGCATAAAGTGCGGCCTTACCTACTGTCCACCCTACTGTTACTCATTTTATATTAAGATTTAAAAATCTAGTTGGTATTGGTATGGCGAGTAACCTTCAGTAACAGTAATAAATCACACAGCAATAGTACATTCATGTAGTTGTAAAAAGCTTGATAATTGTTACGTCTCCTCGAGGGCAGGAGGGGATAACACAACAACTCCGGAAACTCGGTACAGGTGTTATGAAAAAGGTTTAATGGCAGCGCTCTCACAAAATAAATAACCCAGATTCAAACAACAAATGTGGGGGGAAAAGGGACAGTTAGGATGTGCCAAAACAAAAAAAAAAAAACACCAAAAAGACAAAACCAAAACTTAGCTGAGCTGAGCTATTATCCTAGAAAAGCAACAAGCAGGAGAGAAAGACCCTAAACCTCAACTTAAAACAAGCTCAAAATTACATGGGTGGCACCAACCTACTTGCCTAGTGTTTCTAACAAAAAGACTCCACGCGAGTAAGTGTATGGGGTCCCCAAACTTACCTAGTCCACTTTACTCCCAGCACAATCATCAAACAAAAGCAAGACAGCAGGAAAACCGCCACACATGTGCCAAACAATTCAAAGGAGGGAAGAGACCCAGCCACAAGTGAGTCTCCTTATCAAGGTGTTCACTCCTGGTTTGTCCAATCAGGGCCTCCCTCCTCTAATTAGTTGGACGTCCCCAGATTGACATCAGCCTGCAGTCTGCGACCTAAGGGAACGGCAAACAAAAGGAGAGGGAAAGAAAACATGCAGCCTGCAGACACGTAACAATAATATATTAAGTAATCCAAAGTATTCAGAATCAGAGATGGGCAGTAACGTGTTACTTGTAACTTTTTTCAAGTAACGAGTAAAGTAAGAGATTACTATTGCAAAAACGGTAATTAGATTATCGTTACTTTCCCGTAGGAACGCTGCGTTACTGCGTTACTAAAACCGTGATTTTTTTGCGAGAATGTCTCATGACAGTGACGTAAGCAAGTGCGACATTCGTGATAACAGCTGTGTGCAGATCAACAATGTATAACATATCGAGTGCGGGAGAGAGTATGAGCGTGCAGCGTTTAAAGCGTGGAAGCACTGACCTTACTTTAAGTTTGATTCCATAAAAAGTGACAAAAACATTAGCGTCCGTTGTGCGTGGGAAGAAAACTTCTTTTTACAGCGAAAAAAAACCCCTAAACTTCCGAGCAAGCACCGAGTGCGCTACGATGTAATGGGAAATTCACAGAGAAACTCGCGGATTCTTCAACTGACCGCGGCACACCTGCACCAGGGTAAACCTCCGCCTACCCTACTCCTGCTTTACAGGTGAAAATAGAGCAACAGGACCGCTGAGTCTTTGACTTTATTTATTTTCTGCTGTGTTTTACTTGCATCTATTTGAAAGACTGAGTGTAAACACAAAAAATATTTTATTTTATGTGCTGGAATGTGCAGAAAATAGGTTTAAATGTTAAACTAATTTATTCAAGTCAGAGAATGTTGCATATAATTTAATTTTTGCTTGATGCATAAAGTTAAAAGATTAAAACTGATAAAACAAGTTAAAAAAATATACTTTTCCATTTGATTACATTTTATATGATGGATTATGAAGAAAAAGAAGAATTGGGCTGAAAGATCTATCGCTCTATCACCTATTCAGGTTGTAAATCGTGTTTTTAAAAAGTAACTAGGTAACTAAGTAATTAATTACTTTTGAAAATAAGTAATCAGTAAAGTAACAGGATTACTTTTTGGGGGGAAGTAATCAGTAATTAGTTACTGATTACTTTTTTTCAAGTAACTTGACCAACACTGTTCAGAATACCTTACTCTCACTGAGTAACGTAATGGAATATGTTACAAAATACATTTTCGGGCATGTAATCTGTAATCTGTAGTGGAATACATTTTAAAAGTAACCTTCCCAACACTGTTGGTAGTGATCATAACTCAACAACTGATACAATACTTTTGGAAATGTGGGTGATCGTGGCTCAAGAGTTGGGAGTTGGCCTTGTAATCGGAAGGTTGCCGGTTCGAGCCCCGGCTTGGACAGTCTCGGTCGTTGTGTCCTTGGGCAAGACACTTTACCCGTTACCTACTGGTGGTGGTCAGAGGGCCCGGTGGCGCCAGTGTCTGGCAGCCTCTGTCAATGCGCCCCAGGGTGGCTGTGGCTACAATGTAGCTTGCCATTGTGAATGGGTGGATGACTGAATGTGTAAAGCGCTTTGGGGTCCTTAGGGGCTGATAAAGCGCTATACAAATACAGGCCATTTGCTTTTGGAAATTTTTCATACAAATGAGACAGGAAAAAATAAAGAAATAGTGGTATGTTATGGTTAAAAGGTCAAAGTTCAATTATTAGCTGACATGGGAGTAGTAATTCAGTATTGGCAGTAATTCTTGTCAAGTTAGTTTGAATGTTTGTTTTAATGTCTTTTTAGACAAAAGTGAAATCTAAATGAAAAGTCTAAGAGACTGCATCGTGAACCGTCAGACAGCTCAGACAAATGAAGCAGAACACAGAATCGTCTATTTAAAACAAACAAACAAATATTTCATTATATCAGCCCTACATTTAATGAATATAGAACAGCTATATGAGTATATCTAAACCAAACCACAACCAAACAGGATTCCTGCCTGCTGAGGAGATGAGAGAGATTGAGATGAGAGAGATTCATATGAACCTGATGGGAAACCAATTTTGAGCAAAGGGCATTTGGCTAAAGTTACCTTCCCATTCCAGTTGAAAGAAAAATTACAACCATGCATGCAGAGTACAATCAGGGAAATGTAGCTACAGCTTTAAAAGTTCAACATATCTAGATTGCAGTAGCAAAGCAGGAGACAAACAGGAGAGACATTATCTCTGAGTCCAGAAGTGGATCAGTGAACACACACTAGGACAGCTGACTGTAAGCAGAACATCCTCAAAACATTTCCATTTGTTTTGCAATTTCCAAGTGATGTCATGCTTTAAAACTAGCTGCACAAGATGATGAATGACTCCTCATGTCTCAGAGAGAGATGAAGGGAACTTCCTAAACTCTGACCCACATGGGACAATCCCAGTGAATCCCAGTGTCCTCCGCGGTCATGGTGGTTACCACGATTGCTGCAGGCACACTAAACTACTGTGAATGGAATAATTAAACTGAGGTTGCACTGCGATGCCTTATCTGTGATGTGTTTACGGTTTTCATTACCAAATTGAATGAATTAGTGTAACTTATAACTTATCTTTTAGATGAAGAGGGGCAGTGACTTTGTTGGGCAGACCTGGATCCCTGAAGCTCGTCCATAAATAACACTATTATTATTATTACTATCCGTCAGTCACTAGGATGAAGACTGCCGTACTGCTTTCTTTTCACATCCTCATTTCTGTGCTTAACAGCATTCCAACCAAGACATCCAAGGACTGTGAGGGTCCTGAAGTGCAGCCTGTAACCTCAGGTCATTCCATGTGGTTTCTTTTGATTACTGCTCCTGCCTCTCCATTGGTGGACCTGAGTTGGTTGGCTCTCTTCAGTGGTTGGAGCTGCCGTTGGAGACATTATGGTTCACCAGGAGAGGGTGCTACTATAGCTCACCTGGTTGAGCAGGTACCTCATATCCTGCAACCCTCTGTAGAGGCCTGGGTTTGAGTTTGTCCCAGCGCCTCCCACTCCCTCTATATTTAATTTCTTTTAATTTTTTGAATTAGCTGATTTTCCCCAAATTTTTTGTGTGATTTTAACCGGAACGTTTTTGCTGAGGTAAGTGATTTAATAAGTCTGCGTGGTATGTTGTTTTTAGTCTTTTTCCTGAGAAACAGGTTAAAAGTCATTATTAATTCTGTGGACATACAGGATAAAAACTTGCAGCTTTTATCTGTTTATTTATGTACGATCCCCAGTATTATTATCAAGCCCATTTATCCATGCATCACTTAGTCATTTTAAGTAAACATTGAAACCAGTGTGAGTCATTTTGACCCCAATATAAAATAATAATAAACACGCAACCATCCAGCCCAAACATCTAACCTCTCCAGCATGTCTTCAGTCTGCCCAGCCTCCTCGTAGGATGTGCTTCAAACAAAAGGCAGGAGGTTTAGGAGGCGCTCGTGAGGCAGATGCACGTAACATGTAGAGGTGTAGCGGCCCTACTGTGTACCTCCTAAATCACTGAGCTCCTCACTCCATCTCAGAGAAAGCCCAGACACACTTCAGAGGAAAATCATTTCTAGTCGTATCCAGAATCTCACTCTTTCAGTCACTACTGCACTTCACTCAGACCTCGTGAGCATAAGTGAGGGTTGGAATATAGACTGACTGTAAATCAACAGCTTCAAGGTCAGCTCTCTCTGCACAACAACGTTGCAGCAGATGCTGCACCAATCTTTCCGTCTGCTGCCGCAGTCTGACCTGACTTGTGAACAAGGAGTGATCACTACACCTTTGTCCATCTGATAATCCATGGCCTCAGATTTGGAGGAACTGAGTCTCATTCGATTCATTTCATACTCAGCTGCAAACTGCTCCAGTCCAGTCTATGAAGTCAACAGAACACCATCACGTGGCATCTTTATCAGGTCGACCTTCCTACTGGACAGTTACATCAACAGATGGAGTTTTTGTCACGGCCAGGCGGATCAGTTGCACGCTGATCAGCACTCTCTATCTGTTTCTCTCTCTCTTCCTCCCTCTCTCCTCTTCTCTCTCGCCGGGGCGGAACTCACTGTGGGTTCACGCCCTCGGGAGATGAGACACCTGGGTCTCATTAAGATGATCAGCATTTAAGCCAGGAGGTGACTGCTGTTCGTCGCAGGATCATTGTCTACCACGCGTTAGTAAAGCCAAGCTACAGCAAGTCAAGTTAAGTGTGTTTCCTTTGTGCGTTATATTTAACCCCGTCTCCCTGTCCACAGAGCTCCCTGGATTTCCCCCCCGTGTGATTCCCGAGTGGCAAGTGTTGGAGTGAGAACCTGTGATCGTGTGTGTGGATGATCTGAAGAACGCGTGCTTTTCCCCTGGACTTCCCTGGAGCCCATTCTTCCTCACGCAGCTGTACATAGCACTCCCCCCGCACCTTCTTGTATATACACCTGGGGAATTGTAAATAAATCTTTCTTGTGTGCATCTGAGCCCGGAGTCCTGCACTTGAGTCCTCCTCCAAACCGTAACAGTTTTCCTCAGTCTCAGGAAGGTGATTGCTGCTCAGTTTGGGGATAGTAATGTAGCAGTGTGAGCTCTCATTTTCATGTATGGCATGTCTAGATTATAGCCCAGCTATTTCAGGTACAGTATATACAGCTATGTCTCCAACTGCGTGATCATTTTAAGTTCCCACATGATAAGGATAGCAATCACAGTCTTCTTTAAGAGTGTCCCTACCCCCTGGATACTATGCAGAACTCTAATTTAGGACTATTAGGTGAAAAAGTAGTTGAATTTATTAAAACTATAAACCGTGAGTCCCTCTGTGGCTCAAACAATTAGTATTTTTAAAAAGCACCAATTAAAGCAGAAATAGAAAACTGTGATTCCACATCACTGGAACCAAACTGCCTGGCAAAGTCTTAAAGAAAACTGGAACGATAGGAAAAAAAAATGCATTGGAAATACGACAAAAAATATACCTCTGGAATCGGCGAGGAGCACAATCGGTAGGATGAGGGTTACACCGTGGAAAACGTTTTCATCCACTTCAAAGAACTTTTGAGAAATTTGGAGATGCCATCACAGCATTGACCTTGGACAACATCAGTAGACAATAATTAGGAAGTGATGATGAAATCAAAGCTAAAAAAGCTGTTAACAGAAGATTTACAGTTGGATTCAGAAAAAAATAAAGGAATAAAAACATTTTTCTTACAGCAGTCAGTAGATGTAAAAAAACAATTGCAATCTGACCGAGATCTGGAACTAAAGCACTGAGCTCTGGTTCTGTTTGATCAAAACATAATGTCAATAAAGATTAATTGAATTGAACTGAATTGCGAGACAGAATAAGAGAGTGGACAGAGGAGAGGGCTGTGTGTGTCTGTGTGCGGTCTGAGTGTGTGAAGCCTCTCATTCAGCCTCTCCTGACCTCCTGCCTTTATTTAAGCGCTGAAAGAGGCAATTTGCCTGCAGTCCGCCTGCGTTCTCCTCTTGCCGCTCTGTCTGAAGTAATCTGCCATTTCAGACCCATTTTTACCTGATTGCTTCGTCAGAAACGAAGTGACACCGAGGTCACGCGCTCGGATCGGAATGTAGATGCAACACAAACACGGAACACCCACAGACTGAAAATGAGGAGCGGTCTGAAGACAGACGAACAAGAAAGAAAACACTTCTGACATTCGCAGTGCACAGTGGAGCTGATAAAATGTCATGTGTTTCTGAGGAGGTGGGGGCACTCTGCCGGCAGATAACCTCTAGCTCATCATTCTGTCCAGATAAAAGAACGGGCAATTCTTAACCATCCATTTTTTACTATATTCAAGAAAAATGCATCAATTATACGTCTACTGCTCAATTGTTCCTTCTCGAGACTGTCAACACATGAAAGAATTTCCCCAATCTGACACTTTATATTTGTTTTAAATAGTGCTGTCAGTGTTAATCTTGTTAAAATGATGTTAACGCCATAACTGCATTAACGTGGCAAATCTCCGTTAGCGAGTGAGCACGGTCAGCTGGTTGACAGCACTAGTTTTAAAATATGATGAGCAAAGGAAGCTAAAAATTATATATGTATATGGCCTTTTTTTCTTTTTGCTTAAACATTAAAAGCATTGCTCAATATTTCGAACATTACTTTTTAGTCTGAACAACTGGTTAACTTACAGAAAAAAATGGAAAAAAATGGAAAACACAAGCAAGTTAAACCAGATAAAATCATAAAGGGATTACTGCAATATTCACAAACTACACACCGAGGTGTAGCGATTATTAATAATTTCCACAAAAACACAAAAAAGTAGCCAAGATATGTTTTACAATGTCGGAATGGATGTAATCACTTAATTCATAATGGAAAATTATTTTCCTAACACACAATTTTCAGCTTATTCCACTTTCATTCTTACAAGTATATCTCACTGAGACATGGGGCTCAACAGCAACCTGTTTTTAATTTCTATACAAAACTACAGCATGTTAAAACACACTGTAGTCATTACAACTCATATAACCAACCAACTGCAAAAACACAGCTACAATTAAAATAACATGCAGCAACAATTAAACGTTAAGAACAGGAGCAGCCATCTAATGATGTTTCTTCATTGTCCTGAACCCTTCAGTTCAGTTAGCTTGTACAACTTCAGGTCCTGTTGTAATTTGTTCCAAGTATAGGGAGACCATTGTAAGACAGTTTTGTACATACTGAGGGAACAGTCAATGTAATAAAAGCTTGTGAGCGGAGGCTGCAGTTACTCTGGTGACATATAGAAAGTTGGATACGCTGGCAGTAAGCCAATTACTGATTTATAAATGAGAATATCCATCCATCCATCCACCCATTCGCTTCCGCTTTTTCAGGGTCGCGGGGGGCGCTGGAGCCTATCCCAGCTGTCATAGGGCGAGAGGCGGGGTACACCCTGGACAGGTCGCCAGTCTGTCACAGGGCCAACATACAGGGACAGACAACCATTCGTACTCACTTTCATTCGCACATTCACACCTAGTGACAATTTGGGTTATCCAATTAACCTATCCCCACTAAGTGCATGTCTTTGGACGGTGGGAGGAAGCCGGAGTACCCGGAGGGAACCCACGCAAACACGGGGAGAACATGCAAACTCCACACAGAAAGACCCCGGCCTGATGTTGGAATTGAACTCAGGACCTTCTTGCTGTGCGGCAACAGTGCTAACCACCGTGCCACCGTGCTGCCTTTAAATGAGAATATACAGATGCAATAGTCTGTGTGTGGACAGTGAAGGCCAGAGTATAAAGTATAATAACATCCTCACATCCTGTGATGAATCTCAGTGCTCCATGAAAAACAGCGTCCAACAGGAGCCTTCATATAAATATTGTCACCATAATCAATGTGAGGCAAGAAGGAAAAACATGATTTGTTTCTATATCTGAGCTTTTAAATATGAATTTCAATATGTGACATCTGTTTTTTAGCCAATATGAGCTCTTAGTTTTGTCTGCAGCAGCAACGAGAAGCTATTGTCATCAAGCAAACTCTGACAGAGTCACTGTACACTCCCTGCCCAGCACCAAACCACAGACACATAAGAAGAAAATGGAACATTTAGTGGCTAAAACAGCAGATAGCTTATTTAGCAGGTAATGGAAACCAAACTGTGGCTTGAATAGTGAGTACTGGACTTTCATCAGGTGGGCTGATGGGCTGCTTGCATTCCTCTCTGATCACGATGTGTCTGCTGGATACACAAATAGTTCTTTTTTATGTTTGCCTGAACAGTTTGTTCTGCTGCCCTCAGGTGGCCACAAACAAATCAATAGAGCTTTAAAGGAAGCTGAAGCCACATGCAGTGGTGCACCTGTATCCACTTCAGAACAAACAGATTTACACCTTATTTATCAGCACAGCCAATCACATTACAGCCTTTATATAAACTGTGATGCTTACTGTGCACAGGGACTCGTCGGCTTTGAAGGCGCTGCCTCCTCGACAAAATGACAAACTCTGGGAGTAAGTATCACGCTTCAGAAACAAGCCTCCCTTCTCTTGTATTTTACAAGCTATAAGCAGCATATTTACAATAAAAAAGATGCATATATATCACTTACAAATATAGTACGCAATAAGAAAAGTGAAATAGCCAAAAACCTTCATTGCTGGTCAGAATGATAGAAGGTAATAAGGAAATGCTGTAGACATAATGTTAAGGGAGCCCATTACACTGGCAGATGGAAGGCGTGTTGATAGGGGACAAATAACTCATTCCAATGTAGAACGCAGCAACACTGCAACATAAAAAGACTGCTTTGGAAATATATGTACTTTCTATTACTTCATTTAAGAAAAAAATGCCCCCACGAGCGCTCTATAATATTATACAGTGACTATTACTGATGCTGATCAAAGATGACTGTCTCTGGAACTGTTCGGAGATGGCATATGATTGAATAAATGATCTTGGTCATCTTTTGTATGTACTGTATATATATATATATATATATATAGCCCTGGCTAGTGGCTAGTGGATCTGAGGGCAGTCCATAGCAGAACAGTGGTCCAGTAACCATCACGGTGGCAGACATCCAAGCAAGGGTCTCTAGACCCCCTATGGTTCACGCCTACTGGCTGAAGAAGCTGACTGCACTCCATGAGCGTCTGGCAGCACAACACTAGAGGCCAACTCCAAGCCCATAGCACAAGTCACCATCAAGTGCGGGATCTACCAAGGAAATGTTCTGTCCCCACTGCTGTTCTGCATAGGCCTGAACCCCCTCAGTGAGATCATTGACAAGCCTGGCTATGGATACCGACTACGGAACGGAGCAGTTGTCAGCCACCTCCTGTACATGGATGACATCAAGGTGTATGCCAAGAGTGAACGAGACATCGATTCACTGATCCACACCACCAGGATATACAGCAATGACATCGGAATGTCGTTCGGGCTGCAGAAGTGTAGTCGGATGATAACAAAGAGAGGGAAGGTAGTCAGAACTGAGGGGATCGAGCTACCAGAAGGCAACATTGCAGACATAGAGGACAGTTACAAGTACCTGGGGATCCCGCAGGCGAATGGGAACCATGAAGAGGCAGCTAGGAAAGCTGCAATCACCAAGTACCTGCAGAGGGTCAGGCAAGTCCTGAGGAGTCAGCTGAACGGTAAGAACAACACCTACGCCCTGCCCGTGATCAGGTACCCTGCTGGTAAAATAAGTTGGCCAAAGGAGGAGATAGAAGCCACTGACATAAAGACAAGAAAACTCCTTACCATGCATGGAGGGTTTCACCCCAAGTCCAGCACCCTGAGGCTGTACGCTAAGTAGAAGGAAGGACTGGTGAGTGTCAACACCACAGTCCAGGATGAGACAAGGAACATCCACGAATACATCACGAAGATGGCCCCAACTGACAGCGTGCTCAGTGAATAACTCAGGCAGCAGAAACCCAAGAAAGAGGAGGGAGACGAGGAACCATTATGGAAGGACAGGCCCCTGCACGGTATGTACCACCGGCAGATAGAGGAGGTGGCTGAACGCCATAACCAAGTGGCCGGCATAGTATACAGAAACATCTGTGCCGAATATGTCCTGGAAGTTCCGAGGTCAAAATGGGAGGTGGAGAATGACCGAGCTAAGATCCTGTGGGACTTCCAGATACAGACGGACAAAATGGTGGTGACTAACCAACTGGACATAGTGGTGGTAGACAAACAGAACAAGACGGCCGTAGTGATCGATGTAGCGGTTCCGAATGACAGCAACATCAGAAAGAAGGAACACGAGAAGCTGGAGAAATACCAAGGGCTCAGAGAAGAGCTCGAGAGGAAGTGGAGGGTGAAGGTGACGGTGGTCCCCGTGGTAAGCGGAGTACTAGGTGCGGTGACTCCTAAGCTAGGCGAGTGGCTCCAGCAAATCCCGGGAATAACATCAGAGGTCTCTGTCCAGAAGAGCGCAGTCCTGGGAACAGCTAAGATACTGCGCAGGACCCTCAAGCTCCCAGGCCTCTGGTAGAGGACCCGAGCTTGAAGGATAAACCGCCCGCCGGGGCGAGGTGGGTGTGTGTGTATGTATATATATATATATATATATATATATATATATATATATATATATATATATATGAACTATATGATATGATCTCTTGTAAATTCCTGGTGTTAAAGAGCCCATCAATAAGTCTGCAGCGGCGTTTGTCTTATTAGGATTAGTTATATTAAACATCACATCCATTTTTGTGGAGACTGATCACAGCTGCTCCATCACAGCTGGTTCACATAGAAATCAATCATCACATACATAATGAGAGAGTTTTTAAAGTCGCTTTGAGAAATGAGATTATACATGTTTGTCAGGACAAAAATACCCAGAAGCTGGCTTTTATCTTTAATAAACTGTAAATCTTTGTGAAAAAAATGAATGTTCCTAATTATTATCCTGTATTTTCTCCATTTATAACAAGAATCCAGAGATTTCTGGTCTGGAATTTTTTTACAGACAGTAAAAGCAGAGGTGATTCAGCATAATGGATTATTTAGATACAATGTGTCACCGGAGGCTCTATAATATGTAAAAAACAAAACGTATTATGTAATGATTTCTTTAAAGAACACGGAGCACATCGGGACCTAATGATACTGGAGTAAATTAATTTTAAACAAGCACACCTACACAGTCAGATACTGATTCACAACCTGTCTAGTTTACAGATAAGTGCGGGACAATTTGTTTACATGCATCTTCATATCCTGGATGCTAATGGCCTTTGTGTAAAAATGGACAAAAAACAGCCGAATATTGCCATGGAAACCATCCAGGAAACAGAAGGCAGTGCTGTGGAGCAGAGGGCAGCCTATTCCCGTTAGCATACAACAGTGAGGCCAATAATAGGCTGCTGCAGACACAAGACTGTTTATACAACAGTGCATGATGTCCATACTGTGGACAGATGAGATTGCATAATGAAGCCACAGAGGATATACTCCACTCAGCATTCAGTTTTAATTCCCGAGTATGTTCAGAATCAACATTAAATTGCCGCTCTGGTGTTATAACAGCCTGCAATCGTTCAAAGCGGATGGCTCACGTTTGGTGTTCCGGTTCACGGGTTTGAGGTCAGCTCTCTTAAATCCAGTCAAGCTAGTCCACAGAGGAAAGCCTTTTCACTGTGGAGCATTTGTGATTATGTTTGTGTTTGATGCCCTTAAATGCTGTTTGTCACAGCTGGAATCACTCAGGCCACGTTGGTTCTTTGTCTCATAATAACGTCATTATTTTAGTTTTCCATTGGTGGTGGGCTTGTTTCACTGCATTCCCTCTTATTTAACCACTGTTTTTAGAAAAGGTCAAAACTGAGATCCCTGCACATATTTAAAGACTCCAAATGTAGACTTATTTCTGAACATGCCATTTCTCTACATATTCATGATAACGCTGCACATAATTATCTACAACAGTACTGCATCTGTTGCAGTCAGATCCTGTTTCCTGAGGGTTCCCGATGAACTGTTGAAAAACAGCTCCAGACTGAAAGATAATCTGTTCTACATGCAGGAGTGGCCAAAAGTTTTGGAAGTGGCACAAATGTTGTTTTTCATTCACTGCTGCTTCAGTTTTTCCACAAATATATTTTAAGCATTTTTCTCTGATACAATGAAGAACAACAATGAGCGTGGACTCCCAAGCCCGGGTAAATGGACAGGGTTGAGCCAGGAAGAGCATCTGGCATAAAATCTTGGCCAAATCAAATATGTGGATTATAAAGAATACTTTCCATACCAGATTGGTTGGAGGGCAGGTTAACAATGACCCCCTCCCGTACCGTTAGCCAACAGGGCAGTGATGGAAACTGTGCTACTGTCGGCCGAAGACAAAGAAAGAGGAAAGGGGAAAGGTGTTTAAGGAGGCAGTGAGGGAGATGGAAAGGCAGCAGTGTGAGAACAGTAAGTCTGAATTAAGAAAATATGCTTGGTAGAAGGAGACAAGGAAGTTGGAATTGCAATGTATCAGTATGCAGTGACAGAAAAGCAAGCACAGTAGACAGTCCTGGAGAAGGATCCTGGGATATGAAACTTTTATTGGCAGGTAAATCTAAATTGTTTTTTTTTTTTTTTTAATGTAGTGGTGCCACTATAAAAACATTTGGTCACGACTGTATAATTTATTTTTCTTTTTTTTTACCTGTCCCATTTGGATCTTCAGCCATCAGAATTGTTGTCTGAAGGCCAAGAAAGATGGCAAGCAGATTTACTTTACCAAGTGGATCCTCATGGCCTTGCCATATTGGTCCATTTGATTGATCTTTATTATAATTATGTTTTTATTTGATTTGATTTTCGGTTGTTACAGACAGGACAGACATGACTGGGGGATAGGACAGGGAGAAAGAATGAAACAAAGAGAGGGAGAGAAAGAAAAACAGAGAGGAGAAGAGATGGTGAGAAAGCAGGGAGGGAAAAAAAGAAAAACAAACTTAACACCTGGATCATCTGTATGGAGATAAGAAAAAACAGAAGAGATAACAATCAAGAAAGAGCAACATAATAAATACAAAATCATCACAATAAACTAGCTAACAGTAGATAACAGTAGATACTAAATATTATATGTTATTGTGCAGTATGCAAGCTCGACAGCACACAATGTGCTTTGAGGTAACAGCCAAGAAAGGTGTAGTTTGTGTCTGTGAACACCTGTGTGTACACCTGTGTGCACACCTGTGTGGATCAGCACGCTTGTATTCGAAAGGTTTCTTCATGTAACAATCTGCTAGGGAGTGTGGGGAGCCAAAGGCCCGTCCCCAGGGCATGAAGCAGGTATGGAGGAGATCCAGGGCCCAGACATCCAGAGGCCCCAGAATATGAGGACCCAAGGAGGACCACCAGGGGGGCAACCGTGCCACCCTCCTGGAAAGAGCTGAGGAGAGCCCCAAACGAAAAGTCTCCCAGCAGCCACGGAGCAGAGGCCAGTGGGGGTTGCAGTGACGTGCCTGCGGGCTCTGCCGGCAGCCAGCTGTGCCAGAGAGGACCGGGCCTCAGGCCCTCAGCCCCCCCCCCCCCCCCCCCCCCCCCCGAGGGCACCCCCCCCTTCCAGCGCCTGTGGTTGGGTCACAACCAGAGGCGCTACGACTGTATAATTTCTAATATGTGGTCAGTTCATTGAGGTTTCATTTATGCACAGCTCTTTTTTCTGTAGATGTCTACAGAGTGCTATGAACATATCTACAATAGTGGAAGAGTAGTGCTCTGAACAGACTATCATAGTGAACAGTGTAAGTACGTACTATAACAGAGACTATGCTATGTCACTATAGCAGGACTCAGCGTGAGCATTGACTCAAATATGAACTCTTCTAAGGAGTTCATATTTGAGGACACTAAAGTGCCCAGATCCTGTGTCTGCAAAGGAAGGTCAAATCATCAGCCCTCCAAAACCATTACTGACAAGATTTATGAGGTGTTTTGTTGGTTTTTGCCAAACATGACCACTGTGTTTTGTTTAAATTGAACTTTTCCATCGTAAGATTTTTCTTATTAGGGAGAAGATTCTTTCTAATACTAACCCTTTCAGTCAAGCCAAACACTTGAGCGGGTGCACAAATGTCTGACAATGTACAATTACTACAACAGAAAAGTAACTAAAGTTCATTTAGTTCAGTTTTGAATAAGCAGCTGTTTATCCTTATTACAAATATAAGTCCTATCCCCATATGTGCAGGATATCAGCAGTATACTGTATATAAACTGGTCTCATGGCATTTTGTAATATGGTCACAACCTTTAATTCATTGATTCGCTTTGCTGGACATGAATATTCAATATTTTTCAAGTTCCTAAACATGAATTTCCCTGAACATGACCTTTCATCAGCCTGCTCTCACATGTACTGATTAAAAGGCAAGGAAACCCTACATTTGGATGTTGGAGGGCTGGAGGGGGAATTAGATGTGTCGACTTTCACACCAGAGAGCGGAGTTTGAGAATGTACATCAGTTTTTCACACATCATTTTTTGTTTTTTAAATATGTTATTAACTATAAATGTGTTACTCGGTTAAGCCATTAAAAACTAACTAAGTTAGGCATTGAACACAAGGTGTAGAAAATATTATGGTTTGGATTAACATACAACAGCATCCATGTCTTTTAAACATGTGATCTCCTGGTCACATGCAAGGTCTCACCTCAATGTTTTCTCTAAAAAGACATGAGCAACATATTCATACATAATGTATGTAATCATGTCATGTGATTCAACAAAGTGAAGTTAACTCTGAACTTTGGTTAACAAACAGAATTCCTCTGAAACTTCCTCAAACCAATGAGCACCATATTTCCTGCATGCTGTATGCACTCATGTTTTCCAAAACATTTTTTGTACTACTTAGCTTTGTTGTTTTTGAAGAAGTTGTTGTATCTCATTAATGTAAGTCTCTCAAAGCGTTCACTTGACAGTCTGTTCCTTCTGGGTGTAAGCACAAGATTGCCGAGGCTAAAAAGCCTTTCGACTGGTGCGCTTGATGGTGTGGCTGTGTTGTACCTCAGTGAAATGGCCTTAATCCTGGGAAACTGGCTAAGACCACCCAGCTCAGACCCAGCAGATTTCAAATATTCCATCACCTCTGTTTCAGCAGAGTAGGTACAGTCGTCCTCCTCAAATGAAAAAAAGTCATAAGTGGAGTCAGCAAGGTTCTTGTGATCTTGAGCAGGTTGTTGGTCTTCAAGAGACAACCCACGGCACTCTGTAGTAAGCATTGCCCTAACCATGTCTTTTTTCTCTTCTTCTCTGATCCAGCGTAACTTAAATTTAGGCAAAGTGACTGCAGCCAGGAGAGCTTCTTTATTGTCCATCATTGAGGAAAAGCGCACCTTGATCGCCTATGAGAAAAAAATACATCAGACACTTCACATAAGAGCATGATAAATAAAACAAAAATTAATTTTAGGGTAAGGCTATATATATATTACCTTAACAATGATATCAGGGAGGGATGCTGTCAGCTTAAGCTCGTCCTGCAGTGCCAGCATCCTGGACATTAGAATCTCCAGAGTTGGAAGAAGGATTCCAAAATAGCTGTTCTCTTCTCCTTGCAATATGTCTAATGCAACAGTGAGTGGCTTCAACACGATACAATACTCCTTTAGGAACAGATACTCCCGATCAGTGAAGCATTTGATTCCAAACTGAGTGCAGACAGTATTTAATTCAGCAAGGGGAATGTCAGTGATCCTGGACAGAGCGTCGTGAAATGAATTCCATCGTGTTGAAACAGGTACTACGAATTTTTTCTTGAAAAAATTATCTACCAACTCCAACCAACAGAAGAACGGTTTGCTTTTGTCCACATTGCAGAACACTTTGAAGTTGCACTTCTGTAGATTAATTTTGCCTCATTTGCTTGAAGCCATTTCTCAAAATCATGAAAAATTAAGTTCAGTGTGTGTGATGCACACCTTAAGTGTGGAGGGAGAGAAAACTGTCCTTCAGATTCTGTGGAGAGGGTCTTACTGAAGAGGTGACATCAGTAAATGTCACCTCCTCATCTTCTTCCGATTCCTCATCAGAGTCTGATTTTTGGAACATTCTAAAAGCTTTGATAAAATTGGACCCGTTGTCTGTCACGGTGGCTGTCACTTAGAGTTCAGTCCATAAGCCGAATGTACTTGCTCGATTTCATTGCCGATGACATCATATGTGTGTCTCCCTCAAACTCTTTTACATGCTAGCGCTGCATGTCCTCGTACAAAAGTAGAAGGATCAATCCAGTGTGCCGTCATTCCGAGAAAACTTTTGTTATGGCTGGTCTAAATGTCAGCAGTCGTGGAAATATATTCCAAACTCTCGAATGTCTCTTTAAGCTCCATTTCCATGTCAGCATAACACTTATCTAAGTAAGTAGAAAACGTTTTTCGATCATGCAGTGCTGCTTTTTTGCCACACGCAGGTATTTTGTTTAATATGCACCTAAAAGACGGAGACTCTACAGTACGCAGCGGTAGCATCTCTTCCACAACGTAGCCTGCAATCATTTTCTTAAGCTGACCTTCAGACACTTTCTGTGTTGCTGAAGTGAAATCAAGTTTCGTCTGCTTAGCAGGAGTTGCCGCGGTGTTATCCATGGATGATGAAGATGGCTCACTCAGAAGTCTTTGTCTGTGCTGCCGTGTCAGGTGCTTCAGCAGATTACTCGTGCTATTGACAGCGGACGATAATTTTTTCTCCCCAGGACATAGCTTACATATTACTGTAATGTTCTTGTCTGCTTGTTTTAGAAAAGTGAAGTGACAGGAATATTTCATAAAACAGGCCCTCGCTTCAGCCGAGTCCGACATCTTCCGCTGTAGAATACGACTATGCGGCAAACTGGCGCGAAATGACGTACAGCTGCACTACAGCGATGTTAAAGCGGCAGAGTTTATTTTTACCTTTAGAAGATAAATTATTGAAATTAAATAATGATTTTCAGTGTGTTTAGTTATTTTACAATGTAACGCAAGTACATTGTAAGTAACTGTATTTAAAATACCTAAAAATGAACAGTAATTAGTTACTCTACTTTTTCAGTGGAAAAGTAATTTAAATACAGTAACAGTAACGCGTTACTTAGTAACGCGTTACACCCAACACTGCGCATGACTAACGATCATGTTGTTTCATCTGGTCACGCAGCTCTCAGTTTTTGTAACCTGGAATGTTGTGCCACTGCAGCTAGGTGGAAGACACAAGTGTATGGTCATGTTGGTTTTTGCCATTATTATATTGTGCTATCAGTACAGAAGCTCAGAGATTTGCTGCAACAGTTTGAAAACTTTACAAGAAAAAATCTAAAGACTGGACTTCTTCTCCTTCATTGCCAGCGCTGATGTGCTTTGTGTGAGTGGTGACACCTATAATTCAGGAGAGTACTGCAGCAGATATTAATATTGCTGTGATTGGCATTGAGCTGTGTAAAAAGATCACAAAGGCAGGCAGGATGTCTTCTCCTACAAGAACATTTCCAGTCTGGGTTTCACTGTGATTGTTTACAGAAGTCATGACTTCATTGTCTACTTATCTCAATATGTTTCTGAATCATTGAAGTTTTACATCATGGCAGCTCTCTTATTTGACTTGTTTTCTTTTTGTTTGATCACAGGTGAAGCATTATGTTCTTGAGATGTTCAGGATCTTATAAACCCATTTACTCTAGTTTCCACGTGTTAATAGGCTCATCCTATCCCCATACATTTGTCTCAACATATCAAGTGCTATTTAAGGAGGATCATCTCAATTATCCCATTAATCTTCAAACTGCAGCTGCAATTTATCCTATTTCAAGATATCAAGTCCTCTTTTGTGATTGTAATTACATCTGTTAAATATTTTGAGAAACAGAGCAATAAAGAAATTACACCCTATTTATTAATTGCTCTGGTTGAAAGAAAAGAGAATTTTATATGCTACTGACTAGCTTTGATTCAATTAATGGTGCGTGGCTGTAATGTTTGCTAACATTCTTAGATCAAAATATTCTTTGACATCTTGATCTGCTGTTGGAACTATGTTACAGACAAGTATTACTAACACTCACTTACTAAGCTTTAATGAGCATGCAGCAGTGCAGCTACTTGTGTAAATATTCAGTGCTGTGAAGAGAAGCATTACTTATAGTCAGTAGGAGCTAAAATAGATACTGGTTTCCTTGAAGTTATGGAACACCAGGAAATGAATGTAGGCCCAAAAAACGAAGAAATTCCTTGAAATTCTCACAGACTGTGTCCGTCTGGGTTGGTATGCGTGTTTGATTTAAACGTGTCAGTTATCACCCAAACATCTTTCGTGTTTATCTGAAGTCTAAAGATGAAAGATTTCATATCTAAGGAAACTTTTCTCTACAAACAAACTCTGACTGCAGTAAACTCTGATGCTCCACTGCTGGTGAACATCTACCTGGTGCTGCCTTCTGAACTCCAAACAAGTGTCAGAGCACGCCTATGTGTCGTCCTCCCTCACCCTGATTTCCCCCGGCGAGGCAGTCAGCCTATTTGGAGTCTCAGGTCGCTGCTCTGGCCTTTCAGCACCAGACCCTCGCTGGGTAAGAAGCGGGTCCCTGCGGCTGTCAGCCTGCCCTCAAAGGAGCCACCGGTGACCACGGCAAAGCCCACTCGGACTAATGAGTTCCCTGGGTACAAGCAGCCAGCAGGATGGCGCTCAGGCTGCAGCTCGCTGACTCAGTCCTGTCCTGTCTGTAATGTGCTGTAAGCTCCTCTTTAACATGATGCAACTGCTGTGCTCTGCAGGCACACAACACTGAAGTAGATTTTAGTCATTGCGATGCCTTGAAACACAAACAAGCAAGGGATTCATCTTCAGTGTGACCTCTGCCTTTCTCATTTTATATCGTATAAAGAACATTTCTTTCTGAACATTTCTTGGAATACTTTACTCTGTGATGTACCGACAAGCCTGAAGGACGATGTCCATGAGAGAATCTCAGGCTGCACATTTGTCAACACACACACACTGACTGTCATCCACCAGCTTATTAACTGTACAGCTTCAAGAACTTACATCTAACCAGTGTGCTAGTTTAGGTGGCCATTGTTACCTTTTGAGAAAGCTGGCTGCTGCTACATATACCTTCATAGCTTCCTTGCACACATGACAATAATATCAAAATTTACCTAAAACATGTAAATCTAAAGCTCAAACCAATGATAAAAAACTTTATTCTAGTTACATTGAAATGTCATCAAATGTTGGTATGGCAGCCGGACACGTGTTATAATTATCAATACAGCAGTGCAGAAAAAAACAGAGCATCCGCTAAGTGCTAAAATGTGGTTCAGGTATTCTCTTTTTCTCTTAGGTTTCATGGCACATGGCTCCCAACATTTTGTCCATATTATACTCAATGTATTTTGAGACGTGGTCTGACTCACTCAGTGAGCAAAGTTACCCTCATTAAATCCATAAGTGCGAGTTTATTGTCTGCATTTAACCTGTCTGAAGTATACAAATCAGTTAGAAGGCAGAGAAGTGTACCGAGGGCATTGTGCCAGCTAGCCTCTCCATCATTAGCATTGGTGAGTGGGCATATTTTAACCCAAGCCGTGACCCTTACCTAAACCTAATACAAGTTTTATAAAGCCTTCAGGAAGAAAGTCCTAAAGGGAAACTTCTCGCTCTTTACTGGTGCCCAGTGTTTTGATTTAATTTCCTTCTGCTTTATGCTTACAGTAGCACCAGCATGTGTGTTTTTCCTGATCCAGACACAGATCACAGCTGTGACACAATGCTGGAGCTAAAGGGCTTCACCTTTAAAATTAAGTCCTTAGTACAAGGCTCGTTTAAGTGGGGTCATTTTTTCTTCTTTTATTATTTTTTCCAATGAATAGATCATTTCCACAATTGAGAAGCTTGGATAAATTAATTGTTATTTTATTAAGAGACTATTGTTTTATTTTAAAGGTCTTTTAATGCACAGCATGGTTTATTTTAAAAGAAACAATCAAATGTTTATTTGTGCAAACATTTTTAATCAGGTGGTTTTTTGTTTTCTTTTGGAAGTTTTTTAAACTCAAACTAAAATCACTTCCCCAGGACAAACAGTCTCTGGAGGAGCTGGTTGGTGTTTAGTTCAGAAAAACAGGTGAAACTTCAGAAAGTTGGATGGATGTCTGACCCCTGGGAGCAAACTGCAGCAGATCTTTCTGTTCAACACATCTCTTAATGTTGACCTTTTCAAAAAAGCCCATTCCCATGGTGGGTTCCTGACAAATGTCAGTCTGTGACACGAAATGACAACTTTTCTTGCTTACACCTTGCATTTCAACTCCTGGGGCAGTTTTTTTCCCCATCTTCTGCTCCATGGCCGTACATGTTTTCAAAATGGAGATGGACAGCAGCAGGGGTGGGTGGAATCAACATGAAGGTCAGCACCTCACCTCTGGCTCCCAGCAAACGGTGTCAAGGAGATGATGTGGCCACAACTGTGTCATTAATTCCCATGAAAATCACAGGTTGGCAGGGAGGCTGACATCTCTGCCTCCCTCACCCCCCACACCCCACCCACAGACAATTACAGGTCACCCAGGCTCAACGCCATGTTGCTGTTGTCTGCGGAAATTGCAAGCTGTTGCTTAAGAGCCCGAGAGAGTGACTTTAATTAAAGGCTGCAGTGACCGACTGCTGCTGGCAATCAGCAGACGCCTGCTCTACCTGCTGGCTTGTCTGTCTACTATTTCCCCCTCTCTCCTGTCCCCGAGGCACCTATCCACTTCTGATCTCAGCTCTGCGTCTGCTCTTATAACCGGGCCTATTTTAAGTTTCCACTAAAAGTTAGCAACTGCTAAAGCTGTCAGCTTCAGCCAGTCAGTTCGTCTGGTTCCCACTGGAAGATATGTGCATTGGGTATTCAGCCTACTCTCACTCATTTGGACCTTTATTCAAAACCCTGGAGATTTTTTAATTCAAACCGTGATATTTTACTAAAGCTAACCAAGATGCTTGGGTTTCTAAATTTAACCAGCTAGTTTTAGTGTCTGAATGTAACTAGACACCAGCTTCTGTGTGCGTCACGACACAGATGCCAAAGAAAACTCTTTTTGTGTATCTATGAGATGAAGGGGTGTTGTCAAAGATTATGTACTCGATGACTTGGGATTGAGAACAGGTTGGATACCGATTTAAAATAAATACTGGTATATGAAAAAACACAAGTCAAGTAGCTGAATGAAGGACTTTATAAAATTAAAGAGTATTGTCCTCTGTAAAGATGTGCTAGAGAACGTTGCATTTGTATACTTTGTGTCGGGCATTAAATCTTGAAGGATAACAGATAACACAACAATTTGTGTTAAGTTTGTAAATCCGTTCCATACAAGTGGAACCTTTGGAATGACTGTAAGCTCAGGATGTTTGTGAACTCAATGGGGGTCATGATCTTGGGACCAAATTTTAAACTAAATTAACCTGTAACACAGCCAGGTGATGCTGTTTCACTCAGGATACTATAATTTTGTATCTTAAGCTTCATCGGTCTACAAAGTTACTGACTGCAGAATCTCATATTTGGACTCATAAACACTGGTCGTTCACATATATGGTTAACAGCTTGAGAACATGCACACTGAGTTTGGATCTTTTTATTGTATACTTGACCGTGCACATAGCAGTCTTCTTAAAGAAAACCTCTATCTTGAAACTAAAATGTTTGAGATGACCTATGAGTCAGTCATGTTGCCCTGGGCGCTGGTTCTCGCTAATGCCAATGTACCCAAACTGGAGCAAATGCTTCCAGACAGGTTCCAACAACCGGTGGACAGATTTCACTCAGAAGCCTGGACGTTGTTACGGCATCGTGCTAATATGTCCATCATGTCATAGTCATCGTATCCAAGTAAATTTGGGGGTGTTCACATACTTTGGGTCAGGTAGTGTACGTTGCTTTGGATGAAAACACCAGATGTCCCTTCAGGCACTGGTAGATTTTCAGTTTTAGTTAACAGTAATAACTTTGGTCAATACGCCCCTGTGTTTTTTGTCTGTCTATTTTTACCTGCTGCCTCTGTTATTTTGTCTTTCCAGTACTTCAGTCTTTCTCCGTGATCTTTTTAGCCACAGCTCTCATTTTCTCCCCCTCACTCTCCATCTGTGTGTTGGATTGATTGTACCTTGGGTTACATATTCTGTCCACATTTCTGCTCTCTGCCGCTCACCTCTCCTTCACATTCGTCTCTGGAGTGCTGGCCGACCGTGGGCTATTACTGTCTCATTAAAGGAAGGCTGGGGAGAAGCAGGCCTGATAAATCAATCAAACTTCCCCTCGCTGTGCCAGAGGGGAGATGGATCGAAATGGATTTTGCCCCAGTGAGAGAATATCCCAGGGTGCACCTCTTCCAAATGGTGTCAGAGGATGTATATGCTGAGGCAGCACGCTGACTCCAACAATAGCCGAGCTTCTATTTTCATACATTTAGGGGGATTACTGTGGCAGCAGAGGGACAGGCTGTGCTTTCATTATGTCTTATCACACATCCTCAACATGCGTCGTAGTCGTAATAAGACAGAAATACCTGCTGTCATTTGAAGGGAGTTGGCCAATGGCTCTTCAGGATATTTAAACTTGTCTTACTGTTCTTGTCTATTTAAGTGATAAGAATACGGATGTAAGGGATAGTGTGGGTTTCCAGTTTCAGACTCGGAAATGTATTAAAAGCTGATAAAATCCTGTAAGTCGGTAAAACTCAAACTTTGATCTCATGTTAAATCTAACCAGTTAATTTTTATTGCTAATAACTGAGCTGCTACCATCACATTGTGAAATCATGTACGAATAGGTATTTTATTTCACTGCTTATCTGTGTCTCTACAAGCCAACAGGTAGAGACGATAGAGACAACCCAACTGTTTAACATGGTCAAAGTTACAGTGTTTAAAGTCTCACCATTAAATGTCAGTAAATTGTATTTTGTATTGAATCTTTATTTTAAACATGTTAAAGCAGTTTAACAACAAAAACAGAGAAAAAAGAGACAAACAAAACACAACACCCCCTTTTCTTCCTCTTTATGGCCTGTCCATCAGAAATTCTTCTTTACAACTTTTTACATGGATTTCTTTTATAACCCCAGTAACACGTCAAAAGATATACAAATCTACAGATATAATTATTATTAATCCTTTATTTATCCAGGTAAAAAATCTCATTGAGATTAAAAATCTCATTTCCAAGAGAGACCTGGCATCATAGCAACAAAAGTCACATACCACATAGGTATATAACATTTAAAACAAATACAATATCCCATACAAACATGTGTAAAATATACAATAACAGATCAAATTAAGAGTACATTAAAAACAATCACAATAAACATACTTGTGCATCCCTACTGTGAAAATAGTGGGTGAGAACACCCAATCAGAGCCCGACCTCCTCCCTGTACTTTGCAAAAAACATATTTTTGAACTGCTTTTTAAACTGAGTAATGCAGGGACATTAACTGGCTTTCTGTAAAGAGTGCAGGCTGTCAGTCTGCTGTTTATCCCATGTCTACCTGCGCTAGAAGAGGCTGTAAATGCATCCGGTCTCCAGCCACATGCATAAAACACCAATTGGTGGAACAGTGATGTCCATCTCAGCCTGGATCAACATTAATGGCTTCCACAAACCAGTGCCCATCATTTATATTTGTAGATTTGGATGTGTTAGCCCATTGTGCTCTAATAAGCAAACATGGATGACTTATTACTAAATAATTTAAACTTATTAAAAATGCTGAAATTTAAAACTTTAGTTTTTACATTTGGGAAGCAGTATTGTTAACTCTTGTGCTCCAACCCTGCTGTTCATGGAACACATGTCTGTCTGTATAGCCCTAAGAGAGCACTAAGATCATCGGGTCAACTGCTCTTAGTGCAACCTAAGTCTCGGCTGAAGACTAGAGGAGACCATGCCTTTGCCGTTGTCGCACCCAAATTGTGGCGTAATCTTCCTCTTGACATTCACTCATCTGATTCTATTCAATCTTTTAAATCACATCTAAAAACGTACTTGTTTAACCTAGCAAACGAGGCTAATTAGGGTGATTTTCATCCGGCTCTGCATTTACATTATACAATTATTTTATATTTGTAATTTATATCATTTATTTTTTTTATATTGTGATTTTATTAGTGGAAAGTACTTTGGTGTACTTTGGTCTTTATATGTGTTATACAAATAAATTTGATTTGATTTGATTTGACATGTCAAGATATTTGAACACTGAACAAAATGGTGGCTCAAATAAACACACACACACACAACCCCACTTTGTGTTTCCGTGTGTATTTTATCTGAGCTGCCTGCTGGCTCCAACCTTCTTTAATTTCATTATGGTTCCTCCTACCTGTGCAGTAAAAACAAGTTAGATTTACACGCAGATCTTAATAAGGCCAAATGTGTCTTTGACCTCTGGAGAGAGCTTGTCTGATCTAATTAGAATCCATCCTCAATGTGTCTTGGATGAGTTTATATCAGTGCAGTATACAATTACCATCCTATTAACAGGATGGATTGATTGAGTTTTCTTTTTTACTTGTTTGCTTCAAGAACAGGTTTCATGTGAGTCATTTTATCTGTATCATATGTTCTTGTTTAGAAGGTGAATAACTGAAAATTCAAAAGTCTAAACACAGTCAGGAGCGCTTTTTCAACCTTTGAACCCCCAACTTTGTTTTGGGTTCTCTCTGGGTTCTCCAGATTCCTCCCACAGTCCAAAGTTATGCATGTTAGACTAATTGGTGATTCTAAAATGTCTGTATGTGTGAAGTGATCATGAGTGCTTGTCTGTCTCTCTTTGATAGAATAGGCTCCAGCACCCCATAGAAGAAAATGAATGTACGACGTTCCAAAAATGCCCACAAAAGGTGCAAACCAAGGCAAAATGACCACAACCAACAACAACATGCAAGAGCAATCCCAAAATGGCTACATACAGCTAAGACATGATTTCTACTCTAAATGACTTTTAATAGCTCGTATAAAACAAAGAATAAGAGCAGAAACATTTCATTGTTCCACCAGCTGAGCCTGCAACCTCGTGATGCTGCGCTGACGGTCCAGTCAAACCAGAATGGTGCGCTGATTTTAATTTTTAGTTTTTTTCAGGTGAAGTGTTTTTGCTGTGAAGGTTTCCCATAACATCTCGTGAATTGATGTGACAGGCTGCTGCAGAGACGAGCGGCTCCTGTCAAACTGCAAATGAGAAAAAGTAAACAGGTGAAATATGACAACAAAGCAACAGCATACATGTCATCCTCCGCTGATGAAGTCCCCGCCAGAGCCAATCAGGAACAAGCACATCTCTTCCATCTGAACCCCAAATGGAGTTTCCTCTTTCAGTCAAAAACCATTTTAAATGCTCAGCATCAGATGTGAAGAACACTATCTTTACAGTACACAAAAAGCAGAAGAGGCGCTGCGGCACCTGCAGGATGCCAGTTACTCGTATTATTCCCATTCAGCAGCCACCAGTATGAACTCTCTTTAATGTTAATTGTGAAGAAAAGCAAACTGCATCATGTTGAGGTGAGGAAGAGTGCAACATCTCATTTCCACGTTCTTTCTTGCTAATCAGATTAGAAGACATAAACCATGCACACACTGTTACAGATAAAGGGGAATGAAAATACAGAGGAAAGGAAATGTTGCACTTTAGTTTTAATTTGCAGCTTTATTTAATTTATTTATTTATTTTTATTTGAGTTTCCCATGCAGGGAAAGGCATCTCAGGCATTTCTAAAATATCAAGATGAAGCTGTTTCACTCAAAATGTTGTGGTGTGATCCAGCTGATTGGAAAGTTGGATTTTTATGTTGTTAAAATGTGTTGATTTCATGTGTTTTTTCTAAATGATCTTAACATGTGTGTAAAAAAAATGCCCTGAAAGCATCAAACAGATTTACAAATAAATCTATCAATTTAAAACTATTTGAAAGGTGGTCAATCAGTTATTGTTATTAGTTTATCAGTTGCAAAAAACTGGATCAGGCTGTTTATCCACTGCCTATCCCCTTATAATCATTCAATTATATAAGAGTAATGTCAAGGTTGGTGCTATTTTCAGGCACTAACACAAAGAAAGAAAGAAACTATCATTTGCTGGCATAGGTTTTCTTTCTTTTTGCAGTGTATGATGTAATGTAAAGAATAAAGTCAAGAAGCTGAGAATAAAGAGATGTGTCGATGTGGAACGAGTCAGCTCTTCGAGTCAATTCTTTGTACCAAATAAAAACAGCTGACTCCGGTCAACAAGAGCTGAATCTTCAGCCGCTCCTCTTTGATGATCACATCATGCTGCCAATCATGTGCAAAGATAGACAGAGAGACAGGATCTGGATGCAAGTACATGCTCATCAAGAGAAAGTGAAGAAGTGAGCCAAAACAAAAAACAAAGCCACAAAGACATGTACGAACCAAGAGCTTGCTTCAGCTGATCCACTGATCTGGAAACTGTTTTGAACCAAGTAATTCTGCTGAAGCATCCACTGTTTTGCCAAAAACTGCAGACGCACCACAGCTTTATAAAAATCAAAGAAAAGAAGACATGTACAAATGACACTAGCCAAACAAATAAGAGTTGATAAGGAGCTGGCTAAGATGACAGCCAGTGACGTTCACCTATTTTCTACTTTGGACGACAGAATATTTCTAACTTTTTTCCAGGCCTTAAACCTGAAGTATATTCTCCCCAGTAAGAGTAAATCAAAACATTCATATTTGCTAAATTAGTCCAAAATAGTAGGCACCGAGTCATACTATGTGCAGATCTGTTAGTGAGCCGACTCTTCTAAGGGAGCCAAGAGAGCTGAATCTTTGACAAGAGCCGCACTTCCCATCAGTACTGACAACAAAGCATAAGTGGAGAAGGTCATCTCCAAAAGCTGATTTTAATCTTGTGATGTCTTCATTACATTTTGGCTTTAATCTGAACATTTTACTCATAAAATTCAAACTGTCACAGCCCTAATGCTGCTTTGTAGTAATGCGTATGTGACATGATCGTGAGTGTAATGTTGAACTGACATGTTAAACATGTTTACATGATGGCAAAATCTTGTTTCACTTATTTCCAACTGCAGTTACATTTGTGAAAGTTTTGGGATTCATGTGTTTGGTTTTCTGATAAGAACAAAAATATGAAGAAAGCATCTTGTGCTGCAAATTGCACCAAATGTGGTAAAGCAGCACAAAACAAATAATCATTTCATGCAAATGAAGCTCTGGCTCAACCCCTCACATTCTGTAAGCTGTGGACTGTATACATGTTTTCACTTTTAAAGGAAGTGTTGCTAACGCTGAAATCAGTGTGTGTGTGTGTGTGTGTGTGTGTGTGTGGCTGATCAGGGGCAGGAGTAGCTCAGCTAGCCTTAGAGGCCTTAATTAGCCAGCACGACTCCTACAGCTCGCCATCACATTGCAATCGATTCACACACACATGCACACATGCGTGTGCACGCACACACACACGCACACACACACACATTTGCTCAGTTAATGACCTCTGACAGCAGGGACAAGGCTGCTGGTAGGAACTAACTGCTTTTGGATCGCTACAGCTGTGACATTAATACAGGGTACGTGTGTGTTATATTTGCAACGTGGGGCTAAAACAAAAGGAACATCCGCTCAAAGGCGGCGTTTCATTTTCCATCCAATTATTCTGTGTGAAGCAGAAAGCAGCCGGCGCTTTGTGGGAAACATTCTGCTGCAAAAACAGAGCCGTTAAGCTCTGAGCTTTGCCTCACTCACTGCTAATTCAAGAGAAGTTCTGTTGTCTCTAGTCCTTCTCAAACCCCAATTTGTCTTCTTTTTGTTCTTTACAGTACGACTGTTAAAATATGCTGATGAAAGGAGGCCGAGCGTTCACAGCGAAACAACAGTAAACCGGTGTTTTTATACCCAGAGGAAGCCAGGCTTCTTGTTAGGCTGCTTTTCTGCCTGACTTGACACTTTTGCCAGATCAAACGTCTCATCACAAAATGCAACCAAACAAAAGTGCTTACCCATAATCCATCAGTGCAGGTGTGTGATGCGGCAGGCTCTGAAACGAACAGCCGAGCTTGTTGTTAATCCTTCAGACAAGCTTCTCTCTAATTAACAAGCTTGACTTTTAGCAACACAACAGAAAATGAATTGTGTTTTCTCAACAAAATATATTTCTTCCCCTCCGCTGAAGCCTCCGCCTGCTTTGGCAGAATGCAGGCGAAGCTGCATCCATCAAAAACAACAGGCTTTGAACCACAGTTCCACCTACCAGCAGTAATCTGCAGGTCCAATTCCTCTAGCTCTTCTTTTGTTTGAGGCAGATACTAAAACGTGCTCTTTGTGGAAAGATTTTTATTGGCAGCAGTATATTTTGGTTAACAGCTGATTAAAAGTGACTTGAAACAACTGCCAAACCCACGACACCCAGCTTGACATTTTCTACATCTGACAGTTTGGCAAGGCAACAGCTACAGTTCAACATGGCAAAGACCATCTATTGTTATTAAGAAGAACAGTGTAGATATAACCTCACTTCATTAGACAAAAATTTCAACCTCCTGTCTTCTACCAAGCTGTTTTCCCCTCGGTGACCTCCTGCTGCCTCTAAGAATAGCAGAGCACCCCCTCTAAAATGTATCCCTGGCCCCTCTGGCTGTTGATTTTATCAGCTATAATGTTCTTTAAAAACTGTGTGCAGGGATCAGAAGCCCACCTTCATATCCCCGAAGTTATATCCATTGATGGCTGTTTCATGGGCAATAATCAATCAGTTGGCGCTTTATTGGCAAGATTAATGATGATTGTAATTAAAACTAAGTCTGCAGTCTAATTCATCAGTCCTGCAATAAATCCCACCTACTTGAAAATGTACTTAGCCGGGAAACTACCTCAGAGACACGGCGATATAATTTCATGGTCATTTTGAAGGATGTCATTTGTTGTGCTGCATTGCATCAGTAGGCAAAATAATTAAAAGACCTTTCAGTATGACACTGAACGAGAAATGAAACGCCATCCACCTTTTTTCCTTTTTTCTTACTATGTAAAGGTAAAATGGCAACAAGTGTAGATTTATCAGAGTGCAGTTAAGATTCATGTCTTCGGCTTTCAGCTCTGACAGTTATTAGCGAGAGCAAAACAAATAAATATTCCCAATTTCCAAACACCAGTTGGCTACAATGGCAGTTAGGACTGATGCTGGCCTTTAGGAGGGCCCTGATTTATTCTCTGATAATGGGGCCCTGGATTGAAATTAAGTTTTAAAACCATCATTAGTTAAGATGATATTGTGCTTATATGGAGCATATTTCTTAGTAATGAGGTTACTATGCAGCAAACATCAGTGAATGTTACGTTACTGCAATGCATACATGGGGTTAATGTGGGCCCATTGGCTCATTTTAGCTCTGGGGCCAGCTAGCAGGTTAATCCATCCATGTCAGTATTAATGCAAGACACATGTGAGTCGCAGTAGGAGCACTAATAACTGGGCTGAAATGTGTAAAATAATTGGTAGAGTAATTTAAAATGTTGTTTTTTTAATTTTTTTAATTTTGTTTCAAATCTGTTAGCAGCTTCTTCGTCACCGCCACAAACTCTACATTTAAATGAGCTCTATCAGCAGAGCCAGTCCTCACTGGCTTGTTATCATCTTATACAATTTGAAAAAGCTTCCTGTAGAGTTCATTGTGCTGATGTAGAGAAAGCGGCATGATGCAATCTGAAAAGAGGACTGGAGCAGCAAAGGGAGATGCTGAAGTTTCTAAAAGTGGCAGCAGAGACTGGGAGCGCTGATAGCTGTACAGCAACAAAGAGGAGACATCAAAAACGGAGAGCAAATGCTCACCTGATTGTTGCTGTGTGGCGTCAAGCCCACATTATGCTGCAGAGAAACGAAAGGGCAGGGGGAGGCAGCGACAAGCCACTCTCGGCTGTTAACGCGCTCTGAAACAGCCAGAGCTGCTTATAATGGCCTCGCCAAAACTTTTCATTTTATAATTGGCAGGCAGCCGCGGCGAGATTGACAAATGAGTGTCAGCCATCAGCAATTCCCCGAGCCAGGGATGCCAGAGATGGAGAGCGGGAATCAAAATAATTAAAATAAATAAGGTGCCAAGTGATGGCACCGCTCCCTCCAACATGGCAGATGAGAGCTGCCAGCGAAAAAAGAGAAGGAGGGATGGTTCGAGTGTCAGTCTTCACCTCCTCTTTGGGACCTCTCACCACTAAACCATTATTAGTGACAGAAATCTGCCAGCTAGTTAGTTGCTGGTGTGCACTTGTGCAGTGGTGTGTGTGTGGCAGAGGCCTGATTATCTGGTTTTAAAACAATGGAGCGGTAATCAGTAGGAGTTTACACCTCAGAATTGCCTAATTTTCACTTTCCCTGGCTCCCATATGACATCTTTTGTTTGCGTGTTGTTATGTAGAAGAACAGAGATGCGACGAGTGTAATGAAGCCGCTGGAAACGCAAACAAGAAGCAGCTGTGAGCACCGAGGATGCAGCACCTCAGGTACCATCTTGTGTTTGTCCTCAGATTTGCTACATGTGGATTATATTTGCGCACAAATCTGTTTCATTCAGTTTTCACAAATGACACAAATCCCATGAAATCATCTGAAACACCAGATAATCGATTATAATATTGTTGAAATGCTATCTGTACCCTTTTATTGCCGTAGACATGGCTGTTGCAATTTTTGGTAATCGGCAGTAAAATAAAGAAATGAAGATATCTGAAAAAAAATGGTGTTCACTTTTGCATTTGCTAAAAATGAGGCTGGCCATCATAATTAGATTATGGACCGTCACCATGATTCATAAAGGCTGGTGCGAGGATGACCTCCTGTTTCAGAGGATTTCATAACTCAAAGATAAGCAGGAAAAGCACAGATGTAACTGATGCAAACAATCTGGTTGTAGTAATAATAATCTTTTTTCTTTAAAAAAAATACAAAATAGTAAACTCCCAGTGGGTAATCAGGCCGTAATTGAGGCAAAAACACTTGAAAGGCACAGGTAACAAAAGCTCCTTTAATCATTTGACCAGGATAAAAAATCTCCATCACCACTGTGAGAATATCCCTCCATTAGAATATCACATCTTGACTCAATGCCTTTTTTATGTATTTATTTATGTACATGTATTTTTTTGGTTGAGATTCTTAATCATTCAGGTGAAAATCTATTCTATAAGTGAAAAGTGAGTCTGCTTGTCACACCATGGTGGTTATGTACTGTACACAGATGTTTAGCTGCTGGTTAAATGTCTGTATTTCTGTGGGTGGTCAGGATGGGCCTTTTAACGCAAGTGGAAAAAATAAAAATTCTCTTAGATGCTCTTGGATCAGATTAAGACCTGAAACGCGGGGGTTCATCTCTGATCTGGCAACCCGTGGGTCGATAATAACGACTCAGAGTGACAGGCTGAGAGGCCGAAAGGACTCCTCTTTTTCCTTCTTGCATTACCTTCCTGAGCAGCCTGTCCTCAGCTGTTTGTCCAGGCCCTCACTCTGTAATCAGCGTCAGTGTTTTTCAGCGACCGGATGCCAATTTGACATTTCAGAACAAAGCTCGGAGCCAGTGCGGGGAGGGGGTGGGGGGTTAGCCACCGCAAAACAGCAGGGTGAGTGATCAGGAGAGAAAGTAAAAGGTGCTAATGAGTATGTTGGAAGCTTGCAGGTGGTTTTTAGTGATGACAAAGTGGCTTTCACCTGTCTGCTCTGCTGCCATCTCACGTAGAATCGCACATCACGGCAGAGCTCCATTAGATAACAGCACAGTGAAGGACAGAAAATGAGAGCGAAACAAAATAGAAAAAGAGAGAGGGGGGGGGGCATGAGAAATGAGCCAAGAATACAAAAGAGACAATAGCAGTACGTGAGTGTGTGTTTGTGCCGGTCAAGCTGCCTGTGCAGGCGAGCGTCAGCCAAAGATCAAGGGTTTCTTTTTTTTCCTTTCTTTGCAGAACTGCACAAAGGAAAATATCTCTGTGCATCCAGTAGAGATAGATCTATGTAACAGTACCTGTATTAATTCAATTATGGGTCAAGACTGCATCAAAGGGCTGACTTTGGTTCAAGACATAAGACATATCACACTCCCCTGGGGCAGAAGCTATTGCAAACTTCACTACTGGATGCATTTCCTTTCTAAACAGACTCCAGGACATTAAATGAGAACTTTTACTTGACAAGGAAATTTAATTTTGCAACTGTACACATGAAAAGAAATAGTTTAACTTAATAAACAGGACTGTGTCTTACGAGATCATACCTTGAAGACAGGGATTATTTTGTCTCCATTGATACTTATGAATAACAGAAAATGTCGTGTGGAGTCCCTCATGGCTCAGTTCTTGGATCCCTTGTGTTTAATCTCCATGTTTCCTCTTCAAGAATATAAGGCAGTTTATACTCAGATTTATGTGTCTCTCTCACACTGTAAGTTAGATTTATGGCCTTTGTTAGGAATTTACCTAATTTATATTTTATTTTTGAATTCTTTATTTATGTTTTACATTTTATTACACATTTGTTTTGTAGGATAATATAGAGTGTTGAAAGAAAATGCCACATACATACAACACAAGGGCAGCACATAGATGCTGGTGTGTGTAAGTAGGGAGGAGTTTTTAGTCTTTTTCTCTTCAGGTGCCCAACTGGAGCAAAGATGAGACAAGAACCTGTCACGGTTTGCGGGGCAAGCCGTGTGGATTTGTAGTAAGGACCAAAAGGGCGGCAGTTCTGGTGCAGGTGAGTGTTTATTTATAATAGTGGGTCAATACAAACAGCAAGGGTGGCAAAACATGAAACTAGAAACCTAAACTGGGTAAACTAATAAGACAAACCAGAAACGAAGATGCAGGGAGGTCCGGGGAAATACATACGGAGAGACGCAGGGAGACCGAGGGGAAACAACACAGACGAACCAGCAACTACTATGACAGAAGACACAATTTAAATACACTCAGAGAACACAGGGGGATTACATACAGGTGGGAACACAGCTGGGAGTAATTAACATGACGAGACTAGGGAGGCAAACTGAAAACACTCACATAAGACACAGACCTTCACAATAAAACAGGAACTTACACATGAAAGGACACAAACTAAGAAACGCGGACTAGATACAGGAACACACGGGCAGAACAGAGTAAACACTAACCAGAGGAAGAACAGAACCAAAATCACGAAGAGAAAACACAAAACGCTGGGTCAAAAGGACCCAGGATCATGACAGAACCAGACCAAAGGCCAAATAGTAAGTATTAACATTAAACTGGGGTTCCTCCCCAACCTTTTACCAATCATATCATGTTAGTGTGACATTAAAAAAACTTTGTTCACTAGAGAGTGGCACGCTTCCTTTACTCTTTAAAAAACCTTCAGACAGTTGTGGTTAGTTCAGAATGTTGCTTCTAGAATTAAAACAAAACAAACAACAAAAGAGAAAGCACATCACTCCCCATCTCTGCTCCCTGCATTGGCCTGTAAAATATAGACTTGACTTTAAAGTATTATTCATAGTTTATGATTAAATGGCTTAAGCTCTAAACATATATTTGAGATGTTTGTTGGATATGACCCTAAGTAGGTCTCTAAGGTCTGCAAGATCTGGTCATTTGCTAGTGCACACATCTGAAAACTGAAAACATTTAACAACCATGCAGGTTAAGGCTTTAGCAAGAGGTAAGCCTAGTTTCTAATGTGACCAAACTGGCAAGCGGTAGACAGTCTGTTAGCAAACATAGTAAAAGATATGGTTTTGCAGTGAGCAGGAATACCGTTTGTCCAAAAATGGGTTTGATATTGAAAAACATCACTTAATGGTGGGATAAACACCGTATTCCCAAAAACTAAATGTCAGGCTTTTTTTTTTTTTACTTTGTTTTTTTTTTTTTTTTTTTTAATTTCTGTTAAAAGCAAGTCTTTTCTTCCCACTGTTACCAGGAGTTTGCTCATAATTGTATATTGTAATTCCTTATTATATAACTTACAATTAATTGAACTGAAAAATGGCTACATAGGAATAAAATTAGATAATCACCAGTCTCCAATGATTTTGCAGAGAAGTTAAGCCCTGTCTTGTAATTCCAACCATGAGGTCAAAAGATTCCCTTGCATACAGTAAAAATAGCACAGTCATGCTCTCTGGAAGATGATCCTTTTTATCTTTTATTATCATACATACCACTTTAGGCTTTCTTTTCATCTAATTCTGGTAAACATAGGCTTCTCATCATTAGACTTGCTTGCAACCTTGAGCAAATAAGACTCCCCACAATGAGTGAAAGGCTGAACAGGGTACATCTTGGCCCTGGCCTGCTGTCTGTAGTTTAACTGTGTGTGGCTGCAGGGACACAAGACCGTTTGTCAATGAAACGCTGAAAAGCTTCTGTATTTTTTTTTTTTTTTTCATGTGTCACAAAGCTAACCTGAGGAAATGAAGCCGGTTAAAATTTGAGTTTTCAGTCCTTCAGCTTTTCTTTCATATATTCTTCCAGGAATAGAGAGGAGAAGAAAGCAAAGAACATGGAGGAGCAGCCACGCCATGTCTCTGCAAAAAGAGCATTCAGCAGGGAGCACAGAGTTGCCTTCTATTTTATTTCCTTAGATATGAGCCTGAATAAGGTCAGAGAATAACCTTTGAAGTAGTGCACACAAGCGCTGACTGAAAGATGGAGAGTATGTGTGAGTGTGCTTTGACATTTCCTCCAATCCTCTAATTTGAAGGCGATCCGCTTTAAAGATATTGGAAGTGGAAGGACTCCTAGTGTTCCAGTGTTTTAGAAGAGTTTATCATCTGTTGACCTTCTTGGCCACAAAAGCTACAAACCGAAAAGAAAAAAACTGAGGGAAATAAAAATCACTGTGTTAATATGTGTCCAGTAATGAGCACGGTTTGTATCACGCAACATCTGTGATCAAAATCAGCAAAGTAAACCACCTGGAGTCTTGCACATACAGTACTTTTTTTAGTTTTCACCTAACAAGATATTTTAGTCACTGTTTGGTTCAGCAGGAGGAAGTGGTTATAAGGTAGTGATGCCATGGTCCTGGGTCTTTGGCTCAGTATTTTGATGTTTATTCTGGACTTTGAGTTTGATATTTATGATTTGATTTCCTGTTTTTACTGTTAGTTCCCCTCTCGTGTCCAGTCTGTCCTACTCTCATCTCAGTGTTTGTTTACCGTCAGTCTCCCCAGTCATGTCCCTTCTGTTCTCTTTCCATGGCTGTTTGTGTTTCCTGTCCTATCAAGTTCCCACATCTTAACCTAGCTCTCAGTGCATGAGTGTGTAACTTTCTGTTTTATCCATACTCGACACTCTGTTCACAACGAATTCATTCGCATGACAGTAAAGTTCATTTTCATACAGTTATAGGTGGATTGATATATCAACGGATGGATATGCATCACCAGAACAAGAAATGAGGTTTCAAAACTTTTTGTTTCTTTCTAGCACTCCCTGCAAGTGGTGCTAGAATTACTGGCATCATTTCCTGGCCAAGAAGAACAGTTCTGTTCAATGACCAGTGCTGTGTCCAGGTGTGCTGCAGGGGTTAATTGTTCAGAGAACGTTTAGAGTGAGGGCACAGGTACCCTTTGGACAGGGCTGAAAGCCATCTGTGCTGAAAAATGGTAAATGCTCTCAGAAAAGGTTAAAGTTATCAATTAAAACTAAGGGGCATCCTGACTGGAGCGATGCGTAGAGACTGAGCAGCCTACTAAAACACCCAACACCTCAGTGGAGAGAGGGGATGGCCCCAGAAGTGACACCTTAACATTGTCTTTGGTTCCATTACTGGCATCGGTATGTTTACTGATGGGTCTGTCAAAACATATCCAAAACCTTGGTGCACATTAATTCAGTTTTTCACTGAATTTCCACTTTAGAGGGAACCCACCTGCCACTCTTACTGTACCACTGTCTCATACATGTTCTCCACCACCCTCATGAACTTCTCTGCAACTCCTGACTTCTTCATGCAGTACCATAGTTCATCTCTTGTCACCCTATAATGTGCTTTCTCTAGATCCACAAAAACACAGTGAAGCTCCTTCTGCCCTTCTTTATACTTCTCCATCAACACTCTTAAAGCAGACATCACATCTGTGGAGTTCTTTCTCAGCGTGAAATCTGTCAACATTCTTAATTTAGGTTCAACCATCTACATGGTACAGATTATTGGCTTATCCCTCTGTAGTTACTACAGCTCCACACATCACCCTTGTTCTTGATTGTGTTAAACAATCTGGTCAAAAAGTTCACTGCCCTCTCTCCTAGACATCTCAGTCATCTGGACCAACTGTCTTTCCACTGTTCATCATCGTCATAGCAGCCCTCATTTCCTCTTTGCTAATTATGTTCAATTCCTGCTTCGATAACATGTTCACATGTTACCTGCAAAATGAACTGATGAAAACAGTACAACGGTTAGAGTACCACATGTGCTGTAGTGAAGGCTGCAGCTTTATTGATAAAGTTAAATACAAAAAACAAAAGGATTAATCACTCATGTAACTGTGTCACTATATATCAACATTAACAGGACCTCAGTTTGTATCTCAGACCTGCACACCTTCCGTTTTAAACACTTGATGTACTCAGCTGCATGAAGAGCATATGAGAGTTTGTCTAACACAGTTAAATAAAACCTGATGAAGGTCAAAGGTCATCACTTGTATGTTGAACTACAAACTTGTCATCTGGAATTCTTTCACAGTTTTTTGCAGATAGTGTGTTATTTACCATAAAGTGATTCAGAGTTATTCATACCAGAGTAACCAGAGAGGATCATATAACTTTCTACAGGACTGAATATCATATCTTTATATAAAAGTCTGGAGCCTTTGGGGAGTATTTGAGTATTTATAACATTACACAAAGCAAAGATCTCATCACAGTGTTCATGAAATGCTGGGTTTATCCATCTCCTGGGGTGGGCCTACAGAGGAGTGCTGAAGATTTCCCTGTGAGGGAGCTGCTGGTGAAGATCATGAGTCCTACTTGATCAATGCAATGAGCTTCAGTGTTCCTGGTGTTTCTTAAATGATGCCTCTTTCAGTGGGTCAACAGAACTTCTGGCACAGGACAGCTGTGATGAAAGAAAGGGAAGAAGTTTCTCCAAACCTCTGGACCCAGGAAACCCAGCTTGGTCCTGATGGTCTCCCTCACTAGTTTCTCTCCAGGATGAATGTAGCTGTTGATATAATATGGACTCTATTATTAAATGAAAAGAACAAATTAGACTACATTACTGAGACGTTCTGCTGATGTTTTTAAAGTTTCCATGTTACCAGAATGTAGAGGGTTCTGAAGATTTAACCCTTTAAGACCAAGTCCACCAGAGCCTATATTATATTTTTACATGCTGTAGTGCCATTTTTGGGAGCATTTCAAGTTGCTATACATCAATACAACCATTATACCCCAAATTTTAATAATATGTTTGCATTAAATGCATAGAAATTACATAAATTGCAAGAAAGTGCAATAAACTACAAAAAAATTGAAAATCGTTTTTGTTTTTTTAACATATATTTCTAGTTAGAGAAATTTAAGAGGCTTATCCCTCAAAACTGTAAATACAAAAAAGTTGCACAAAATAGTTTCCCACCACAGGAAAATTATTTTGAGTGTCTTCATAGTTTTATTTTTGAAATACACCAATTTTTATATACTGCAGGAAAAATGAAAATAAATATTATAGTGCAAATTTGCAAAAAAGCAGCATGTGCATCAAAATAAACTATTTCCAGCAGTGCAATATGAGTCCTAAGCATCCCAGAAATGACACAGAAAGTCATGAAGTCAAACATAACTTTTAAAAACACCAGTATAGGCTCATGAGGCCCTGATGGTAAAAAAAAAACAAACAAAAACCTACATTTCAAATTCAAATTCAAATTTTATTTGTCACGTACACAGTCATACACAGTACGATATGTAGTGAAATGCTTGGACAACTGCTCGTGACCTAAAGAAAACAAAAAAGGAAAAGGCTATGAATAAGATAGGAAATAAATATGAAAAATTAAAAAGGGTAAATTTAACTAGGAAGGAATAAAATATAAATTAAGGTTAAAAATGAAATAACTGTACAACACAAATTAGAATGAAGGGTAAATTTAACTGGGAGAATAAGATAAAATATATAAATTAAAGTTGAAAATAAAATAACTGTACAACAAAATGCACAATATAGAACTATATAAGAATGTATGAAGAAATATAAATAAATATATACACAATAACAGCAGCATATACAGTGGGGCAAAAAAGTATTTAGTCAGCCACCGATTGTGCAAGTTCCCCCACTTAAAATGATGACAGAGGTCAGTAATTTGCACCAGAGGTACACTTCAACTGTGAGAGACAGAATGTGAAAAAAAAAAATCCATGAATCCACATGGTAGGATTTGTAAAGAATTTATTCGTAAATCAGGGTGGAAAATAAGTATTTGGTCAATAACAAAAATACAACTCAAT
Source organism: Aulonocara sp. 'chitande type north' Nkhata Bay (assembly GCF_057382095.1). Classification (NCBI taxonomy): domain Eukaryota; kingdom Metazoa; phylum Chordata; class Actinopteri; order Cichliformes; family Cichlidae; genus Aulonocara; species Aulonocara sp. 'chitande type north' Nkhata Bay. The sequence continues at coordinate 8,660,207 of NC_141345.1, forward strand.
ACTTTGTAACATATCTCTGGCTCTCACAGACCTGCAACGTCTTCTGTAAGAAGCTTTTCTGTCCCCCACTCGTTACCTGTATGAATGGCACCTGTTTGAACCCATCATCTGTATAAAAGACACCTGTCCACAGCCTCAAACAGTCAGACTCCAAACGCCGCCATGGCCAAGACCAAAGAGCTTTCGAAGGACACCAGGAAAAGTATTGTAGACCTGCACCAAACTGGGAAGAGTGAATCTACAATAGGCAAGCAGCTTGGTGTGAAAAAATCAACTGTGGGAGCAATCATCAGAAAATGGAAGACATACAAGACCACTGATAATCTCCCTCGATCTGGGGCTCCACGCAAGATCTCATCCCGTGGGGTCAAAATGATCATGAGAACGGTGAGCAAAGATCCCAGAACCACATGGGGGGACCTGGTGAATGACCTGCAGAGAGCTGGGACCAAAGTAACAAAGGTCACCATCAGTAACACACTACAACGGCAGGGAATCAAATCCCGCAGTGCCAGACGTGTTCCGCTGCTGAAGCCAGTGCATGTCCAGGCCCGTCTGAAGTTTGCCAGAGAGCACATGGATGATACAGCAGAGGATTGTGAGAATGTCATGTGGTCAGATGAAACCAAAGTAGAACTTTTTGGTATAAACTCAACTCGTCGTGTTTGGAGGAAGAAGAATACTGAGTTGCATCCCAAGAACACCATACCTACTGTGAAGCATGGGGGTGGAAACATCATGCTATGGGGCTGTTTTTCTGCCAAGGCGACAGGACGACTGATCCGTGTTAAGGACAGAATGAATGGGGCCATGTATCGTGAGATTTTGAGCCAAAACCTCCTTCCATCAGTGAGAACTTTGAAGATGAAACGAGGCTGGGTCTTCCAACATGACAATGATCCAAAACACACCGCCCGGGCAACAAAGGAGTGGCTCCGTAAGAAGCATTTGAAAGTCCTGGAGTGGCCTAGCCAGTCTCCAGACCTCAACCCCATAGAAAATCTGTGGCGGGAGTTGAAAGTCCGTGTTGCTCGGCGACAGCTCCAAAACATCACTGCTCTCGAGAAGATCTGCATGGAGGAATGGGCCAAAATACCAGCTACTGTGTGTGCAAACCTGGTAAAGACCTATAGTAAACGTTTGACCTCTGTTATTGCCAACAAAGGTTATGTTACAAAGTATTGAGTTGTATTTTTGTTATTGACCAAATACTTATTTTCCACCCTGATTTACGAATAAATTCTTTACAAATCCTACCATGTGGATTCATGGATTTTTTTTTTCACATTCTGTCTCTCACAGTTGAAGTGTACCTCTGGTGCAAATTACTGACCTCTGTCATCATTTTAAGTGGGGGAACTTGCACAATCGGTGGCTGACTAAATACTTTTTTGCCCCATTGTACACAATAACAGCAGCGTGATTTAAGTAATGAAGTGAAAACAATGTCCAGAATGTCCAGTGTGTGTAAGAACTGTATGTGTGGGTCAGTACTGTGTGGTGGTGTGATTGAGAGACCGTATCGCCTGCGGGAAGAAGCTCCTCCTCAGTCTCTCTGTGTTGGTCTTCAGGGAGCGGAATCGCTTTCCTGACCTCAACAGAGAGAACAGTCTGTTGTTGGGATGGCTGAGGTCCTTCACGATCTTCCTGGCCTTGGTCCAGCACCGCCTGCTGTAGATTGAGTGCAGGTCAGGGAGCTCGGAGCGGATGGTGCGCTCAGCTGACCGCACAACCCTCTGTAGAGCTCGTCTGTCCTGCATGGTGCTGTTCCCGAACCAGGTTAAGATGTTTCCCGTCAGGATGCTCTCTATGGTGCAGGAGTAAAAGTTCCTGAGCACCTTGGAGGGCAGTTGGAAGTCTCTCAAGCGTCTGAGGTGGTAGAGACGCTGTCGGGCCTTTTTCACCACGGTGTTGATGTGACAGGACCATGACAGGTCCTGCGTGATGTGAACTCCGAGGTATTTGAAGCTGTCCACTCTCTCCACTGGGCACTCGTTGATGACAGGGGTCTGGTAGTTCCTCTCCTGCTTAGTGCTGAAGTCCACTATCAGCTCCTTTGTCTTACTGACGTTTAGAAGGAGGTTGTTCCTCTGGCACCAGTTCTCCAGATTCCTAATATCCTTCAGGTAGGCCGTCTCGTTGTTATCAGAGATCAGGCCCACCACGACGGTGTCGTCAGCAAACTTGATGATGGTGGTGGAGCTGGTAGTGGCCACACAGTCATATGTGTACAAAGAGTACAGCAGGGGCTCAGAACACACCCCTGGGGGGCTCCAGTGCTGAGAGTGGTGGAGGCTGAGACATGTCCGCCCATCCTTACTGCCTGTGGTCTGCCAGTTAGGAAGTTGGAGATCCACAGACACATAGATGAGCTGAGTCCCAGATGCTCCAGCTTGGTGGTGAGTGTGGAGGGAATTATGGTGTTAAATGCAGAGCTGTAGTCTATGAAGAGCATTTTAACATAATTCCCCCTTCTAGTGTCCAAGTGAGTGAGTGATGTGTGGAGGAGATGAGAGATGGCATCGTCTGTGGAACGATTTGGACGGTAAGCGAACTGTAGTGGGTCCAGTTTGTCTGGTAGTGAAGAAATGATGAAGTCTCTGACCAGGCGTTCAAAGCACTTCATCACTACTGAGGTGAGGGCTACAGGGCGATAGTCATTGAGAGAAGCAGGGTGGGGTTTCTTCGGGACAGGAACAATGATGGACTCTTTGAAGCATGTGGGGATCACCGACTGAGATAGAGAGATGTTGAATATCTCAGTGAACACAGGAGCTAGCTGGTATGCCATCTCTTAGGATATGACCTGGGATGCCGTCTGGTCCTGCTGCTTTCCTGGTGTTCACTCGCTTGAAGGCTCTCCTTACTTCATGCTCGGAGATGACGAGCACGTTTCCGGTGCTGGCAGTATCTTCCTGTCTGCAGCCGTTAGCGCCGCTAACACTAGCATTGTTGGAGTCCTTAGCTGCAGCCTCGAAGCGAGCATAGAAAGTGTTCAGCTCGTCTGCCAGAGTCACGGCCGCGTTCGTCATACCGGTTGTTGGTGCTTTATAGTCCGTTATTGTCCTTAGTCCCCGCCACAGGCTCCTAGAATCACTCTGTTGGAGTTGTGACTCTAGTTTCCTCCCGTAGCGCTGCTTCGCCTCTTTCACCGCCCTCCGCACGTTATATGACGCGGCTTTGTATGGGTCCATGTCCGCCGTCATGAGTCCCGTGTTGTAGGCAGCGGTGCGGGATCTCAGAGCGTCGCGGATGGTTTTATCCACCCACAGCTTCTGGTTGGGAAACGTTGTGATAGTCTTTGTCTCCACGGTATCATCCGCTAGTTTCCCGATGAATCCCACAACCGCTTCCGTAAACACGTTGACATCATCATCGGAGCTGTTTCTGAACATTTCTGCATTTCTGCGAAAATGACGTCACTTCCGGTTTCGGGCAGGTAATGGCGGACATGCGATAGTTCACGCTGACGTCTATTCTGACGTCTATTCTAGGAAGTGTTATGAACAGCTGATCAGCAAAGCGTGTTTCTGGAATATTATGTTTTTGTTGCTGCAAGCTCTTTTTATGCAGGTTTTGCAAAGCTATATGTAACACCCAACTCAAGTAGCTCTGGATTAACCCTCGGTTAAGATGGTGATAGTACTCTGAGCGGGGCCCTGGGTACGTTACTTATTTTATGGGTAAACAGGAGAAACGATAGCTAACCAGTTTTAACCTTTGTACTTAGAAATCTTAATGTTGGCGGTGCCTCCACTTAGTGAAAATAAGGAGTTCTGTTTAATCTTCACTAAGAATAATGAATTTATCTAACATGCTAAACCTCTCTTTTACCTTTTTAATAACCCTTATCACTTATAAACTCTGCAAATCATAAATATGACACAACACAAAACTTTAAATTCAAAATGTAAGATTTAGTCAAACCAAAGTATGATTTAAATAAAAAAAACAATATTCCAAGTTCTGAAGTGTTTCCTTACAATTCAATTGGATGGTTTTTCCCTCTTCACAATTCACAGTCAATGTTTAGACACAACACATTTATCCAAGATATTCCCCTTTCAAGTTCAGTTCAAATTTGTAACCTTTTAGAGCTCCTTTACTGAAACCGTTGCAGGCCTGATCGTTGCTCGGGCTCGTTGGGCCAGAAAAAAAAGACACAAATGGCCGCTTCGCTTGATAAACAAGCAGAAAACAAAACGCACGTGCTCGTGGCTACTCACAAATCCTTTGGGCTAAGTGCGAGGACAAGCTGAGGGGCAGGCTCGGTTTGTGACCATGCGGCCTCCACTCGGCAACGTGGTCGGAATTAGCGGCATACATGGGCTGCTGAGCACACTGGGACAAACCCACGGAAATCCTATCCACAGCAGAAGGGTCCAGAGAATTCCTCTCGGTCCACTCTGTGCATTAGAGATTACTATTTAGTTCCATAGAGTAATCTGTAGCTTACATACTCAGCATACATAGCTAATACAGACTCTAAAATGCTAACATGCTAACTCGCGATTAACATCATACATTTTAAGTACTTATACATCCCGTTTAAGCTCAATGCTAACTCCACATTCAGTACTCACTCATCACAGGGCAAAACAGTCCATAACAGGACTCTGCATCCACGGCTATTGTTTTGACTATTCTCCCGTTAGCTCTGGTACACAACCTCCTCCGGTAACGTGCTGCTGCCGACTCTCACTAGCTTAGTTTTTCTTTTCTTCGCCTCACTTAGATCCCGCCTCCCTTACGTCTGATTGGACAATAGGTTTACATCAACCAATGGGATAAGAACAAATACAAGATCGACAACCCAAAATGAGCTTGTAAAACAACTTGAAGCAAATACAAAGTTTTCCTTGTTTTACATTAGATAACACACCTTTGGGTTTCTTGTAACTTTAACTCCATGAACACTTAAATTATAATCGACTTCTATTTATTGTGATTTTAAACACGTTTTAAATGCATTTGAACTCTTGTTTTGTTTTTTAAACCATATGAAATATTTACAATAAAGTTTTTACATGACAATATATCCTTTTAACCTGTAGTGTCTAAAATAGATATTTGAGACCAGGCTACATATATGTGGAAGGAAACCGTGACCAAGGGCAAGCTGATGGCATAAGATGTAAGTACAACTCCTCCGGTTTCATATGCAAAAAAAATTATTGCGCTAGCAGTTCTACAAGGATTTAAAAGTAGTTGCACAAAACGGAGCGTGCCTGCTCTGACTGGTTTTAAAGGGTTAAACAGTTTTAGATCCATGACACTCACAGTCTTATGTTAAAATCTCAAAGGACAGCATTATATTTTTGATATTAACAGTAACTCTGGGCCTCTGTAGAGTGTGCAGATGATCTCATCGCTGTCTAAAAATGGATAAAAAAAAACATAAGAAGTGCTGAATCCTTCAATAACACAGACTATTAGAGTAGCAGGTGTGTAGCATCGCTAACTAGCTAGCAACAAGCCTCCAACACAGTGCGTATGCTAGCGGCTAATCTAGCAAACGAATTAACAATAGAGTGATTTTAGAACTATAAGATGATAAACTGTGCGTCTTTTTTTTATAACAGTGACATGGTTGTATTTACCTTAATTAAACGAGTCGTCAGTCGTGGTAAACCAGCAAAAAAACTCGAGCAGCCGGGCTACGTAAAAAGTGTAGGGGGGCGTGTTTGCAGTCACATCCAGCGGGTGTATGGGCGGGAGCGTTACACAGTCGCTCCACCTCAAGTCACTACTCCAAATTTGCAAGATGGCAGCCTCCATCTGAGTCTGAGACCTGACATTTTTTGTGTGAGTCTGAGACCTGACATTTTTTCGTCTGAGACTGAGACCTGACATTTTTTCGTCTGAGACTGAGACCTGACAACTTTTTTCCTGACACCTGACGATGTCCTAAAATGTACACCGTACTCAGGACTACAGCTTACTTTCCCTGTCATTTGCTAACTCTCAGTCTCAATCCTTCCTGAACTCTGTGCAAAACTTTTCCTTCTTCAACTTTCACCATTTAATCCATGCCTCTACATTCGCTCACGTCCTCTTCTTGGTGTCCAAAACTATCCTACAGACTACAATCTGACTACCTTCTGGTTACTTCCTCCCTGACATCATCTTGCAGTCTTCTATCTCTTCTGCATAAAATGTAATCCACCTGTGTTCATCTTGCACCACTCTTGTTACCCTGTTTTCTTCCCTCTTATGTGCTCACTACAGCAATCTCTGTTTTGCAAAGTCCACTACCTCTATCCTATGTTTCTCTCCTTCTTATCATATTTACCTAAAACTTCTTTGTCACTGCTGTTCCCTTCATCTACATGTCAATTGAAGTCTGCTCAAATCACCACCCTCTTCCCCCTTGAGGACACTCTACCTCTTTCCCCAACTTACTCCAGAACTCTCTCTTCTGACTAGCATCCATAGCACCTTGTGGCGATTGTTGTTGTCATTTGGGGCCATGAAATCTGCTGGTTCTTTTGCATATAGCTAGTCTGATTGGAAGGAATGTTTTAACAGTTTTGAAGGAGCCAGTCCAGAAGTTTCCCCCTACTTCCAGTCTTTCTGGAGTCTAAGCTGAGTTGATTCTGATTCTTTTAATTAGACTCAGAAACAAGGCGACTTCCTAAAATCCTTTCAAACTATTTTAACCTCATGTAAAGTTGACAGCTGTAATCAAAAAAATTACAAAAATAAAATCCCCTCTCCAATTTACCAATCACAACTAAGGCTGTGGTCCCTTTCAGTGCTAAGAACAAGTGATTTGGCAACTTGACACCCTCTGAAAGGATTTTTTTCTGCATTTCTGTTTCTTTTTTTGTAAAAATGACACTGCCTTTGTTTGTGTTTCTGACCTCAGACCAGCCATTAAAGCTATCTGCTGCGGCCAGGTTTCCTGCCTCTAGCTTTGTCTCTTCTTGCCATTAATAGTTATTTCTGCAACAGTGTGGCATCACTCCAATCTTTTGAGCGGGCCAACTTGCTGTTTCCAAACATATCTAATTCTGAGTCACGCTTAATCGAGGTTCTGATGTTTCTTTGTTCCTTTTTCTTCAGAACAGAAATTCATTTGTTTACATCCCTTCCCTCCAGAGGCAGAGAAGAAGACGGCAGATGTCGCCATGTTGGTTCTGGTTCTTTCTGATCAGCCACCAGCAACACCACAACACCCATCCATCATAGCGAGCTGGCTGCTGTTGACTTCAGCACAGGAACGCAAAACCTACAAACACAAGTCTTCACATGTTTTGCGTGTAATATCAGGAGAATCAAGTATTTAAGTGCATAGTGGTGCAAGTATATGGCTCTACACACACGCGCACACATACACAGACAACCGACCAAAGGGAGTAAATGGGCTGTAGTTACCATAGAAACAGTTGAGTCCCACAACATCCATTCCAGAGAGCCTTCGGAAAAAAAACAAAAAAAACAGTTTTATTTTTTCAGATGTGTATGTATGTGTTTCAACGTAAAGACATACACATACACACACACACACAGGGCGTGTGAATGCATGCGTGCATGTTAGAGTGTGTGTGTGTCTGTGTGAATGTGAGTGTGCAGTGGATCCCCCTCTGTGATCACAAAGAGCAGCCCTCATCCCTGAGAATCCCATTTCACGGCTAGGTTTAGTGATGCTTGTGTATTATGGTGTGTGTCCGTGTGTGTATGTGTGTTGATTTGTGGTGGGGACAGAGAGCTTGAGGCTGGGTTCGCAGGGGATTACTGGGCCACTGCTCATACAGGTTGGGATTATTTCAAATAAGATGTGAAATTCCTTCAACACAACACCAATTTGAAGATATGAGTGTGAAACATGTGATGTATCCACTCACTTTTTTTCTCAGGACAGATTTACTCATTGAACAAGTCCAACAGCTGAACCATCTTACAAAAGAACCCTTATGAGCATGTTCTAAGCTTATGTCAGCAGATGATCTGCAGTAATATCTCTTGTTAGTGCCGTTCAAATCATTACAATCGATCCATCCATTTTATTCCACTTTCAAGTTCATGGAGGGACTGTAACTAATATCATAAACAATCTTTACAAAAAAATAATAATACATTCCTAACATTAAGCCACTGAAGTCAAGTTCCTGGAGTCCGAAGAAGAGGGAGATGCACAGAATATAGAGCTTTTGAATTTCAGTGTGAAGCTTCACAACATCTCATTATTTGAGATGTCGTGTCACCTGCTGGTGTTGCTTTTTGGCCAAAGTCCACAGTCAGCACAGTCATTTATCAGGAGGTCACATAGCACTTCAAACTTCCAGCTGTGAGCATGCATTATAGAGATGTGATTTCCTTTAGCAGGAGGACTTAGCACCTGTCCAACTACTACCAACTGTTTTTCTGACCATATAGAGTCTGCTGAGAATTGTGAAGAGAAAGGTGAGAAACCCTCAAACCTCTGTCAAACCAACCTGTGGTCCAATAACACTGGACTTTTGTTAAGGAGAAGAAAGTCAGATACCTTTCTGCTGCACCTCACTCAGCATCTTAACTTCTGCTTCTACTCAGAACAAAATAGATTTGGTGTGAGATTCCTGGATGGTTGTTGTCACACTGCTTCAGAACTGGAAGAAGTTATTACAGCATTCAGTGTGATATGTAGTTCCAGGATCAATAGCAAAGAGGCCAAAGGTCAAAATAGGTTGACAATAATTGGTTTTTGGAGGAATGATGAGGATGCAGGATGATTAAATAAAAGCTAACAGACTAAGGCACGGTCATTCACAGCTTTCCATCCTCAGTGCTCTCTTTAAACAGACACATCCTCCATGTGGAGGAGATGAGGAGGCAGAGAGAGAGGAGAAGGCATGTTTCTCCCCAACAGAAGTGTCCACCGCTGCTGCAGAATACCAATGTGAACTTTTCTACACTCTGTGTTGAGATTCACCTGCACTGTCTGCAGCACACAGTGTTACTGCACTGCTTCCAGGTCTGCAGACTCTGAGCTGTAATTGTAAGTATACACTGAATGAAGTATGCTAATTAAAATTGACCTTCACAGATAAAATTCACCTTTGGTTTTGTGGAGTGTCACATATGATGATGATACATCTCAATTAAACTTTATTCAAACAGGACAACAGAGGGAATATTGCATTTTGGACAATTCAAAGAAAACAGAGTAAATAAAATAAAAAGAGGTGGAGATGAGTTGAGAGAGTTGAGAACTTGACTTCCAGAAGCTGAAGCAGTACTACATTCACACACTTTGGAAGAACTGAAATGAAACCACATACAGAACCACATGCATGACCTGTTTCATTTAGATAGACTTTCTTGACCAAAAGCTCTGTTTTCTCCATCTGTGCTCAAACTGAACTAATCAGCGAGTAACTTTTAGGAAGACGTGACAGCACAGTAATAAGAAAGGGGGGTGGGGGCAGTGTCAGGTTACTGGATATTTAACTAGTATTAAAGGAAAACTTTTAAAAAGTACTTGACAGAAACAGTTTTAATATCATACCCTTCCTCTCTGGCCATTGTTGCTGTTATATCATTTGAATTGTGATTTTTTTTTTTTGTGCATTAAAATGGAGTTCATTGTGTCAAATTGATTCATTGTGTCAAATTGATTCAGAATTATTATGCTTGTGATTCGTGCTGCTGAGGTTTCATTTCTTAAAAAAGAAAGAAAATGATTTGGCCTAACATTACATTTTCAGTAATTTCTTATTATAAAAACGGGCGTGGACCTGCCAGTGTTACAAGTGAATTAGTGTGATGTCTGTGGCACTGCAGTCACTGTATGAGACTTTTGTGGTGAACAGAGAGCTCAGCGTCTCTTGCCTCTGGTCATGAGCTCGGGGTAATTAACACTAAGGACAGAGTGAGGTGCTCACACTTCCAGAAAGGAGCTCAGAGTAGAGTCACACCACACTCCTGTCTAATTGGTCAGCTGAGATTCTCCACAGGTTGATTCTGTTCATCTGGACGTAGCGTTTTGTGGGAGAAACGTTTCGTCACTCATCCAAGTGACTTCTTCAGTCTCAGCTGACTGCAGGTTTCCCCAGTCTTATAAACAGTACATTTGCATAATGACTGAAATCAGCCCACCAGTTCCTTAATCTTAATTATGCAAATTCTCATGACCATTGATCAACAACCACTGACCAAAACTCACTGATCAAAGCCCACTGATCAATGGCCATGAGTACCATTCACAGAGAGTTGGGGAATGGCTGCAATCACAGCATTGTAAGATGGTGAAGATGTACCCTTAGGTCCCCTCCTCGATTCAGAGATGGTCTTTCCCTTTTCACGTAAATGGCCTCCTTGACTCCACGCTCAAACCAGCGTTCCTCCCTGTCCAGGATGTGTACATCCTCATCATTGAAAGAGTGTCCACTGGCCTGTAGGTGTAAATAGACTGCAGAGTCCTGGCCTGATGAGGTAGCTCTTCTGTGTTGTGCCATCCGTTTCGCCAGAGGTTGTTTGGTTTCCCTGATGTATAAATCATGGCAATCCTCCTGGCACTTAACAGTGTACACTATGTTACTCTGTTTGTGTCAGGGGACCCGATCCTTGGGGTGGACCAATTTTGGCGCAGCGTGTTTTGGGGTTTAAAAGCCACAGAGACCCAGTGTTTAGAAAAAATGCCAAAAAGGTCAGTGGTTGTTGATCAATGGTCATGAGAATTTGCATAATTAAGATTGAGGAACTGACCTCCCAGCCCATTGTTCCTTCAGTGGGCTGGCTTCAGTCATTATGCAAATGTACTGTTTATAAGATTGGGGAAACCTGCAGTCAGCTGAGACTGAAGAAGTCACTTGGATGAGTGACGAAACGTTTCTCCCACAAAACACTACGTCCAGATGAACAGAATCAACCTTTATTTACTTTATTTACTTTACTTATTTACTTACCTGGATGATTGAGCATGTATCAAGACGTCAGTTGAGAATGTTTATAAAGGATGCCTCTATGGAGACCCAGAGATGCACTCGTGATTTAATTTTATCATGGACAGGTGTAAAAGCTGCTTGGATCCCCAGAAGAAGTGCTGGAGGACACGGCTGAGAAGAACGATGTCTGGGATACATTGCTTCCATAAACCAGCCAGCTTTAATCTGGTTGGACTGGACATCAGCATTTCAGTATGAAGTCGCTGAGGTCTGACTGTTTGACAGTGAAGGGAAAACCTGACTATTCGGTGTGTGCTTTAACCTTTCTGCAGAAAGCATCAAAATCAACCGAGTACACTGTGATAAACCTGTATGAACTGCAGATAGCTGCGTTCCTCACCATAAATCTTTAATCTGGCACGGTCACTGGGAAAATATCCAGATGTGAACAAACTATGTTTCATGAAGTTTTAACTCATATCTTTCCTCTTGCAGGTTTTCTACGCTGGTCTGATGTGAGATAAGGGGTATTTAAATTTCACATTGAAAAAAGCTGAATACTATTTGTTCTTTCAAAAGAGAAAAAAAAGTATGATGCATTCACACAATGTTCCCTCTAATTTTTCATGTGTGTGAGCGAACACACAAACTCCCTGAACGGTCCCTTGGACCACTGTGAGCAACAGCAGACGTGTGCACTGTGGTCACGCCAGCATCGAATCCATCCAAGTTACATGGTTTATTAAAGTAATCAAATTACAGCATTTACATTTATGTTAGACTACTTTTATTTGACTGCTTATGATTATTATTATGATTATGAGTATGAGTCTGTGATCTGTGAGAGATTCCTGTAACTGTCTGTCTGCAAAATACAGTATATAATGACCAATGTTGGGCAATTAATTATATAGTTACTTCTTCAAAAAAGTAACTGAGTTATTCAAACAACAACGTTTTTTTGCAGCTGTTTACCTGTCAAATTTGATGCCACACAAATTATTTGTGCCACTCTAAAAAATAATTTCTGTCCACTATGAGATAAAGGAGAACAACAGCCTGATACCTGCAGGCCTGACAACAGGAGATGTGTCACTCCTGTAACACCTGTAACATTCAGCAGTCGCCTCATTGTTCTGACACACACAACAAAACTATTGACTACACTACACACTAACTACACAAGATCTGTGCTAAACGTCGCAAATCTCTCACATCTCAAAACACCGCTGTCACTCCTAAAACTTCCCCCTTTCCTAAACACTAAATGCCATGTTGCCATGTCATTTTTTGATTAGCCGACATGGTACATTTTTCCGCCAATAGGAAAGGGTGTGGGGTTTTTGGTTTTGTTTTTGTTCACAGGTGGAGAGTACTTTCGAGCATTTTCCTTATAAAAAAATCTTTACAGTTTCTTCCCGCAGTA